>NC_073377.1:11595229-12317926 GCF_028641065.1 Leucoraja erinaceus | reverse complement strand
ATAAGCTGTTACTCCTAGCGGAATCAGAATTAATGGCTATTCGGACTATTTTATGTGGGACGACAGTAAATGGCTGCCTGATTGCGATCAATCTAGATGTTTAGGCATCCAGAGATATAAGATCATAAGATCTTCAGTGATCGGAATAGAATTAGGCCATTTGGCCCACCAGGGTTCTACTCCATCATTCGATCAGGATAATCTGTCTCTCCCTCCTAATCCCATTCTCCTGCCTTCTCCCCATAACCTTTGACACCCTGATATAGATATTTAAAGCAAAGCTAGATACATTTGTGAAACATTGGGAAATTGAAGGCTTTGTGAAACTGGCACAGATGAAGCATTGAGGCCTGGTGCAAATCATCCATGCTCATATTGAATGGTTGGGCAGTCTTGATGGGGCTGGTGGCCTACTGCTCCTATTGAATTGTGTCCATTCTTGTGTGTTGTTATGTCAGTCACCAATCATTAGCTACTCCAGGAATGGCCTGGTAGTGTTAATGGACACAACATGCTGGAGTAACTCAGCGGGTCAGGCAGCATCTCTGGAGAGAAGGAATGGGCCACATTTCGAGTCGAGACCCTTCTTCAGACCAGTGTATCTTCTGTGTAAATCAGCATTCAATGTTCCTTCCAACACATTCCTGGTAGTGTTTGTCCTTTCAACCACGGTTCCTTATTCATATGGTTGAAACTCTACCATGAATTATGCCTCTTCAAAGTAGGCAATTACAGCAATCATCCAAATTTCATTTAAGGAGAATGTGTGTAGTTTTATTAGACTGTGGACCAAAAGTGAACTAGGCAGAACGTTTATGCAGTGCTTGGTTGATTGATTGAATTGATTGAAAGATACAGCATGGAAACAGGCTCTTTGGCCCACTGAGTCCACACTGACCATCGATCACCTGTTCACACTAATTCTAAGTTATCCCACGTTTGCATCCACTCCCAATAAGGATGAGTTGCACCCTGGCCACTCCCTCTTCTCCCCTCTCCCATCAGGCAAAAGGTATAGAAGTGTTAAAATATACACCTCCAGATTCAGGGACAATTTCTTCCCAGCTGCTATCAGGTAACTGAATCAGCCTACCACAAAGAGAGAGCAGTACTGAACTATTATCTACCTCTTTGAAGACCCTCGGACTATCCTTAATCGGACTTTGCATGCTTTACCTTGCACTAAATGGTTTTCCCTTATGTATCTATACACTGTAAATGGCTCGATTGTAATCTTGTATTGTCTTTCTGCTGACTGGATAGCAGGCAACAAAAGCTTTTCACTGTACCTCGGTACACGTGACAATAAACTAAACTGCACACTCCAGGGTCAATAAACAGAGATCAATTAACCTACAAACGCACACATCTTGGGATGATGGAAGAAACCGGAGTACCCAGAGGAAAGCCATGCAGTCACGAGGAGAACTTGATAATTCACCACACCCAGCACCCGAGATCAGGATTGGACCCGGCTCTCTGGATCAGAGAAGCGGCAGTTCTACCAGTAGTGCCACTGTGCCGCCCCATTAGCTGTGACGGTACCTCTCAAAAGTTAAACTTTACTGTTATGTTTTCCAGCCACTTGGCCCATATAATTTTCAAAGCTACCTTTCTGTCTACAAATTTTTGCACTGCTTTTATGTATTTAAAATTTAAGCCAATCTTGGAATCCGCACCAATAAAAGGTGTGTTCTAATGTCCGATATCAAATTGTTCTCTTTTTTTTATCAGCAAGGCATTGCTGCAAAAGAAAGAAAAACAGACAGAAAAAATGAAAAGCTAAGAGCCCCATGCATTCAGAATGTTAAAACCCCGAGGTTGTATGTTACAGGAAGATTATTCATGTGCCTTGAAATGGAGCTTCAAGTTAGCTTTAGTACATTATGCTACTTAATTTACATTCCTGTCGTTTAATTTGCTCCCATAATACTCACTTCAGGGAAGCAGTTATTGAAGAAAAAGGAATATCTAATTTAATTTATCAGAAGGGACAGTTCAGGAAGAAAGAGGTTAACAAGGAATTCATTTTTTTTGCAGCAGAGTGTCTGGGCATCTTTTTTTTGCATAAGAGCCTGGTGATCAAAGCAGGATTATGTCGAGGAAAAGAGGTACAAAAGGATTAGAGTCAGGGTCAGGATGGGTGTTTTGTAAAGTGAATTTGCCTGCTGGAAGTAGCAGGCGCACAGCATTAAAGTAATCCCGGGTCCAGTGTCAGACAAATCATCACCCAGCCTATTTCCTCCAGCAGCCTCAGCCACATCAGAAACTATGAACTAGCAACCTTGGCCCTGGCTCTTTAATCGTACAGTGACAGGGCAAGAATAATTCACAGGTCGAGCTAATCAAAGGTGAAAAGAGAGAATCAGTAAACGTCGTATCCTTTTGCCACTTTCATCAATCCGACTAACTGAATTTGAGCTAAAGCTCGGCAAATTTTCTGGGAAGGAAATTAATATGTAACACATCTGGGCCCTGCACAGGCCTCTGAAATTGGAAAAGTCTGCGTTACATCAAAGGGCGATTATTTGTAAGACAATTGTGGCCGGCTGGATAATCAGTAAAAAACACTGCTGTGATCTTTCATACGATGGCAGTATGACCGAACAGGCTCAGGGTAAAAGAAAATATCTCTTTCTTCCAATTTTATCGGCAAAACTATTCTCTATTGCCCATTTCTGTTCTCCCTCCATGTAATATAGTCAATTCAATTACCTCAAAAGGTTGATGATACATATTCAGGGCATGAAGGTGCGGGGGGGAAGGCAGCAGCACAAAGAGAAAGAGAGAGGGAAAAAAAAGAAAGGAATCCACATTTATTCAATAATAAGTTTCATTTGAAGAAGCTTTGAAAACAATTCTATCTCGAATTTGTCCCTGTCAGATTGCATTACTCACAAATGAAGTAAATATAAAATATCAATTCAATTTCAATAAGAGACCTTGAATAAAAACACATGAGGGTGGAATTTACTAAATCATAACATTTGAGGGGACCCTGGTGGCTTCCAAATATTTTACAGTCAGGGGTAATAAGACAGAGTGCCGAATGCTAATTCATTCAATTTCACCCTTTTCACTCACACCTGTTCCTTTATAACATTATTTTCTACAGTTCCAAATCACTGTTGATGGCAACTCGTGACAGGAAGATCCCGAGCAGCCTGCCTTTTGTGAGGCTGTGGCTGCTGACTGAGATAGGGGAGCTTCAGCCCCAGAAGCAGGT
Organism: Leucoraja erinaceus; assembly: GCF_028641065.1. Lineage (NCBI taxonomy): Eukaryota > Metazoa > Chordata > Chondrichthyes > Rajiformes > Rajidae > Leucoraja > Leucoraja erinaceus. Next base: position 12,314,700 of record NC_073377.1, on the reverse strand, counting down.
GCGGGGAAAGGATTCAAGGGGTGCGGGGGAGGAGGGGGGGAAGCGAAGGTTCAGAATCGACCCGTGATTTGTTGAATGTGTGGGAAGGAACTGCAGATGCTGGTTTAAACCAAAGATAGACACAACAAACCGGAGTAACTCAGCGGGTCAGACAGCATCTCTGGAGAAAAGGAATGGGTGATGTTTCGGATCAAGAACTGTCTGAAGATGGGTCTCAACCCGAAACGTCACCTATTCCTATTCTCCAGAGATGCTGTCTAACCCGTTGAGTTACTCCATCTTTTTGTGTCTATCTATGATTTGTTGAATATTGTACCAGGTTTGAGAGCCTTGTGTATTCAAACCCACTTCCATTCTAGCCTATCATCTTATCCTGTCGTACAGTATGAGCTCATATGCTGCTGGATGATTTACCAGGTTGAATCCCTTTCTCTCAGTGAACAGAGATAAATATTTATGAAAGAGCTGAGGATACACACTTCACTCTTCCGGATGCTATTCCGATCAGCCAATCAACCTTTTCCATGTCAATTAAAGCTACTGTGTACACCTACAACCTGACAACTTGAGAACTTGCTCTCCTGGGCCTGGCCAAGCTGGCCATCCGCGAGTCACGGCGCCAGACGGTGGAGGGCTCTACCCGGGCCAGCTGCCTGCCCCTTTTCCGGGGTTACGTCCGTGCCCGGGTGGGATTAGAAAGGGAATACGCCCTGTCTGTGGGCACCCTGAGGGAGTTCCGGGACCGCTGGGCTCCGCAGGGTGTTGAATGTATCCTCAATAAGGATTGTATCATAATTGTATAGTGGTTTATTATGGATATATGTTTGTATTGTATTTATGGTGGTGGGTTCTGGCTTGTTATATTGTAGTGTAAATATTATTTTTTAATAATTGAATACATTTTTTGATTTAAAAAAAACAAAAAAACTTGAGAACTTGCATCTACTTAGCATCGTTGGTACAGAAAGGCAAACAATATTTAATAACAAAATAGGCATTTGGTCAATGGGGTTTGTTTTAAGGAGATTATAAACAGTGTGGTGGCCGAGGGATTTGGAATGGGTTTTTGACTGTCTACTCTATCTAATGCCTCTCTTAATTTTATATACTCAGGTCTCTCTGAAACCTCCGACCACTTTCATATCCCTTCCCTACATGAGACAACTTCAATTAACCTACAAACCCACACATCCTTGGGATATTCCCCTTTGCTCCACATAATGCACTTGAATTTGACGATTGTATTTATGTATATAGACAATGGACAATAGGTGCAGGAGGAGGCCACTCAGCCCTTCGAGCCAGCACCGCTATTCAATATGATCATGGCTGATCATATTATTATCTGATAGTATTATCTGATAGTATTATCTGTTCTGATTGGATAGCATGCAAAACAAAGCTTTTCAATGTATCTCAAAACATGTGACAATAATAAACGTAAACCTTAATGTGGGAGGGAACTGGAGTACTTAGAGGAAACCCACACGGTCCCAGGAACTCCAGATAAACAGCAGCCGAGTTCAGGATCGAACCCAGATATCTGGCACTGTGAGGCAGCAACTCTACTAGATGCACCACAGTGCCACCTTGTTGACGATCCATCTTTCCTGTGCTGTGACTGAATTATTATCCCAGGGATTTTTTCAAGCCTTTTCGGTGCCTTCTGTGAATAATCTTCAATAAACAGTAAGAAAGACAAATCTTCCATGCTGACCACAACCTGGACAAGATGGTTAATATGATTAGCACAAAAGACGAAAAGAGCCATCTAATAAATTCTAAACAGCAAAGAAAATATTCTGTGAGCAAGAGTTCAGAGGATAAAGAATGGACATCCCTCCTTCCTGTCTGAAAAATTATAAGGATCACAAATTTATTATTTTACAGTGGTGGTTTGTCTGTAATTGGTTGCGGAATAAGATCATTGCCCTTCAGAACTAATTTATTGTGTGAATGCTGTGAAACACTCAACAGGATAGACATGAATGTGCAATAATCATTCCTGCCTCACATTTATATTATGATAGTTTACCAGTGGTACGCCGGAGGCTGGGAAGGTTGCACATCATAAAGTGGAGGGACCACAGCACAGTCACAGGAGACCACTTAAAAGAACCCAGGCAAAATTAATTGGCATTTGGAAAACCGACGGCAAATAAATCTAAGAACTGTGTGGATCTGGCGGCACAAAATGGCATAGAAACATAGAAAATAGGTGCAGGAGTAGGCCATTCGGCCCTTCGAGCCTGCACTGCCATTCAATATGATCATGGCTGATCATCCAACTCAGTATCCTGTACCTGCCTTCTCTCCATACCCCCTGATCCCTTTAGCCACAAGGGCCACATCTAACTCCCTCTTAAATATAGCCAATGAACTGGCCTCAACTACATTCTGTGGCAGAGAATTCCAGAGATTCACCACTCACCAAATGTTTTTCTCATCTCGGTCCAAAAAGATTTCTCCCTTATCCTTAAACTGTAACCCCTTGTTCTGGACTTCCCCAACATCGGGAACAATCTTCCTGCATCTAGCCTGTCCAACCCCCTAAGAATTTTGTACGTTTCTATAAGATCCCCCCTCAATCTTCTAAATTATAGCAAGTACAAGCCGAGTCTATCGAGTTTTTCTTCATATGAAAGTCCTGACATCCCAGGAATCAGTCTGGTGAACCTTCTCGGTACTCCCTCTATGGCAAGAATATCTTTCCTCAGATTAGGATACCAAAATAGTGGTAGAGTTACTGCCTTACAGCACCAGGGACCCAGGTTCGATCCTGACTATGGGTGCTGTATGTGTAGGAAGGAACTGAAGATGTTGGCTTAAACCAAAGACAAATGAATATTTACCCATTTTGAATTGTTAACAATCAAGCAGAATACTTTGTCCTGGATGGTGATGAACTCAGTAAAAGTAAAGTAAGGTAACAAGCAATATTAAAACCAGTGTGTACCAGACAAAGCTTACAGTATTTGAGTCGGAGTGGGTTCACTTGAACTATAAAAGGATGGCATCGTGGCGTAGCTGTAGAGTTGTTGTCCTACAGCACCAGAAACTCGGGTTCGATGATGAGTACGGGTACTTTCTGCGTCAAGTTTGTAAGTTCTCCCTGTGACTGCGTAGGTTTTCTTCAGCTACTCCGGTTTCCTCCCTCACTCCAAAGATGTACAGGTTTGTAAGTTAGTTGACTTTGGTTAAAATTGTAAATCGTCCCTAGCATGTGGGATACTGCTAGTGTACAAGGTGATCGCTTGTTGGCGTGAACTCGGTGGGATGAAGGTCCTGTTTCCACACTGTGCCTCTAAACTAAACAAAAACTCAGCTCCTTTTGTATTGTTGTACTTAAAGAGACCAATAGAGTTATGGAATTGTGTCCAAGTGCTATGGAAACCTGATTAGGATGAGGTCCAGTGGTGGTGTTGGTGGTTTGAATGAAGGAGTAAATAAAATATTAATCCATTTAACCGTGATCCTCTGAAATTTTGTTCTTGGGATATCAATGAACGTAAAAGTGAAATTGGGTAGTACCGATGGCAACAACGCATCCCTCTGCAAAGAGCTAAATGCATTAAACGCTTTATGAACTGTAGACCGGTGAACAAATTAATCTGCTCCAACAGCCTTGGGTCATCCAGACCCATGGTCACTGACGTCAGATCGGCCACAGAAAGCGACTTGCCCGGATGGAGTCCCCAACCATGTGTTCAGTACCTGTTTAGATCTCCTTTGTATTGCCAAACATCTTTTAACCACTCACTACTCCATGCTGTGGTTCCTATCTGCTTTAAGAAGACCACAGTCATCTCATTGTCAAAGAAAAGCAAGATGCCTTAATGTCTATTCAATGAATATTTTTAAGGCAGCGAGAGACAAATTCTTGATTAGAACGAGTGTCAAGGGTTATGGGGAGAAGGCAGGAAAATGGGATTAGGAGGCAGAGATCAGCCATGATTGAATGGCGGAGTAGACTCGATGGGCCAATTGGCCTAATTCTACTCCTATAACTTGTGAACTTGAACTTGTGAACTGTCATCCGGTAGCTCAGTGATCCACCTCAGTGAAGTGCTTCTAGAGGCCGGTCATAGTGTACATTACCTCCAGCTTCTCACAGTCTTGATCCACCGCAGTTCACCTACCAACACGAGGTTCATGGCATACGTCATCTCCCTGTTCTACAGTCATCCCTGGAACATCTGGGTAACAAGGACATCTACATCAGACTCCTATTTATTCTTTACTCAGAGAGTGGTAGCGGTGTGGAATGAGCTTCCAGTGGAAGTGATGGAGGCAGGTTCGTTGGTATCATTTAAAAATAAATTGGATAGGCATATGGATGAGAAGGGAATGGAGGGTTATGGTATGAGTGCAAGCAGGTGGGACTAAGGGGAAAAAAGTTGTTCGGCACGGACTTGTAGGGCCAAGATGGCCTGTTTCTGTGCTGTAATTGTTATATGGTTATATGGTTATATGGTTATTGCATATTACATGAGTATGGTTTGATTGTGCCCACGTATAGTAAGCAAACAAAGTTTATCACTTCATCTTGTTACTAGTCTAGATAATAATAAACCAATACCAATACATTTTGTGACCCTCCTGTGCATGCCAGGAAGACTTTGTGGATGGGTGGTGCATCACATAACGAGTACCTGTAATACATTTTTCAACCTATGGGCCCTGTATTTTAGGAATCGGGCATATTTGATGGCCTGGTTTTTCAATCTTAAATCATATCTTTAATCTTATTTGTTTGTTCCTTTGTATGACAAATAAATGCATTGTGAAGAATCATTTCTTGGCCTTGGAGTTTGAAATTTGAACAAATATTTGAAGTATGCAGGCAGATGAGGCTCCTAAAATATACTCAGCATCTTTGGCTTTATGAAATGAAGCATCGAATAGTAGCTTGGTTCCAGGCCATAGGTTTAAGGTGAAGGGGAAAATATTTTACAGGAATCCGAGGGGTAAACTTTTCACACAAAGGATGGTGTGTATATAGAACGAGCTGCCAGATGAGGTAGTTGAGGCAGGGACAATCCCAACGTTAAGAAACTGTTCAACGTGTACATGGACAGGACAGGTTTGGAGGGATATGGGCCAAACGTGGGCGGGTGAGACTAGTGTAGATGGGACATGTTGGCCAGTGTGGACAAGTTGGGCCGAAGGGCCTGTTTCCACACTGTATAACTCTATGACTTTATAACTCTAATTGGCTATTGTGTGCTATGGCTTTTGGTTCTAATTGCCTATTGTGTGGATGGTGTCTGTAAATATTTTCTCCACTTCAGGGCCTTAACTTTCTTTCTATGATATAGCACCCTGACAAATTGCTAAGGAAGTAAAACAATGATTTAGAAGTAGGCTATTTATTCTCTATGTCTGTTTTGCCATTCAATATAATCTTGCCCATTTTTTTACCTCAGTGCCACAGCAGAGAGCATAAGGGGATTTGGCAGCTTAAAGTCACAGAGTTATAGTGTCATACAGCACGGAAAAAGACCATTCGGCCCAGCTTACCCATGCCGACCAAGATGCCCCATCTGGACTAGCCCCACATGTACATATTTGGCCCATATCCTACCAAATCTTTCCTATCCATGTACTAAAATGTCCTTAAATGTTATAGTTTCTGCCTCAACTACCACCTCTGGCAGATCATTCCATGTATTCGATTGATTGAATTGATTGGAAACAACTAGGGTTGTTCATTACAATGTGTGAGCTCGCAATCTAACAGCATTCAGTGATAGGAATAGAATAATTCTTTAAGAGGTATCGCATGGGATCCAGGGAAAGCTAGCTAATTAGATACAGAATTAGCTTCATGGTAGGAAACAGGAGATGGTAGTGGTATGTTGTTTTTTGGACTGGAGCCTGTGAGTAGTGGTTTTCTAAGGGATCAGTGCTCAGCCCATTGTTTGTCATCCATTTCAATTATTTGGTTGAGAATATACTCGGCAGGATATTTAAATTCAATGATTCAATGATACATTATTGTCACATGCACCTAGGTACAGTGAAATTCTTTGTTTTTGCATACAATCCGGTAAAATTACAGCAGATCTCACCTAGTCAATACACAAACTATCGCCATGTTTCTGGTGCCGACAAAGTTTTAAAAGTTCTTAGTATAGTCTTATCTTCTCGCAGCGGTGAACCAGTCCCATCGCCGCACCTTCTGCCATTCGGCTTCATGGCGCATCCCGTAAGCCTTTTACAAATTACGCTGAACAAGGTTATCAGGAAAGACAGAAAAAGCTGGAGTAACCCAGCAGCAGCATCTCTGGAGAGAAGGAATGGGGGACGTTTCAGGTCAAGACCCTTCTTCAGACTGGTTAGGCATAAGGGAAATGAGAGATATTGATGATGATATAGAGAGATAAAGAACAATGAATGAAAGATATGCAAAAAAGTAACGATGATAAAGGAAACAGGCCATTGTTAGCTGTTTGTTGGGTGAAAACAAGAAGCTAGTGTGACTTGGGTGGGGGAGGGATAGAGAGATAGAGAGGGAATGCCAAGGCTACCTGAAGTTAGAGAAATCAATATTCATACCTCTGGGCTGTAAGCTGCTCAAGCGAAATATGAGATGCTGTTCCTCAAATTTGCATTTAGCCTCACTTTGACAATAGTGGAGACCGGAATATGTTTGAAGCAAGTTCCAGTGACGTCAGTGAGTTTGCGGAAGCAGTCATGGACTTCATCGCAACAGTAACCGACAACATCGTCCCCACGGTAAGGGTAAGCACCTTTCCGAACCAAATACCCTGGGTAGACAGGTCTGTTCGTGTGGCCCTGAATGCTCGCACCGCTGCCTACAACTCGGGCCTGGCATCAGGAAACATGGACGTCTACAAGACAGAGTCCTACCGACTGCGAAGGGTGGTGAAGGACGCAAAGAGAAGGTACAGGGACAAGATGGAGTTACAGATGGAGCAGCAGGACACCAGAAGCCTGTGGCAGGGGTTACGGATTGTAACCAACTACCGGAGCACCCCTTCCTCATCCGCATGTGCCGGCACCTCCCTAGCTGATGACCTGAACTCCTTTTACGCTCGTTTCGAGAGGGGCAGCACCACTCCAGGTCTGCCGACTATCGACAATACCGCCAGCGGGCTGGCTAACGAGGCTGAAGGGAGGAATGTGCACACATTCTCGCTGTCCGAGCATGACGTGAGGAGGGCTCTGACACGGGTGAACACGAGAAAAGCTGCAGGCCCCGATGGCATCTCGGGGCGAGTACTCAAGTCCTGTGCTACGCAGCTAGCTCCAGTGCTCACTACATTATTAAACCTCTCCCTGGACAAGTCTGTGGTCCCTGCCTGCTTCAAAAAATCCATCATTGTACCGGTACCAAAAAATGCCTCCCCAGCCTGCCTGAATGACTACCGTCCGGTGGCCCTTACCTCGGTAGTCATGAAATGCTTTGAGAGGCTGGTGAAGAATCACATCTGCGCCTTCCTCCCTCAGAACATGAACCCATTGCAGTTCGCATACCGTCCGAACAGGTCCACGGACGATGCGGTCTCCCAGGTCTTGCACACCGCTCTCTCCCATCTGGACAGCCAGAAGGGGGGCTACGTGAGGATGCTGTTCATAGACTACAGTTCAGCCTTCAACACGATAGTCCCCACCAGACTGGCCCGGAAGCTACTGGAATTGGGGCTCAACACGTCCCTGTGTGCTTGGGTCCTGGACTTTCTCACCGCCAGGCCCCAGGTAGTCAAGATGGGAGGGAATACATCGGAGTCCCTCACCCTGAGCACAGGATCGCCCCAGGGTTGCGTCCTCAGCCCCCTATTGTACTCCCTGTACACACATGACTGTGTGGCTAGGTTCAGCTCCAATTCAATAATTAAGTTTGCTGATGACACTGTGGTGGTGGGCCTGATCTCAGACAACGATGAGAAGGCCTACCGGGAGGAGGTGGCTGATCTAGCACTCTGGTGCCAGAATAACAGCCTCCTCTTGAACATCAAAAAAACGAAGGAGCTGATCATGGACTTTAGGAGGGCACATCATCCGAGGACGTACACTCCATTGAGGATAAATGGGGATCCTGTGGATAGGGTGAACTGTTTTAAATATCTGGGAGTCCACTTCTCCGAGGATATGACATGGGCATCACTGAGCACTGGTGAGTAAGGCAAGGCAGCGCCTTTACCACCTCAGGCAATTGAGGAAATTCAGAGTGTCTCCGAGGATCCTCCAGTGCTTTTACGCAGCGGCGGTGGAAAGCATCTTGTCCGGGAACATTACCATCTGGTTTGGGAATTGCTCTGCCAAGGACAAGAAGGCTCTGCAGAGAGTAGTGCGTTCGGCCGAACGCACTATGGGAACTTCACTCGCTCCCCCTGCAGGAACTATACAACAGGAGGTGCAACTCCAGAGCCAACAATATCATGAGAGACCCCTTCCACACCTGCAATGGACTGTTCCAGCTGCTACGGTCAGGCAAACGCCTCCGTTGCCATGTGGTGAGAACGGAGAGGTTGAGAAGGAGTTTCTTCCCAGAGGCAATTCGGACTGTAAACGCCTATCTCACCAGGGACTAACTCTACTGAACGTTTTTTCCTTCCATTATTTATTATGTAAAAGAATATGTGTGTTATGATTGTGTTTATAATTTGTTTGGGTGTTTTGTTGTTTGTCTTTTGCACACAAGTCCGCGAGCATTGCCACTTTTACCACTGCACATCTCGTATGTGTATGTGACAAATAAACTTGACTTGACTTGACTTGACTTGACCGAGGACAGAAAGATCTGTGTGGGAATGGGAGGGAAAATTAAAGTATTTGCAACATTGTTGCCATCATACAACACTTACTCCAGCTCGTGGCAGCAAGTGCTTCAACAGGAGGGGGAGGGTGAATTGGTATTGCAATTGGAAGTGTTGCGGCAGGCAGAGGAAGTCCAATTGGATTGTTCATTAAAGTCCAGTGCTGAGGAGGCAGGGGAGTGGTGGAATGTTACGTTGGGGAACGGGTTGAGTTGGTGGACCATATCTCCCATGGGGGCTACGGGTTAGTGGTGGAATATTGCATTATGGAACGTGTTGCTTTAGGGGACCAGGCCTCCCCTGGGGGCTATGGGTGAGTGGTCGAATATTGTGTTGGCAAAATGGGTTGCATTGGGGGACCAGGCTTCCCATGTGACAGGGACCTAACAGGTCCCACTTGGTCTAGTATATTATTAAAACTCTCATCTTTTTTCTATCTATCTATGTGATTACATGTGATCCTGAAATTATGCCAAAACGATACATGATAGCGCTAGCATTTTTTGTACCACCTTACTCACCGTTGTCCTGTGGTGGTCTGTGTCAAGTTTCGTTCAGATTGATGTTATATTTTACAAGTTATTCATAGTAATTTAACTTTAGAAATTCAAGTTTAAGACAAATTTAGCGAGGGAGGGTGCATTTTTTTCAATATTTTAATGTCACAGTATACATAATTTTGAATAAGGTGACCTAAGCAGCCCCTGCACAGTTGTGGGCTATGGATGAGTGATGGAATATTGTGTTGGGGTAACGGGTTGCATTGGGGAAACGAGTGTGTGTGGTGCAATATTGCCTTGGGAAATGGGGTGCGTTGGGGGACCAGGCCTCCCATTGGGGAAACGGGTGAGTGGCGGAATATTGGGTTGGGGGACCGTGTGACAGGGACCCAATGGGTCCCAGTTGGTCTAGTGTTTTTATAAAAGTAAGGGTGGATAAATACTTTTCAGTGAGAGAAGCCAAACACTACATACTCAAGGTAATTTTCAGAGGAAAACATGAGGAAACATCTTTTTTTACAGCCAGTTGCTCTGACTTGGAAATTATGTCTTGAAAGGGTAGAGGAAACAGGCTCAACATCGACTTTGAGAAAAAGTATTTTATGGGGAAAGATGGAGAATGGGATTAATCAAGGGGCAGTATCAAAGAGATAGCAAAAATACAATTGTACGCTGAATAATCTAATTTGTGCTATATTATTCTTAGTTATAAAGAAAGTGAGCATAGGCATACAAGGACCATAATCCTTAATGTTAGCCATTACCAGACAATTACTCGACAGAACTTCAATGAATTTCTCTCAGTTTGACTAATGATATGTCACTTAATATATCTTACTCAACATATGTATTCAATATTTCGAATACATTTAATCAATACCTGTTATAATACATTTAAAGCGGTACTCCCAACATATATATATTTGCTAATATTTTACAGCATCTGTCATTATGTTTGCCAATTGTTTTCAATATATTGCTTTCCTGTATGAGGAATCAAGCCACTGAGCTGAATAATGGGATCAATCACTGCTTCTAGTTTCCATTCAATCCAGCCAAGCTCTGCCATGCTCTCTATAAATGTATTCTTTCTGGCTTACATGCAATTGCTTTTCCAAGTAAAACCATTCCGATCACTTGACTTCTCTTTAATCTAGGGTATTTCTGCTTCAAAGTTAAGTGTGTGCAAACTAAGAGGCCAGGGGATGTGAACACAACTGGAATTAGATCTACAAAAGGGAATAGTGAATAAACACGAATCCTGAAGTATAACACAATTGAAGGCGCTGGAAAGCTAAAATGCAGTCAGTTAATAACAGCTAAGAGACCAGATACAATAGTGATGACACATCAGTACCAGTCACCTTTTATGTTGCTATCCTCCTGTGAAATTTATGGGAAAAAGAGTGGTTACAGCTGATTAGGGCACTGGAAAAAAAAATCAGTGCAAAGTGTATAATGAGAGGCCTGGGGCTACTTGTGAAGAATTTCCTTGCAAATATCTATCAAGCAGTCAAAAGCAGGAAAGGTGGACAGGATAAGGTGACTATGTCATTGTTTCTTCAATGTCAAAATTTCAAAGCCTCATATTTTAATGGATGATTAAAATTTAGACTTTGATATCTTGACTTCGAAATGCTTACAAATAATAATTTTTAAATTATATAATAATTTGATTATAAAACAGGCTATTTTATTTTTATAACACATTACTGGGTAGGTTCATTTTTCAATTGATAATTCCATTTAAACTACCTATTACTGTTTTACAATAATAAAATAGACTGTTTTACAATAATAAAATTATTTTAGTTGTAATTTATTATTTGAGTATAGTCAAGAGAAATGCACTGAAGATTAAGAATGTTAAGGTTTCCTCGGGTTTTATGTGTGCGAGGTTTCATACAAGTCCCTATATTTTGTATCTGGTGTAGTTTGATTGAATTTCTTTGCTATTTGTACCCTGTGATTAATCTGCAATAATGCTATGTACTGTTAGAACATAGAACATAGAACATAGAAATTAGATGCAGGAGTAGGCCATTCGGCCCTTCGAGCCTGCACCACCATTCAATATGATCATGGCTGATCATCCAACTCAGTATCCTGTACCTGCCTACCCCCTGATCCCTTTAGCCACAAGGTCCACATCTAACTCCCTCTTAAATATAGACAATGAACTGGCCTCAACTACCTTCTGTGGCAGAGCATTCCAGAGATTCACCACTCTCTGTGTGAAAAATGTTTTTCTCATCTCGGTCCTAAAAGATTCCCCCCTTATCCTTAAACTGTGACCCCTTGTTCTGGACTTCCCCAACATCGGGAACAATCTTCTTGCATCTAGCCTGTCCAACCCCTTAAGAATTTTGTAAGTTTCTATAAGATCCCCCCTCAATCTTCTAAATTCTAGCGAGTACAAGCCGAGTCTATCCAGTCTTTTTTCATATGAAAGTCTTGACATCCCAGGAATCAGACTGGTGAACCTTCTCTGCACTCCCTCTATGGCAATAATGTCCTTCCTCAGATTAGGAGACCAAAACTGTACGCAATACTCCAGGTGTGGTCTCACCAAGACCCTGTACAACTGCAGTAGAAACTCCCTGCTCCTATACTCAAATCCTTTTGCTATGAATGCAAACATACCATTCGCTTTCTTCACTGCTTGCTGCACCTGCATGCCTACTTTCAATGACTGGTGTACCATGACACCCAGGTCTCGTTGCATCTCCCCTTTTCCTAACCAGCCACCATTCAGATAACAGTGTACTTTCCTGTTTTTGCCACCAAAGTGGATAACCTCACATTTATCCACATTGTGTATAACCGTGTTGGGCTATACATAATTCATAGAGTCATACGGAGTGGTAACAGGCCCATTGGCCCAACTTGCCCACACCGGCCAATATGTCCCAGCATCTTGGTCGGCAAGGCAAGCTGGGCTGAAGGGTCTGTTTCCGTGCTGTATGGCTCTATGACTGTGACTCTAAGCTGCCAAATCCCCTTATGCTCTATGCTGTGGTACTGAGGTAAAGAAATAGTCATGACCATATTGAATACCAAGGCAGACATAGGAAATAAATGGCCTACTTCTAATTGTTTTTACTTCCTTACCACTTTCTCAGAGTGGTACACTATAGAAAGAAAGTTAAGGCATAGAGGTGGAGAAAATATTTACAGACAACATCCACACAATATGCAATTAGAACCAATTGCCATAGCACACAATAACCAATTAGAGTCATAAAGTCATAGTCATACAGCGTGGAAACAGGTCTTTCGACCCAACTTGCCCACACCGGCCAACATGTCCCATCTGCACTAGTCCCACCTGCCCACGTTTGGCCCATATCCCTCTAAACCTGTCATATCCATGTACCTGTCTAACTGTTCATAAACATTGGGATAGTCCCTGCCTCAACTAGCTCCTCTGGCAGCTCGTTCCACCCATTGTGTGAAAAAGTTACCCCTCAGATTCCTATTAAATCTTTTCCTCTTCACCATAAACTGTCCCCCCAAAATTGCAAACAATCAAAAGAAAGGAAAATGAACAGTGGTGGTAAATGTTCCAATGGAGTGAAACTCAACAAAATACCACTAACGAATTTCACTGATCTGTTTTCAATTAATTGGTTGACTTGTGTTATCGATAATAAATCTGAGGAAAATTTGAGGATCTGAGGAGTCCATTTGACGACTGTAATCCTTGGTTCAAGACTACCCAGCCAAGGAAAAAAAATCACCGCTGCACCTACCCAGTAATATGTATTGAACTGTTTACCGTTAGAAAAATATTATTTTATCTGTAAATTATTAGTTGTGATCATATTCAAGATAAATGCACTGAAGATTAAGAATGTTAAGAACCCTCAAGTTTTGACATACCCCCAAGGGATATTGTACTTTGGAATGAGATCCCCTATTATTTGATTAAAGTTTAGAGAACATAGACCTGGTCTGTATAAACTCTTCATATGCAGAAAACCTACAAACCTAGGTCACCATGCTATAGGAAAGATGTTGTCAAGTTGGAAAGGGTGCAGAGTTTTATGAGGACCTTGCCCAGACTTGCGGGCCTGAGCTATAAGGGGAGGTTGAGCAGGATAGGACGTTATTTCTTGGAGCACAGAAGGACGAGGGATGATCTTCTAGACGTGTACAAGATCATGAGAGGAATAGATTGGGTAAATGCACAAAGCATTTTGCTCACATTAGGGGAATCGAGAACAAGAGAACATAGGTTTAAAGTGAGGGGGGAAAGATTTAATAGGAACCCAAGGGGAAACATTTTTACACAAAGGGTGGTGGGTGTATGGAACGAGCTGCCAGCGGAGGTAGTTGAGGCAGATACTATCGCAAGGTTTATTAAACATTTAGATAGGTACAGGAATAGGATAGGTTTCAAGGGATATGGTCAAATGCAGGCAGATGCAGGCTTATGTAACCATATAACAAACCATATAACAATTACAGCACGGAAACAGGCCATCTCGGCCCTACAAGTCCGTGCCGAACAAATTTTTTTTTCCCCTTAGTCCCACCTGCCTGCACTCATACCATAACCCTCCATTCCCTTCTCATCCATATGCCTATCCAATTTATTTTTAAATTATACCAATGAACCTGCCTCCACCACTTCCACTGGAAGCTCATTCCACACCGCTACCACTCTCTGAGTAAAGAAGTTCCCCCCTCATATTACCCTTAAACTTCTGTCCCTTAATTCTGAAGTCATGTCCTCTTGTTTGAATCTTCCCTATTCTCAAAGGGAAAATGGTACCATTGACTATCAGAGGGGACTGTGTAGAGAGGGTGGCGGATTTCCGCTTCCTGGGAATCCATATTGAGGAGGACCTGACGTGGAGCGTGAACACCACTGCGCTGCTGAAAAAGGTCCAGCAGAGACTGCACTTCCTGAGGGTGCTCAGGAAGAATAACATCACTCAGAGACTGCTGCTGTCCTTTTATCGGTGCTCCATTGAGAGCATACTAACATACTGTGTATGCGTGTGGTACACCAGCTGCACAGCGGCTTAGAGGAAAGCGCTCCAGAGGGCCATTGACAACGCCCAGAGGATTGTCGGCTGCCCTCTCCTTACCTTGGAGGACTTACACAGTTCCCGCTGCACCAAAAAATCCCAGAGCATCATAAAGGACATTTCCCACCCCGGACACTCCCTGTTTGAACTGTTGCCGTCAGGCAGACGGTACAGATCTACAAGGCAAGGACGAACAGACTAAAAAACAGTTTTTACCCCACTGCTATAAAAGCACTAAATGTAGCCGCCAAGGAACGCAGGGGCGATACATACTAAGGGACTGTGGTACACTGTGAAATCGACAGAAGGATGGAGGGTTGGGTGTTTATGCGTGCTATTTTCGTGATATTTATTTAGTTGTTTATCTTTTAATATTTTACCTTGTATGTATCGTTAGCTTTTAGAAATGTTTGAATGGTGCACTGACTGGCTGACATTTTTAAATTTTGTTGTACATGGTTCATGTTACAATGACAATAAAGAAACTATTCTATATTCTATTCTATTCTTCAAGGAACTATGCACGGTTATACCCAGATCCCTCTGTTCATCTGTATTCTTCAATTCCCTACCATTTACCATGTACGTCCTATTTTGATTTGTCCTGCCAAGGTGTAGCACCTCACATCTATCAGCACCAAACTCCATCTGCCATCTTTCAGCCCATTTTTCCAAATGGCCTAAATCGCTCTGTAGACTTTGGAAATCCTCTTCATTATCCACAACACCCCCCATCCTAGTATCATCCGCATACTTACTAATCCAATCCACCACACCCTCATCCAGATCACTGATGTACATGACAAACAACAAAGGACCCAACACAGATCCCTGAGGCACCCCACTAGTCACCTGCCTCCAACCCGATAAACCCGATGGGACATGTTAGTCGTGTGAGCAAGTTGGGCCGATAGGCCTGCTTCTATGTGTGTGACTCCAGGACTCTATGAGTATGATATTCCCGTCACCTCCCCAGATTTTGCCACTCATTAACACACAAGGAATAATTTAGAGTGGCCAGTTATATAACATATGTCTTCAGGATGTGGGAGGAACTGGAGCTCATGGAAGAAATCCACACTGTTACAGGGAAAACTTGTAAACAGGCACAAAGACATAGAAACATAGAAAATAGGTGCAGGAGTAGGCCATTCGGCCCTTCGAGCCTGCACCGCCATTCGATATGATCATGGCTGATCATCCAACTCAGTATCCCATCCCCTTAGCCGCAAGGGCCACATCTAACTTCCTCTTAAATATAGCCAATGAACTGGCCACAACTACCTTCTGTGGCAGAGAATTCCACAGATTCACCACTCTCTGTGTAAAAAACGATTTTCTCATCTCGGTCCTAAACGACTTCCCTCTTATCCTTAAACTGTGATCCCTAGTTCTGGACTTCCCCAACATCGGGCCTGTCCAATCCCTTAAGAATTTTGTACGTTTCTATAAGATCCCCCCTCAATCTTCTAAATTCTAGCGAGTACAAGCCGAGTCTATCCAGTCTTTCTTCATATGAAAGTCCTGACATCCCAGGAATCAGTCTGGTGAACCTTCTCTGTACTCCCTCTATGACAAGAATGTCTTTCCTCAGATTAGGAGACCAAAACTGTATGCAATATTCCAGGTGTGGTCTCACCAAGACCCTGTACAACTGCTTTGTCGTTGTATCTAGTACTATAAGTAGGAAAATAAATGATTGGTTATTCACCCACTATTGACGAAGGTTATGGAACGTGTCTTTTATATGAACACTCTAAAGCCTAGATACAAAGTAGTGTGGAATGTGTAATCAGTATAAATTATTATGCATATTATCATCAGCTGTATTCCTAATGTTGAAGTAGTATCTTTTAAGTTAATTATTTTTATGACAACTGATTTCAGCACGAAGAGCACAATCTTTACGCAATCTCCTGCTGGATCTCTCGGTCATATCTGACATAAGGGTAGCTTTTTATGGGAACTTATAAAGCAAAATGGGCATGGTTGGGTACAAGTTGGAGTTGACAGCATACCCTCCATCTGAGATTGGGGGGGTTTATTATGTAAAAAGGTACACTGAGGTTACTAAGAACCTATAAGATGAAGGATAGTTTTTTCATAGTTATATAATAGTTTCACAAGAGATTGCTGGTGCAGACTATTTCAAGATGGATAGAGTTTAAGCAGCTGAAAGCGGGAGTGAATTCAAATAATTTCAAGTCTCACTCTACCAGGGCGGCTGGCTCGATAGCAGCCAATAGAATTGATATTCCCCTTTGATCAATTTCTTGCAACAGCAGGAGGCTCAGATAAGCGCACTTTCAGAAGATATAAAATGTAATTGAACATGTCTGGACGGTTGCAGATAGAATACTGAACAGTGTTGCATGAGCTATTGTCTAACCCAAAGACAATTGGGACTGCGGTCCAATTAAGGGTGAGGCACATGTATGTAAAATTAGCATCATGTGGTTAATGGCCCATGTTTTATCCACCATTTATGGTTTATCTGTTAGTGTTTTCAAATACAGATTGGTTTACTGCATGAAACCACAGAGCTTTGAAGGCTTCACGTGGTCTCTCACGAGACTTCGATATAAAATAGTATGATTAAACGAGAACTCACCGTTTGAAGTTTGATCTTTATTTTATGAGAAGTTGGAGTGAGAGACTACGTGCCCTCCACTCCAAACCTTGAATCTCATAAAGATCATTCGGTAAGTCAAGCGTTATTCATCTTTCTATGGTTTAAATTGGTGCAAGTGGTCCGTGGTTTCATACAGTTGCTTTGAAGATTTTACACGCATGCGTGCTGGCGGGTTCTTCATGTAGTTTCTCCAACTTCTCATAAAATGATGATCAAACTTCAAACAGTAATTTCTCGTTTAATTTTTCTATTAACCTACAAACCTACACGTCTTTGGAGCGTGGGAGGAAACTGGAGCATCCGGAAAAAACCCACGCAGGTCACAGGGAGAACGTACCAACACCATACAAACAGCACCCGTAGTCAGGATTGACCCCGAGCCTCTGGCGCTGTAAGTCATCAACTCTACCACTGGGGCATTGTACCATCCAGTAAATGTAATTTTACAGTCTCCCAATGTTTTTAACTTAAGTCCCTGGAGTGGAATTTGCCCTGGGAAAGTTTTGACCTAGAGGAACAAGTCCTCAAATTTGAGGCATGACTTGCTTGGATTTATGAGAGATATTTTGCTGTTACTCTGGCATGCATTACGTGCGCATGGCGTGTGGTGAGATGTGGCAGCGTGGGTAGTGACACGCGGTAGCGCGCGGCGCCCCAGGGTTTTGGGAATCTCAAAATCCTCGCGCGTCACCTATGTGACGCGCAAATGACACCCAAGTGGGACAGGGCCCTAAATCTCATTGGATTCTTCGGTCCCCTATCCCATCTCATATATTCCACTGCACACCCTGTACTGACCCAATTCCATATGTCTATGCCTTTGGTAGACACAAAAAGCCGGAGTAATTCAGCGGGTCAGACACCATCTCTGGTGAAAAGGAATAGGTGACGTTACGGGTCGAGACCCTTCTTCAGACTGAGACTGTGTCTTTGGATAACTTTTGGATAACTTGTATGGTGTACAATATTGGTCGCCTAATTATAGGAAGGATCTCAACAAAATAGAGAGAGTACAGAGGAGATTTACTAGAATGTTGCCTGGGTTTCAGCAACTAAGTTACGGAGGAAGGTTGAACAAGTTAGGTCTTTATTCTTTGGAGCGCAGAAGGTTAAGGGGGGACTTGATAGAGGTCTTTAAAATGATGAGAGGGATAGACAGAGTTGACGTGGAAAAACTCTTCCCACTGAGAGTAGGGAAGATTCAAACAAGAGGACATGACTTGAGAATTAAGGGACAGAAGTTTAGGGGTAACATGAGGGGGAACTTCTTTTACTCAGAGAATGGTAGCTGTGTGGAATGAGCTTCCAGTGGAGGTGGTGGAGGCAGGTTCGATTTTATCATTTAAAAATAAATTGGATAGTTATATGGACGGGAAAGGAATGGAGGGTTATGGTCTGAGTGCAGGTAGATGGGACTAGGGAGAATAAGTGTTTGGCAAGGACAAGCAGAACCGAGATGGCCTGTTTCCGTGATGTAAATTGTTATATGGTTATAGGGTTATACATCTTCATGCAGTTCTTGGTCCTGTGAATAGTGGGAACTTCTGTTGAGACTAAATCTCCACGCCACAATACAACTTGGGCTTTAAGTTTATTTTGATGCATGTCACACAAACTTTTTTTCAATTGTAGCGTTTGACATGAACAAACTGATTTTGAGGGACTTTACTCACAACTCCACTATTTGTCATTTTTTGCTTCATTACCCACGGCAGGGTGTCAAATCATTGGGACTATGATTCTGTGACAAGCTAGGCATGACACAATGAACTGCATCGGACCCATGCAGCTCTGAGAAATAGTTTTCTATTGTATGAAATCCTACATGCGAAAACTCTAATATCTCAAAATTACTTTAAGTTTAGCGAGTAGTGTGAATAAACATAACATCAAGTTTAATAACTTCACCAATAAATGAAAAGATGTTAAGCTTATAATATTTACCAGCTGGGTACACACAAGGTGTTTGACTGCCACAGAGAAACTATTAAAAGGAAGTATATGATAAATTAATAGGTAATATTATACCAATAAAATGCCTGTAAATTACACAAATTATGGCTCTATACCTACTGAGAGGGTGTCACAGTAGTGCAATGGTAGAGTTGTTGCTTTACTGCACTAGAGACCTGGGTTTGATCCTTACTATGAGTGTTGTCTGTACGGAGTTTGTACGTTCTCCCCGTGACCTGCGTGGGTTTTCTCCGGGAGCTCTGATTTCCTCCCACGCTCCAAAGACGTGCAGGTTTGTAGGCTAATTGGCTTTGGTGTAATTGTAAATTGTCCCAAGAGTGTGTAGGATAGTGTCAGTGTTTGGGGATCACTGGTTGAGGCGGACCCGGTGGGCCGAAGGGTCTGTTTCTGCGCCATATCTCTAAGCGAAACTAAACTAAGTCGCCTGGATCTATTTGAAGCACTTTGCGTTGGAAGCTGCAATTTATTGAGTTAATATTCTCAGATCCTAAAATGTAGTCCTGAATGCAGTGAGTGGTGTCTGCACATGAAACATAGAAACATTGAAACATTGAAAATAGGTGCAGGAATAGGCCATTCGGCCCTTCGAGCCTGCATTGCCATTCAATATGATCATGGCTGATCATCCAACTCAGTATCCTGTACCTGCCTTCTCTCCATACCCCCTGATCCCTTTAGCCACAAGGGCCACATATAGCCAAAATATATACTTAAATATAGCCAATGAACTGGCCTCAACTACATTCTGTGGCAGAGAATTCCAGAGATTCACCACTCTCTGTGTTAAAAATGTTTTTCTCATCTCAGTCGTAAAAGATTTCCCTTTTATCCTTAAACTGTGACCCCTTGTTCTGGACTTCCCCAACATCGGGAACAATTTTCCTGCATCTAGCCTGTCCAACCCCTTAAGAATTTTGTAAGTTTCTATAAGATCCCCCCTCAATCTTCTAAATTCTAGCAATGGAATTTGCATCTTTTGCCAAACGCGAGAGGGTTGGCAGGTTAATTAGGCACTGTAAATTGCCCCAAGTGTGTGAATAATTGATAGGGGCTGAGGGGTTTGACGGTTACATGGGGAGAATAAAATGAGATTAATCTAGATTAATGTAGCGGGGACACTGTATCACTCTATGACAATGACTATGAATCTAACTGTATGTATGAAATCGGTATGGACCAAAAGGGGTTGTGTTCCCTCTGTTCAACTCTATGACTACGGAATGGAAACTAGAAACATAGAAACATCGAAACATAGAAAATAGGTGCAGGGGTAGGCCATTTAGCCCTTCAAGCCAGCACCGCCTTTCAATAAGACCATGACTGATCATCCAAATTCAGTACCCCACTCTTGCTTTTTCCCCATATCCATTGATTCCATTAGCTCAAAGAGCTAAATCCAACTCTCCCTGGAAAATACACAGTAAATTGGCCTCCACTGCCTTCTGTGGCAGAGGATTCCACAGATTCACAATAGACAATAGACAATAGGTGCAGGAATAGGCCATTCACATTTATCCACATTAAACTGCATCTGCCATGCATCTGCCCACACCCCCAACCTGTCCAAGTCACCCTGCATTCTCATAGCATCCTCCTCCCAGTTCACACTGCCACACAGCTTTGTGTCATTTGCAGATTTAATAATGTTACTTTGAATCCCTTTATCTAAATCATTGATGTATATTGTAAATAGCTGCAGTCCCATCACTGAGCCTTGCGGCACCCCACTAGTCACTGCCTGCCATTCTGAAAGGGACCTGTTAATCCCTACTCTTTGTTTCCTGTCTGCCAACCAATTTTCTATCCATGTCAGGACTCTACCCCCAATACCATGGTCCCTCATTTTGCCCACTAATCTCCTATGTGGGACCTTATCAAATGCTTTCTGAAAGTCCAGGTGCACTACATATACTGGCTCTCCCTTGTCCATTTTCCTTGTTGCATCCTCAAAAAATTCCAGAAGATTAGTCAAGCATGATTTCCTCTTCATAAATCCATGCTGACTTGGACCGATCCTGTTACTGCTATCCAAATTTGCCGTTATTTCATCTTTCATAATAGACTCCTGCTTCTTCCCCACCACCGATGTCAGTCTAACTGGTCTATAATTACCTGTTTTCTCTCTCCCGCCTTTCTTGAAATAACATTAGCTACCCTACAATCCACAGGAACTGATCCTGAATCTATAGAACATTGGAATATTATCACCAATGCATCCACGATTTCTCGAGCCATTTCCTTAAGTACCCTGAGATGTAGATCATCAGGCCCTGGGAATTTATCAGCCTTCAGTCCCATCAGTCTACCCAACATCATTTCCTGCCTAATGTGGATGTCCTTCAGTTCCTCTGTCACCCCAGATCCTCTGGCCACTAGTATATCAGGAAGATTGTTTGTGTCCTCCTTAGTGAAGACAGAAGCAAAGTACCTGTTCAACTCATCTGCCATTTCTTTGTTTCCTGTAATAAATTCACTTTTTCAGTCTTCAATGGGTCCAACTTTGGACAACTAATTTTTCCCCTTCACATACCTTAAGAAGCTTTTACTATCTTCCTTTATATTCTTGGTTATAGAAACATAGAAACATAGAAATTAGGTGCAGGAGTAGGCCATTCGGCCCTTCGAGCCTGCACCGCCATTCAATATGATCATGGCTGATCATCCAACTCAGTATCCCGTACCTGCCTTCTCTCCATACCCCCTGATCCCCTTAGCCACAAGGGCCACATCTAACTCCCTCTTAAATATAGCCAATTAAGTGGCCTCAACTACCCTCTGTGGCAGAGAGTTCCAGAGATTCACCACTCTCTGCGTGAAAAAAGTTCTTCTCATCTCGGTTTTAAAGGATTTCCCCTTTATCCTTAAGCTGTGACCCCTTGTCCTGGACTTCCCTAACATCGGGAACAATCTTCCTGCATCTAGCCTGTCCAACCCCTTAAGAATTTTGTAAGTTTCTATAAGATCCCCTCTCAATCTTCTAAATTCCAGAGAGTATAAACCAAGTCTATCCAGTCTTTCTTCATAAGACAGTCCTGACATCCCAGGAATCAGTCTGGTGAACCGTCTCTGCACTCCCTCTATGGCAATAATGTCCTTCCTCAGATTTGGAGACCAAAACTGTACGCAATACTCCAGGTGTGGTCTCACCAAGACCCTGTACAACTGCAGTAGAACCTCTCTGCTCCTATACTCAAATCCTTTTGCAATGAAAGCTAACATACCATTCGCTTTCTTTACTGCCTGCTGCACCTGCATGCCTACCTTCAATGACTGGTGTACCATGACACCCAGGTCTCGCTGCATCTCCCCCTTTCCCAATCGGCCACCATTTAGATAATAGTCTGCTTTCCTGTTTTTGCCACCAAAATGGATAACCTCACATTTATCCACATTATACTGCATCTGCCAAACATTTGCCCACTCACCCAGCCTATCCAAGTCACCCTGCAGTCTCCTAGCATCCTCCTCACAGCTAACACTGCCCCCCAGCTTAGTGTCATCCGCAAACTTGGAGATATTGCCTTCAATTCCCTCATCCAGATCATTAATATATATTGTAAATAGCTGGGGTCCCAGTACTGAGCCTTGGGGTACCCCACTAGTCACTGCCTGCCATTGTGAAAAGGACCCGTTTACTCCTACTCTTTGCTTCCTGTTTGCCAGCCAGTTCTCTATCCACATCAATACTGAACCCCCAATGCCTTGTGCTTTAAGTTTGTATACTAATTTTTTATGTGGGACCTTGTCGAAAGCCTTCTGGAAGGCCAGATACACCACATCCACTGGTTCTCCCCTATCCACGCTACTAGTTACATCCTCGAAAAATTCTATAAGATTCGTCAGACATGATTTACCTTTCGTAAATCCATGCTGACTTTGTCCAATGATTTCACCACTTTCCAAATGTGCTGCTATCCCATCTTTAATAACTGACTCTAGCAGTTTCCCCACTACCGATGTTAGACTAACTGGTCTGTAATTCCCCATTTTCTCTCTCCCTCCCTTCTTAAAAAGTGGGGTTACGTTTGCTACCCGCCAATCTTCAGGAACTACTCCAGAATCTAAAGAGTTTTGAAAGATTATTACTAATGCATCCACTATTTCTGGAGCTACTTCCTTAAGTACTCTGGGATGCAGCCTATCTGGCCCTGGGGATTTATCGGCCTTTAATCCATTCAATTTACCCAACACCACTTCCCGGCTAACCTGGATTTCACTCAATTCCTCCAACTCCTTTGACCCGCGGTCCCCTGCTATTTCCGGCAAATTATTTATGTCTTCCTTAGTGAAGACGGAACCAAAGTAGTTATTCAATTGGTCCGCCATATCCTTGTTCCCCATGATCAACTCCCCTGTTTCTGACTGCAAGGGACCTACATTTGTTATCTTACCTACGTACCTCATCTTTTCTCTCCATATTGCCTTTTTAGTTATCTTCTGTTGCTCCTTAAACATTACGCAATCCTCTTGCTTCCCGCTCATCTTTGCTACATTGTACGTCTCTTTTATTTTTTATACTGTCCCTGACGTCCATTGTCAGCCACAGTCGCCTCTTACTCCCCTTGGAATCTTTCTTCCTCTTTGGAATGAACTGATCCTGCACCTTCTGTATTATTCCCAGAAATACCTGCCATTGTTGTTCCACTGTCATCCCTGCTGGGGTCTCTTTCCAGCCAACTTTGGCCAACTCCTCCCTCATGGCTCCATAGTCCCCTTTATTCAACTGTAACACTGACACCTCCGATTTACCCTCCTCCCTCTCCAATTGTAGATTAAACGACCATATTATGGTCACTACCTCCCAATGGCTTCTTAACCTCAAATTCCTTTATCAAATCCGATTCATTACATAACACTAAATCCAGAATTGCCTTCTCCCTAGTTGGCTCCAATACAAGCTGCTCTAAGAATCCATCACGGAGGCACTACAAAATCCCTTTCTTAGGGTCCAGTACCAACCTGATTGTCCCAGTCTACCTGCATGTTGAAATCTCCCATAATAACCGTAGCATTACCTTTATTACATGTCCATTTTACATGTCAATTACATCCACTTTATTTCTTATACTTCGCGCATTCATATACAACACTTTGACCGCGGCATTCCCTCTCGCACTGCCCGCAATTGGCCCTGACCTTACTCTCTTATCCCTTCTCGAACTTTCCTTCCCATTCATTTGAGAGTCTTTTGTAACTTTTCCTGTACTCATTTCCCCTTCAACTCCATCTTTATACTCCCAATTTGTCAACTCTCTGGGTGAAATTTTCCACAGATTCACAACTCTCTGGCTGAAAACTAAATGATAATCCAGGCCTTGCTAGAGATACTCACAACACTGGATAAAGAAAAAACATGCCGAGCACTTGAAAATAGGCTTAACTTGGGATAAGGAAGAATTTGTAACCTTTATAAATCATGTACTGCTGAGCAGGAAATTCAACCCTTGACTTCCCAATAGGATTTTCATGAGCTATAGAAACATATGGCTTGGTCACTGCCTGTGTAAGGATTATGCAGGAATTATAGAATTATAGGATATACTGGTATTAATTCAAAGGAGAACCATTCTTCAGGAAATATATTTTCTGGTGTATATTAAAAGCAGAAATCGGATTGAATTTAAAAAGACAGCTACAGTACGTAAACAAACTATGCTGTCTAGTGACATGACCATGATACATTTTCATAAACACCAACTGAAATTAAGACAATGGAGGTGTGTCAATTGGCCTACATCAAACTTCCTGAGTTATTTTGCAACAACATTTTTGCTGGAGAAGGAGATTCAAGGAAGTTTCCTGACCAGACTTATTTTGTCACTTGTCGCATCAAACACAGTACTATGTACACATCAAATGTGACACTTCAAACATGGTCACGATCACTTAGTTTAGTTTAGAGATACAGGGCGGAAACAGGCCCTCTGGACCACCATGTCCACGCCAACCAGCGAACCCCATACACTATCACTATTCCACACACATTAGGGACAGTTTACGATTTTACCAAACCAATTAGCCTACAATACAATTCTTTGCTTGCATACCTTGCCAACGTATTCAAATAGCTGCCCACAAGGGGTGCTTACAAAGTTGCAAATCCCCCCTTACTCCCCTGTGACAGTTCCCCCTTTGTTCTTCCCCCCTCCCCGCGTGGGATCTGACCTCAGCTGCGGGCTCCGCTGGCTCTGACCCCGCCATCTCTGCCGACAGCGAATTCCATACTGACAGTGCCCGTAGTCAGGATTGGACCAGGGTCTCTGGCGCTGTAAGGCAGCAACTCTACTGCTGCGCCAACATGCCACCTTGGTAGTTTGGATTCAAAATTGGTTTGCCCACAAATGACAAGGGTGTTATTCTAGCTCGTAGTCTGTGATCAGTGGAGATCCGCAGGGATCTGTTGTTTGAAATATCCATGTAGGAATTGGATGCAAATGTAAATGGGTTCTTTAGTAGGTTTGCCAACATTGCCACCAAGTTATTGGAGTTGCAGGAAGTAATAAAGGCTGTCAAAGTATACAGCAGGATAGATATCTGCTACAGATATGGACAGACAAATGGATGAAGTTTAATCTGAGCAAGGGTGAGGTGTTGTCTGAGCAAGGATGAGGAGGTCGAATATTAGAGCAACATATACAGCAAGACCTTTAACAGCATTAATGTACAGCGGATTCTTGGTCCCTGGAAGTGGCAACACTAGTAGATAGAATGGTAAAGAAGGCAAATACTATGCTTTCCTTCATCAGTCGGGGCATTATAGATAAGAGTCAAGATGTCATGTTGCAGATTTATAAATCTTTGGTTAGGCTACATTTGGAGCATTTGGGTTGGCCCATTACAGAAAAGATAAGAAAGCTTTGGAGAGGGTGTAAAATATGCTTATCAGAATGCTACCTAGATTAGAGAGTATTAGCTATAAGGAAAGAGTGGACAAACTTGGATTAATTTCTCTGGTGTTTCGGAGGTTGAGGGGAGACCTGATAGAAGCCTATAAACATGATGAGAGGCATAGATAGGGTAGATAGTCAGAAACCTTTTCTTGGGGTGGAAATACCAAATATAAGAAAGCATGGCTTTAAGGTAAGAGGGGCAAAATTTAAAAGAGATGTTTGGGTCAAGTTTATTACATGGAGAATGGTGCGTGCCTGGAACGTGCTGCCAGGTTTGATGTAATAGTGACTGATAAGCAGCTCATCATATAGACAAAGTGATATGCAGGACAGGGCAGAATATAGATCACATACAGGCAAAGCAGATTAGTTTAACAAGGCATCATGTTCGGAACAGTAAAAATGTAAGCATGCAGGTACAACAGGCAATGAAGAAAGCAAATGGAATGTTGGCAATCATCGCAAAAGGATTTGAGTTTAGGAGCAAGGAGGTCCTGCTGCAGTTGTACAAGGAATGCCCTGGTGAGACCACACCTGGAATATAGTGTGCAGTTTTGGTCTCCTAATTTAAGGAAGGACATTCTTGCTATTGAGGGAGTGCAGCGTAGGTTCACCAGGTTATTTCCCAGGTTGACGGGACTGATATATGATGAAACAATGGATCGACTGGGCTTATATTCACTGGAGTTTAGAAGGGTGAGAGGGCATCTTATAGAAACATATAAAATTCTTAAGGGATTAGACAGGCTAGATGCAGGAAAAATGTTCCTGAAGTTCTGGGTGTCCAGAACCAGCGGTCACAGTTTAAGAATAAGGTATAGGGTATTTAGTACTGAGATGAGGAAAAACGTTTTCACCCAGAGAGTAGTGAATCTGTGGAATTCTCTGGCACAGAAGGCAGTGGAGGCCAATTTACTGGATGTTTTCATGGGAGAGTTAGATATAGCTCTGTGGGCTAACATAATCAAGGGATATGGGGAGAAAGCAGGAACGGAGCACTGATTTTGGATGATTAGCCATGATCATATTGAATGGCGGTGCTGGCTCAAAGGGCCGAGTGGCCTACTCCTGCACCTATTTTCTATGTTTCTATGTTTCTAACAGACATGTGGGCCGATGGGCCTGTTTCTGTGCTGGACTTTTCTATGTTTTAAACGTTATGAAACATCTGCATCTGTACATCTGCAGTTTGTACTTCATTGCCAAATTTGGACAGCTCTCCTTCGATATGCATTTGTTCTTCTGTATGATATAATGGGCTGGAAACAAGATCACAGCTGAGAATCAACCATGATATTATCAACGGTGCAGTCCTTTCACAGCTCTATAAATCAGATAAGGGCAAATGTGCACATTGGGAATTTCAAACAGCCAGCTTAATTTTTGATCAAAGGCTCCATTTAAATTAAAATGTTAGAAATGAAGTATTTCCTTTCAATATTTGTTTCATGGTTGAACTTTGCTCTATTTTACAAAGAGTAAATGTTATAACTGTCATTTCAAATTTGACCAAGGTCAAAAAAGGAATATGTTATTCTCTAGAGACCTCAGTAATCAATTACAAATTAATTATCTCCTAAACGGCATTAACACATTCCCAACTAGTTTAATTTCATCAGGTAGTGTCAATGTGGGACACATTTATCTCCAAAATCTAGATCAAACTGAAAGTAACAGAAACACAACTAAATTACAAATGTAATATCATTAAAGATTGTCTGCTTCAAAAATTTACCAATAAAAGTGTTGAGTTCAAGGCTGCAATCTGAATAAGAGTTGATAAAGCGCCTCATCTCCCTTCTGAATGTTTTATGATGCCTTTGACTGGATTGTATTCTTAATTCATTGACACTCACTGTAAGGAGAGGCAGAAAGTCATTAGAACATATTGTTCACCAAGTATATTTGCTATGTGTAAATCATAGAGTCATGGAGTCTTACAGTGTGGAAACAAGCCCCTCGGTCCAACTTGCTTGCACCGGCCAACAAGTCCCATCTACACTGGTCCCTACTACCTGCGTTTGGCCCATATCCCTCTAAACTATCCCTGTCTAATTGTTTCCTAAACGTTGCGATTTCTGAGGATATGGGGATCTCTGAGGATCTCTGAAGCTCCATTTAAATGAAAAGGTTAATCTCTGAGGATATGACATGGACATCACACACCGCAGCACTCGTGAGTAAGGCAAGGCAACGCCTTTACCACCTCAGGCAATTGAGGAAATTCAGAGTGTCTCCGAGGATCCTCCAGTGCTTCTACTCAGAGGCTGTGGAAAGCATCTTGTCCGGAAATATTACAATCTGGTTTAGGAATTGTTCCCACTTGGCCGAATGCACTATGAAAACTTCACTCGCCCCCCCTGCAGGAACTATACATCAGGAGGTGTAACTCCAGAGCCAATAAAATCATGGGAGACCCCTTCAACTCCTGCAACGGTCTGTTCCAGCTGCTATGTTCAGGCAAACGCCTCTGTTGCCATGTTGTGAGAACGGAGAGGTTGAGAAGTAGTTTCTACCCAGAGGCCATTCGGACTGTAAACTCCTATCTCACCAGGGACTAACTTTACTGTACCACTCTACGTTTTTTTTTTAAATTGCTGTTTTTTCCCTTTTTCCTTCCGCCCACAATATTTAATATGGAAAAGATTATGTGATTCTGTTACATTCTGTTTGTAGTTTGTTTGGTTGTTTGTTTGTTTGTCTTTTTGCACAAAGTCCGCGAGCATTGCCATTTTGCATTTCACATCTCGTATGTGTATGTGACGAATAAACTTGACTTGACTTGACTTGTACCTGCCTCAGCTACCTCTCTGGCAGCTTGTTCCATACACCCACCACCCTTTGCATGAAAAAGTCATCCCTCAGATTCTTATTAAATCTTTCCACCCTCACCTTAAACCTATGTGCTCTGGCTCTCCGTTCAGAGATTCTGTGCATATGTGCATTTAAAATAAGCCAGCGAAACATGCAAGGAGGGTGAGATAGAAGGTTGTTTAGGTGTGAGGAAGCTCATGTAGAACAAAAGCATGAGCTGGGATATTTATTTTGGCTGAATGGCAGTTTCTGAGTTGTTTTCATACATTTGGACAAATACTTGGCTGTTATCGTACCAAGGTTTCATGGGGTGTCTTACTCCAGCGAATGAGAGCTCATGTCATCAGACGTCAATAGAAGCCTTGACTTTTTCTTATTCGGTTTAAGTCAATTCAAGGTGTAAGTTGGGGTGGGAGATTGCAACCTTCACCTGGTCCACCCTGTTTTGACTAATGCAATCAACCCGACATGCACAAACAAAAAATCAAATAGAACAGGTTGTCGTACAGCTTTAGGCTGTGCATGCCATACGCAAGAAGAAGAAGGTGCAAGTTGACTCCAAACAAATAGTAATAGCCTCCAAAGTGCTGCTTGGCTTAGACATTGGGCTGTAATATAAGAAATAAAAGCAGGACTAAGTCATTCAACCCATCATACCTATTTTATCATTTAATGATTGATCTTTTGTCCTTCACTAATCCTATACCCCTTTGCGTTCCTCATTGTGCAATAATCTATGATCTCAGACTGAAATATATCCAGCAACTGACGTTCCACAACACGCTTGGATAAGAATTCCAACCACTTTCCGCTTTTTGGGTTAAGGAATTGCTTCTCATCTAAGTTCCCAATGACCTCTACCAAAGAAAACATAATTTAGGGAAATTCACTGTAAAACCTTATAAGAATTCTATATGTTTCAAAGCAGTCACTTCTCAATCTTCTAAGTTCAAAAGAGTAAAGATCCATTACGCTCATACAACAAATGTCCCATCTCAAGAAATCAATATGGTGAACCTTGATTAAACTCTCTCTATCACAAATACATCTCTCTCCATAGGGAGACGAGAGCTACACTCACTTTTCTAGTTGTGGGCTCACCTGAGTTATTACAATTGTGGCAAGTCATCTTTAGTTTGATAGTCAGGATCTTTTATTTTAGAGATACAGCATGGAAACAGGCCCTTCGGCCCACCAATACCATGCCAAACAGCGATCACCCATACGAACTGTCCTAATTTACCGAAGCCAATTAACCTACAAACCTGCATATCTTTGGAGTGTGGGAGGAAACCGGAGCACCCGGAGAAAAACAATGCAGTCACAGGGAGAATGTACAAACTCTGTACAGACAGCATCCGTAGTCAGGATCGAATCTGGGCCTCTGGCACTGGGCCTCTGGCACTGTAAGACATCAACTCTACCTCTGCACCCCTTTGCTGTAAACCTCTTGCAAAAAACACACTGTCTTTCCAATTATAATTGTACATGCACATTGACTTTCACTGATCCATATCGAAGGAATTGAGTACCTCTGCACATCAAGTCCTTGCAATCCCTCACCACTTAAACAATTATCTTGTTATTCTATTTTGTCTTTTAAAATAGATGACCTTGCATTTTTCTACTATATTCCATTTGATATTTCCCTGCTTTTCCATTTAGCCTACCTATCTCCCAGAGAGGCTTCTCTACATTCTCTATATATACAACCAACATTCTGACCCTGCAATATATCATCAAGCAAACTTGAGTATCATTACACTTGGTCTCTTCTGTATAAATTGTGCACATCCCACATGCCGACACCGATTCCTACACAATCAGTCACAGCCTTCCAAACAGAAAAGCTCACCTTATCCCTAACTACCATGTCTGAAAAAGGGTCTCGACCCAAAACGTTACCCATTCCTTCCCTCCAGAGATGCTACCTGGCCCATTGAGTTACTCCAGCATTTTGTGTCTATCTTCGGTTTAAACCAGCTTCTGCAGTTCTTTCCTACACATGTTCTGCTCATTAACTGATCCCCAATACGCATCTTTATATTATCCTGGAACCATTTTATATAAACTTATTGCAAATAACTTACTGAGTAACATCTTAAAAAAGTCCTACTGAAGTGCTAAATGCACCACATCCATCAATTTCCCCTTTTTCTCTGCTGTTAGTTACAACCTCAAACTTAAATATAGAGGCAAGGAACTCCAGATGCAGGTTTGTACCAAAGATGGACATAAAGTGCTGAAATAACTTAACGGGTCAGACAGCATCTTTGGAGAAAAAGGATGGGTGATGTTTTGGGTCCCAAACCGAAATGGCACTCATCCGTTTTCTCCAGAGATGCTGACTAACCGGTGAGTTGCTCCAGCATTCTAAGTCTCAAGTCTCAAGCATTAAATAGTCTTCAATTATATAAATCAACATTCATTCTGTCCAATTATTTTACAATTTTCTAAGTGCCCTGTACCACTTTCTTAATCTTTACAGCACTTTCCCTACTACTGATATCTATCTAACTTTATTTGTTCCCATCTTTCCTTAATAATGCATTAACATTTGCTACCTTCCAAGCTGGGGAAACTGCTTCAGAATCCGTAAAAGTGGTGAAATTATAATCCTCACCTCCAGAGCCACTTTAATCAGAATTATGGCATCTAGATCATCACATTCTTGGGATTTAAAGGTTTTCAATGCATATTTTTAATTGTAATCTTTCTGCTCCACTTTCACCTTAACTATTGTTCTCTACATCACCACCTTGGCATCACCATCTCCCTCTGCAACTGGACACTGGATTTCCTCACCAACAGACCACAGTCTGGTAGGATTAACAACCTCACCTCCTTCACTCTAACACTGAACACCGGCGTGCTGCAGGGCTGTGTGCTCAGACCTCTCCTCTACTCCCTCTTCACCCATGACTGCGTCCCTATGTATGGCTCCAACGCCATCATAAAATTTGCCGATGACACCACGGTGGTAGGACTGATCAGGGACAACAACGAGTCAGCCTATAGGGAGGAGGTCCAGAACCTGGCAGCCTGGTGTACCAATAATAACCTCGTCCTCAACTCAAAGAAGACGAAGGAAATCATCGTTGACTTCAGGAAGACCAGAGGTGGCAGACATACCCCCATCCACATAAACGGGACTGAGGTGGAGCGCGTCTCCAACTACAAATTCCTCGGGGTACACATCTCAGAGGATCTGTCCTGGTCCCTCAATACCACCAAACTGATCAAAAAGGCGCAGCAGCGCCTCTACTTTCTGAGGAGGCTTAAGAAAGCTCACCTGTCCCCCCAGATCCTGTCCAACTTTTACCGCTGTACCATCGAAAGCATCCTGACCACCTGCTTCACGGTATGGTACAGCAGCTGCACCACAGCTGACAGGAAGGCACTGCAACGGGTGGTGAAAACCGCTCAGCACATCATCGGTGCCCCGCTCCCTGCCATGGATGCCCTCCACCGCAAACGGTGTCTGAGACGGGCTGGGAAAATCATTAAGGACCCCTCTCACCCTAACCATGGACTATTTGCCCTCCGCCCAGGAGCCTCAGGTCTCGCACCAGCAGGCTGAGGAACAGCTTCTTCCAAAATACCATTACCCTGCTGAATTCACTGGCCCAACGCTAGCTATCTTTTATACCCTTTTATCTGTATATATTTATTTGCCTATGTACTAGATCAATTTATCCACATTGTACATATTGTTTTAACCAGAATTTTTTCTACTTTGCACTCTGATTAGATGCTAAACTGCATTTCGTTTTACCTGTACTCGTATTTGTGCAATGATAATAAAGTTGAATCTAATCTATTCTAATCTAATACACTATTCACAAGGATTTCTGTGTCTTCTTTCGTGAAGGTAGGTAAAATATTTATTTAATTTCCCTGCCATTCCTAAGTCCCATATATAATAGTAAGATTAAACGAGAACTTACCAGTTTGAAGTTTGATCTTTATTTTATGAGGAGGAACGTTGAGGGAATACGTGAAAGAAACCCGCTACGACGCATGCGTGTCATCCTTCAAAGCAGCGGTGTGAGGTCACAGATACACTATAATGACCTAAAATAGTAAGATTATTAAAGAGATACCAGTTTAAGATATGACCATTCGAGGGTGGGAGCGGAGGGCACGTATTCCCTCAACGTTCCTCCTCATAAAATAAAGATCAAACTTCAAACTGGTAAGTTCTCGTTTAATCTTACTATTTTACTTCGGAGTCACGTGAGTGACTACGTGAAAGATTTCAAAGCTCTGTGACCTCATGCCGTGGAAACGAGTCCATGCTTCACAACTGCCTTGGTAGTTAGGGAGAAATTGTTAATTATATTCAAAACACTCATACCAATTATTTAATGGAAATGATAAATAA
Source organism: Leucoraja erinaceus (assembly GCF_028641065.1). Lineage (NCBI taxonomy): Eukaryota > Metazoa > Chordata > Chondrichthyes > Rajiformes > Rajidae > Leucoraja > Leucoraja erinaceus. The sequence goes on along the minus strand of NC_073377.1, from coordinate 12,281,687 downwards.
TATCGAATTAATTCAAATCATAACCCTGTATTCTTCAGGGATAAATTATCATACAGAACTTAAAATGTTCCCCGAAAAACGTTCCCATACTGCTAACTGGTTTGTTATAACATTTCTGAAACGTTTTCTCCGACAACCATCCTGCAATCCTGAGGATTTGGTCCATGGATACATCAAGGCGTTTTGCTGCGGATGTAGCTGCAGCCCTGGTGGAGTGATAATTAAATATGTTATTGTCCACTCCCGCCTATCATAACCCATATTTCAGCCACCGCGAAATGGTCTGAGTTACACTCTATGGTACAGTTTCTTATAGCTGATTAAACGCCAATTCCTTGCCTCTGATAGCCTTTGTACTTTCACTGTATAACAAAAACGTGCTTCACTATACAGAGGCGTTTGTCCTCCGGGTAGGCCATCAATTCTATGACCTGCCCCGCTGATCCTGGCCTATTTTGTTTAATAATACGGTCCTGGATCACAAACCCCAAACTTCGTGCCGCAATAGTGAAGCCATCCAGTCTTACTTTTAGCAATAACTGGAGCTTATGCGCTGTGACTAGCGCCATCAGCATTACCATTTCTAGTTAGTTATCCAGATTTAATGCTGTAGCCGGCGACCAATTCCTTAGCAAGGTCAAAGCCACACTTGCATTCCAGATATAGTTGTATCTTATTTTTTTGGTGGCTTGGTGTTAACATATCCTCTAAAATTTTTAACTGCCAGAGGATGTGATCCCACAGACTGTCTTACTGTTCCTTGCCACCAATAACTTGACAATGCACTTTTGGCACTATTCACAGTGCTGAAACTCAGTCCTCCATATTGCAGGCTGGTGAGAAACTCTAGCACCGCCGGAACATCCTTATTTCTGTGGTCCAGAAAGTTATTATGGCAGTAATTAGTCCATTTTAATATGACCTAAATACTGTTATTGTGTAGACCTTCTTCGTGCTGCTGTGATCATGTCCACAGTTCTTTTGATAGCCCCATGTCCCGTAGCGGTGTTTTAGAGTCTACAACCTACTAAATCAATATTTTCTATGACATGGATAGCTATCCTCAGTTACTGGATGCACCAGCAACTTAGGACTATGTCTTACCGTTATACATGGTTCCAGCACCATGTCCTGTACCCCGGAAAACCATAGTTGGGTAAGCCAATCAGGTACTAAGACATCCCCGATGCCGATTCCTGTTGAATTTCCCTTAGTACCCCAAATTTATAAAGTAGAAAAAGGAGGTAATACATAAATGAAAACCCTCCCCTAGTGCAGTGAAACAGCATCTGTAGCTTCTGCCTCAGGATCTGGTACCAATGATACATACCTCGGTAACTGGTGATTTAACCCTGGATGCAATTCTAATATCCGGCCTTACATACTTTACTGATTTTAGCAAATACCATTCTATCCAACATCCATTCAGTACTTTCAATAAATTTTCGTGACCTGGTGTCTGCCACTGAATTAGTATCCCTGGTAGATACGTAGCCGATAACCAAATATTCCTTTGGACACACCATTGCCAAATTGAATTTGCCAATTCATCACAAGATTTTGATATCTTTCCACCCATATGACTTATATATGCCATCACCGAGGTATTATCTATCTACCATCTAACATGCTGCAGTTTCATTCCTGAGCAATAAGATTTTAGCCCATGAAATGCACTTAACATTTCTAACCCTTAGTGTTATGTAGGTTAGCTTCTTATATATTCCATCTCCCCCATAGCTCGAGATGGTATCAGTTGTACCGTAACCAATTGCACTGGCATCTGTTTGTAATAGCACAGACGGGTTGTGAATAACTATTGGGTTTGGAGCAATACTTAACATTGTATTCCCAACATTGTAATTCTTTTATAGCTTCTATCATTAGCTCCATTGGCCAAAATAAATGACCTCTATAATTATGAGCCCATTGAACTCTGTGGCTTTCCATATTAGTAAAGTCATTAACATATTAAATGTGTTAATGGTGTCAATTTTGACTTAAGTGGATGGACAATGAATCCCAGCTGTTCAAACAATTGTTTAGTGGCAACCACTGCCTAACATGCCGATTCATAAGTTTTTCCCACAATAAGGATATCATCCAACTATACCATTACTCTATGATTTTTGGTGTTGCAGCAGTCCCAACGCTGGTTTAAAATTTTTCCCCCTGTTGGATATTGAATAGCAAGGATCTTAAAGATTAATACTTGCCATACAGTAGCCTGCTGAAAACTAAGTCTTTAGCACTGCTAAAAGTATCCATCTTTAAAATGAATATATTGCACAACATTGTGAAGCATTGATAATCCATAATAATACGGCAACCCCCATCTTTCTTATTTCTAATAAAGATGTTTGAGACAAATCCTGTTGTTCAGGTTTGGTTTATTCCATTACCAGCATGTATATCTGTCCGGTTTATGTTGTACTGGAGGGTTTTGTTTGAGTAGAAACTCTATCAGATATCCCTTAAAACTGCTAAGGATGTATCTGTCCATAGATATATTACACCAAGCTTCAACATGAAGTTGCAATGTCCCTCCAACTTCCGTGCTCCCTATTAATGCTGGAGCCCCAAATTCACCTACCTCCATGGTTATTGGTGGTAACCAAGTTATTTTTCTTGGTTTCATACGCGGTTGTGGAGAGCCTAAAGGTTAATGTTAGGGTAGATGCTGACGTAGAGACTTTTGCATCTTCCACAGTGGTCGTCCCGGGCCAAACCCTAAACAGGACGCTGCTGCTGGGTACCTCTGCCCAATTCTTTGTAGTATAATTACAAAAACACTACCTCTCTTAGGATGCACATAAGGTTAATGTCTTCCCCAGATATCCTTTGGATGCTTTAATCAGCCCCAAAGTCGAGCCTCCTCGCCAATTCTTTTACCTGTTTAGACAGGTCCTCCCCCCCCCCAAATAACGGGGTCTATAGCCCTTTGCTTACATAGTATAGCGAACTAGGGTCTAGAGCTGGCTGAATGGCCCTTCAAACTGCACATTGCAAAAAATAGTGCTAATGGCATCCTTGTGGTCACTAATTTTGTCCACCTTTTTTAACATGCGGGCCAAAGCTGTTATGCCCGCCATGAGACCTTTCAGAGTATTACGGATTTTAATATCCCAACTCCTAACGGCCTTCCCAACATGTCTGCAAATGCACCTGTAACAATGGCTACATTAAGAGCACCACAATATTCCGGGGTATAGAAGCCTTGCCAACACTTCAGCAAAAATATTAGCTTGAAGTTGATGGGTGGACTCACAGTCCTTCAATACTCACAGCCATCCTTCTCGAGATCATTCTCAGTGTGTTTCTGCTGGCAGTACTGCTCATCATGTTCAGCAGGTTGTTTTTTCCCACCCTTCAATAGGGGACAGTGGCTCCATCACCTGCTCAGATTTTACCTCATCAGACCTTCCATACCCTCCTCAGAGGCGTCTGACATTTCATGCAGCCCTTATGGGAAACTGCTGTGGGACTTATATTTATTTGCCCACTGTGGCTATCCTCCAATCCCGGAGCCTGCCACTGTGGAGAAATTTCCTCCAGCCACCGCTCCAGCCGACTTACATGCTCTCGGGCACTAGTCGTCGCGGGTGCTTTAATATATGGGACCGCTCCTGCCGACCTTGGTGCTCTCTGGCACTAGTCGCACGCGGTATTTCCCGCAGCCGGTCCCCATGCCTACGGGCACTGGTCGCTCCCCATGTTCCCGGTACTCACGGGCACCTCTACCCATTTAGGGTGAAATTTGGCACTCGCTCCCTTATGGGAGATGCTGGTGCCGACATTCATTGCTGCCTGCTGCTGGTCATTAAGCAGGAACAATTCTGTGTGGCAGCACTTCAGCTCTATACTGACATCAGTAGCTGGCTGCCTGCTGTTCAGAACACAGCAGTAACGACCTGTGGCTCTGCCCTGACGTCCTTAGCTGGCTGCCTGCTGCTCTTCAGAATACAGCAGCAACGTCTGGAAAAAGAACCAAAGGTAAGGGAAATTTGTTCTTACCTGTACTGGTTTTCAGCCTGTCGTTTGGGAGGAACGTCCTTCCTCCCGCAGCCCCACGGACCCCGTAGCGTAGGTCCTTGGGCTGCTGTCCCAGATGTCGGCCGACGGCTACTGAGTAGTCCTGCTCTCTTCCGGGTCCCGCAGCCGCTTCAATCAGCTCACAGAGCCGCTAGCGACTGCTCCAACATAGACTGCTTAGTCTGGAAAAACCCCCGGGACGTGTTGCTTCGCTTCCCGCCCGGCAGCAGTCAATCTTGCCGGTGCGGGGAGCGACGTCGGGCACAGCTGTTCTGCTGCTAAAAATAGCCTTTTAGGAATCCTCTCCGGAGGATTCGCGCATCGGCTGCTGCTGGCTGCTGGCTGTCCGCTGTTTCCGCGGTTCTCCCCTCCAGCTTCCCGCAGCTCCTTGCCTTTCCTACCTGCAAGGTAAGTGGGAAAAATTTTGCAGTCTCTTACCTGCTTCTTTGCATTTCCCTCTAGGGAGACGTCCTCTCCCATGTCTGACTCGTTCAATGCGTGTATGCGATATGACACGCATGCGTCGTAGCGGGTTTCTTTCACGTAGTCCCTCACGTGACTCCGAAGTAAAATTGCTGCTGCCTCGGTCTGTAAAGGACTTTCTGCACCTCTATTGAAGGGTTTGAGCCGGCAATTTGTGTTTCTTTCTAGAATACTCATATTCTACTTTTGTTTCCGTATTTTTATTTAATCACAGCTGAGTTCTCAAACCTTCTCGATTCCCAGACTTTTCCAACATCCATTTGGGCAACAACAGAAGTATTGAATACTTTATTGTCACATGTGAAAAGTCACAGTGGGGGGGGGGGTTATTAGGCAGATGGTGGCAAAGGTCAGAGATGAAAAGACAGATGGTGCGAGATAACATTTGAAGTGTTGTGAATTGTGAAGCTAGAGGAAGGAATGTAAGTGGAAGGGGAGGGGGGGGAGAATAAATAGGTGTGAGTCCATGTGGGGTATTGGGAAGGGATGGGAAAGGAGAGAGGATGTGGGGGAAATGGGAGAGGGTGTGGGTTGAGTGGTTACCTAAAATTGAAGAATTCAATGTTCATAATGTTAGGTTGTAAGCTAGCGATCAGAATTACTCTAGCATTTAATGTCTTTATTTTAGAAACCAGCATCTGCAGTTCCTTGCTTCTACGTTAGTAAGACGGTGTAAAAGGTATATTGGACCATGGACTTATTTATAACAACATAGGTCTCAATCGAAGCAGCAGGAATAGTGTGGAGGCAATACAAAGAATAAGTGACTAGTGGGGTGCCTCAAGGCTCATTGCTGGGACCACAGTTATTTACAATATATATTCACGAATAAGACAAGGGAATTAAATGTAATATCACCAAGTTTGTGGATGACACAAAGCTGGGTGGCAGTGTGAGTTGTGAGGAGGATGCTATGAGGCTGCAGGTTCACCAACCTTGGAAAGGTTGTGTAAGAGGGCAGATGCCTCACAGGTTCAGTATAATGTGGATACATGTGAGGTTATCCACTTTGGTGGCAAGAACAGGAAGACAGATTATTATCTGAATGGTGTCAGATTAGGAAAAGGGGATATGCAACAAGACCTGGGTGTGCTTGTATATCAGTCACTGAAAGTAAGCATGCAGGTACAGCAGGCATTGAAGAAAGTTAATGGCATGTTGGCCTTCATCGCGAGAAGATTTGAGTTTAGGAGGTCCTATTGCAGTTGTACAGGGCCCTGGTGAGACTGCACCTGGAGTATTGTGTGCAGTTTTGGTCTCCTAATTTGAGGGATTGTTGCTATTGAGGGAGTTTAGGTTCACCAGGTTAATTCCCGGGATGGCCGGACTGAGATATGATGAAAGAATGAATTGACTGGGCTTATATTCACTTGAATGTAGAAGGATGAGAGGAGTTCTTATAGAAACATATAAAATTCTTAAAGGATTGAACAGGTTAGATGCAGGAAAAGTGTTCCCTTTGTTGAGGGAGTCCAGTGTTTTCGATGTTGAGGGGGTCACAGTTTAAGAATAAGAGGTAGGCTATTTAGGATTGAGATGAGTGAACATTTTTTCAAACAGAGACATGTGAAATTGTGAAATTCTCTGCCACAGAACGCAGTGGAGGCCAATTCACTGGATGTTTTCAAGAGAGAGTTAGATTTAACTCTTTGGGTTATAGGAATCAAGGGATATGTGGAAAAAGCAGGAACGGGGCACTGATTTTAGATGATCAGCCATGATCATATTTAAAAGCAGTGCTGGCTCGAAGGGCCGAATTACCTACTTCTGCACCTATTTTTCTATGTTTCTAATGCACGGTGTGAAATGGAGCATGCTACAGGAAAAAATGCACAGTCTTAAACTAAATCAGAGAAATTCTTTTGAGTTTAATGGTTCATGGGTCATTAACCAAGTCAACATTTATTGCCCCCACTAATTGCCCCTGAACTAAGTGGTTTGCTAAGCCACTACAAAGAGTGGGTAACAGGCAAACCATACTGGTAGATCTAAAGCCAACTATGGGCCAGATCTGGTAGGAATGACCGTTTTAAAGCACCTTAGTGAGCCAGATAGGTTTATATGACAATGCAGTAATTTGATAGTGGCCATTACTGAAAGTAAGTCTGAAGAAGTGTTCCGACCATAAACGTCACCCATCCTTTTTCTCTAGAGATGCTGCCTGACCCGCTACGTTACTCTGGCACTTGATGTATCTCTTGCATATAAACCAGCATCTGCAATTCCTTTCTACATATTATTACAAGTAATGTTTTAATTTTCATTTTATTAATTATCTGAATTCAAATTACCCAGTTGCTTTGGGGGGATTCAAAATCTTGATTCTGGATCAATAATTCAAGCCTTGGACATTGGTTATTTTAGTTACCATAGGAGAACTCCTTAGTTTCTCTCAATCCACCCTATGAATGTTTTGAATGTAAGAACATAAGAAACAAAATCCCTTTGCACCCGCTCCAATATTCAATAAGATAAGATCTTTCACTTCAGTGCTATTTCCTTGCACATATCCCTTCTCATTTGCTTAAATTGCATTGCATATTACAATATCAAAAAAAATCTGTCTCAGAACCAAACACTTCTTGGCTAAATAATTCATAAGTTCACAGGTTCATTACTTACAGGAGCAGAATTAGGCCATTCAGCCCATCAAGTCTACTACTCAATTCAAACATGACTGATCTATCTTTCCCTCTCAACTCATTCTCCTGCTTTCTCCCCATAGCCCCTGACACCCGTCCTAATCAACAATCTAATCAATCCGCGCCTAAAAAAGACCCAATGGTTTAGCCTCCACAGCCATCTGTTGCAATGAATTTCACAAATTCACCACCTTCTGACTAAAGAAATTCTTCCTCATCATCTTTTTAAAGGTATGTCCTTTTAGTCTGAGGCTATGGCCTCTGGTCCTAGACACGCCTACTAGCGGAAACATCCTCTCCACATCCACTCTTTCCAGGCCTTTCACTATTCAGTACATTTCAATTTGGTCCCCCCTCATCCTTCTAAACTCCAATAATTCCTGGGATCATTCTCGTAAATTCCAGTGATTCATAAGTCTCAAGGTGAAGAAATTTGCTCTCAGTCCAGTTCCGAAACATGCTTATCTGAAGACCGTGACTCCAGATTCCAAACACCATACTAGGGGAAGCGTCAACGTCGAATGTACCCTAACAGGCCCCTTAAGAATTGCGCATGTTGAATCATCCAAATTGCCACATTAGATCGCCCCTCAATTTTCAATAATTAAATCTACTCAAATCCTGCTCATGTCCAAACTCTGAAGAAAGTGTATTATTTTGCCATGTTTAGTAGATAACTGATTTTGTACACTGACCAACACAAAGTATTAACCACTTGAAGTTTGAGACTTTATCAAATATCTAAGCCTTAAGGGCCTGTCCCACTTATGTGACTTTTTCTGTGACTTCCAGCACCTGTCATAGGTCGTTGCAGGTCGGCGAAAATTCAACGGCAACCAGAAACACACTACGACTCTTTGGGTGACTGAGGAGACTATTCACGACCATACATGCAACACCTTGACGACATGTCGCGTGGTGAAGCTTGTATGGTCGTGAATAGTCTCCAAAAGAGTCGTACCTTGTTCTGGTCGCCGCTGGATTTTCAACATTATCGGCGACCTGTAATGACCTATGACGGGTGCCAGCAGTCGGAGAAAAGGTTGTGTGTGGGACAGGCCCATAAATCTGTTCATATACCCAATGTGCTGTCTCCTTGTTACCATATCAAGCTCAACGTGTGGCATTTTGGGCAGTGCTGTCAATACCCAGTGTTCCCAGATCAGATACAGAATAGATCACAAGCAATTTAATAAACAGGTAATTGAGAGGCATATACAGGTCAATGGAATGGAAATAAAATGAGCCGATTAAAAACCATTCGCTTATTGTGAATGTCATGAAAGTATTCCCAAGTTTACCAATTATAGGAGGAGAATTAGGTCATTCGGCCCATCGAGCCTACTCCGCCATTCAATCATGGCTGATCTCTGCCTCCCAATCCCATTTTCCTGCCTTCGCCCCATAACCCTTGACCCCCGTTCTAAGTAAGAACTATAATCAAGAGTTCTAATCTAATCTTTTGTGAGGGGTATTATTTTGTGTTGGGCTTTGAAATCTTTTTGGGAGTGGAGGGCGCGACAGATTAAGAGAAAAAAATGGCATCTCAATTTAGCTGCGCGGTGCGAGTTCAATCATTAAGAAAACAATTTAAACATCTAGACGGAATTATTCTGACTAGGGTTATATTGGCAAGTGTGTAAATAGAATCGTTTTTTGAAATTTGGCACTAATGAGGTACCATTGCTTTTCTTGATTTATTGACAAGCAGGTATTGCCTTCCTGGTTGAAATAATTGAAGCACTGATATAATTAGATTGAGAAAACCCCTGATCTGAAGAGATCTTCGCAGCAAAATTATAATAATTAATTATGAGTGCCAACATTGCTGACACGTCTAGTGCTGTGGGGGCTGGTGGGCTGGGGGAAGGGGGGGGATGTGAATTTTGAAGCGTTCCTTATATGGCTTCAGAGGCACTTTGAACAGCTGTTCGAAAACCATCCAACAGGCAGACTAAACATTAGCTGATTACCGACAAGTAATTAACAATGTCAACGAAACACAGAAACTGAATTAATAATAATTATATCATCAACATGATGATTGCCTTGTAGAGAATCCTAGGGAAGAGGAGAGGTTAATTACTCGCTCAGAGAACATCACTGAATTGACCATGGCTGTGCCTCAGGATGGTGTTAACTGCCAGTTGTATAATTAATTAACATCATAATTGCAATGCAGGCAGCATGAAAATATTGAAATATTACACCATTTCCATTCTATTACCTATCATAAGCTTCCATAATTTAGAGCCACAGCCCGCAGGCTGCGTTCATCTTTTGTTGGGTAATATATATCAAATCTATATTGTAATTTGCCTTTTTTTTTTGCTCGTCGTGTAATTCGCAGGGAAAATAGTCGAGGTGATTGAAGCGGCTTACGGAGAAGATTCCGTAGTGATATGTGTTGTGGTGTGCAGAATCCACTACAGGATTGCTCCCTGCACACATTAGCGTTTACTAACCAGTGATGGTTTAAAGGAAGGTTTCCACAATAATTTTAGACTAAATTAAGGTTGTGTTGATCCAAATTAGCCTGGTTCTACCCCCTTCTCCCCCCCCCCCCCCGTCGCACTGATAAGACAAAATGTTCAATTTAACCCAGTGAAAATAGTAATTGCATCCGACCACTATGGGAAGCGCAGTGCAGTTTGTAGCAACAGCAAACTGTCCACTTAGCCAACCTGAAGAAGAGTGGAATTGAAGTGGAGATTTTTTACCTTGAATTCAATTCGTAATCTAATGACTGGGTTTACAAATTGCATACAAGTCTTGACAGGAGACACAACAGATTTCTTCCGGTTTTTGAACATCAGGAAGACTTCAGGTGCTGGACGACTGAAAATTTAAAAAAAACCAGAAGATACTGGACAACTCGGCAAATCAGGCAGCATCTGTGGAAAGAGAAACTGAGTGAATAGAATATAGGACGTAGAGACTGGCGTCAATCCTGACCTCCAGCGGTGCCTGCGAGGAGTTTGTATGTTCCCCTCTGACCTTGTCGGTTTCCCTGGGTGCTGCAGTTCCCTCCAACATCATTTTTGATCATGTTGAGGTATAGACAAGCAGTTTTGAACTCCATTATGTTTGCAGTGAAAAATAAGGAGCCAATTCTTTCTCACAGCACACCTGTATTCCACAACTGCCCCGCAGCTTCTGTCACAGATTGTTAAGGGCCGGTCCCATGAGCATGCGACTCCATGCGGCAAACGCGACCTAACGTGCTCGCTTGAGCCGTACGGCCTCGCAGGGCCGGTCCCACTTCAATCGCCGGAGCCGTATGGAGTTGGGCGGAGCTGGTCCTGACATCGCGCGGGGGTCCGAAAAACCGACCGTGTTCAAAAATTCCGCGCGGCAACGGCCTGCCGGCCCGCAGCCACCTCAACGCCGTACGCACCGCCTTGACGGGCGAGCGCAGGGTCTTAAGGCCATACGCAGCGTCTAGATGCCGTACGTCACGAGTGAACTTCCTGCAGACTTCGCTCGAACTTCACGTCACTCATTCGACCTCCGCGCGGCCCCCGCTTCCGGTTTGGTCGCGCTCGCCGCATGCAGGCACATGCTGGTGGGACCGGCCCTGTACGGGGATCACTCGACCTCCGCGTGGCCCCCGCTTCCGGTTTGATCGCATGCTCGTGGGACAGACCCTTAACACAATCTACTGTTATTAAGTTTCCCGGACTAGGGACGTGTGAGGGCTCGCCACCTCCACTAGTGCAGCAAAGGTGAGCAGCTGAGCACATGACCATCTCTTGCTGCCATCCCATGACATGCCATGTAAAAAACAAATGCAAATGATATCATATGATGAAAGAATGGAGCGACTGAGCTTGTATTCACTGAAATTTAGAAGGATGAGAGGGCATCTTATAGAAACATATAAAATTATTAAGGGATTGTACACGCTAGATGCAGGAAACATGTTCCCGATGTTGGGGAGTCCAGAACCAGGGGCCACAGTTTAAGAATAAGGGGCAGGCCTTTCAGAACTGAGATGAGAAAAAACTTTTTCACACAGAGTTGTGAATTTGTGCAATTCTCTGCCTCGATGGCAGTGGGGGCAGATTCACTGGATACATTCAAAAAAGAGTTAGATAGAGCACTTAGGGCCAGCGAAATCAATGGGGTATGGGGAAAAGGCAGGAACAGGGTACTGATTGGGGATGATCAGCCATAATCACATTGAATGGCGGTGCTGGCTCGAAAGCTGAATGGTCTACTCCTGCACCTATTGTCTATATATCTATGTCAAAACTTCATCCACATCGAGGATTACATCTATAGCAAGGTTTACGTCTGTATCTCTTGTTTCCCTTTCCTCTGACTCTCAGTCTAAAGAAGGGCAGCATGGTGGTGCAGCGGAAGAGTTGCTGCTTTACAACGCCTGCAGAGCCGGAGACCCGGGTTCGATCCCGACTACGGGTGCTGCCTGTACAGAGTTTGTACGTTCTCCCCATGACCTGCGTGGGTTTTCTCTGAGATCATCGGTTTCCTCCCACACTCCAAAGACGTACAGGTATGTAGGTAAATTGGTTTGATAAATGTAAAAATTGTCCCTAGTGTGTGTAGGATAGTGTTGATGTGCGGGGATTGCTGGTCGGCGCGGATCCGTTGGGCCGAAGGGCCTGCTTCCGCGCTGTATCTCTAAAACAAAAACTAAAACTAAAAGGTTCTCGGCCCGAAACATTACTTATTCCTTTTCCGTAGAGATGCTGTCTGAGCTGCTGAGTTACTCCAGCTTTTTGTGTCTCTCTCGGTTTAGGTTCAGTTTTATTATTGTCATGTGTACTGAGGTACAGTAAAAAGATTTGCCCTGTCAAATTAGATAATACTACACATAAATACAGTCAAGCAAAACTCAAGTACAATAGGTGTAGGAAGGAAATGCAGAAACAGGAAGTGCAGAAACAATGCGGTTCAGGTTTACACTGATGATAGACACAAGATGCAGGAGAAACTCAGCGGGACAGAGAGCATTTCTGGAGAGAAGGAATGGCTGATGTTTGCGGTCGAGACTCTTCTTCAGACTCGGGGACTCAGAATCTGAAGAAGGATCTCGACCCAAAACATCACCCATTCCTTAGAGTCATAGAGTGATACAATGTGGAAACGGGTCCTTCAACCCAACCTTGCCCACACCGGCCAACATGTCCCAGCTACACTAGTCCCACCTGCCTGCGTTTGGTCCATATCCCTCCAAACCCGTCCTATCCATGTACCTATCTAACTGTTTCTTAAATGATGGGATAATCCCAGCCTCAACCACCTCTTCTGGTAGCTAATTCCCTACACCCACCACCCTTTGTGTGGAAAAAGTTATCCCTCAGATTCCTAATAAATCTTTTCCCCTTCACCTTAAATCATGTCCTCTGGTTCTCGATTCTCCTCTGGGCAAAATACTTTGTGCATCTACGTGATCTATTCTTCTCATGATTTTATACACCTCTTTAATATCATCCCTCATCCTCCTGTTCTCCAAGGAATAGAGACCCAGCCTCCTCAAGCATTCCCTATAGCTCAGACCCTCTAGTCCTCACAACAGAGATGCTGACAGTCCGGCTGAGTTACTCCAGCATTTTGTGTCTATCTCAAGTACAATAGGTTGAGACATGATATAGTTCTCAAAGTCGTAGCGCAACAATTCCAGAGACAAAACACAATGTCCGCAATGAGGTAGAGGAAAATCAGACTGTACCTTAGCTTATGACAGGACATTTATAGAATTGTTCTGAGCATGTGGCATCATCTTTGCTGTCTTTTGCTATATTTTCCATCGTTTATCCATTTTTTAATTGAAATAAAACCTTTGAAAAAACCGTGGCAAATTATACATTTGGAATTATGCGGCACTTAGTTTGATGAAAGAGGTGAAAAGTAAATGCCTGAAAAAAATTTTCAGAAGTTTTGATTTCTGTTTGGTTTTATGTATAAAATATGTAAAAGTACACAATTATACATTGATAATATAAATCTTCCCAGCAGTTTGATTCCTTGTGTTGTAATCCAGGCATGATAAAATGTGTAAAGTATGAATAAACATATCATAGAAACATAGAAACATAGAAACATAGAAAATAGGTGCAGGAGGAGGCCATTCGGCCCTTCGAGTCAGCACCGCCATTCATTGTGATCATGGCTGATCGTCCCCAATCAAGAACCCGTGCCTGCCTTCTCCCCATATCCCTTGACTCCACTAGCCCCTAGAGCTCTATCTAACTCTCTCTTAAATCCATCCAGTGACTTGGCCTCCACTGCCCTCTGTGGCAGGGAATTCTATAAATTCACAACTCTCTGGGTGAAAAAGTTTTTTCTCACCTCAACCGTAAATGGCTTCCCCTTTATTCTAAGATGTCAATGTAATTCGGTGAGGGAAACTGTGGGCTGGATATATGTCTGGTAGAGGTTTTGCATCTGTAACCAGCATTCATTTACTGCAAATTCCCAAACAAGACACTTTGAGGATCATCCTCAATCTGCAATAGGACGCATATGAGCTGTCAAAAATCATAGAAAGAGTTGAAAATTAAAAGGCCTCCCCAGTGGGCAATTGGAAACAATTGAACATTATCAATCATTAGATGATAATGGATGAAGAGAGCCATTTGGTTCCTTTGACTCATCCATCCAGAGATTCTGGTGCCTCTCACTCCACTCTGCCATCAATCCTTTCCTAAATGATTTCAGGGTTTGTGCCCTATCATTTCACATCTTGATCTCAAATACCACAAAGAAGATATTTTTTTGTGTTCTGAAAGTATCCTTGTCTTATTTGAACTCTCTGCCACAGAAGATAGTTGAGGCCAGTTCATTGGCTATATTTAAGAGGGAGTTAGATGTGGAACTTGTGGCTAAAGGGATCAGGGGGTATGGAGAGAAGGCAGGTACAGGATACTGAGTTGGATGATCAGCCATGAGCATATTGAATGGCGGTGCAGGCTCGAAGGGCCGAATGGCCTACTCCTGCACCTATTTTCTATGTTTCTATGTTTCTATGACCCTTTACCTTCCTGCTTTGCTTCATGAATGGTATTACAAGAATTTATCATTATAAATATGATAAATAATAATTTAGACTTTAGAGACTTTAGAGAAACTACGCGGAAACAGTCACTTTGGCTAATCTAGTCCGTGCCGACCAGCGTTCATCATCATCATCATCGTTGAAGACATTAGCGACGCAGTGGTGCTGGTTTCTGACGGGTATGGTGACCGACGCTCGTTCGCCCCGTACACTAGGTATGTTACAAAACCTACCTGAATCGTGGCTGAGCATCTGCCCCACCCCTTGTGTGTGATTTTGGCGCTGTTTGGAGGGGGCGGGTTTAAAACGCGATTTTTACTAGGCTGTTCCAATCGCAGATGTTCAACCTAGTAAATCATTAACGAAAAATCGCTGCAAGACCCGGTCGCAAAAGGTATTATTAGTTTTATAGGCCTCGAATAATAGATATAATAGTTTTAAAAGCTCTCGTTCACTCCGCAACCTCTCGCAGCCCCAGGGTTTTATAAAGCAAACTATTAAAGGTATGTACCTTATTTTTACATTAAATGGGGCATATATATAACCCTATATATCAAGTTATCTATAGCGAGTAGTTCATTTTGGGCTTTTTATATCCCGCAGTATTTTTCTCGGCATTTGAGGGCACTAATCCAGCGCGATGTCAACGTTCTAAACCAGCGCGTTCCACATGAACCCACTAGAAAGCCGATTTAAATGGGCATTTATTTACAGCAATTGAACACTAAATTCCTTCCATTTGGCCTATAAATTAATGTAAATTAGATATAAAAATCATGTTATATTGTGAATTATTTGTGAATAATCTTTGGACACTTAGGCTATTTAAAAATGTTAATCTTTCCTTAAGAAATGGGCTTTTGACTATCCAAGATCACAGCTTTTTTGTAATGTCCATTGAAAATCAATAGGGAACAAGATGCTAATTTCCGAGTATGAAAATGGCCATAACTTTTTTAATACTTGAGATATGAAAGTGAATTTGGTGTCAAATTAAACTTATTGTTATGCTTTATCTGATGGGATAAATTGCAGACATGATTTTTAAAATCTCAAAATTTTGTAACATTGCTACGTACACTAACACTATCCGACACACTAGGGACAACTTGCAATTTTTACTGAAGTCAATTAACCTACAATCCTATTAGTCTTTGGAGTGTGGGAGGAAACCGGAGCACCCGGAGAAAGCCCGCGCAGTCACAGGGAGAACATAGAAACTCCACACAGTCAGCCTTCTTAATCGGGATTGAACCCGGGTCTCTGGCACTGTAAGGCAGCAACTCTACCGCTGTGCCACTGTGCCGTCCTAAATGGACATGGGTTTATATATCAGTGTAAGGCACCTGTGTATAGTTTACAAAAATACTTAACATCATCTCCAAGTTTCTCCCTTTGTAGACATGCTTGGTCTGCAGAGCTTCAGACACACACATGATAAATCAAGAGACAAGAACTAAGTGTGTGGAATTATAACTAACATTACATTTATATGACACCTTCCTGGAACATGAATTTAGGAGGTTAGGTAGCAGATTAAATAGCAGGATGTCTAAAATTGGACTCTCTGGATTACTTCTGGTGCGACACTCTCCTTGGTATAGTACTAGGAAGAGAGGTTAAATTAATGCATGGTTAAGGGGTGGTGTAGAAGGAAGTAGTTTAGATTTTTGGATCTTTGGGAATCTTCCTGAGGTCAGTGGGGCTTGTACAAGTAAGACTGATGTTGTATAAGACAATGATGAGTCCGCAGACAGACCCAAAAAGCTGGATTAACTCGGGCAGCATCTCTGGAGAGAAGGAATGGATGATGTTTCGGGTCGAGACCCTCATTTGGAGTATTCTGTTCAGTTTCGGTCACCATGCTGCAGGCAGAAGTGCAGAAAAAAGTGCAGAAAAGATTTATGAGGATGTTGCCAGGACTTGAAGGCCTAAGCTTTAGGGAGAGGTTCGGTTGGCTAGGATTTTATTCCTTGGAGTGCAGTAGGATGTATAAGATCATAAGGGAAAGAGACATGGTAAATGCACAGAGCCTTTTTATCCAGAGAGGGGGAATCAAGAGCCAGGAGATATGGGTTAAAGGTGAGAGGGGAAAGATTTAATAGGAACCTGAAGGGCAATTTTTGATACACAGACAGTGGTGGGTACATCGAACGAGATGCCAGAGAAGATAGTTGAGACAGGTACTACAAACATTTATAGAGTCATAGAGTCATGTAATGTGAAAACAAGCCCTTTGGCCCAACTTGCCCACACTGGCTGACATGTCCCAGCTACACTAGTCCCACCTGCCTATGTTTGACCCATATCTCTTTAAACCTATCCTATCCATGTACCTGTCTAACTGTTTCTTAAACGTTGCAATCGTACCTGCCTCAACTACCTCCTCTGGCAGCTGATTCCATACACCCACTGCGCTTTGTGTGAAAAAGTTACCCTTCAGATTCTTTTTTAAATCTTTCCCCCCTCCTCACCTTAAGCCTATGTCCTTTGGATCTTTATTCCTCTACTCTGGGCAATAAACCCCTACTCGGTGCACCAGCGTCTCTTCTTCCTGAGGAGACTGAAGAAGGTCCATCTGTCTCCTCAGATCCTGGTGAACTTCTACCGCTGCACCATCGAGAGCATCCTTACCAACTGCATCACAGTATGGTATGGCAACTGCTCTGTCTCCGACCGGAAGGCATTGCAGAGGGTGGTGAAAATTGCCCAACGCATCACCGATTCCTCGCTCCCCTCCATTGAGTCTGTCCAAAGCAAGCGTTGTCTGATCAGCATCGCAAAGGACTGCTCTCACCCCAACCATGGACTGTTTACCCTCCTACCATCCGGGAGGCGCTACAGGTCTCTCCGTTGCCGAACCAGCAGGTCGAGGAACAGCTTCTTCCCGGCGGCTGTCACTCTACTCAACAACGTACCTCGGTGACTGCCAATCACCCCCCCCCCCCCGGACACTTATTATTATTTTTATTCAAATCATTTGCTATGTCGCTCTTCCAGGGAGATGCTAAATGCATTTCGTTGTCTCTGTAATGTACACTGACAATGACAATTAAAATTGAGTCTGAATCTGAATCTGAATCTACCCAATCTATTCCTCTCATGATTTTGTACATCTCTCTAAGATCACTCATCATCTTACTGTGCTGTGGAATTCTCTGCCACAGAAGGCAGTGGAGGCTTACTCACTGAATGTTTTCAAGAGAGTTAAATTTAGCTCTTAGGGCTAAAGGAATCAAAGGATGTGGGGAAAAAGCAGGAACGGGGTACTGATTTTGGATGATCAGCCATGATCATATTGAATTACAAGGTTAATTCCTGGGATGGCAGGGCTGTCATATGCTGAGAGAATGGAGCAGCTGGGCTTGTACACTCTGGAGTTTAGAAGGATGAGAGGGTATCTCATTGAAACATATAAGATTGTTAAGGGTTTGAGGCAGAGGCAGGAAACATGTTCCCGATGTTGGGGGAGTCCAGAACCAGGGGCCACAGTTTAAGAATAAGGAGTAAGCCATTTAGAACGGAGTCGAGGAAACACTTTTTCTCACAGAGAGTGGTGCGCCTCAGAGGGCGGTGGAGGCAGGTTCTCTGGATGCTTTCAAGAGAGAGCTAGATAGGGTTCTTAAAACTAGCGGAGTCAGGTGATATGGGGAGAAGGTAGGAACGAGGTACTGATTGGGGATGATCAGCCATGATCACATTGAATGGCGGTGCTGGCTTGATGGGCCGAATGGCCTTCTCCTGCACGTACTGTCTATTGTCTATTTTCTAATAAAGTCCGAGCCTGCTCTACCTCCCCCGAAAGCTCAGGCCCTCAAGTCCTGGCAACCTCCTGGTAAATCCTTTCTGCACTCCTTTCCAGCTTAACAACATCCTTCCTGTAGCATGGTGACCAAGGCTGAACTCAATACTCCAAATGCGGCCTCACCAATGTCTTGTACAACATCAATCCGACTCGTACAAGCCCCACTGACCTCAGGGACATCCCCAATGATCCAAAAATCTAACATGCTTCCTTCTACACCATCTCATATAACCATATAACCATATAACAATTACAGCACGGAAACAGGCCATCTCGACCCTTCTAGTCCGTGCCGAACACATAATCTCCCCTAGTCCCATATACCTGCGCTCAGACCACAACCCTCCATTCCCTTCCCATCCATATAACTATCCAATTTATTTTTAAATTATAAAAACGAACCCGCCTCCACCACCTTCACTGGAAGCTCATTCCACACAGCTACCACTCTCTTTAGACAAGCATTAATTTAGCTACTCTTCTTAGTATGGTAGAACTGCTGCTTCACAGTGCCAGAGACCTGGGTTTGACCCTGACTTTGGGTGCTGTCTGTGCAGAGTTTGTACGTTCTTCCTGTGACCGCATGGGTTTTCTCTGTATGCTCCAGCTTTCTCCTACATTCCAATGAAATTCAGGTTTTTAGGTTAATTGGTGCATCAGATTCAGATTCAACTTTAATGCCATTATGCAGTGTACAGTACAGAGACAACGAAATGCAGTTAACATCTCCCTAGAAGAGCGACATAAATATGAGCAATAAATAAATCTATTTACGTGCATACAGTCATAGTATTTTTTTCCTGGTGGGAGGAGTGTCGGGTGGGGGGGGGGGGGGGGGGGGGGGGGGGGGGGGGGGGGGGGGGGGGGGGGGGGGGGTGATTGGCAATCACCATGGTACAGTTTTGAGTAGTCGCTGGGACTCAATGGAGGGGAGCGTGGAACCGGCAACGGCGATGGGCAATTTTCACCACCCTCTGCAGTGCTTCCCGGTCGGAGACAGAGCAGTTGCCATACCATACTGTGATACAGTTGGTAAGGATGCTCTCGATGGTGCAGCGGTAGAAGTTCACCAGAATCTGTGGAGACAGATGGACCTTCTTCAGTCTCCTCAGGAAGAAGAGACGTTGGTGAGCCTTCTTGATCAGAGTTGAGGTATTGTGGGTCCAAGAGAGGTCATCGGAGATGTTGAACCTCAGGAACCTGAAGCTGGAAACGCGTTCCACCTCCATCCCGTTAATGTGGATGGGGGTGTGCGTGCCGCCCCTAGACTTGCCCCAAGTGTGTAGGAAGCGAAAGTGGGATAACATAGAAATAGTTCACAGGTGATCAATGGTCAGCATGAACTCGGTAGGCCGAAGGACCTGTTTCCATGCTGAATCTCTGAACTCTAAGCTAAATATCTTGGCAGGCACAAAGGTGGATAAATCTCCAGGGCTCAATGAGATACATCCCAGGATATTATGGGAGGCAAAGGAGTAAATTACCGTTGAAGAAATGTATTTCTTCCATTCATCTGGCTATGGGTAAAGTGTCAGATGACTTTCACTGTGGTACCTTTATTCGAACAGGGCAGCAGGAATAATCAATGTAATTAGAGGCCTATTAGTCCAACGTCAGTGGTTGGGAAGTTATTGGAAAAAAACCTGAAGGACAGGATTAATCTACACTTGGAAAGATGCAGATTGATCAGGAATAATCAACAAGGATTTGTTGGTGGGAGATCCTGCCAGACTAATTAATAATTTTTTTTGAAGAGTTAACTATTGATGAAGCTAGGATATTTGATTTGATTTACATAGACTCCAGTCAGGCCTTTCACAAGATCACACATGGAAAGCTGATCCAAACATTTCAAGCCCACAAGGACTCAAGGTAAATTGGCAAATTGGATCCAAAATTGGCTTGTAATAGGAGACAAAGACTGTGGGTGCTGGTTTAACTGAACCCATCAACATTGAGATAACTAAACTTTGATTGTTATATCTTGTTCATTTATTGCCAATGAATGTAAATTGTGGAGATGGACACAAATGCTGGAACAACTCAGCGGGACAGGCAGCGTCTCTGGAGAGAAGGAATGGGTGACTTTTTGGGTCGTGACTCTTCTTCAGACTCAATGTATTTGTGCAAATGTAATTCATGGAACTTCACAATGAAAGAGTCCCTTCAGCAGCAGCCTGCAAGCCATTCCAACAGGTGGCTCACCACTGCCCTCTGAAGGGCCATTA
The DNA here is from genome assembly GCF_028641065.1 of Leucoraja erinaceus. Classification (NCBI taxonomy): domain Eukaryota; kingdom Metazoa; phylum Chordata; class Chondrichthyes; order Rajiformes; family Rajidae; genus Leucoraja; species Leucoraja erinaceus. Next base: position 12,261,476 of record NC_073377.1, on the reverse strand, counting down.
TGGAAGGGCCAACAAGCCAAAATTAAAAATAAATGAATTTAAGAGGCTTTGTTTAGTTTAGTTTAGTTTAGTTTAGAGATACAGCACAGAAACAGGCCCTTCAGCCCACTGAGTCCATGCTGATCCCTGCACTATCCTACAAACTAGGGACAATTTACAATCTTTACCGAAGCCAATTAACCTACAAACCTGTACGTCTTTGGAGTGTGGGAGGAAACAGAGCACCCCATGGAAAACCAATATGGTCATGGGGAGAACGTATAAACTCTGTACAGACCGCACCTGTAATCAGGTTCTGAAATAAAGCATTCCTTTAATCAACATTTTTAGACCTGGGTTTTAGGATGGACAGTGATTTTAAATTAGATCATCAAATAGGCGCGGTGGTAAAGTCCAGCTTCTTTCACCTAAGGCAGCTGGCAAAGGTGAAGCCCATTCTTGAGCGGCAGCATTTTGAAACAGTAATCCATGCCTTTATCACTTCTAGGCTGGATTACTGTAATGCACTCTATTTTGGAGTTGCTCGATCTTCCCTGGCTCGTCTCCAGTTGGTTCTAAATGCTGCTGCTCGTCTTTTAACTGGAACTCGAAAGAGGGAGCACATAAACGGCAATTCTGGCCTCCCTCCACTGGCTCCCGGTGTACTTTCGAGTTCATTTTAAAATTATTTTATTTGTTTTTAAATCTTTAAATAGGCTCGCCCCGCCTTACCTCTCCGAGCTGCTTCATCCATACGCTCCTGCCCGGTGCCTCGGGTCAGCTGGTCAGCTGCTCCTGGAGGTACCGAGGTCTAAGTGGAAGCTCAGAGGGGATAGAGCCTTCTCTGTTGCTGCTCCGGCACTATGGAACACCCTGCCATTGCACATCAGACAGGCCCCCTCACTGTCCATCTTCAAAACCAGTATTAAAACACATTTATATTCCTTGGCTTTTGACCCTGCTTGAGAAATGCTCCTGTTTTAGTGCTTTTAATGTTTTTAATTTTATTGTTTTTACTTTCTCTTCTAGTGTTTTTATTGTCGTGTAATAATTTTTTGTCCATGATTAGTCATGTACAGCACTTTGTGGCAACAGTGGTTGTTTTTAAAGTGCTCTATAAATAAAGTTATTATTATTATTATATTATAACATGTTGGACGCCCTTTTGTCTCTTTCACTCTTTTTTGTGTCCTTTTGTCATTCTTATATCTCCTTTTCATCTGTGGCCTTTGTCCACACATCTCCCAATGAAATCCTCCTCGCTTGCCAGGCTTTGTCCCACCCCACCTCCTTTCCAGCTTTCTCCCCCCAATTACAATTAAGCTGCTGAAGAGCCCCGACCCAAAATATTGCCTAGCCATGTCCTCCAGAGAGGCTGCCTGACCCATGGAGTAATTCCATCACTTTTTGTTCTGCGGAAGATCCAACATTGTTCCTTGTGACTCCAGAGGTAAGAGTATGTGGCAGGACCTCCTGCTAAGGAATGTGAAAAAGGTGGTTGATTCAGGATGATTCCGCAGGCCTTCTTGGACCAAGCACAAGTGTTTGGTGAAACCTAGTCTATGCTTTGTCTCATTGATGAAGGGGAGATCTCATTGGGAGCACCAATTGCAGTAGATGTGTAGAGGAGTTGCATGTGAACCTCCGTTTCACCTGGAAGAGCTGCTGGGTCCCTGGGTGAGCTGAGTGAGGAGGTGTAGGAACTGTTATGCATGCAGGTACAGCAGGCAGTGAAGAATAAAATGGCATGTTGGCCCCCATAGCGAGAGGATTTGAGTATAAGAACAAGGAGGTCCTACTCCAGTTCTACAGGGCTTTGGTGAGACCACACCTGGAGTATTGCGTGCAGTTTTGTTCTCCTAATTTGAGGAAGGACATTCTTGCTATTGAGGGAGTGCAGCGTAGGTTCACCAGGTTAATTCCCGGGATCGTGGGACTGACATATGATGAAAGAATGGGTCGACTGGACTTATATTCACTTGAATGTAGAAGGATGAGAGGAGTTCTTATAGAAACATATACAATTCTTAAGGGATTGGACAGGTTGGATGCAGTAAAAATGTTCCTAATGTCAGGAGATATGGAGAGCCTCCTCATAGGCTCCAAAGCCACACTCAACTAAATCAATAACCCCACTCTCACCATCGATGGCACCACTGTCTCCCCATCTCCCCAGGCCCGCAACCTTGGCGTGATCTTTGATTCCACCCTCTCCCTTGAGCCTCACATCCGCCATGTCATTAAAACCTCCTTCTTTCATCTCCGCAGCATCGCCAAACTCAGACCCTCTCTCACACCGCCCGCTGCTGAAAGACTCATCCATGCCTTCATCTCCTCCCGACTGGACTATTGCAACTCACCTCTCCTTGGCATCAGCTCCACCTACATCAACCGACTCCAACTGGTCCAGAACGCAGCCGCCCGACTCATCACCCATACCAAATCCTGGCATCACATCACTCCAGTCCTCAAACAACTTCACTGGATTCCCATCTCCCACCGGATCACCTACAAAATCCTGATCCTCACCTACAAAGCCCTCCACCATCTGGCCCCCCCCATATCTCACTGACCTCCTCTCCCCCTACCAACCCTCACGGTCCCTCAGATCCACATCAGCTGGTCTCCTCTCCATCCACAAGTCCAACCTCCACAGTTTTGGGGACAGAGCCTTGTCCAGGGCAGCTCCCAGGCTCTGGAACTCCCTCCCCCAACTGATCCACAATTCCATGTCCCTCACCATCTTCCAATCCCGCCTCAAGACCCATCTCTTCACCTCTGCCTATCCTTAGCCCCACGTGCCGTCCCTTTTCATCTGTGCATTAATTGCCTCATACTGTGTTTTGTATTGAATTCTGTATTTACTTTGTGTACTAGTCATGTCTCTACTATTTATTTCATTCCGCTTACATGTTTTTCCTCTACCTGCTAAATTTTTGTAAGGTGTCCTTGAGACTCTTGAAAGGCGCCCATAAATAAAATGTATTATTATTATTATTATAGATGGCAGGAACGGGGTACTAATTGGGGATGATCAGCCAGGATCACATTGAATGGCGGTGGTGGCTCAAAGGGCCGAATGGCCTACTGCACCTATTGTCTATTGTCTAATGTTCGATCAGTCCAGAACCGGTAGTCACAGTTTTAGAATAACGGGTAGGCCATTTAGGACTGAGATGAAGAGAAACATTTTCACCCAGAGAATTGTGAATCTGTGGAATTCTCTGCCACAGGAGGCAGTGGAGACCAATTCACTGGATGTTTTTAAGTGAGAGTTAAATATAGCTTTTAGGGCTAATGGAATCATGAGATATGACGAGAAAGCAGGAACGGGGTACTGATTTTGGATGATCAGTCATGATTAAATTGAATGGCGTTGCTGGCTGGAAGGGCCGAATGGCCTACTCCACCACCTATGTTTTTTATGTTTTTATGTTAATACATCTCCTGCTGTTGTGGGGGGAAAGTTTCTAGGTATGACGCAATTTGGTTGGGAAGGGATGAGTCTTCTTCTTGCGTATGGCATGCACAGCCTAAAGTTGTTGGACAACTTGTTCCATTTGAACTTATTTGATTGTGCACACCAGGTTGATTGCATTCGCCAAAACAGGGCGGACCACGTGAAGGTTGCAATCTCCCACCCAAGGGATGAGTGAACCAAGGAGTGGCAGAGGGAGTGGTCTCTAGGGAAAACGGAAAGTGGTGGGGAAGGGAAGATGTGGGTCCATGTCCATGTCCAGGTGCCAGAAATGTTATATGCAGAGGTGGTGGAGTGAAAGGTAAGGACAAAGCTTTTCACTGTACTTCAGTGCACGTGACAATAACTAAAGTAAACTTAACTAAATCTGTGGAGGAAGTGGCAGGTTAACATTTTGGGTTGGGAGCCTTCTTCAGACTGAATGAACAGGCAGGATCTTTGTTCATTAGATTACAACGTGTATATTAATAAGCAACCATTCTATTTGTGCCTATTAATAAGAGTGTATCAGCAAGCAGTTGATTTTATATTCCTTTTGATGGGCTCAAACGAGTCTGTCATGGTGGACACAAATGCTCTTTGGTGCCATTTCCGATTAAACATTAAATATCACGTATATTTGCTCCATTTAAGGGGAGGGGGACCTAGAGCAGAACTGTAGGACAGAGAGGAGACACGGGTGAGGGATTCATCAAATTAACGGCCACCGTGGAGCAGCAGAGTAGGGAGGAGAAGAAGCGGCTCTTTGAAGACAGCTTTTTTTGCCTATCTTCCCTTCAATTGACTCCATCCACACTTGCCTCAGCAAGGCCACCAGCATAATCAAGGATGAGTTTCACCCCAGACACTCCCTCTTCTTTTCTCCCCTTCAGACGCATTTTTGTGCCATCCCTGACTAAAGATGAAATATCTCGTATATTTAGAAGATAGACACAAAATGCTGGAGTAATTCAGCGGGACAGGCAGCAGAGATACAGTTTCTTCCTACACACTTATATATTTTGTGCAGCAACTGATGTAACCGTGCAAGTGCGTTGATTCAATTTACACACATTTTGAGCTACAGAGCATTTGCACATATAAACCAACGTAAACTATTCCCAAACTACTATAATGACTTTTCCCATGATTGTAAAAACAAGAGGTCACTTGGAGTGGACAAGTCACTCTGCAAAATCAGCACTCCTGAGAAACACATTACTTAACTGCAATTGATTTTCTTTTTAATAAACCGTGGGTGGTTACCTTCTTATTATTAGCAGAATCCTGTGATCACGGCAACATGTGGGCCTCACTGCAAAATGTAGATATAAGGGTGAAAGCCTTTTGTGCAAATTTATTGTCCATAGGAGCCAGGTAAATAATTCCAGACCCATTAACCTGCATTCAGTGTAATAGTTCAAAAGTACAACCACAAATTGCTGAGGAGGTAAATTGAAAGGAAATAGTACAATACTGATTTACCCTGGAATGTACTTGCACTCACACCACACAACAGATTCCAAACCATTATTTGACTTTGGTTCCCTCTGTGAGTTTCCATCTTCACAGTCAGTTCACTCAGGAGGTCTCGACTCAAGATGCTGCCTGTCCATCTTCCTCCACAGATGCTGTCTGAATCACTGAGTTCCTTCAACAATTTGTTTCATAACTAAGGAGGGGTTCTGATTTTCTTTTGTTCTTGGAATATTGGGCAAGACCTCACCTCACGAGAACACAGGTAATTAAGGAGTAAGTTCACAGGTTCATAAATTCATATGTTCTAGGAGCAGAATTGGGCCATTCCTCCCATCAAGTCTACTCCACCACTCAATCAACTCCGCCAACTCCATTCTCCTGCCTTCTCTCCATAACTCCTAACACCCATACTATTCAAGAATCTATCAATCTCTCCCTTAAAATTACCTATTGACAACCATAGCTTTCTGTGGCAATGAATTCCACAGATTCACCACCCTTTGACTAAAGAAATTAGTCTAAAGATCTCAGCACTCGTGAGTAAGGCAAGGCAGCGCCTTTACCACCTCAGGCAATTGAGGAAATTCAGAGAGTCTCCGAGGATCCTCCAGTGCTTCTACGCAGCGGCAGTGGAAAGCATCTTGTCCGGGAACATTACCATCTGGTTTGGGAATTGCTCTGCCAAGGACAAGAAGGCTCTGCAGAGAGTAGCGCGTTCGGTCGAACGCACTATGGGAACTTCACTCGCCCCCCTGCAGGAACTATACATCAGGAGGTGCAACTCCAGAGCCAACAATATCATGAGAGACCCCTTCCACCCCTGCAACGGACTGTTCCAGCTGCTACGGTCAGGCAAATGCCTCCGTTGCCATGCGGTGAGAACGGAGAGGTTGAGAAGGAGTTTCTTCCCAGAGGCCATTCGGACTGTAAACGCCTATCTCACCAGGGACTAACTCTACTGAATGTTTTTCCTTCCATTATTTATTATGTAAAAGAATATGTGTGTTATGATTGTGTTTATAGTTTGTTTGGTTGTTTGTCTTTTGCACAAAAGTCCGCGAGCATTGCCACTTTCATTTCACTGCACATCTCGTATGTGTATGTGACAAATAAACTTGACGACTTGACTTGACTCCTTTCTCCAGGTACCTCATTTTATTGTAAGACTAACAGTTTTAAATGACTGGCCCTTGACTTTGTAGCTGTGTCCCCTTGCTCGTGATTTCATTCCCATCATATTGGGGAACCAATGTAAATTCTTTGATCCAGCAATTATTTTCATAACTGTGTGGGTTGTCACATCAAGCATCATCATCAGCCAACAATTTCTGACAGTGTTTGTATATTGAAAAGCTTGAGGCCCGCTTATTCTGCAGAGTAAAACATCAAGGCAAGACACAAGTTCAATAACTACATGAAGATTTCCCATTTACTATTTCAGCCTGTAGTAAGTATTCTGACTAAATGAACCTTAGCCTGGGTATGGCAACTATCCTGGCCTTGACTGCCTGTACCTGCAAAGAGTGGTGAACACAGCCCAATCCTTCACTTGCTCGTCACTTCCTTCCAATCAGTCCATCCACGCAGAGCAATGTATCAGGAAAGCTGGATGTGTCGTCAAGAAGATAGACACAAAATACTGGTGTAACTCAGCGGGTCAGGCAGCATCTCTGGAGAAAAAGACATCAAGAATGCCTTCTACCCAGGGCATAACCTTTATCTCTTCAACCTTCTGGGGGAAGATTCGGGAGCTTGGAAGCTTGGACATTCAGGCATAAGAACAGCTTCTTCTCCAGAAGCAACCACCTTTATTGCCTTCCTTACCCATACATTCCTTACCTGGAGATGCTGCCACATATTTCTACTCTTAACTCTACCTCATTGAGTTATTCCATGGTTCCCTTACTTTGCCATCCATATCCTTCCTTCTTACTGGAACATGTCAATTCTGAACCTCTATGAACTGGTCTTTAAGCAGCTCCTACGTCAGATGTAGACTGAGCCAATAATAATTGCTCCCAGTACCAGTGTACATCCTGCCTAATATCATTGTAGTTTGTCTTACTCCATGTTAGTACCATCCCACAAGGTCCAGTCTGCTCCCTATTCAAAACAATCTTAAAACTTATAGAGTTGTGATCGTTATCCCCCAAAATGTTCTTCCACTGAAACACTGGTCACCTGGCCAGGTTCATTTCTCCATTAACCTATCACATGAAGAAACTGGTTACACTTCCAACACCTCTGACCCGACTGCAAGGTAGATTTTTAACACAATGTACCTTTCTTCTCTGCTCTTCAATGCACAGCTATCAGCTTTGCTGTGGGACATCCAAATAGAAAAGAGTGAACAGAGAGAAGGAGAAATGATAAGAATAAAAAGAATGGAAAAATAAATAGTGTTGCAATAAACTTAATAAACCATGTATTCGGATGATCTTCTGATAACGTAATAAGTTGAATGAATTTGGTCATATATATTAGAAATGTCCAGTATGTGTCAAAATAATTAATTGTAGCTGAATCAATTCAGTTATCTCTGCCTTTTCAAGAAACCTTTTTCAGAACAAACATATATGGATATTGAGGACCCAATGTTTGAATTGCCTTTTGATCCTCATTGTCACATCATGCCCATGAATAATGGCCAGTTCAAATGGTCAGTATGGTGAATGACTGTACTTCCCTTTACAGTAACAACCTAGGACAAGGCATGGAAGAGAATTGGCCAGGCCAGAAGCTTTTTAAAATGTTAAGTAAAATCAAATTGTCTTGAGCACTGTAGCTTGATTTATTTCTCATACCATTGATTACTTATCACTATTACTGTCAGAGCTAATTTTTACAAATGAATGTCATGGATTGCTAAATAAAATAAAGACAAATTTCCTGTTTGAGATCATTACAATTAGCTATATAGAATACAAATTAAAAATAAGTTATTTTGGTAAAAAAAAAAAGCACAAGCTATCAAGATATATTTTGATGCAGCCATTTTGACATAGACTAAACCAATTCAACCAAGTTCAAAACTGAGCATCGAAGACATGTCTGAATAACAAGGTTTGCACAGTGTGAAAAGTTCAACCCTGATCCATTAACAATTACAGTGATTAATAATCACACTCACAACTCATTTTTCATTCAAGTCTATGGCACTGACATGTTAGGCTATATAGACTGGCTGATGTAGCATTGGCCCATTTATCACAACAACCAACCATGAAACAACAAAACATGATCCAGCAAGCTCAAAATGCTGCCTGAGCTTTTGACCGTGTGATGGAACAAGAGCTACAAAATATACCGAATGTACAGGCTAAGGCATTTTTTTTTCAAAATTATCTCTTCGATGCTCGGACATGGACATCACTATTATGCTGGCATTAGATTTCATGGTGTGGATGGGGTAAATAATGAGAAACCTTTCCCCTTGGCAGAGGCCATACGTTTAAGCTGATTTTTGTTAAACCCAGAGAGTAGTTGCAATCTAAAACACACTGTTTGAAAAAGTGATGGAGACAGGTATCTTGACACATTTTAAGAAGCATCTGGATAAACACAGGATAGGCCCAAAAAGCTGGAGTAACTCAGCGGGACAGGCAGCATCTGTGGAGAGAAGGAATGGTGACGTTTCAGGTCTAGACTCTTCTTCAAACTTCTGAACATAGATGTACGGTAGAGATCATATTGACTGATTGCACCACATACTGATTCGGCAACTTGAATGCTCAGGGATTAATATCATTAAAGAGAGTGGTGGGTTGTGCCCAGTACATCACGATAACTGATCTTTCACCATCAAATAAATCTATAGGAGTCACTGCCCCAAAATGGCAGCCAATGCCATCACCAATACCATCACCAATACCATCACCAATGCCATCACCAATATCACCATACCATCACCAATACCATCACCAATACCATCACCAATATCATCACCAATATCATCACCAATATCATCATCACCAATACCATCACCAATACCATCACCAATATCATCACCAATACCATCACCAATATCATCACCAATACCATCACCAATACCATCACCAATACCATCACCAATGCCATCACCAATGCCATCACCAATACCATCACCAATACCATCACCAATACCATCACCAATATCATCACCAATATCATCACCAATATCATCACCAATACCATCATCACCAATACCATCACCAATATCATCACCAATACCTTCACCAATACCATCACCGATATCATCACCAATACCATCACCAATACCATCACCAATCAGGCCATGCCCTTAATTTACTCCAACCATCGGGAAGAAGATATAAGAATCTGAACAGCGTGACCATCAGTTTCAAGTATAGATTCTTCACAACAACCACCAGGATCCTGAACTCTACCCAACACAAGCCTCAACTATGAACTTCTATGAACTGACTTTGGTTAATAGAATTGTGGTTGTTAATTTATTGATTTTTTTGTTGGTACATTGATCTATTTCTATTGTCAATAGTGAGTGTGTTTACAGGCCTGTTACGCTGCTGTACGCAAGAATGTTACAGCTCCATTGTCGGTTCATATGACTCGAGTGCGAGTAAATGGATTAGTATAGATATATATACTCAATGTTAGGCAGTTCAGTAATAGTGCTTTTCTATTCTGTATGACTCCATGATTTTTTATTGTCCATCGCCAATTTGCCCTTAGCTCAGGAGACAGCTAAGAATCAACCACATTAGAGGGTCTGGGGTCAAATATAGAACAGTCTGTGTAAAGAGGACAGATTTCCTTCTTTGTAAGACCAAGTTAGTTTTAAAAGCAATCCGATAATTTCATGGTTAGTGTTACTGAGAGCAGTTTCTCTATTTGTGAAATTCTAAGGAGACCTAATAGAATTTATATTCACAATCTTCTATGGAGGCATGTTTCTGGACCAATGGAGGAGAAACCTGGACACTAGTCCAGTAACATAACCAGTAAGCTACCATGTTGCGGCGAGCATGACAAGTTTTTTTCAGCCCTCTGCCAAATATTCTAGCAAACCATCGCTGCTCGTGACCATTATAGGCACAGAATAAAAGCACAATATAACATGATTCATACAAATTGCAATTTATTTTTTTAAAATCTCCACAATCGGATGATACAAATCATCAGTGATGCACAAGGTATGGTCACGGGAAACAATTTCTTAGCATAAGAAAGAGTGAAAGGGAAAGAGGGGAGTTTGTGTGTGGGGGGGGGGAAGTGCAGAAATGGGTGCAAATCTGGGTGAGGCACAGGAAAATGAGAGTGGATAAAAGGGGTGGTGGGGGAGGAGGAGAAGGGGGTTGGGTCGGTACCTAAAATTGTAGAATTCAATGTTCATACCATTGGGTTGTATGCAGTAGGTTGGTTCTGATATGTTGGTCTTGCTCCCCATTAGCAGAGCCTACAGCTCTGCATTTCACAGTTTTTGCGTAACTTTGTTTGTACTTTCTCCAATCACTCTCATCTCGCTGTTATTGAACCAGTTCTTCTCACTAATTAATCAACCAGGTTACATCCCCCCTGATTGTTCGCAACACCATTCATCGACCTGTCTGAGGTATTCCCTGTGTCCTATCTATCTATAAGTATATAGGGAGATGGGCGCCATTTGAAGGCAGCCTCTGCCTATAGTCTCTGTTTTTTTCATCTTTTTGTTATTTTTAGTCTGTTTAAAAGTATGTTTTGGAGGTTTTCTTAGTCTTTTTATGTGGGGGAGGGGGGCAGGGTAAAGGGTGAAGTTTCTCTTCCTGGCGAGGATGCGACTATTCTCCGAGTCGCATCTTTGCCCCGCCCTCGCGGCCTAGCAACTGGATTGGCGCGGCCTTTCCTGCCGGGAACCGGCCAAAGCTTCAGCAGCGGCAGCACTGAATTAACAGAGCGGAGCGGGCGGTGCCTTACTGCGGATCGCTTGGTGAAGGCTCCTGCTGCTTCAACATCGTGGAGCTGTGGTGTGGAGCTTCCAGCTGCGGGCGGTGCTGAACAACATCGCGGAGTCCTGGTGGTCCCTTTGCCGAGGGTGCCAGTGTGAATCTCCGCCCAGCACGGCCTGTAGACTTCGGGAGCCGCGGTCTCGGGTAGGAAGTGGCCGATTCGGAACTCCAAACCGCTGAGAGTGTTCTCCGTTCTGACGTAGGAGTTTTGATCATCCCGGTGAGAGGGCCTGAAACTTCGGGGCCCCTGACCACTGGTGAACAAGGAGGAAGATGGCTGAACTTTATTGCCTTCACTCACAGTGGGAAATGTTGATTCTGCTGTGTGGGGATGTCTATGTTAAATTCTATCGTGTGTTGTGTTCCTTTTTTATTCGTATGGCTGTACGGCAACACAAATTACAATGTACCAATTGATGCATGTGACAATAAATGTAACTTGTATAGTGGGGGGAGCGTTCCTGTTTGTATTTCTCCAATCTATAGGGAGATGGGCGCCATTGATGGCAGCCTTATAGGGGGAGTGGGACCCCAATTAAAGAGTATGTTTTGGAGCTTTTCTGAGGTGTGGGGGAGGGGGCACCCCTGAGAGGGTGGAAGTAAATGGTAAACGTATATCTCATGGGTTATTTTAGGTTTCGTAAAGTATGCCTTTTGGTAACTTTCCGTGGGGGGAGGGGCGACCTTGCTTTGTGCCAGAGTAAATATACGAGCCTAATGACTCTGAATAAATATTTATTCTCGCGGCCACCTGGATTGGGCAGCTTCCTCCTACCGGTTGCTTCCACTGCGGCTCAGGTGCAAATGTGTTCATGGAGCTGGAAAAACTGCTGGGATAGGGAGCTGTGGTGTGAGAGCTGTCCAGCTGCGGGCGAACAACATCGCAGTCATGGTGGGTCCCTTTGAAGGGTGCCAGTGTGAATCTCCGGCACGGCCTGTAGACTTGGAGCCGCGGTCTCGGGTAGGAAGTGGCCGATTCGGAGGTGCTGAACTGTTCTCCGTTCAACGTGGGATGTGGGAGTGTGTGCAATTAGGAAGAAACCTGACCACTGGTTTTGAACACAGGAATGTTTACCAGGAGGTGTGGGGGATTCAGGAAACGTTGATTGCTGGGTGGGGATGTCTATGTTAAATTCTATCGTGTGTTGTGTTCCTTTTTTATTCGTATGGCTGTATGGCAACACAAATTACACTGTACCAATTGATGCATGTGACAAAAGGGTAAACTTGAATAGTGGGGGAGGGGTTGGGGGGGGGGGGGGGGTTAGGGGGGGGGGGGGGCAGGGCAGATTAAAGAGGCAGCTGGCAGGGTGGGGGTGTTTGGGGAGGGCACTGAGAACAATGAGGGACCAACGTAAATCTCATGGGTAGTTTTGTAACTGTCAGTGCAAGAAACGTGGCGACTCCTTTGTGTACGTGTGCACGGCATGCAAAAATAAATAATTTATTCTGTATTTCCCCATGTTCACACTGTTCTCAGGTGCAAATGTGTTCTCATGTGACAAAAAGTATAATTGAATCATTGGACTGAGCACCCATACTTGCAGGGCAGCGGATTGGGAATGATTGTGGAGGAGGTGTTGTCACCTATCTTCTCCGATTGTGGTCTATGGGGCAGAAGATTGAAGATCCCGTGGCAGAGGGGGGGTGCTGACACTGTCCAGGAAATTGGAGATGTGTTTGGATGGGATAATGATATTAAAGGTGGATAAGTAGGAGTCTGATGTTGGTGTCCTTGTTGATTAAGGTGTTCCAGGGATGAATTTGAGGCCAGTGAGATGGTGTCTGCTGTGGGCACATGTAAACATTGCATAGCAGCATGTGATGTTGAGCAAACCTATAGAAGGTTTGCAAACAGCCAGAATGATTGGGAACCCTCTCAGGAGACTTTACCCCAGACCAAGAAAACAGACAAAACCTAAGTTCACATTCTTCTCCTTTTTCTCAGAGGGGAAATATTTTAACTCTTCCAAGTCAGAAATTTTTGGACACGTTTCCTCCCCACCTGCCTTAAAGCATCAACCTTTCAACTTCAGACATGCATGCCTGTCGCTGAGAAGAATACAATTTGAGAGGAAGGCTGGGTTGGTAATTCAAAGGATTGCACAGCCCATCATGTCTATGCACTGCACTCCTGCCTGCTCCTCCCTTCCTCCCACCCTCCCCCCACCCACTCCCAAAATGGCAACCAAAGGCTTTGACCTCATGCACCCCACCTCCATGCTGATCATTGCAGGATAAGTCTCTCCCCAAAAACTATTTGTGATCCACAATTCTCCTCCAACACCACTGGGCCTCTTCCAGACTTCCAAGATTTTCTTTCCTTTGTGGTGCTCTGCATCAGTGTAGGCTGCAAAAAGAAGTCTCACTATGTTGTAAGACCCACAAAACAATGTCTGATGTCTTGAAATGAAGGGACTATTGATTTTCCAAGTGGTAGGCCCACAACCAAAATGGTAACTTAGTGACAGGTTAACACATTTACAAATGGGCTGTGGGAACATTTCCCCAATATTTTCATGCGTGGGTTTTCTCTGAGATCTCCAGTTTCCTCCCACACTCCAAAGACGTACAGGTCTGTAGGTTAATTTGGCTTGGTATATTTATAAATTGTCCCTAGTGTGTGTAGGATAGTGTTAATGTGCGAGGATCGCTGGTCGGCGCGGACATGGTGGGCCCTTGGGCCTGTTTCCACGCCGTATCTTTACACTTTAAACAAAGTGTAAAAGATAAACAAAACTAAACAAAAAAAAGCAGAAATATGCAGAAGGTATAAAGAATTGGAACTAAATGGCAGCTGCTTCAGGGAACGGGCAAAGATAAGATGGCCAAATGGCCTCCATGTTTTTTTTTCACAGCCTGTCTGCTTTGCTTTGTTTTAACTGGTTAGTTTGGCACTTTAGTTGATATAATTCTACGCAGACTGAGTATCAAAAATGCCTTGTGCCAAAACAAGGCATTTCTGCTTTTAAAAACACTGCAATTTTTGTGACATGGCTCGTTCATGTTAATGAGGTATCAGAGTCCATTTGATTTGTCTGGTCAGTTTGAAATACATTTACTCTAATAGCATAATGATGGTACACTTTAATTGATTTCCTCAACATTGTCATCCGAGTAAGTAATTGATGTATTAACTCTGTGCGATATTAGATTTCTCATCTTAAATCCTCTTTTTCTTGCCAATTACAAATGATTTTTGACATAATATTTTAAAGAAAAGGAATATCCCTTGGGTTCATTATCTTATAATTACAATTAAATAACATCTCAACTAAGAGACAAAGCCAGCGCAAAGCAGCCACTTCTGTTTAAGATTGCATTAGAAAATGTTTTAGCTGATATGTAATGGACCATAAAATTTAATTTTAAAACGATATTACCCAAAGAATGATAGAATGAAACCAGTCACAAAACATCACATCAGTTCCCATCATCATTTCCTTTTGCTCGATGCCTCTCTATTCACTCTGCAGAATTAAAAAAAAGAAATTACTTAATATATTGCAGAGAATACTGCCAGCGCCAGCTTTTCTTCTCTCTGGCTCTCGTGCACTTAAAAGTCAGAATTGACCAGCGAAGCTTCATGTAATTACACAGATTCCCTTATCTTAACCTATTTGCTGAAGTCATCCCAAAGAAAAGGTTCTCTAATCCATTGGCTGTCTCATATCTCATTTACATTGGTGGTAATCCCTGACCTATCTCAGTGTTTAGGTAATGACTTTGGGATTAAATTGCACATCTTGCAATTCTGCTTTAAATCTCCACAACACATCGCTGAGGACCATCTGAAAAGCCTGTCAGCGCTCTGTTGATGCTGCACTGTAGGTACGTCGTGTAGGCTTTTGCAATGAAAGGGGATGAAAAAGAACTCCAGGTACAGAAAAGGAAATCAAAGGAAAACTCGTCTGTGATATGGTCTCCCCAATGCTAGTACTACAATAGAAGATCCGTGCTAGCTCAGCACTGTGCCTAGCGTCTTATTCTTCAACACATTGTCTCATTTGACTCCATCAATTTACATACACTATGGGGGTCTGCTATCACACTGCTGCCAGCAAACAGCATCCCCTTATCTGGAAAGGAGTCTCATTTGTTATTCCTTGCCAGATACACCCGCACCCATTATTCCGGTAATTCTTTGAAATTCACAGGCCTTGCCCTAATGAAACCTATATTACATATACAGCCTTGATGTTAGATTTGTGACCCAAAGCAGATAAGCAGCAGCGCATAAATTAACTTGCATGGCAAAAAGGATCTTGTTTCACCACTGCAGCACTTATTAATTGTTTAATTCTGCGAGAAATTCCAAATTAAAAAAAATCGGGCAGTTTTATTTGCATTAAAATATCGGCTGTGATATTTTAATGGGTCGAGTAACATGCATTTTTGAGTGGATTTCAATATTGATTAAGCTTGGGACTCCCGCAGAGGCTTACTGATTGGGGAGGTGCACTGGCTGTGTGCAGACACACTGACTGAAGGCCCGGCAGTCTAATGCTGACCCTAGAATTATTGAGCACGTAACAAACACTGGTCTTATAACAGGCAGCAAAAAGGAGAGATATAAACTCACAGACAGCAACAATGCCCTTTCAAAATCCACCTTGACTCTCTTTCCACCTCACTTGCAGGTCACAAATTCCTCAACCTCTCGCCAAATAAAAATAATATTCTTTACATGTAACAAATTCATGAGAGTAATAGATCGGGTAGACGCACAGAGTCTCTTGCCCGGAGTAGGGGAATCGAGAACCAGAAGACATAGGTTTAAGGTGAGGGGGGAAAGATTTAGTAGAAATCTGTGGGGTCACCTTTTCACACAGAGGGTAGGGTGGTGAGTGTATGGAATGTGCTGCCGGAGGAGGTAGTTGAGGCAGGTAGTATTGTAGCATTTAAGAAACATTCAGAGATATACATGGATAGGACAGGTTTAGAGAGATACAGTATGGGCAGGTGGGACTAGTGTAGATGGGACATGTTGGTCGGTGTGGGTAAGTTTCTATTGAAGTGCCTGTTACCACACTGTATGACTGTATGATTCTATTTATGTCACCCCATGCTTTTTTCCCTGTTAGTTTAAATCTGGGCCCCAGACTTCTACCGTGGGGATACCTGTTCTCAGTTTACCCTCTATAAACCTGCCATGGTCTGATGCTCATTTTTCAATCTTTCCATTCAAAATCTTTTGGAAATCTGAAAGCCTATCATCAAGACTTTGGATCAAAACACAAAAGTGCTGGAGAAACTCAGTGAGGCAGGCAGCATCTGTGGATGGGTAGTACAAACAATGGTTCCGGTCGGGATTTGTCTTCAGACTGATGGCGTGGGGGTAGAAAACTGCAAAAAGAGAAGTGGGGCAGGATAAAGCCTGCAGAGTCTTCAAACCTACACATGATAGGTGGATACAGTGTCTGCACAGTATTTTTTACCATGCTGAAAATTGTCCGCGAGTCAAAATTGGTCGGCATGGAAAAAATCGATATTTTTCTTACTCGTAGGTTTAGTCGAATTAGGTTGTAGCAGGTCGGCATGTTATTCGTAGGTAATCAAGGGGAGTGGAAGGTAATCAAAGGTAGTCAAAGGTAATCGAAGGTAGTCGAAGGCAGTGGTAGATATTGTAAGTATAGTAGAAGGTTGCCAAAGGGGGTCGTCTTCATTCTCCACTATTCGGTGTCCAATTTTCCCGAAGCTAGTCAAAGCTAGTCTTCAAAATAGTCGAAGGAGGTCGAAGGAGATCAAAGGAGGTCTTCTAGATTGTCGAAGGAGGTCTTCCACATATTCGGAGGAGGTTCTCTACATAGTTGTAGGAGGTGTTCTACTTGTGATACAACAAGACCATGACACTTTTTGAAAACTCTCCTAAATTTCTTCTAAACTCTCAAATTAGATCCCCGCAGTGGGACAGGCCCTTTAGATTTAGCTCTTAGAGCTAACAGAATCAAGAGATATGGAAAGAAAGCAGGAACAGGGTACTGATTTGGGATGATCAGCCATGATCATAGTGACTGATGGTGCTGACTCGAAGGGCCGAATGGCCTACTCCTGCACCTATCTTCTATGTTTCTATGGATGAGGCACGGGAACTATGGGGGACTCAGAATGTGGAAGCGGAATAAATTGATCAAGACAAACAGCAGTAGATTTTGATTTGGAAAAGCGTTTCATCAGGTATGGAACAAAAACAGGTGAATGGAATTGTGAATCTGAGATGCTATGATCTGATGAGAACCTGAAAGGCTTACTCATTGCCCTGTGCCCTGCCCAGTTTTCCTGGCCTATTATCAATTCAGTATTGCCTACATTGAACCACTGCACAATAATATAGCCCATGCACAATAATATAGCCCATGCATAATAATATAGCCCATGCACTTTGCTACAATCCAATACATTGGGATACTCACCAACTTCTACAGATGCACCGTAGAAAGCATTTTATGGGGATGCATCACAGCTTGGCTTGGGAACAGCTCCTTCAAGACCGCAGAAAATTGCAGAGAATTGTGGAAGCAGCCCAGACCATCACACAATCCAACCTCCCTTTCATCTACATCATTTACACCTCATGCTCTCTCGGCAAGGCCACCGGCATAAACAAGAACGAGTCGCTCCCTAGTCACCCCCTCTTCTCCGCTCTCGCATTCGGCAAAAGGTATAAAAATGTGAAAACGCATGCTTCCAGATTCAGGGACAGTTTCTTCCCAGCTGTTATCAGGCTGAACCATCCTACCAACAACTAGAGAGCAGTCCTGAACTACTATCTACCTTGTTGGAGACCCTTTCACTATCTTTACTGGCTGTATCATGCATTAGACATTATTCACGGCGATTTCACTATCTTTACTGGCTGAAACCATGTATACTCTTTCCGCTGACTGATTAGCGCAACAAAAGCTTTTCACTGTCCCTCGGTACGTGACAATAAACTAAACTCAAACTATATTGGTGCTGGTGAAATGAGGTGCAGTGTTAAAGTAATTACGCTGGATGTAGTCCCCGGATGGGCTGCGATATTCTACAGTTAACATCACAAGGTGCTGTAATTTAGTGACCATGTTGCAGCAGGTTTTAACACTATTAACTGGGTGAAGTGATATGAAACATTTTGATAAACAGGTAAAGTGCGAGATCAATGCTTGCACTTTCCTGGTATAATTTCAAAACTAAGCCATTAATTAGGATTAAATAATAAGGTATTTTAAAATTTAAACATTAAAGATGTTTGGTAGACACAGGTCTAATGCTTTGACATGCGAAAGCTGCTTGATGCAATGGTGATCCTACCAGTGGTAAACAAAATCAAACATCTTTAAGGGACAGAAGTTTAGGGGTAACATGAGGGGGAACTTCTTTACTCAGAGAGTGGTAGCAGTGTGGAATGAGCTTCCAGTGGAAGTGGTGGAGGCAGGTTCATTGGTATCATTTAAAAATAAATTGGATAGGCATATGGATGAGAAGGGAATGGAGGGTTATGGTATGAGTGCAGGCAGGTGGGACTAAGGGAAAAAGGTTGTTCGGCACGGACTTGTAGGGCCGAGATGGCCTGTTTCCATGCTGTAATTGTTATATGGTTATCTGGTTTACATTTTAAAGATCTTATTACTTAATTCTTAATTAATGACTTTGCTTTGAAATTATACCAGAAAAGTGCGAACATTGATCTAGCACTTTACCTGTTTATCAAAATGCTTCAGATCACTTCACCCAGTTAATTAAATTTAAAGACATGCTTCACCAAATTACATTAATAGAATCATAGTCAAAGAGTGATACAGTGTGGAAACAGGCCCATTGGCCCAACTTGCCCACACCGACCAACTAGTCCCACCTGCCTGTGTTTGGCCCAAACATCCCATCCATATATTTGTCTAAATGTTTCTTAAGCGTTGCAATAGAAGGATTAGGTATGTTTAATTTAGTTTAGAGATGCAGCGCTAAACAGGCTGAGTTCCCACTGAGTCTGCACTGGCCCACTGAGTCTGCACCAGCCCACTGAGTCTGCACCGGCCCACTGAATCCGCACCGGAGTCTGCACCGGCCCACTGAGTCTGCACCGGCCCACTGAGTCTGCACCGGCCCACTGAGTCTGCACCGGCCCACTGAGTCTGCACCGGCCCACTGAGTCCGCACCGGCCCGCAATCCCCGCACTATGCTATTCGCACCAGGGACAATGTACACTAGCACCAAGCCAATTCTCCTACACACCTGTACATCTTTGGAGTGTGGGAGGAAGCCGAAGATCTCGAAGAAAACCCCTCGCAGGTCATGAGGAGAACGTACAAACTCCATACAGACAGCACCCATAATCGAGATCGGACCCAGATCTCTGGCGCTGAGTGCTGTAACACAGCAACTTTACCACTGCACCACTGTGCCAGCCCAATTGGTTATTTTTGATGCTACTAACTGAGAGGCAAATATGAAGGTCTATTATGAAAAGCTTCTGCATTTCAACCAGTCAATCTGTAGCACCTTTGAAACCCAGTTTAATAATCTCAACGGCAGCAAATGGCGATATTTTTATCTACTTATAATTTACATTTTTTGAAGAAGAACCATTCCTTATCCATTGCAAAACTAACATTCACTTTCGATTTAATTATATTTCGACAAATTGCATTTTAGGGGAAAAGTAGTCAATGACAGAGATTCAGGCAATCATACCGTCATAATGACACAGATTAAAGCCATTGGGCCTGTTAATCCATCTAAGCAATTCAGTGATTCCCATTTCCCCACTCTTGCTCTGAAAATTATTTTCCGTTAATTTCTCATCCAAATTTTCTGTTTTAACCCTGTTCTCATCTCGCTTGCATACATGAAGTTCCAGATCGCTGAGGAAAAAATATGTACTTTATACCGCACTGCAGTCTTTTGCCCTTCAGTTTAAATCTGGTTTTAAAAAAAAACAAAGTTCTGGAATAACCCAGCAGCATTTCTGGAGGTCAAGACCCTTCTTCAGACAGTGTGTAGTAAGGAAAGAGAAAGCTGGAAAAGGCTTGGGGGTGGAGGGTGGGTAGGTGGGTGGCAGGACTAAACCTGGCAAGTGATAGGTAGAATCAAGGAATTGCAGATGTTAGTATATCTCAAAGTTAGACACAAAATGCCTGTGGTACTCAGCGGGTGAGGCAATATCTCTGGAGAAAAAGGATGGGTGACGTTTCGGGCCGGGACCCTTCTTCAGATTTCTTCTTCTTCTTTCAGATAGGTAGATACAGGTGAGGAGGTTTTGAATGGCAGATTGGGTCACCAGTTTAAATTTGGTCCCTGGTTGCCGAACCATCCACTCTTGAAGGCTGCTTCATATTGTTTCTCCCAGATAAACCTGTCATGAACTTGTACACTTCAATCAAATCTCCCTTCAAGCTCCCTTGCTGCTAGATGGTCTCGATGGTGGACCATCCCTCTGCCTCCACAGATGCTGTCGACCCATTGAGTTCCTTATTGAAACCAGACTGTTTCACGACCTCAATCACTGTGTGATAAAGGATACACGCTGCAATATGACCAGTCCTGCAGTTCTATGCCATTAATGGAATTTGACGATCAAAACCTGCGCAAACCTCATATAATTTTATCAACTATCACGATGCTCTGGCAAAATGCCAATTTACAGTGTAAGTAAAATGGCAAATGTTTACTTAACCTCCTTAGTCTTCTCCTAATATTTGTGAAGACTGATTACATGATGCAGAGGTGACCTTGTATATTAATAGCATGTGCAAAGACATATTACTCGCCACTGTGCTTAATGGTAGGCAAATATTTTCAACCTAATTTTTGAATGTTCTGCACCAACACGTTCTTCTGCTCCGTCCTTCTCATATAATTAACCTTCTGACTAATGACACGATGTTTGACTGAAGGAGCAATCCGAAGCTCAGCGACAGCTGAAAGAACCACTCCTATATGATGGAACTACAGCGGGCGCAAGCAAAATTATTCACCACCAACCTCGGCTTTGTGCGTTTACTTCATCGCCAGGCAGATTAAACAAACAGCCAGGCACCGGACCCACAGTCTCCATGGAGTCCCAGGTTCAGCACCGAGCCCACAGTCTCTACGATGCAGACTCCCACACCACGTGGTTTGACTGTGCTGGTCCCTACTGCTCCCCCCCCCCCCCCCCCCCCCCCCCCTACAGGGAACCTCAGTGGGGGTTCCACTGGGTCTTCCTCTACCCCTTTTAGCCAGGTGACCCCAGCTACTCCCCACCCATACAATAGTCCCCATGCCCCCTTCCTCGCTGAACAGCCTCGGCCTCCTTCCACTCACCTGCTTTCCTCCGACCCCTACCTCCACCCTTGTCGTGTGTTCACCATCTCCCCTGCTCCCCCTTTCTGATACGGAATGGTCTGTCCTCAACAGAGACCTCACCTTTGTTCCCCTCCACCTCCACCTCAATGAGTTCCGGGTCCGCCATGATGTAGAGCTCTTCTTCCGTCGCCTCCGTCTCTGTGACTTTTTCCATGGGAAGGAGTCCTCACCACCCAGTCATGACCCCTTCTCCCATCTCCAACCTACCCCCCT
Source organism: Leucoraja erinaceus (assembly GCF_028641065.1). Lineage (NCBI taxonomy): Eukaryota > Metazoa > Chordata > Chondrichthyes > Rajiformes > Rajidae > Leucoraja > Leucoraja erinaceus. The sequence continues at coordinate 12,240,076 of NC_073377.1, read as the reverse complement.
CCTCTTGGACTCCCCCTCATGGCCCTCAACCTTCTTTAGACCTTTGCGTTTCCAATTGCCGGCGGGACATCAACTGTCTTAACTTTTCCACTCCCCTTACCTACTCTAACCTCTCCCCCCCCCTGAATGTACAGCCCATCCACTCACTCTGCAGCAACCCCGACTTGATAATCAAACCCGCCAACGCGCTGATCTCTACCGTACTGAGGCCAGGTGCCAACTCTCAGACACCTCCTCCTACTAATCCTTGGACCATGACCCCACAGACGAACACCAGACCTTAATATCACGCACCATTTCTGATTTTATTACTTCCGGCTCTCTGTCCTCTAAAACCTCCAACCTTATCGTTCCCCAGCCGTGCACGGTCCGATTTTATCGTCTCCCCAAAATCCACAAACAGAACTGCACGCAGATCCGATTTTATGTTTCTTCCCCTACCAAAATCCACAAACAGAACCTCATCCTGGCCCTGGTCCATCCCTCCCTACATGTTCTCACATGCTTTTGTCTTTTCAATGACCTACCCCCGCTCACTCATCTTTAATGGATGTCCACACTCCACCATCTCCCAACAGGAGGGTCTTAAAGCCCTCTGTTTCGTCCTCGATCACAGAACTAGCGAATTTCCGTCCACCAATACTCTCCACCGCCTAGCTCAGCTGATCCTTATGCTCACCAACTTCTCAACTCCTCCCACATCCTCCAGATCCAAGGCGTAGATATGGGCGCTCGCATGGGCCCTAGCTATGCCTGCCTCCTTGTAGGGTACGTCGAACAATCCCTGTTCCAGATGTACACTGGCCCTATCCCCGAACTCTACCTCCGCTACATTGACAACTGCATTGGTGCTGCCTCCTGCACCCATGCAGAACTAACTGACTTCATCAACTTCACCACTAATTTCCATCCGGCACTCAAATTTACTTGGACCATCTCCGACATCACCCTACCGGGACCATCTCCGACTAAAACTTCCGGGAACCTCACGGAAACCTTGGGTGGGGCGCAAGGTCTCCAGAGGTTTCCGTTCAGGTTTCCTAAGTGGGACAGGGGCATTAGTCTACCTTCTTCACTGTCCACTAATAACACCAATTTTGGTATCAATCCCAAAAGTATTTATACAGTGCCAGATACTCTAAGTAACAGGGGACCCAGCACTGATCCCTGAGGCACACCACTGGTCATGGACCTTTCTTCTGAAAAACATCCCTCCACTACCCCCCTCTGACTCCTTCCACCAAGCCAAATATGTACCGAATTGCTTAGCTCACCCTGGACCCCATGTGATCTAACGTTCTGGCCCACCTGCCAAGCAGAACCTTGTCAAAAGCCTTGCTTTAGCTCATGTAGATAACAACTACCACCCTGCTCACAACAGTCCTCTTGGTCATCACTTCAAAAAACTAAATCAAGTTCGTGAGACGATTTCCCATGTACGAAGCTGTGTTAACTGCCCCAAATCAATCCTTGCCTTATCAAATGCAAATAGTTCCTGTCAGCCAGAACCCATTCTTCCCACCATTGATGTTAGGCTCACCTTCTTGTAGTTCCCTGACATGTACTTGCAGCCTTTCTTAAATAAAGTTATAACATGCAACAAAGGAACCAGAAAAACATCACAAATGAACCTTTTTTTACACAAAGGGTGGTAAGTGTATGGAACGAGCTGCTGCAGGAGGTTGTTGAGGCAGGTACTATCGCAACGTTTAAGAAACATTTAGACAAGTACAAGGATAGGACAGATTTGGAGGGATATGGGTCAAACGCAGGAAGAAGGGACTAGTGCAGATGGGACATGTTGGTTGATGTGGGCAACTGGGACCGAAGGGCCTGTTTCAACGCTGAATGACTATGAATCTACGACTCTAATAAGCCCCTTCAGCCTTCCATTACCTCACCTGTGACTAGAGAAAATACGAACATCTTTTCCAGAGCCTCAGCAACCACTTCCCTTACTTTCCACAACGCCCTAGAATGCACTTCGAGCCTGCACCGCCATTCGATATGATCATGGCTGATCATCGAACTCAGTACCCATCCTGCGGCTCTCCACACCCCTTGAACCCTTTAGCCACAAGGTACACATCTAGGACCCTCTTATAGGGATGAACTGGCCTCAATTACGCAGGAAGACAGGGACTAGTGCAGATGGGACCATCTCTGTGTTGATTTGGGCAACTCGGTCCGAAAAGACCTCCCTGTTTCAAAACTGCTGACCCCTAGTCCTGAATCTACGACTCGTGAGTAATCTTCCTGCCTAGCCTGTCCAACCCCTTAAGAATTTTGTAAGTAGAGATAAGATCCCCCCTCATCTTCTAAATTCTAGAGCCTCAGCAACCAAGTTCCCTTACTTTCCTCATATGAAAGTCCTGCCTCCCAGGAATCATACACTCCCTCTATGGCCTAAGAATGCCATTCGATTAGGATGATCATGGCTGATCACGCCAACTCAGTAGGTGTGTACTCACTAAGACCCTGTCCAACTGCAATAGAACCTCCCTGCTCTGATACCAAAAGGGCCACATGAATGCTAACGCCCCATTTGCTTTCTTCACTGCCTAGCTGCATGATTCCTACTGGCAATGGTTACACAAAAAAGCTGGCAGAGAATTCAGCGGGTGCAGCCACTCTCTGTGTAAAAAGGCAACGTTTCTCATCGAAACCCCTAAAAGACTGATCCCCTATATCCTTAAACAGTGACCCCTAGTTCTGGAAAACCAAGGAGTAGAATAAGGCTGGGGCATCTAGCCAGTCCAACCCCTAAAGGAATTTTGAGGAGACAAGTCTAACTAAGCTCAGCACTTCCCCCCCCCTCTTCTAAATTCTAGCGAGTACAACCTCAAGTCCTATCTCCTCCATGGCCATAGCGAAAGTCCTGCAGCATCCCATATTCCGGAATCAGTCTGGAATGAACCTTCTTAGTGTACTCCCTCTATGGTAAGAATGTCTTTCCTCAGATTAGGAGACCAAACCTGCACGCAATACTCCAGGTGTGGTTTCACTAAGACCCTGTACAACTGCAATAGAACCTCCCTGCTCTGATACTCAAATCCTTTTGCTATGGGTGCTAACATACCATTTGCTTTCTTCACTGCCTGCTGCCCTCTTAAACACTTCCTACTTTCAATGACTGGTGTAACATGACACCCAGGTCTTGTTGCATCTCCCCTTTTCCTAATCGGCCACCATTCAGATAACAGTCTACTTTCCTGTTTTTGCCACCAAAGTGGATAACCTCACATTTATCCACATTATACTGCATCTGCCATGCATTTGCCCACTCACCCAGCCTATCCAAGTCACCTTGCAGTCTCCTAGCATCCTCCTCACATCTAACACTGCCCCCCAGCTTAGTGTCATCCGCAAACTTGGAGATGTTGCATTCAATTCCCTCATCCAGATCATTAATATATATTGTAAATATCTGGGGTCCCAGCACTGAGCCTTGCGGTAACCCACTAGTCACTGCCTGCCATTCTGAAAAGGACCTGTTTAATCCTACTCTTTGGTTCCTGTCTGCCAGCCAGTTCTCTATCCACATCAATACTGAACCTCAATACCATGTGCTTTAAGTTTGTAAACTAATCTCTTATGTGGGTCCTTGTCGAAAGTTTTCTGAAAGTCCAGATATAACACATCCACTGGTTCTCCCTTATCCACTCTACTAGTTACATCCTCGAAAAATCTATAAGATTCGTCAGACATGGTTTACCTTTCATAAATCCATGCTGACTTTGTCCAATGATTTCACCACTTTCCAAATGTGCTGCTATCCCATCTTTAATAACTGACTCCGGAATTTTCCCCACCACCGATGTTAGACTAAGTGGTCTGTAATTCCCCTTTTTCTCTCTCCCTCCCTTTTTAAAAAGTGGGGTTACATTAGCTACCCTCCAGTCCTCAGGAACTACTCCAGAATCTAAAGAGTTTTGAAAAATTATCACAAGTGCATCCACTATTTCTGCGGCTACTTCCTTAAGTACTCTGGGATGCAATTTATCTGGCCCTGGGGATTTATCGGCCTTTAATCCATTCAATTTACCTAACACCACTTCCCGGCTAACCTGGATTTCACTCAGTTCCTCCATCTCATTTAACCCCCGGTCCCTTGCTATTTCTGGCAGATTATTTATGTCTTCCTTACTGAAGACAGAACCAAAGTAGTTATTCAATTGGTCTGCCATGTCCTTGTTCCCCATGATCAATTCGCCTGTTTCTGACTGCAAGGGACCTACATTTGTTTTAACTAATCTTTTCCTCTTCACATATCTATAAAAACTCAAGACCCCCACCTTTTATAATGTCAATATGTTTTAGGACATTATTGCTCCCTAACTTCCATAGCTTCCATGACCCACTAAATGAGCAAAATTATTTTTTTTTTAAATAGGAAACAAATATGGTGCAGACAAAAATAATATGCAGATTTAGACTTTGGACTTTAGAGATACAGCAGAGAAACAGGCCCTTCAACTCACCGAGACCGCGCCAACCAGCAATTCCCCATAGACTAACACTATCCTACCTACCTATTAGGCAGCCAGCCTAGTCAGAGACCCTCACCACCCTGGCCACACACTCATTTCACCCCTGCCACCGGGAAGAAGGTACAGGAGCCTAAAAACTGTTACGTCCAGGTTCAGGAACAGCTTCTTCCCTGCAGCCATTCGGCTGTTAAACACTAAACCTCAAATAAACTCTGAACTACATAGACTATTATTGTTATTATTGCACTATTATTGTTTGTTATTTTTGTGTGCGTGTGATCTATATAGTGTATTTGTGAATGTGCATATCTACACACAAAGATTTGTTTTCTCTCTCATTTATTACATTGTTTACAGTGTACTATGTTTACATAGTTTGTTGTGCTGCTGCAAGTAAGAATTTCATTGTTCTATCTGGGACATATGACAATAAAACACTCTCTTGACGATCCTACACGCAAGGGACAATATTTACAATATTACCAAAGCCAATCAACCTACAAACGTATACGCCTTTGGAATGTGGGAAGAAACCGGACCACCCGGAGAAAACCACTCGGTCATGGGAAGAACGTACAAACTCAATACAGACAGCACCCGTAGTCAGGATCAAACCCGGGACTTTGGCGCTGTAAGGCAACAACTCTATTGTTGCGCCACTGCACCACCCTAAATTCTGATGCCAGAATATGGGGAGGGAAATGGACAGTGGGTCAAGGTGCTTCATCTGAACTGAAAGAGTAGAGGGCAAAGGACCAGTGTAAAGAGGTGACGGGAGGTCTGGACCAAGAGCTGGTGGGTCTCGGTGAAGAGGGGTGTATTGGCAGGTGGAAGAGCGAAGAGTGGAGATAGAAACAGAGGCTGGACAGTAAACGGCTGTGGATTATGAAATCTAATGAAAGAGTGGAACCAAATAAGGGAAGGGTGGTGAGCTGATCGGGACAGATGAGGAAAGGGTAACAGTCTAAGAGGGAGGAATGTGAGGGTGGTGGGCTAATGGTGGGATTGGGGGCTGGAAGACGGGGCTGAGAATTTGGGAAAGAGGTTTGCATGTAAAAAGACCTGTGAAGATCATAAGAAGAGAAAATGAGGGGAAGCAAATTACCTGAAAATGAAGATTTTTTTTTGATTATGCCATTAGGTTGCCATTAAGTTGTAGACTATGAAAGTGGAATTTGAAATGCCGTTCTTCTAGTTTGCATTTGGCCTCACCCTGGCAGTGGAGGAGGCCATGGACAGACTGGTCGGTGGGAGAATGAGAAGTGAAATTTAAATGGTTTACAAACGTGATGCATCTGTTAGTTTGTTAGTTATGCTAAGAAATAGTAATGGAAGTACAGGAGTACAGGAGTTAGAACATCGTGTTGCACCTTATGAGATATGCATCATATTTTCAGGCAGAGATAGATAGATTCTTAACTAGTACAGGTGTCAGAGGATATGGGGAGAAGGCAAGAGGATGGGGTTAGGAAGGAGAGATAGATCAGCCACGATTGAAATGGCAGAGTAGACTTGATGGGCCAAATGGCCTAATTCTGCTCCTATCACTTATGATCTTATGAGGTGTACAAGATGCCGGTAGGACCATCTTTGGAGTTCTCTATTTGTAGAACCCTGCTACAGGAAGGATGTCATTAGACTAGAAAGGGTGCAGAATAGATTTACGAGTATGTTACCAGGTCTGGAGGGTTTGGGCTAGAAGGAGAGGGCAGAGTGAGTGAGTCATTTCTCCCTGAAGCATAGGAAGCTGAGAGGTGGCCTCGTATAGGCATGTGAAATCCTGGCACACAGATAGAGTAGAAGGATGAAACGAGAAGGTATAAGTAGGTGAGAGAGGGAAGATTTAAAAAGGAATTAACAGGCAGGGTTTTCACTCAAACGGCGGTGCCAATATGGAATGAGCTGCCAAAGGAAGTGGCAGACAGGTATAGTCACAACATTTAAAATCATTGTGTTGGGTTTGTGGAAAGGAAAGGTTTGAGGGAAAACGTGCAAGGCAAATGGAACCAGCAACTTGATTGGCATGGACAGGTTGGGCCGAAGGGTCTGTACTGTACCATATACCCTTATGACTCCACGACTACACACAACACTTTTGTCCCAGCTTCACATTCATCCTTATTAGCATTGATGAGGAAATACTCATAGACTAGCTAAAAATAATAGTCCCAGTGCGTGATTCCACATTAATGGATTGCTATTGTGTTCTTCATGGAGTGACAGATATAACATCCCCACGAATCGTTTGTGATTAAAACATAAGCATCTTGAAATTATGTTGTGTGAAGTTGCTTAACAGTTTCATGTGAAATTTCTCAGCCCATTGTTTTTATATGAGCTGCTTATTTCAATCATAATACTTCATTAATACAATGGTGAAGGAAATTTAGTACAGCTACATTAAGCAAGACTGTGCTAATGTGTGTAAATTTCAAAGCCAGGATTTTTTTTTTGCGGTTTACAAAGACCTTTGGTATTGCTTTTCTGAGTCACGGATATCTAATCAGGTTTGCAAGGAACGCTGGGTTAAAACTGTGCAGGGATACTCATTCATATTGAACTAAAAGGAAACATCCTATTTGTTTGCCAATTAGCTTCTCAATGTGTGCATTCCTGTTTTCCCACATTTGTGGAATTTACAATGAAGTATATCTTGTACATGAATGGATTTTATCCCATTAAGCACACAGCTGTAGTCTGTGGTACTCTAATTGCAAAAGATTGCTGCATAATTAATCAAGCCATTATTAACATCGGCATGGTGCCAACCAACCAGCTAGGCAGGAAGAAGACCTTAAAATATTTTAAATCTTAATAAAGGCTGGTAATTTAAATCATACTGTTTGGTTCATGAGTTCATAAGTCATAGGAGCAGAGGTGGACCATTCGGATAATCGATGCTACTCTGCCATTCAATCATGACTGAACTACCTCTCCCTCTCAACCCCATTTTCCTGCCTTCTCCCCATAAAGGGGCAGTCCCACTGTACGAGCTAATTCAATAGCTCTCCCGAGTTAAAAAAAAAATCAAACTCATAGTAAGCACGGAGAATGTGCACAGCGGGTACGTCGGAGCTCGGGACGTCTCTTAACGGCTGGTACTCGGGAAACGCGGTAAGCTCTTGAAGACTCGTGAAGTTTTTTCAACATGTTGAAAAATGTCCACGAGAAAGCCCCGAGTACCAGGAAAGTAGACTATTATCTGAATGGCGGACAATTAGGAAAAGGGGAGATGCAAAGAGACCTGGGTGTCATGGTACACCAGTCATTGAAAGTAGGCATGCAGGTGCAGCAGGCAGTGAAGAAAGTGAATGGTATATTAGCATTCATAGCAAAAGGATTTGAGTATAGGAGCAGGGAGGTTCAACAGCAGTTGTACAGGGTCTTGGTGAGACCACACCTGGAGTATTGCAATACAGTTTTGGTCTCCTAATCTGAGGAAAGACATTCTTGCCATAGACGGAGTACAGAGAAGGTTCACCAGATCGATTCCTGGGATGGCAGGACTTTCATATGAAGAAAGACTGGATAGACTCGGCTTGTACTCGCTGGAATTTAGAAGATTGAGGGGGGAACTTATAGAAACTTACAAAATTCTTAAGGGGTTGGACAGGCTAGATGCAAGAAGATTGTTCCCGGTGTTGGGGAAGTCCAGAACAAGGGGTTACAGTTTAAGGATAAGGGGGAAGTATTTTAGGACCGAGATGAGAAAAAAAATGTCACATGATCACATTGAATGGCGGTGCTGGCTCGAAGGGCCGAATGGCCTACTCCTGCACCTATTCTCTATGTTTCTATGTTTCTAATAGACATTAGACAATAGGTGCAGGAGTAGGCCATTCGTTCCTTCGAGCCAGCACCGCCATTCAATGTGATCATGGCTGATCATCCACAATCAGTACCCCGTTCCTGCCTTCGCCCCATATCCTCAGACTCTGCTATCTTTAAGAGCTCTATCTAACTCTCTCTTGAAAACATCCTGAGAACCAACCTTCTGAGGCAGAGAATTCCACAGACTCACAACTCTCTGTGTGAAAAAGTTTTTCCTCGCCTCCGTTCTAAATGGCCTATCCCTTATTCTTAAACTGTGTCCTCTGGTTCTGGACTCTCCCAACATCGGGAACATGTTTCCTGCCTCTAGCGTGTCCATACCCTTAATAATGCTGCCTGGATTAGAGTGTTTCTGCTGTAGGGAGATGCTGGATTATTTTCTCTGGGATGTCAATGGTTGAGGGCCAACATGACAGAAGTATGTAAAATTATGAGAGGCATGGGTAGGGTAGACAGTCAGAATTTTATTTTTTCCCTGGATGGATAAATCAAACACTAGAGGGCATAACTATAAAGTGAGAGGGGAAAGTTCTGAATGGTGTCAAGTTGGGAAAAGGGGAAGTGCAAAGAGATCTGGAGGTCCTTGATCATAAGGCATTGAAAGTAAGAAAGCAGGTATAGCAGGCAGTGAAGAAAGCTAATGGCATGTTGGACTTCATAACAAGAGGAGCTGAATATTGGAGCAAAAATGGCCTTCTGCAGTCCTCCAACCTCATCTATTGCATCCGCTGCTCTATATGTCAGCTGCTCTACATCAGTGAGACCAAGTGTAGGTTGGCGATCGCTTCGCCGAACACCTCCGCTTGGTTCGCTATAACCAACCTGATCTCCCGGTGGCTCAGCATTTCAACTCCCCCTCCCATTTCGAATCTGACCTTTCTGAGCTGAGCCTCCTTCATGGCCAGAATGAGGACCACCGGAAATTGGAGGAGCAGCACCTCCCTCATATTTCGCTTGGGCAGTTTGCACCCCAGCTGTATGAAAATTGAAATCTCTAATTTCATGCAGTCCCTACTTTCTTCTCCCCTTCTCAGCTCTCCGTCAACCCACTGGCTCCACCCCTTCCCTTTCTTCTTCCCCCCCCCCCCCCCCCCCCCCCCCAACCCTCATAGCAGTCTGAAGAGGGGTCTTGACCCGAAACGTTGCCTATTTCCCTTGCTCCCTAGATGCTGCCCGCTGAGTTTCTCCAGCATTTTTGTCTACCTTCTGCAGTTGTACAGGGCCCTAGTGAGACCACACCAGGAGTATTGTGTGCAGTTTTGGTCTCCAAATTTGAGGAAGGACATTCTTGCTATTGAAGGAGTGCAGAGTAGGTTCACAAGGTTAATTCCCAGGATGGCGGGATTGTCATATGTTGATAGAACAGAGTGGCTGGGCTTGTATACTCTGGAATTTAGAAGGATGAGACGACAAGGGGTAAGCCATTTCAAGAATAAGGGGTAAGCCATTTAGAATGGAGATGAGGAAAAACTTATTCACCCAGAGAGTTGTGAATCTGTGGAATTCTCTGCCTCAGAAGGCAGTGGAGGCCAATTCTCTGGATGATTTCAAGAGAGAGCTAAATAGAGCTATTAAAGATAGCGGAGTCAGGGGATGTGGTGAGAAGGCTGGAATGGGGTACTGAATGTGGATGATCAGCCATGATCACAGCGAATGGCGGTGCTGGCTCGAGGGGCCGAATGGCCTACTCCTGCACCTATTGTCTATTGTCTATTGTTTAATGGAGATGTGCAGACAAGTTTTATTTTACACGGAGAGTGGTGGGGGCCTGGAACACTCTGCCAGGGGTGGTGGCGGAGGCAGATACGATAGTGACGTTGAAGAGGCTTTCATATAGGCACATGGATATGCATGGCATGGAGGGATATGGGTTATGTGGAGGCAGATGAAATTACTTTATCTTGACATCACGTTCAGCGCAGGCATTGTAAGTTGAAGATCCTGTTGCTGTGCTATACCGTTCCACGTTCCATCACATCAGAATTTATTTCATTAGAGGGTGGTGATTCTATGGATTTAATTGCCACAGGTGGCTGTGGAGGCCAAAACAGTGGGTATTTTTAAAGCAGAGGTTGAAAGGTTTTTGTTTAAGAGCGAACTGCAGATGCTAAAAAATCGAAGGTAGATAAAAATGCTGGAGAAACTCAGCGGGTGAGGCAACATCTATGGAGCGAAAGAAATAGGCAATGTTACGGGTCGAGACCCTTCTTCAGACTTGTTAGAGTGTCAAATGTTGCAGGGAGAAGGCAAGAGAATGGAGTTGAGCCATGATGAAGTGGTGGGGCAGATGTGCCGAATGGCCTTATTCTTCTCCTGTGTCTCATGGTCATGAGTCAAGCCTCATTGTTTACTCCTGGCATTTGCAAGTCATCAACGTTTAGACATTTAAACTGAAGTTATGCCTGTCCCACAAGCATGCGACAGCACGCGGCTAGCGTGACCTAACGTGGTCGCTTGAGCCGTACGGCCTCGCGGGGCCGGTCCCACTTCGATCACCGGAGTCGTATGGAGTTGTGCGGGGCTGGTCCTGACATCGCGCGGGGCTCCGAAAAACTGACAATGTCCAAAAATTCCGCGCGGCAATGTCCTACCGACCCGCAGCCACATTGAGGCCGTACGCAGCACCCCGATGGGCGTAAACAGCGTCCAGACGCTGTACGCAGCATCTTGACACCGTACGCAGCGTCTTGACGGCGTACGCCTAGCGCGTGGCATTGCGCGATGACGTCACCGCCCGGCGTGCCGTTGCGTGATGACGTAACCGCCGGACGTCGTGCGACGTCCAAATTCATTCGGCCCGCCTCCTGCCCAGCTGATTGGTGAGTATGATGTCGGGACCAGCCCCGTACTACTTCAGACGGCTCCGCGGTTGGAAGTGGGACCGGTCCCGCGAGACTGTACGCCTCAAGCCACCATGTTTGGTCGCGCTAGACGCATGCAATCGCATGCTGGTGGGACAGGCCCTTTAGACTTCTGTTGTGTGCTGCTGAGTGTTCAAGTCCGGGACATACAATAGATTCTGCCAGTTCTCTTTGCTGCTGGTTGTACCACCACAGCCCAGACATACATAGAACTAGGAACATATATAGAATGGAGAACAGTACAGCACAGGAACTGGTCCTTGGTCCACCATGTGTGTGCGGACCATGGTGCCAATCTAACTAATCCCATCTATCTGCACATGATCCATGTCTCTATTCCCAGCTTGTTTGGCTGTCTTTCTAAATGTACATTTAATAAACTGCTATTGTATTTCCTTCTACGTAAAAAAATCTTGCCTCATAAATTTCCTTTGAACTTTCCCTCGCTTGAACCTTAAACCTATTCCTTCTAATATTTGATCTTTCCACCCTCGGAAAAAGACTTTTGACTATTTTGTCTGGCCTTCCAAGCTTTCCACAGGGAATTCTCATGTGCCACAGAATCTAAAATTCAAACTTCTCATCAGTATGAAGGAGGGTCACAGCCTGAAACATTAGCTGTCCATTTCCTTCCACAGATGCTGCCTGACAACAGTTTGTTTTCAGCTCAATATTACAGCGTTTGCAGACACTTATGCCTTCTGAATGGAAATTCTGTGGCTTTGAATTTGGGAGCAAAGGGAAGAAAGTATTTTTTATTATCTCACTTCATTTCAGCATTTTTTGTATTTGATGTGTTCTCAGTGTTTTGTTTTGTAGAAGGAATAGCCACTCTTAAGCACAAGGCATTGGGGGTTCAGTATTGATGTGGATAGAGAACTGGCTGGCAAACAGGAAGCAAAGAGTAGGAGCAAACTGGTCCTTTTCACAATGGCAGGCAGTGACTAGTGGGGCACCCCAAGGCTCAGTACTGGGACCCCAGCTATTTACAATATATATTAAATGATCTGGATGAGGGAATTGAAGGCAATATCTCCAAGTTTGCGGATGACACTAATCTGGGGGGCAGTGTTTAGCTGTGAGGGGGATTTTAGGAGACCCTGCAGGGTGACTTATCATAGGCTGGGTGAGAATGGGCAAATGTTTGGCAGATGCAGTATAATGTGGATAAATGTGAGGTTATCCATTTTGGTGGCTGAACCAGGCAACATTCTAGTTCCCTCCTCTCGTATAGGCAAAAACAGGAAAGCAGACTATTATCTAAATGGTGGCCGATTGGGAAAGGGGGAGATGCAGCGAGACCTGGGTGTCATGGTACACCAGTCATTGAAGGTAGGCATGCAGGTGCAGCAGGCAGTAAAGAAAGCGAATGGTATGTTAGCTTTCATAGCAAAAGGATTTGAGTATAGGAGCAGAGAGGTTCTACTGCAGTTGTACAGGGTCTTGGTGAGACCACACCTGGAGTATTGCGTACAGTTTTGGTCTCCAAATCTGAGGAAGGACATTATTGCCATAGAGGGAGTGCAGAGACAGTTCACCAGACTGATTCCTGGGATGTCAGGACTATCTTATGAAGAAAGACTGGATAGACTTGGTTTATACTCTCTAGAAAATTTAGAAGATTGAGAGGGGATCTTATAGAAACTTACAAAATTCTTAAGGGGTTGGGACAGGCTAGATGCAGGAAGATTGTTCCCGATGTTGGGGAAGTCCAGGACAAGGGGTCACAGCTTAAGGATAAAGGGGAAATCCTTTAAAACCGAGATGAGAAGAACTTTTTTAACGCAGAGAGTGGTGTATCTCTGGAACTCTCTGCCACAGAGGGTAGTTGAGGCCAGTTCATTGGCTATATTTAAGAGGGAGTTAGATGTGGCCCTTGTGGCTAAGGGGATCAGGGGGTATGGAGAGAAGGCAGGTACGGGATACTGAGTTGGATGATCAGCCATGATCATATTGAATGGCGGTGCAGGCTCGAAGGGCCGAATGGCCTACTCCTGCACCTAATTGCTATGTTTCTATGTTTCTATGATACAGTCCTAATGTAGTCAGGTGGGATTAGTTTAGACAGGCAAAAAGAAAGTCAAAGGGACTGTTTCTGTGCTGTCCAGCACCGTGACTTTATTACTACCCTCTTGGCGATCCTGTTGCCAATCAGCTGACAGCAAGGAGAGACAGCAAGGAGCCGTCTGAAGAAGGGTCCTGACCCAAAACGTCACCCATCCATTTCTCCAGAGTTGCTGCCTGAGCTGCTGAGTTACTCCAACACTTTGCTGACAGCAAAATTGGGCAACTAAATGTGGAACAGGCAAATATAGAATATACTGTGGCGGCACCCGGTGTTTGGGCCACCAGCTACACGAAGCCTCAGCAGTCGGGGGTACGGTCACGTGACTGGGCAATGGCAGGGAGGAGTTGTCACGGGGTACAGGAGTGTGTCCTGTGTTATATAACGAACCCTGGGACAACCCTGTCTCTCTCTTACTTCGAGATGACAAGCTCTCTTCTCTCTAGGGGTGAGTGTCCTTCCACCTCAGCAGGGGCAACAGCCTCGCAGCAGCAACCACAACTTTATGTTAGATGTATGTGCATGTATTAACGAACATTTATGCCTGAATAAAGTAACCCATTTGTTCACCACGTTTGGTGCCTCTACATTGGTGACCCCGATGTTCCAAAACAGATATTTTGGATTTCCCGAAGTATGCAGCCGACCATCTACCGTGGTGACCTGATATCGGCAGACGGCAGCCCAGCTCTATGGTAATGACCACTATGGATGCAGCCGTCAACTCTGCACTGCACCCGGACGCCGCCTTTGGGCCTCACCACCGCGGTCGGGCCGCTCAACTCCCGCCTATGCCTGGTCTAGCCGATCGCAGGCCACCTGGGTCACCCGCCCGCATTCCGGGCCCACCGCAGCAGACAGCAGCGCAGCAGCCTTGGCCCTTGCTTCCTCTCCTGCATGACCTGCCCGGAGCTGCCCACTGGGATTGAGAGGCCACGGCTGCCTCGCTCCTCCACCAGCTGCTGCCAACCGGAGTCAAGAGGCTGCGGCTGCTGCCGCTCCCCCACCAGCAGCAGCCCCCCGCCCCCAGCATCACCGATACCCACCCAATGGCCCTGGGAGCGGGGAGAGAGCCCGAAGATCCCTGGGAGCTGGCTGCCTGTCCGGCCCAGCAGCAAGGTGGAGCCTCGGCCAATCGTGAGTCGGCGGTCAGTGGTCCTGCGACGGATTCCCTGGCAGCTTCCAGCCTCTGCCGCGGGCACGGCCGGTCTCCGCCGACGCCGGCGACGGTGGGTGGAGACCCTACCTGCAGACGTGGGGTGAGGCCCGTCAATGCCGACAGCCCTGCACGCATCTGGAAATGCCTAGGTTGGCCGCCTCAGCTGGCTGCCAAAATGGCCACATGGGCTCCGTAGCGACTACAAAAATGGCCACCGCGGCCGGCCGGAGGTGACGCTCGACCTGCTGACCGCCGTCAACAGCACCACCTCTGGTCGAGTGGCGACTCTGCGCAGCTAATCCAGCCACTTTGGACTTTGCTGTATCTTTGCTGTTTGCTCACTGTAGTCTGGTTATTTTTCCACTGTACACTGTAATCACCTAGCTTAATATTACTATTAGTTTCTTGTTGTTGTATTTGCATTGTTGCCGACCCGTCCCAACCCACAACCGGGGTGCCCCCGACCTACAGCAAGAGCCACCCTCGACCATGCGCACCTTCCAGTAGAAGGTGAGTGCACTCCATCCCTTTTCGATGTCTGCCCTCACGGTCTGCCTGTAAATTTACCGCGTTTTGTCGGCCTGCTCGTTTTCCTGCCTCCGGTTCTGGTGGGGGGGGGGGGTTCCTGTGGCGGCACCTGATGGTTGGGCCATTGGTAGGTATGTTGCAAAGCGTACCTGAAGCGTCGCTGAAAATCTGCCCCAGCCTGTGTGCTCGATTTTGGCGCCGTTTAGAGGGGGGCGGGTTTAAAACGCGTTTTTCTCTAGGCTATTCAAATCGAGTTTGTTCAGCCTAGTTAATTATTAACGAAAATTCGCTGGTAGGTTCCCTCACATGAGCTATTATTAGTTTTACGAGTTTTTCCTAAGTGCTATAGTAGTTTAAAAATTAACCTCTAAACCCCCGACGGCTCGCAACCAGCTGGGTCTATAGAGCAGAAATCTGAAGGGTAGCAGTATATTTTTACATTAAAAAGGGCTTCTTAAGATCACTTTATACAAAGTTTAATATTGCGAGTAGCTAATTTTGGGCCCATTATATCCCGCAGTATTTTTCTGGGCATTTGAGGGCACAAATCTACCGCAATGTGAACGTTCTAAACCAGCGCGTTCACAGGATCCCACTAGAAAGCCGATTTAAAATGGACTTTAATTCACAGCAATTGAACACTAAATTCCTTCCATTTGGCCTATAAATTAATGTAAATGAGATTTTAAAATCATGTTTTATTGTGAATTATTTGTGAATATTATTTGGACACTTAGGCTATTTAAAAATGTTAATCATTTATTAAGAAATGGATAGATGTTTAGATCTAGTAATTGAAGTTTGAAATTAGCTACAAGTGGGTAACTAACTAATTATATGCTTTAATTTCAGGTCATCCGAGTAAGATTATTTTATATTTGTTTCAGAATGGTTCAATCTATGATAACTGAAAATTTCATTCAGTTCTCTTAATTTTTAAGAAGGTTATGTGCTTTTGACTGTTCACGATCACAGCTTTTTTGTTATGTCCATAGAAAATCAATAGGGAACAAGATGCTAATTTCCGAGTATGAAAATGGCCATAACTTTTTAAATACTTGAGATATGAAAGTGAATTAGGTGCCAAATTAAACTTCTTTTTATGCTTTATCTGATGGGATAAATTACAGACTTGATTTTTTTAAACTCAAAATTTTGTAACATTGCTACCATTAGCTGCACGAATCCTCAGCAGTCAGGGGTACGATCACATTACTGGGCAATGGCAGGGAGGCAGGTTGTCACGGGCTACAGGGGGGGTGGGGTCCTGGGTTATATAACGAACCTGGGGACAACCCTCTGTCTCTCTCTCTTACTTCAAGCTGACCAGCTCATTTATCTCTAGGGGTAAGTGTCCTTCCACCTCAGCAAGGGCTCAGCTCGAGCCCACGAGGCAACAGCCTCGCAACAGCAACTACAACTTTATGTTAGAGGACCAACGTACATGTGTAACGAACTTTTTATGCTTGAATAAAGTAACCCATTTGTTCACCACGTTTGGAGCCTCAACAATACATACATTATTTTGACAAACCTCCTCTGCGCCCTTTCCAAAGCCAAGTATTAAATTGGAGAGACACAGAGGAGAATGTCAAAGAGAAGGAACGTGATGGGGTGGTACGAAGGGAAATTAAGTTACATAAGTTAAAATACACTAGGTTAAAACGATGAAGGAGCAAAAACAAAATATGGGTACGGAAGAGGTTCAAAGAGAAGAAGCAGAAAAATTACCTGAAATTAGGATGTAGAAACAAGGAACTGCAGATGCTGGTTTACAAAACAAAGACACAATGTGCTGGAGTAACTCAACAAGTTGGGCAGCACCCCTGAAGAACGTGGATAGGTGACGTTTCAGGTTGTGATGCATCATTATCTGAAACTATTGAATCCAGCATGGTGTAACTTGCACCCAGATGCTTGCAGCGGGTTAAGTGTGGTCTCACTCCTAAAGGGGAAGGTCGGGTATGGTATCATGGGTGAGCTCACCAACTTCTACAGATGCACCAGAGAAAGCATGTTAGCAGGTTGCATCACAGCATGGTTTGGGAACAACTGCATCCAAGAACGCAAGAAATTGCAGCATGTGGATGCAGCCCAGACCATCACACAAGCCAACCTCCCTTCCATTGACTCCATTTATACCTCACCCTGCCTCAGCAAGGCCAGCAACATAATCAAGGATGAGTCGCAGTCTGGCCATTACCTCTTCTCCCCTCTCCCATCAGGCAAAAGGTATAGAAGTGGGAAAACACACACCTCCAGATTCAGAGACTGGTTTTCCCAGCTGTTTTCAGGCAACTGAATCATTCAGATTCAGATTCACCACATCCAGAGACAACGAAATGCATTACCACATACTACCACATCCAGAGACAGCACTGAACTACTATCTACCTCTTTGGTGACCCTCGGACTATCCTTGATCGGACTTTGCTGGTTGTACCTTGCACTAAACGTTATTCCCTTATCATGTATCTATACAACTGAAATTGGCCCAATTATAATCCTCTTTCTTCTGACTGGATAGCATGCAACAAAAGCTTTTCACTGTACCTCAGTACACGTGACAATAAACTAAACTGAACTGAAAAGCCTCATCCAGAAAATGATCGGAAAATAAAACCCTGAAAGCAAATCTGGCTGTCAATGTGTTTGAATGCTTCTGAATGCTCTAACATTAAGGAACATTAAAACGATTGAAAATCAATTAAGCAATTAATTTAAAAAATACTTTAAATCAATTAAGGGATTCAGGTAACTCAAATGAATCAATAAAAAGGTGTAAATTATCTTAAGAGTTCCTCTTTGCAGCTGCTCTTCTCAATTTAAATGCATGAGGTCACTGTCTCTTCACTTGAGTCAGCAGACAGGATTTACAACATGGTAGGGCAGCATGGTGGTGCAGCGGTAGACCCAGGTTCAATCCTGACTACGGGTGCGTGTCTGTGCAGAGTTTGTATGTTCTCCCCATGGCCTGCATGGGTTTTCTGCGGAATATCTGGTTTTCTTCCACACTCGAAAGACGTACAGGTTTGTGGGTTAATTGGCTTTGGTAAAATTGTAAATTGTCCCTAGTGTGTAGGATAGTGTTAGTGTACGGGGATCACTGGTCGTTGCGGGCTCGGTGGGCCGAAGGGCCTGTTTACGCTCTGTATCTCCAAACTAAACTAAACTAAACACAATTGCAAGGGGATTGCAGTAGGTTTGGATCCTGCCATTGGGCTCCAGAGTCAATACATGACCAAAAAAACACCAGCAAGTTTGGGACCATATGTTTGTGTGGGAGTCCTAAAATATCTGATGCTTACTGGAATAAATGTTGGCAGCTTAGTTAGTTTAGTTTAAAGATACAGCGCGGAAACAAGCCCTTCGGCCCACCGAGTCCGCACCGACCAGCGATCCCCGCACGTTAACATTATCCTACACACAGTAGGGACAATTTTTACACATACACCAAGCCAATTAACCTATATACCTGTACGTCTTTGGAGTGTGGGAGGAAACCGAAGATCTTGGAGAAAACCCATGTTGTCACGGGGAGAACATACAGACAGCATTTGTAGTCAGGATCGAACTCTGGCACTGCAAGGGCTGTAAGGCAGCAACTCTACTGCTGCACCACCGTGGCATTCCAACATTTCTCAACAATTTTTGACCCAATAAAGCCGTAACACGCCTATAGGGTGCTATTCCTCAGGTTTCTAATGAACTTAATTGGAAAAGTGTCAGAGGCCCTGTAAAGAGAGCGAAGGGCCAGAGCGTTAAATACTCACTAGTGCTGCAAATGCTGTCACAGAAAAGATGCTTTATCTCACTCTGACAAAGTCACACATGTGCAAGGCTAAACAAATGAATGGTCATGTAAAATATATTATTTCTTCACTTGCAGTAAAGATAGATAAAGAAGTTCTGTGATCTTCCTGAAATTACAGAAAAAAACCTATCCTCTCAGCATTTATTATCCATTATATATCATTTAATAATTGTCCTTTAAAGTCAAAAACAATTCTTGTTGATTCGTACAACATTCCTCCAACACAATTGTTCCATTGATCAGTGGTATAATATAAAACTAATTAAAAATAAATAAAAACTGCACCATGAATCTAATAACATTTCACAGACAAATGAATAATTCCAATATTAATTTCCTCGTGGCATCAATAAAATGCTTTATTTGCTAATACGGGTGTTATAGGCCTGTAATTATTTGAATTTTTAATATTCCTTTGCGGATATTTGTAAAATATATTCCAAAATACACAGTCAGCTGCAATTTATTTTCACAAGCAAAAATGTTTCAATCACCTTCAGATTTTAAGCAAATTCACCTCAGAGAAGCTGTTCACTTTTACTGGACCATTTATTGATGGTGGTTAATTAATCTGTATTGTGTGAGATAAAATAGAGATAGTATGCTACAATCAGCAACCTGTATCGACCCCAAGTATTCCAATTACAGACCTTACATGAATGTGACCATAAAAGCCCTTAGGTATATTGTAGTTAACCTCTTAGCGACCCCACTCAGATGCAGGTCAGCTCCCAGTGATTTGACCTGAAACAGACCTTGACATGGCAAAAGGCCTCTGGATACACTGTCAAAAGTGTCTACTTGTACTCACTAAAGCAAACAGCGTTTTTGGACTGTAATTACATATGTTCTCACGTACTGTAGGTGTTGGAGATATATACTCTGATCCATCAATTTATTTTTGCTGGCATCAAAGTGAAACGTACCCTGATTGTAGACCTGCTTATTTTCTGTGGAACAAGTCAAAATGTGGGGTAAAAAAAAAAAAATGGGGAGAACTAAATTAAGCTTGTATTGACCTGAACCAACTCCACAGCTTCAATCCTTAGCTCTGGCACAAAACAGTCAAAGTCAAGAATGATGATTAAGATTGGAATAAATTCCCACTGCCGCAAATTGGTATGCACAGTATGAATCTAGAAATGCCTGTGTCACGGGATCAGATCAGAAATACAGCAGATGATGAAAATCTGGAATGAAAAGTGGATAATCTGTGAAGAAATTAACATTTTACTAAATTTGTGTAATCTGGTCCTTTATAATAGAGCAAAGGAGGTTTCTGGGCTTCGTTAGCTATGCCAGCAGGATCATACACTGACATTATACTCTTGATATCTTGGAGAGCAGTAACTGGGGCATATCTGTGCCAATGGTCAAACCCTATCAATTTTCCAGATGTCTTAACAGGAGAATTCAACATATCAATCTTTGAATCTCACGTCAGTGGTAGGGAATCTATTGGAGAGGATTCTTTGGGGTACGATATGCTCTCATTTGGAAAGAAATGGGCTAATTAGAGACAGTCTGCATGACTGTGTCTTACAAATTTGATTGAGTTTTTTGAGGAGGTGACAAAGGCGATCGATGAGGTGAGAGCAGTACATGTAAGTAAGGCATTTGATAAAGTCCATCATCATAGGCTAATGCATGGGATGCATGGTCACTTGGTCATTTGGAGCGCAGAGGGTTAATGGGGGACTTGATAGAGGTTTTTAAAATGATGAGAGGGATAGACAGAGATGACGTGGATAAGCTTTTCCCACTGAGAGTAGGGAAGATTCAAACAAGGGGACATGAATTGAGAATTAAGGGACAGAAGTTTAGGGGTAACATGAGGGGGAACCTCTTTACTCAGAGAGTGGTGGCTGTGTGGAATGAGCTTTCATTGAAGGTGGTGGAGGCAGGTTCATTTTTATCATTTAAAAATAAATTGGATAGTTATATGGATGGGAAAGGAATGGAGGGTTATGGTCTGAGCGCAGGTATATGGGACTAGGGGAGAATACGTGTTCGGCACGGACTAGAAGGGCCGAGATGGCCTGTTTCCGTGCTGTAATTGTTATATGGTTATATGGTTATATATTCAGAACTAACTTGCTGACAGAAGACAGAGAGGGTTATGGTAGAAGAGGCGGGCTGGAGATTTGTGGTCAGTGGAGTTCCACAGGAATTTGGGCTGGAATATCTGTTGCTTATGATATATATATATATATATATGTGTGTGTGTGTGTGTGTGCAGGGAACATAAAAACTGACTGCAAACGTTTTTATAGATATGTGAAGAGAAAAAGATTAGTTAAAACAAATGCAGGTCCCTTGCAGTCAGATACAGGTGAATTGATCATGGGGAACAAGGACATGGCAGACCAATTGAATAACTACTTTGGTTCTGTCTTCACTAAGGAAGACTTAAATAATCTGCCGGAAATAGCAGGGGACCGGGGGTCAAATGAGATGGAGGAACTGAGTGAAATCCAGGTTAGCCGGAAAGTGGTGTTAGGTAAATTGAATGGATTAAAGGCCGGTAAATTCCCAGGGCCAGATAGGCTGCATCCCAGAGTACTTAAGGAAGTAGCCCCAGAAATAGTGGATGCATTAGTGATAATTTTCCAAAACTCTTTAGATTCTGGAGTAGTTCCTGAGGATTGGAGGGTAGGTAATGTAACCCCACTTTTTAAAAAGGGAGGGATAGAGAAAATTACAGACCAGTTAGTCTAACGTCGGTAGTGGGGAAACTGCTAGAATCAGTTATTAAAGATGGGATAGCAAAACACTTGGAAAGTGGTGAAATCATTGGACAAAGTCAGCATGGATTTATGAAAGGTAAATCATGTCTCACGAATCTTATAGAATTTTTCGAGGATGTAACTAGTAGAGTGGATAAGGGAGAACCAGTGGATGTGTTATATCTGGACTTTCAGAAGGCTTTCGACAAGGTCCCACATAAGAGATTAGTATACAAACTTCAAGCACACGGTATTGGCGGTTCAGTATTGATGTGGATAGAGAACTGGCTGGCAGACAGGAAGCAAAGAGTAGGAGTAAACGGGTCTTTTTCACAATGGCAGGCAGTGACTAGTGGGGTATCGCAAGGCTCAGTGCTGGGACCCCAGCTATTTACAATATATATTAATGATTTGGACGAGGGAATTGAATGCAACATCTCCAAGTTTGCGAATGACACGAAGCTGGGGGTTAGTGTTACATAGAAACATAGAAAATAGGTGCAGGAGTAGGCTATTCGGCCCTTCAAGCCTGCACCGCCATTCAATATGATCATGGCTGATCATCCAACTCAGTATCCTGTACCTGCCTTCTCTCCATACCCCATGATCCCTTTAGCCACAAGGGTCACATCTAACATCCCCCCTGATTGTTCGCAACACCGTTCATCTGCAGTGGAGGTTCTACTGCAGTTGTACAGGGTCTTGGTGAGACCACACCTGGAGTATTGCGTACAGTTTTGGTCTCCTAATCTGAGGAAAGACATTCTTGCCATAGAGGGAGTGCAGAGAAGGTTCACCAGACTGATTCCTGGGATGTCAGGACTTTCATATGAAGAAAGACTGGATAGACTCGGCTTATACTCGCTAGAATTTAGAAGATTGAGGGGGGATCTTATAGAAACTTACAAAATTCTTAAGGGGTTGGACAGGCTAGATGCAGGAAGATTATTCCCGATGTTGGGAAGTCCAGAACAAGGGTTCACAGTTTAAGGATAAGGGGGAAATCTTTTAAAACCGAGATGAGGAAAACATTTTTCACACAGAGAGTGGTGAATCTCTGGAACTCTCTGCCACAGAAGGTAGTTGAGGCCAGTTCATTGGCTATATTTAAGAGGGAGTTAGATGTGGCCCTTGTGGTTAAAGCGATCAGGGGGTATGGAGACAAGGCAGGTACAGGATACTGAGTTGGATGATTAGCCATGATCATACTGAATGGCGGTGCAGGTTCGAAGGGCCGAATGGCCTACTCCTGCACCTATTTTCTATGTTTCTATATTATTGCAAAGGTTACGGAGTATGAAATTTGGGAAGATGTTCCCTGGAGAGAAAGGGTTAACATTATGAAAAAGCATGAGCAGTTTGGGCCGAAACTCAATGGAATATTAAACATTGGAAAGTTATTTTATTGAATTATATGAGTGTCCGAAGATGCATTTCCCTGTTCTGGACATGTAGAGGTAAGGGGAAGATCAACACAAAGTACTGGAGTAAGTCAGTGGAACAGGCAGCATCTCTGGAGAAAATGAAATGGGGACGTTTCGGGTTGAGACCCTTCTTCAGATGAAGTAAGGGGAATTGTTTCAACACATGAAGTTGCCCATTTTAAAAGGAGAGCAGAAATAATTTCTTCTCTCGGCTGACTGAGAATCTTTGGAATTCTCTGAGTTGTTGCAGATGACACAGTGGATCTGATCCTGATTTAGAATTTACTTTTGTGATACAGTGCGGAAACAGACCCATCAGCCTACCTAGCTGACCAGCCCCGTACACTAGTACTATCCTACACATTAAGGACAATTTACAATTTTACCAAAGCCAATTCACCTACAAAAACCTGTACGTCTTTGGAGTGTAGGAGGAAACCGGAGCACCCGGAGAAAACCCATGCAGTCACAGGGAGAACCTGCAAACTCTTGACAGGCAGCACCCATATTCTAGCAATGTTACAAAATTTTGAGATTTAAAAAATCAAGTCTGCAATTTATTCCATCAGATAAAGCACAACAATAAGTTTAATTTGACACCTAATTCACTTTCATATCTCAAGTAATAAAAAGGTTATGGCCATTTTCATACTCGGAAATTAGCATCTTGTTCCCTATTGATTTTCTATGGACATAACAAAAAAGCTGTGATCGTGAACAGTCAAAAGCCCATAACCTTCTTAAAAATTAAGAGAACTGAATGAAATTTTCAGTTATCATAGATTGAAGCATTCTGAAACAAATATAAAATAATCTTACTTGGATGACCTGAAATTAAAGCATATAATTAGTTAGTTACCCAATTGTAGCTAATTTCAAACTTCAATCACTATATCTAAACATCTATCCATTTCTTAATAAATGATTAACATTTTTAAATAGCCCAAGTGTCCAAATAATATTCACAAATAATTCACAATAAAACATGATTATTAAATCTCATTTACATCAATTTATAGGCCAAATGGAAGGAATTTAGTGTTCATTTGCTGTAAATTAAAGTCAATTTAAATCGGCTTTCTAGTGGGTTCCTGTGAACGCGCTGGTTTAGAACGTTCACATTGCACTGGATTTGTGCCCTCAAATGCCCAAAAAAAACACTGCGGGATATAAAGAGCCCAAAATGAACTACTCGCTATAGAAAACTTTATATACAGGGTTATATACAAGCCCCATTTAATGTAAAAATAAGGTACATACCTTTAATTGTTTGCTTTATAAAACCCTGGGGCTGCGAGAGGTTGCGGAGTGAGAGAGTGATTTTTAAACTACTATAAATATTATACAAGGCCATAAAAACTAATAATACCTTTTGCGACGGGGTCTTTCAGCGATTTTCCATTAATGATTTACTAGGCTGAACATTTTCGATTGCAACAGCCTAGTAAAAATCGCGTTTTAAACCCGCCCCCTCTAAACAGTGCCAAAATCGCGCACACTGGGTAGGGCAGATGCTCAGCCACGATTCGGGTAGGTTTTGTAAGATACCTACATAGTCAAGATTGAATCTAGGTCTCTGGTGCTGTAAGGCAGCAATTCTACTGCTGCTCCACTGTGCTGCCCCTGCAAAAAATTCAGGCATTCATTCTCATGTGTTATCTGTTTGGAGTTTGCATGAGCAGTTTTGGCCGACCGGAATATTAAACAATGGAAGCGGTAAGCACTGGAATTTGATGGGTAATTCAGTTTGTTCCAGTATCTAAATAATGTACTAATAAGTTAGCTACTGCAAAATACTATTTGTGTAGGAATGTGTGAAAAAGATCCAAAGGGGAGTTGATGGGCCTGTGGGAGAAAATAAATTGTAGCGTTATAAAGTAAGGAAGGATGAAATGTGGGACTAACTCTAAAGCTGCTGCCTCACAACACCAGAGACCCAAGTGCGATCCTGGTCTTAGATTCTCTGTGTATGGAGTTTACACCTTCTCCCTGTGACCACACAAATTTTCCCTGGGTGCTCTTGTTTCCTTCCACATCCCAAGGATGTGCAGGTTTGCAGTTATGTCTTGTTCCAAATGCAGGTATGAAAGCTTGTGGATTTTCGGTAATCCAACTTGCCGATGCTAGTTTGTGACCCCTTTTGGCCCTTGTAATAGCTCAAGTTCTTTCCTCCTTTCTTTATATTCCTCAAAAAAAAATTCCTCTGATTCTGACCTCTTAAAAATCGCATGCATTTTTTTTTGGTTTTGACAAAATTTACAACCCCTTTGGACATCGAAGGTTCCCTTACTTTGCTTCTCCTTACTTCTCCTTACATGCCAATCCTGAATTTTGATCGACTGGCCTTTAAACAACTCCACATATCAGATGTGAACTTACCTAGCAAGAATTGCTCCCAGTGTACCCTCCTGAGCTCCTACCTAATACCTAGAGTCAGGATGTTTAGGCAATAAAAATATGAAATCCTTTTATGAAGTCCTTGAGCTAAGCATGTCAAATGCAACAATTTGGGGAATAAAACTTTAAGTCACAAACAGAAGTACATTCTCATGTTTTATATCTTCTGGCCAAAGTACAAGTGAAGATGTAAACAACTGAGCAATAGTTGAGCTGTTTGACTTCTCCAATACTTCCGATGTCAACAAATAGTCCTTTGATGGTTGACCTGCCACCAGTGTACAGATGACCACATTGGTAACATATCTCCCCACGGCATCGGTTGTCTCGCCTATTAGGATCCATATTTTGTTGCATGCAACTTCATCTCTAATTTTCAACAATGTTGAAGTTGCTGTCAACATAATTTTTCCATAATGACTTGCTTGGTATATGTTCCTCTGTGTATTTCTCTAATACACCTCTGAGAGATTTGTTTTCCAATTTCCACAGTGGAATTCCAGCATCAATGAATGCCTTGCACAGAGCACTCAAAAACTTAGATTTGTGACTAGAACCAGAATTAAATGTAGTGAGGAGAGAAGCCTGGGTATTTCGTGTGGGTAGTCTGCACCCTAGTGGTATCAACATTGACTTCTCTAATTTTAGATAACCCTTGGCTTCTCCCTCCACTCCCTCCCCTTCCCAGCTCTCCTACTAGTCCTACTGTCTCTGCCTCTTCCTTTCTTTTTCCCGCTCCCCCCGCCCCCCCACATCATTCTGAAGAAGAGTCTCGACCTGAAACGTCGTCTATTCCTTCTCTCCATAGATGCTGCCTCACCCGCAGTTTCTGCAGCATTTTTTGTCTACCTTTGATTTTTACAGCATCTGCAGTTCTTTCTTAAATAGATCTAGGAGGAAACTGAACAAGCGGGCAGTGGCACGAACGAATGAACGACCGACAGTGGCACCCCCGCTTTTGCCTCGGTGGTGGAAGTTTTCTTGTAAGTTATACTATATTAAAACGTTAATAATAACATTAATATTAATGTGTTAACATAGAAAACGGCATTGTAATCACGGTACAACTAGAGAAAATAGCATGACTTTTTAGCAAAACGGCAAAAAAAAGGCTGATTTTGGCAAATAATGATGAAAACTGCATTATCCTGGTGAAATTATCAAAAAAGGCATAAAAAGGCACATTGCATTCATGGCAAAATCCAGGCTCTTCTAACAACGCTATAAATTGTCTTACTCTAAGTTAGCCCTCTCCCACAAGGTCCAGCCTTCTCCCTATTCGAAACAATCTCAAAACTTACAGAGTTGTGATCAGTAAATCCAAAATACTCTACAACTGAAACACCAATCATCTGGCCAGGATCATTTCCCAACACAAGTTCCAGTATGTTCCCGTGGGCTAATCTGTCTACTTATTTATTCCTCCACATATCTCCAGCTTGCTATTTTTTTTTTTTTTAACCAAAAAATATTTAATCAATTATTTACAATAATATTTATAGTACAAAATAAATCAAAACAAGACCCACCACCACAATACAAGACAAACAAATATACTAAATAACCTACTATACAACTATATTACAATCTTTATTGAGGATGCACTCAACCCCCCGCGGTGCCCGGCGGTTCCGGAAATCCCCGGGGTGCCCCTGGACAGCACAGCACGCCCAGGTTGTTATTAGGGTGCTTGCATCTTTCTTATTATTACCCGCCAGCAGGCCATCTCTGAGATCCACCGTGAAAGTTTACCAGATTGGTAGCACAACTCCATCTTTTTTCCCCTCCCTTTCTAGTACTTCAGAAACATCAAAACTCTGCAACATTAAGCTGCCAGTCATGACGTGGAGCGTG
This sequence comes from Leucoraja erinaceus, assembly GCF_028641065.1. Lineage (NCBI taxonomy): Eukaryota > Metazoa > Chordata > Chondrichthyes > Rajiformes > Rajidae > Leucoraja > Leucoraja erinaceus. The sequence continues at coordinate 12,212,927 of NC_073377.1, read as the reverse complement.
AACACCACTGCGCTGCTGAACAAGGTCCAGCAGAGACTGCACTTCCTGAGGGTGCTCAGGAAGAATAACATCACTCAGAGACTGCTGCTGTCCTTTTATTGGTGCTCCATTGAGAGCATACTAACATACTGGTATGCGTGTGGTACACCAGCTGCACAGCGGCTCAGAGGAAAGCGCTCCAGAGGGCCATTGACAACGCCCAGAGGATTGTCGGCTGCCCTCTCCTTACCTTGGAGGACTTACACAGTTCCCGCTGCATCAAAAAATCCCAGAGTATCATAAAGGACATTTCCCAACCCGGACACTCCCTGTTTGAACTGTTGCCATCAGGCAGACGGTACAGCTCTACAAGGACAAGGACGAACAGCCTAAAAAACAGTTTTTACCCACCCCACTGCTATAAAAGCACTAAATGTAGCCGCCAAGGAACGCAGGGGGCGATACAGACTAAGGGACTGTGGTACACTGTGAAATCGACAGAAGGATGGAGGGTTGGGTGTTTATGCGTGCTATTTTCGTGATATTTATTTTAGTTGTTAATCTTTTAATATTTTATCTTGTATGTATCGTTAGCTTTTAGAAATGTTTGAATGGTGCACTGACTGGCTGACATTTTTAAATTTTGTTGTACATGGTTCATGTTACAATGACAATAAAGAAACTATTCTATGACCCTCTCACAACCAATTTCTGCAATGGCCACAACATCATAGTCCCAATATTCATCTATCCTATTTTCCTATTCCTCCTCTCACTAACAAATGGCAGCGAGAGTAATCAGGTTACTCTTGGGATCATGTTTTTTAATCTTTTGCCTAACTGCCTATATCCACTCTGCATGACCTCTACCTATTTCCTACCTAGGTCATTTGTTCCTATGTGCACAATGACTTCCAGCTGCTCGCCCTCCCATTTGGAGATGGCCTAGACCATGGCACAGGGAGGCATAACACTATCCTGGTGTCTTATTTTCTGGCACAGAATCTCCTGTCTGTCCCCCAAATAAACGGGTCCGTCCCCCGATTAATAAACGGTTATTTGCACTATATTTGTTATTTATTTATTATTTATTATCCCGTTTTATATAATGTTTACATATTCTAGCAATGTTACAAAATTTTGAGATTTTACAAATCGTCTGCAATTTATCCCATAAGATAAAGCATAAAAAGAAGTTTAATTTGACACCTAATTCATTTTCATATCTTCAGTATTAAAAATGTTATGGCCATTTTCATACTCTGAAATTAGCATCTTGTTCCCTATTGCTTTTCCATTGACTTAACTCAAAAGCTGTGATCGAGGACAGTCAAAAGCCCATAAGTTTCTTAAAAATTAAGAGAACTGAATAACATTTTCAGTTATTATAGATTGAAGCATTCTGAAACAAATATGAAACAATCTTACTTGGATGACCTGAAATTAAAGCATATAATTAGTTAGTTACCTAATTGTAGCTAATTACAAAACTCAATTACTAGTTCTAAACATCTATCCATTTCTTAAGAAAAGGTTAACATTTTTAAATAGTCTAAGTGTCCAAATAACATTCACACAAGAATTCACAATATAACATGATTATTAAATCTCATTGTCATGAATTTATAGGCCAAATGGAAGGAATTTAGTGTTTAATTCCCGTAAATTAATGGCCATTTAAATCATCTTGCGAGTGGTATTTTGTGGAACGCGAACGTTGCATTTGCAGTGAATTTTTTTAAACCCATATCGGCAGGAAAAATACTGCCGGTTCGTATGGGGTCTAAGTCACCTTTTCGCAACGTAAAATTTTGATTAAAGGCATCCTAAGAAGCACGTTTATATGTAAAAATAAACGGCTTACCTTTATCTGTCCCGTACGGGAGATCCGTCCTGTCGACGGCGTTGACGGCTTTAGACGTTGATTTTTAATTTACTCCTGCTATTAAATTATCCAGCGGTGTTTTTAACAAACTTGATAAAACGCAAGTCGGATGGATTATTCTTCAGCACCTAAACAGCCTGACAAAGATCGACTTAAACAGGCTGGAGAAAAATGACATTTTAAATCCGCCCCCCTATGAAAGGCGCCAAAGTCGCGCACACGGGCAATGGCAGAACTGCAGCGCCGCTGAAGGTAAGTTTCGTAACATACCTACATAGTCACATATTCTGTTGTGTTGCAGCAAGTAAGAATTTCATTGTCCCGTCTGGGCCATATGACAATAAAACACTCTTGACTCCCATTAACATGGCTCTTGTTCCCTCCCGGCAAGCCGCAGTGGCAGATGCCTCCCGGCAGGCCACGGAGAAGCCGAGGTCGAAGTCTTGCGGTCCGGATCCCATGGCCAACGTAGTCAACAGTGCCCGCGGTCGGGCCCTGGGTCGACGGAGCCCGCAGCTGGGGCCTGGATCGACGCCAGGGAGACATCCGAAAGGACCCGGTGATGATAGTGGAGAGGTTGGCGAGGTGATCAATTATGGCGCCGACCGACGGACGAGGACAGACCACGTGGAAGTGAGGAAGCCACTGCCTAGGGAAGGAACAAAGGAGCGGGGGGCAGGGTGGGGGGTAGAACAAAGGGGACATGGTGCTGATACATTATAAGCACCATTTATGTGGTGACTATTTGCATACCTTGGATATGCAAGCAAAGAATTTCACTTATGACTGAATAAAGTATCCATTCATTCATTCATAATTGACACCAAACTTTAAATTGTCATCATAATGACACAGTTCAGAAAGTTCTCATTTGGCTCATAAAATTATTACACAATGGAGACAAAAAAGTCATCAGTGGTTATCCTGGACAGCTTCTTTTGCAAAATCCATCTTTTAAGAGGAATTATTTCATAGCACTTTATTTCAAATCCCAGGTTTAGTTTAGTTTAGTTTAGAGATACTGGAAACAGGCCCTTCGGCCCACTGGGTCTGCGTCGACCAGCAATCCCCGCATATTACTATCCTACACCCACTAGGAACAATTTTTCATTTACCAAGCCAATTAACCTGCAGACCTGTACGTCTTTGGAGTGTGGGAGAAAACCGAAGATCTCAGAGAAAACCCACGCAGATCACGAGGAAAACGTACAAAGTCCGCACAGACAGCACCCGTGGTCGGGATCAATCCCGGGTCTCCGACGCTGCATTCGCTGTAAGGCAGCAACTCTACAGCTGCGCCACCGTGCAGCCCCTAGGTTTTGGCATCTCTTACTGATGCTGGTCACAATTGTGTGCAGAAATTCCTCACAGCAGTCTTTCTGTAAGTATTTAACATTGAGTGTACACCTGTGTATCAATTTCTCATCCTCCCAATTTACTTTGAAGTAATATTTTTTTAAATTTGTGGGATTATGGATAACATAAGAATTTACTGCAATCACTTCACAAACTACCTACGATCATTTTAGAGGGCACAGAGCAGTCAACCACATTGTGATGAGTATGGTGTCGCAAATAAACAGCCTTCTGTCCCCAAAGGTTCATTAGGGTCCGTGCCATTTAATAACTAACGGGATTTGGTCGTTACCATTACTAATGCAGCCATTCCTCAATTTACAAAAGGTACAGTGTATCCCAATGCCAGGAGAGTGGCGTGCTGTAGCAAGAAATAAGCTTAGTTAAAGTGTTGTGAATCTGTGGAATTCTCTGCCACAGAAGGCAATGGAGGCCAATTCATTGGATTTTTTTCAAGATGGAGTTAGGGCTAACGGAATCAAGGTATATGGGGAAAAAGCAGGAAAGGGGTACTGATTTAGGAAGATCAGCCATGATCATATTGAATGGCGGTGCTGGCTCAAAGTTGCGAAATGGCCTATTCCTGCATCTATTTCCACATACCTCGACTCCATCCTATCCCCCCTGGTTAAATCCATCCCTACCTATGTTCAAGACACCTCAGACACTCTCCGTCGTCTCTGCGCATTCCGTTCCCTAGGCCCTCACCCCCTCATCTTCACCATGGACGTCCAGCCACTCTACACCTCCATCCCCCACCAGGAGGGTCTCAAAGCCCTCCGGTTCTTCCTCGACCGGAGAACCAACCAACCTCCATCTACAGATATTCTCCTCCACCTAGCGGAGCTGGTCCTTACCCTTAATAACTTTTTGTTTGACTCCTCCCATTCCCTCCAAATACAAGGCATAGCTATGGGCACGCACTTGGGCCCCAGGTACGCCTGCCTCTTTGTAGGGTATGTCGAACAATCTTTCTTCGAGGCGTACCAGGGCCCCATCCCCGACCTCTACCTCCGCTACATCGACGACTGCTTTGGTGCTACCTCCTGCACCCATACACAACTGACTGACTTCACCCGCTTCACCACTAACTTCCATCCGGCATTCAAATACACCTGGACCATTTCCGACACTTCCCTACCATTTCTTGACCTCACTATCTCCATTGCAGGTGATAGACTTCTGATCGATATCCACTATAAAATCACTGACTCCCATGGCTTTCTCGACTATACTTCTTCCCACCCTGCTTCCTGTAAGGACTCCATCCCCTACTCCCAATTCCTCCATCTACGTCGCATCTGCTCCACGGATGAGGTGATCCACACCATTGGAGGGCATCGGAAATGTCCTCATTCTTCAGGGAACGGGGGTTCCCCTCCCCTACCATAGATGAGGCTCTCACCAGGGTCTCTTCAATACCCCGTAACACTGCCCTCTCTCCCCATCCTCCCACGTGTAACAAGGGCAGAGTCCCCCTAGTCCTCACCTTTCACCCCACCAGCCGTCACATACAACAAAGAGTCCTCCGTCAATTTCGCCACCTCCAACGTGACCCCACCACTCGCCACATCTTCCCATCTCCCCCTATCTCCCTTCCGCAGAGACCGCTCCCTCCGTAACTCCCTGGTCAATCTTCCCTTCACTCCCACACCACCCTCCCCGGGCACTTTCCCTTGTAACCGCAAGAGATGCTACACTTGTCGCTTTACCTCCCCCTCGACTCCATTCAAGGACCCAAGCAGTCATTCCAGGTGTTACAGAGGTTCACCTGCATCTCCTCCAACCTAATCTATTGCATCCGCTGCTCTAGATGTCAGCTGATCTACATTGGTGAGAACAGGCGTAGGCTTGGCGATCGTTTCACTGAACATTTCCGCTCGGTCCACATTAATCAACCTGATCTCCCTGTGGCTCAACACTTCAACTCCCCCTCCCATTCCAAATCCGACCTTTCTATCCTGGGCTTCCTCCATGACCAGAGTGAGCCCCACCGGAAATTGAAGGAGCAGCACCTCATATTACGCTTGGGCAGTTTGCACCCTAGCGGCATGAACATTGACTTCACCAATTTCGGGTAGCCCTGGCTGTCTCCTCCCATTCTCAGCTCTCCCTCAGCCCATGGGCTCCTCCTCTTCCTTTCTCCTTTCTTCTCCCCCCCCCCCCCCCCCCCCCCTCCATCAGTTTGAAGAAGGGTGTCGGCTCGAAACAATGCCTTTTTCCTTCGCTCCATAGATGCTGCCTCACCCGCTGAGTTTCTCCAGCACTTTTGTCTACCCTATTTTCTATGATTCTATGTTTCTCAATAAATTCCTTACCTCAAGAAGTCAACTGTATTAAAGCAAACATTCATTCATCCAGGAATACCTGCACTACATTTGTAAAATCCAAGATGTGGATGCAAGGAACTGCAGATGCTGGTGTACAAAAATAGATCCAATGTGCTGGACTAACTCAACGGATCAGGCAGCATCTCTGGAGAGCATGGAGGGTTGACATTTCAGGTCAGGATCCTTGTTTAGACTAAATTCTATTGGTGTTTAGCTAATTAGATTTAATTTATCCAAGCATGATGATATTTGAACCCCTCAGGTTCCTATTAATTTTTCCCCTCATTGTAAACCTATCTGTTCGGGTTCTTAATTCCCCTACTCTGGGTGATAAGATTGTGCATTTACCTATCTATTCCCCTCATGATCTTATATACCTCTATAAGTCATAGAGTAATAGAGTGATACAGTGTGGAAACAGGCCCTTCGGCCCAACTCCCTCACCCCGCCAACAATGTCCCAGCTACACTAGTCCCACTTGTCTGCGCATGGCCCATATCCCACCAAACCAGTCCTATCCATGTACCTGTCTAACTGTTTCTTAAACGATGGGATAGTCCCAGCCTCAACTACCTCCTTTGCCAGCTTGTTCCATACACCCACCACCCTTAGTGTGAAAATGTTACCCCTCAGATTCCTGTTAAATCTTTTCCCCTTCACCTTGAACCTAAGTCCTATGGTCCTCGATTCCCCAACTCTAATAATAATAATAATAAATTGTATTTGTGGGCGCCTTTCAAAAGTCTCAAGGACACCTTACAGAATTTAACAAAAGTAAAAAACATATAATCGGAGTAAAATAAATAATAAAGACATCACCAATACACAAATTAAAGATAGAATTCGATCCAAAGACAAAAAAATCAAAAACACAATGTGAAGAGAGAGCAGCGGCAGCTAAACTGCGCCAGCGTACACTCTCCCTTCCGACAGCCATCTTGGACACAAACTAAATTAATCACTTACACACAAAAATCATCCCCCCACAATGGTTACCACTGTGGGGGAAGGCACAATGTTCAGTCCCCATCCCCAGTTCTCCCAAAGTCAGGCCTATTGAGGCCTCCACTATTGCCTCTACGGAGGCACGATATTCCTGGCCGTTCTAGCCGGGTACTGTTGCCCCGGCGTTGGGAGAGTCCTCTCAGCGGCTGGGCCACCTGGAACGGCCGCTTCCTTACCGGTGACCGCGGCTTCCGAAGCCGACAAGGCCGCACCGGTTTGGAGCTCCCAGGCTCCCGATGTTGAAGTCGGCGCCGCCCGGAGGTGTTGAACTCGGCAGTCACAGCTCCAGCACGTCGATCCAGCGCGGCGACCCAGGCAAGGCATTGCCCGCTCCGCTCCGCGATAGCGCTCCAGCGCTGTGCCGCCACCGAAGCCGAGGTGCTGGGCGGTCCCCGCCAGGAAACGGCGCTCCATGCCCGCTGGTAGGCCACGAGGACGGGACGACGGGGCAGCCCGGAGAAAATGCTGCCTCACCGACCAGGTAGGGACCTAGAAATATAGTTCCCCCCCCTCCCCCCACATTAAAAAGTCTATTTCTCCCACAAACAAAACACAGGACTCACTAGAACTACAAAAAAAAAGTGAATTAAATGGACGGCTGCTGGTTAGCAGCCGTTCCCCAAGATGGCTCCTCCTACTCTGGGCAAAAGACTGTGCATCTACCCGATCTATTCCTCTCATGATTTTGTATACCTCAATAATATTTCCCCTCATCCACCTGCGCTCCATGGAATAGAGACCCAGCCTACTCAACCTCTCCCTATAGCTCACACCCTCTAGTCCTGGCAACATCCTTGTGAATCTTTTCTGAACCCTTTCCAGCTTGACAATATCTTTCCTGTAACATGGTGCCCACAACTGAACACAATATTCTAAATGCAGTCTCACCAACGCTTTATACAACTGCAACATGACCTCCCAATTTCTATACAATACTCTGACTGATGAAGGCCAAAGTGCCAAAAACCTTTTTGACCACCTTACGGACCTTCAAGAAACCATGCACCTGTATTTCTAGATTCCTCTGCTCTACAACACTACCCAGAGGCTTACCATTTACTGTGTAGGTCCTGCCCTTGTTAGACGTCCCAAAATGTAACACCTCACACTCTTCACTTTTCAGACGATCACCCCTCATCCTCCTGTGCCCCGAAGAATAAAGTCCTACCGTGCTCAATCTCTCCCTGTAGCTCAGGTCTTCGAGTTCTGACAGTATCATCGTAAATCCTCTCCGCGCCCTTTCCAGCATAACCACAACCTTCCTATAACAGGGTGATCAAAATTGAACACAATACTCCAAATGTGGCTTCACCAATGTCTTGTACAACTGCAACATAACCTCCCAAATTCTATAATACTCAGTACTATGACTGATAAAGGCTAATGCGATAATAGCCTTCTTAACTATCTATCTATGATATTACTTTCCAGGAACTATGTACGTAAATTTCTGGATCCCTCTTCTCTACAACACTCCCATGGCGGCTTCATTCAAGTCGTTGCTAATTTTTCAACATTTGAAAAATTCACGGCGACCATGATGAGGCCGCGACTAGTTCCCAGAATGCAGGAACTCCTCTCGACCATGAAAGCGACTCCCCGGCAACGACCCGCAAACATGTGGTGACTGCATAGTCTCCTGCAGTCGCCTAAAAAGTCACCCAAGAGGGACAGGCCCATCAGGGTTGCTGCTTTTCTCAGCAGTTTTTATAATAAGCCTTTTCCTTTGATCTAGCACTATCTTTAACTTCGTTTGTTTGTCATGGTTGGACAACTTTTCCTGCTGAGTTTTTCTTGTTCCATCTTCTGCATCATTTGAGATAATGGCTTTTTGCATGGATCCTAATTTATGATCTAATTTGAAGAATCTCTGTGATCCATTTAACTCTTTACCAATTGCTTAGCATTAGCATATTGAGTCGTTTCCACAGCTTTGTTTGTAATAAATGATCTGATCCTGCCAATGTTTATGTTATGGACCACCCATTTGTGTCACTCATACCCTCCGGGAGCGATCTTGTCTCTGAGTAGGTTCGTGTGCTACTTCAGAAATTAAACTGATAATCAAGGGCGGCATGGCACGGCGGCGCAGCGGTAGAGTTGCTGCCTTACAGTGCCTGCAGTGGCGGAGACCCGGGTTCGATCCCAACTGCGGGTGCTATCTGTACGGAGCGAGTACCTTCTCCCCGTGACTGCGTGGGTTTTCTCCGAGATCTTCTTTTTTTCTCCCACACTCCAAAGATGTACAGGTTTACCTTTACAGATGTAAAGATGACCACCTCAGTGGTCAGGGAATGCTTCAAGAGGCTGATTAATTGGCTTGGTGTATGTGTAAATTGTCCATAGTGTGTGTCAGATAGTGTTAATGTGCGGGGATTTCTGGTCAGCACGGAGTTGGTGGGCCGAAGGGCTGTTTCCGCGCTGTATCACTAAACTAAACTAAATCAAAGCTAATGCTCCACTGCACAACTGGAGGAGCTAAGCTCTTGGACTTGCCTTCATTCAAATGAGACATCCGCTCAATCTGACACCTAGCCTTGACTCTCCTCTCATCCTTTACGTGTGATTAGAAAGCTCCAATGGCACCATTTGAAGAAGAACTTAGAAATATAGAAAATAGGTGCAGGAGTAGGCCATTCGGTCCTTTGAGTCAGCACCGCCATTTAATATAATCATGGCTGATCATCCAGAATCAGTAGCTCGTTCCTGCTTTCTTCCCATATCCCTTGGTTCCATTAGCCCTAAGAGCTATATTCAACACTATCTTGAACAGATTCAGTGAATTTGCCTCCACTGCTTTCTGTGGCAGAGAATTCCACAGATTCACAACTCTCTGGGTGAAAACGGGTTTCCTCATCTCAATCCTAAATGGTCTACCCCTTATTTTTAAACTGTGACTCTCTGGCTTTGACTAACAGTTCTCCTTCATGTCCTGGGCTAATGATAAAGATGGCTTGACTGACCTCACTAAATCGTATTTTCAGCTTATCAGTGGACACCAATGTGATTTTTACAGCAATTCTTTGAGGCAAAGATATTTATAAATCTACCAGCCTTTGTGTGAAAAATCTAACTCCAATATTAAGCTTATTCCTCCTTATTCTACACATCTGCATGAAATTAAATACTTCTGCTTTCCACCATCTCAGAACATCTAATCAGCTTAGACACCTCAATGAGGCGCTCCCTCAATAAGGGCCGAGGTACCTCAGACAATATTTAACCTCAATCAACAATGCAAATACTGACGGCCTAATTGTTATCATAGTGTTTGACCTTCTCGTAGTGTGCATTAGGTTCATCTTTAGTCACGTGTGTGGCCAAACAGATGAAAAATCGTGGAATACATCTCTTCTAATTCTGAAAGCATTACAGGTATATTGTTTAGCAGGCGAGGCAGCATCTATGGAGCGAAGGAATAGGTGACGTTTTGGGCCTTCTTCAGACTCGACCCGAAACGTCACCTATTTCCTTCGCTCCATAGATGCTGCCTCACCTGCTGAGTTTCTCCAGCATTTTTATCTACCTTGGATTTTTCCAGCATCTGCAGTTCCTTCTTAAACAGGTATATTGTTTTGTACTGCATATATGATTCATATTTTTTTTCAGTTTACCAAGTGAAATTTTTATATGTTATGCTGAAAATGTTTGTTTCGGGTCAGAGGTAAAATACGACTGGTCACGTGTGTGACATCACACAGAAGCATTATACAAACTCTGTGAATTTTAAAAAGCTAGAATGTTCATATCTTTAACAGACATGCATTATAGTTCTGCAGGTAGGAAAATAGCAATGATTAATCTCTTACAAGAATTTTTTAATGTATCACTTTGTAATGACATCTGGTCACGTGTGTGACATTTTAGTTCACTTTCCAAAGAATGGGCCTTTAATACATCTAAACTACATTGCACTGAGTTTCTTGGATGCATACTTGATACTTGCCTCCCATGTTGCAAAGGTGACTTCAAAGGTTTATGACTGTAAATCAGTTAGTGTCACTCTTAAACAGTCAATTGCATTATATTAATGCACTCCTTTCTTTTCTTCCACACTCAACTTGTATTTTTTTACCGTTAGCTTCTATTTGCTGATATTTTGTAGGGACCTGGAACCTATATTAATAAATCGAAACATTAAAATCCGTTAGCGTTAACAATTTGCGACGTTTGGAATGGAAAGGTACATTTCGGAACATAGAAATGACTGGGCTGAAAACGGTCGTCCAGTCTGCCTTCATCCTTCCTCTTTGTGATGGTTCCATAATATAAGAATAATGGAATTGTTAACAAGTCCGAGCAATCAATCTCTATCAGTTAGTCTACGGTAAAGCCAAGCATGCGATGGGTAAAATCTCCAGCGGCAGCGAGAGGATTGTGATCCGCAAGTGCAAAGTCACCCGTTCCTCCCATGCATGCCACACTCACCATATGCCATTTAAATTGCATGTGTCGGATGAGGCTCTATGCGCCTGTGTGACTGCATGGAGCAGGCTTCTGCAAACACATGAGATTAGTGTTGATTATATCAGAAAACTGGGTTACTTTCACTAATGCCGCACTCCCAAAGCACATTAGTTTTTACAGGTTGTAATCCACATGTTTCATTAAAAATTATTAACATTGAACATAGAACAGTACAGCACAGGAATAGGCCCTTCAGCCCACAATGACTGTGCTGAACATGATGCCAAGACCAATTCTCATTTGCCTGCACATACTCCGTATCCCTCCATTCCGTGCATATCAATGCGCTTATCCAAAATATTTCTTAAATGCCACTATTGTATCTGCCTCCACCACCACCCCCGACAGTACGTTCCAGGCACCCTTGATCCTCTCTGTAAAAAAACTTGCCCCGCACCTCTCCTTTAAACTTCGCCACTCTATGCCCTCTAGTATTTAATATTTATATCCTGGGAAATAGGTTTAGTTTAGCTTAGTTTAGAGATACAGCTCAGAAACAGGCCCTTCAGCCTACCGATTCGGCGGCATCCAGCGATCACTGCACACTAACAGTGTCCTACACACACCCAGGGTGCAAAATACAATTATACCAAGCCAATTACCGTACTATCCTGTACATCTTTGGAGTGTGGGAGGAAACCGGAGCACCCAGAGAAAACCCGCGCAGGTAACGGGCAGAATGTATAAGCTCCGCACAGACAGTCAGGGTGGCGCAGCGGTAGAGTTACTGCCTTATAGCAAAATGCAGCGCTGAAGATCCGGGTTCGATCCCGATTCTACGGACACTGTCTGTACGGATTTTGTACGTTCTCCCCGTGACCTGCGTAGGTTTTCTCTGAGATCTTCGGTTTCCTCTCACATTTCAAAGACGTACAGGTTTGTAGATTAGTTGGCTTGTTAAATGTAAAAATTGTCCAGCTTCCAGTATAGTCCCTGGTGGACTCTTCGGAAGGTACAAGGTACAAGATACAAGGACAAGCACTCGTAGTTAGGATCGAAGCCTGGTCTCTAGCACTGTAAGGCAGCAGCTCTACCACTACGCCACCGTTATATGAAGATAATTCCCAATGTTTACATCTTTTGGGAGAATTTTTGAGAGAATTTCAAAAATTCGGCCTCAATTGCTCTCTGTGTTTTAGATGTTCTCTCTTCCTAGGCCACATCGCTTGTTCCATACACGGTGCCTCACAACAAATTATGCACAAGTAAATTGCCTGCCTTATCGACCTCTGACCTCTGGAGGATACTGGCCTGTGGGTGGCAAGTCATCCCTGCACTGCATAAGCCAGACCAACGCTGAGCCATGACAAATTATATGTTTTTTTCACTTCCGTTATTTTTTTTTTTTTGCGTTACTCCTCGTGAAACAAAGAAATAAGATGTTGTGACCTCCCAGGCTGCCCCGTCACCCCTTCTCTGATCCAGTTACATACTTGCAGAATATTCTTCTGCAACTACTGTCAGTTAAAGCTCAGAGGGAGATGCGGAGCCCAGCACGAGCAGCCCTGAGTGTCAGGCTTCAGAGCGGACACTGCCATGGGACCTCGGGGGCCAGTAAATCACTGCATGCTTGTCAACAGCTCCAACCCGCAAGAATTACTCAAGTGAAAATAACGAATGGCTGTCATTGTGAAGCCAAAAACCTGTGATTATAATTATCACATCCCCAGTGACCTTGCATAAACTTTAATCCCTCTCCAATGGAGCATTTAAATAGCCTGTATCTACTGTCGAGGGACCGCGGCCCACAGTCGGGAAAAGAGCAAGGGAGGCCACGGAGCCAGTGATTCTCAGAGGCACATTTCTGTGTCTGTGTCTCACAGCTTGTATCAAAGGCTGCAATCCACAGCACAGAATAGAACACAAACACGAGTGGGGTTTTGTAAGCATAATTAAATTAGAATGCACAGTCGCCTGTTCATTAAATACTTCAGCATTCATATTCAAGCCATGCAGTTTAGATGTATTAACACGCACCGTGAAAAGGTCAAATTGATTGAGGTACGATTTCAGCTAAATGTTAAGAAGTGTTTGTTGTATTCAGAGTTGAATGAAGCTCTGATTAATTTTATCTCTATTTTCAAATATCATGTGTACATAGTGGGACAGGTTACATTAGATATATTGTAAGGAAAAAGCAGGTTACCATACCATGCACAGTTCAGCAGATGCACATTTAGATTGTTAGAGAATCAGCACATTTCTCCATTCGTTTTCAGTTCTTACAATCCTTGGGTTTTGGACAAGGGGATGCAATTGTTTGATTAATTGACTCATTAGGAATTAATTATACATATAGTCGATAACAAATTTTGTAGCAATTTAACTATTTGAATAGGCACAGAAAGAAAGTGGGATAAAAAAAAGCCCTGATTGTTTGATTAATGCCTTGCAGTTGACAGAAATTACATCATTTTGTATAGTCAAAGTGACCGGTATTGGAGGAGCGATGCACATTAAACCAGAGTTAAAGCAAATACTCAATGATCGCTTGATAAATGATAAATGACTAACCAGTTTGCATAGCGGGACCAACTAAATGTTTTGGTGAATGCCTTGAGAGTGTTCTGGTTAGGAACAAATGTACAACAGAGTCAAAATACACGTTTATATTTGAGAACATCAAATTAAAAAGATGTGAAAACAAGCTGCTGCTTGAAGCAAATAATGAAATAAAAACTACATGTAATATTTGACAAAAGATTAGTACTTCCTTTTAACGTCAGTGCCTGGAATCCAGGCAAGCTGAAATTTAAAATAGGAACTTACTATAAACAGTGAGATGGAAAACTCATCTGAGAGATGGTGATATTTCCTTAGCTTTAAGAATTACATTAATAATTTTTTTTCATCTTTATCTTTACCAAAAATTACAATACTACCACAAGCTTATTCAAAGCCGCTCCTTTCCAGATTTCTGCCAATTCTCCAAAAATTCAAACTGACCAACTCAATAATTCTTCTGACAAACCAATTAAAATGCTTGCGCAAACCAAAAAATATCAGGTCAGCTCCCAGGATAGCTGAGTAGGAACTTAAGAGATTGACAGCATGGAACGTGCAATGTGATTTATGTCAATAAAGCCTTCAAAGCAAGACTTTGTGTGTTTCCTCAGGTAAAAAGAACATTTAAATACCAAAAATAATCTGGAAAATGCAGAAAATCAGTAAAATCATAAAGGTACTACAGGGTAAACCCCTTGGATTTGAGTGACCCAGGGCGGCACGGTGGTGCAGCGGCAGAGTTGCTGCCTTAAGAGCCCGTCCCACTAGGGCGTTATTTGCGCATCATTTACGCGACATCATTTATGCGTCACGACGCATGATGTGACATAATTTACGCGTCACGCGCACGCCTTTACGCGTGCATGCTGTGCATTACGCGGGCATGGCACACGGTGCGACATGGTGGCGTACGCAGTCACACGCAAATGGGATTCACAAAATCTTTGCGCGCCACCTGCGTGATGCGCAAATGAGGGGAGGGAGTAAATTTTAAAATGAAACTGCTGCATGAGTCACAGTGCCACCTCATAGATGTCCAATCACTATGCATCTCATTTACATATATGACATCACAATGGGACAGGTGTGGGAGATTGGAACCTTCACGTGGTCCCACTAAAATCAAACTGCTGCATGAGTCATCCTGTCCCCCCAGCCAGGCTGCTGACCCCGCCCGCTGACCTCACAATGCCTTTGCACCTGGCCCAACTGCCCCCCCAGACAGTTTAAAAAAATAAATTTGCTGTCTTCATTGACAGCTTAGATCGGGGGACAGTGCGGACCCTGCTCTGTGTGTGTGGAGGGGGGGGGGGGGGGGGGGGGGAACAGCGGATGCATGAGACACGGACGCTTCATTTTTAGAACATGCTGCGCGCGTGACGCACGGTTACATTTGCTCTCTTTGTCTCTCCCCCCCTCTCTCTCTCCCTCCCCTCTCTCTCTCTCTCTCTCTCTCTCTCTCTCTCTCTCCCTCTCTCTCTCTCTCCCCTCTCTCTCTCTCTCTCTCTCTCCCCCCCCCCTCTCTCTCTTCTCCTCTCCTAACAACTAGGCCTCTCTCCCTCTCCTCTAACCCCCACCCACGCCATTCGCTCAACGCCTACCACCTCGCCCCGCAACGCACCCCCACCCCTCTTTTCCCCCCCCTCCCCCCCCCCTACCCCCTCCCTCCACCCCATCCCCCCCACCCCCCCCTCCCTCGCCACTCCCCCATCCCTTCCCCTCCACCACTCCCCCCTCCCTTCCCCCCTCTCCCCCTCTCTTTCCTCCCCTCTCTCTCTCCTCACATCTCTCTCACCCCTCCCCCCCCCCCCCTACCCTCCCCCCCTCACCCACCCTCCATCTCCTCCTCTTCTCCACCCCCCTCTCCCTCTGTCCCTTGCCCTTCTGCTCTGCCTGCCCCTTTCTATCTTTCTCTCTCTATTCTCTCTCTACCCTTACTCTCCACCACCCCCCCCCCCCTCTAGAAATGCCTGTATGTTGGGGGCTATGCGTTAATGGATAGGGCGGATATGGGGTGAAAGGAGCAAATTAATAATATTAATATATCAAGGGGGGTAGTTAGCGTGTGTGCAGGGGGGGTAGTTTAGTGTGTGTGATGCTGCATGCCGCCCCGCCCCCTCCAGCCCCCCCCCCCCCCCCCCCCCCCCCCAACCACACATGTTGGGGGAACAGACCCAATGGGTCTGCACTTGGTCTGGTATATTTAAAACTCTCATGTTGGTTTGGCCGGGTTCTATTTTGCGAATTTTCATTTTAGGCGTTTGTGAAGCTCCTCCTCCGAAATTTGCAAAAACTAAACAGTTTTTACATGCTCTGGTAGGGTTTCTCCTCCTCCTCTTAATGTTTGTAAAATTAGAACATTCAGCTCAACCTTTCTCTGCTTTTTCAATAAAAAACATTAAAAAATTCAAAATGGTAAAAAAATTAATCTGCTTCTTACCCATAGAATATTGATGAATGTTCCATCGTGTGATGTCACAATGCCCAATGTCCACAGATGTCCAATCGCAATGGCTCATTTACATATGCCTTTGTTCCAGCCCTGTTTGATGTCGCAGCACATTCCATTGTGTGATGTCACAATGCCATCCCTCACAGATGGCCTCGCCCCTCTCTCGTCCCCCTCTCTCCCCCATTCCCTATTCCCCTCATCCCTCTCTCTCCTCACCTCTCTCTCCTCACCCCTCTCTCCTCACCTCCTCTCCCTCACCCACTCTCCTCTCTCTCCTCATTCCTCTCCCCTCTCTCTCCTCCTCCCCCCTCTCTCCTCCCCCTCTCCCCTCTCTTCTCCTCCCCTCCTCTCCCATTTCCCTCCCCTCTCCTCTCTCCCCCTCTCTTCCCCTCATCTCCTCTCTTCTCCCCCCCCCCCCTCTCCTCTCTTCCCTCCCCCCCCCCTCTCCCCCTCCCTCCTCCCCCTCCCCCCATCTCCCCCCCCTTTCCCTCCTCTCTCTCCTCCCCTCCCCATCCTCATCCTCCTCCCTCTCCCTTTCCCCCTCCCCCTTCCCTCTCCTCTCTGCCCCCTCCCCACTCTCTCCCCATCTTATCCCACTCTCTCCCCCTCATCCCCTCTTGCTCCCTCCCTCACCTCCCCCCTCCCCAACCTCTCTCCTCACCCCTCTCTTCCCCCTCCACCCTCCTCTCCTCCCCTCTCTCCCTCCACTCACCCCCTCTCTTCTCATCCCACCCTCCTCTCCTCACCCCTCTCTTCATCCCTCTCTCCTCACTCCTCTCCCCCTCCCTCCCTCTCTCCTCCCCCTCTCACCCCCCTCTCCTCACCCCTCTCCCCTCCCCCTCTCATCACCCCCCCCCGTTCTCATCACCACCCTCTCCATCTCCCCCTCTCCTCACCCCTCTCCCTCCTCCTCTCCCCCTCCCCCCTTCTTCCTCCCTCCCCCCACTATCCCCCAGCTCTCTCCTCTCCTCTTCCACCCCTCCCCCTACCCTTCTCCCCCCTCCCTCCCGACTCTTCCCCTTCTCTCCCTCTTTCCCCACCTCTGCCCCCCCTTCCACATCCTTCTCTCCCCCTCCCCTCCCCCTCGCCCCCTTCTTCCCCTACCCCCCTCCCCTCTCCCTTCCCCTTCCCCCTCCCCCCTCCCCCTCCCCCTCCCCATTCCCCCCTCTCCCTCCCTCCCTCTTCCCCTCCCTACGCTCTCCCCATCTCCTCCTCCCCCCTTCCCCTCCCCACTCTCTCCCACATCTCTCCCCTTCTTCCCTCTCTCCCCCTCTCCCATCCCCTTCTCTCCCCCCCCCCCCTCCCTTCCTCCCCTCCCTCCCCCCTCTTCCCCTCTTCCCCCCCCCCCCCACCCTCTCTCTCTTCCCTTCCCCCCTCTCCCCCCTCTCCCCCTCTCCCCACCACGTCATCCCCCTACCCACCCCTCAGGCCTCAACTACCTTCTGTGGCAGAGAATTCCACAGATTCACCACTTTCTGTGTGAAAAATGTTTTCCTCATCTCGGTCCTAAAAGATTTCCCCCTTATCCTTAAGCTGTGACCCCTAGTCCTGGGTTTCCCCAACATCGGGAACAATCTTTCTGCATCTAGTCTGTCCAACCCCTTAAGAATTTTGTACGTTTCTATAAGATCCCCCTCAATCTTCTAAATTCTAGCGAGTACAAGCCGAGTCTATCCAGTCTTTCTTCATATGAAAGTCCTGACATCCCAGGAATCAGTCAGGTGAACCTTTTCTGTACTCTCTCTATGGCAAGAATGTCTTTCATCAGGTTAGGAGATCAAAACTGTACGCAATACTCCAGGTGTGGTCTCACCAAGACCCTGTACAACTGCAGTAGAACCTCGCTGCTCCTATACTCAAATCCTTTTGCTATGAATGCTAACGTACCATTCGCTTTCTTCACTGCCTCCTGCATCTGCATGCCTACTTTCAATGACTGGTGTACCATGACACCCAGGTCTCGCTGCATCTCCCCTTTTCCTAATTGGCCACCATTCAGATAATAGTCTACTTTCCTGTTCTTGCCACCAAAGTAGATAACCTCACATTCATCCACATTATACTGCATCGGCCATGCATTTGCCCACTCACCCAGCCTATCCAAGCCACCTTGCAGCCTCCTAGCATCCTCCTCACAGCTAACACTGCCCCCCAGCTTTGTGTCATCCGCAAACTTGGAGATGTTGCATTCAATTCCCTCGTCCAAATCGTTAATATATATTGTAAATAGCTGGGGTCCCTGCACTGAGCCTTGCGGTACCCCACTAGTCACTGCCTGCCATTGTGAAATGGATCCGTTTACTCCTACTCTTTGCTTCCTGTCTGCCAGCCAGTTCTCTATCCACATCAATACTGAAACCCCAATACCGTGCTTTAAGTTTGTATACTAATCTCTTATGTGGGACCTTGTCGAAAGCCTTCTGGAAGTCCAGATATAACACATCCACTGGTTCTCCCCTATCCACTCTACTAGTTACATTCTCGAAAAACTCTATAAGATTTGTCAGACTTGATTAGGCAAAGTAGTAGTAGTAAAATATTAACTTGACGGGGCTGTATCGGCAAATTATTAAACAGAGTGTTTACACAATGCATGAATCTCCACAATCCTAGCACTATCCTACACAATAGGGTCAATTTACAATTTAACTTACACTTTAATTAACCTACAAACCTGTACATCTTTGTAGTGTGTGGATAAACCGGAGCATCCGGAGAAAACCCATGCTGTCACAGGGAGAACATGCACACTGTGCGCAATCAGCACCCTTAGTCAGGATGTTTATGTTAAATGTAATTATGTTGTGTCTGGGGTCTATTTGTGTGTAATGTATGGCTGCAGAAACGGCATTTCGTTTGGACCTCCAGGGGTCCAAATGACAAATAAATTGACTCTTGACTCTTGACTCTCTTGACTCTTGAACCCAGGTCTCCAGCGCTGTAAGGCAGCAACTTTACTGTTGTACCACTATGCCACTGTGCGAAGAATCTTTAAAATATATTTTGACCATTGCGGCACAGGAGATGTGGCACGCAGTTTGCTCACGATCAGTGTGAACATGAACAGATTGTCCATTTCAGAGATGTTGATCAACGAACAAACATTGGTCAGAACATCAGCAATAACTGCCTTCCCTTTCTATAGAATAATGTTATGGGATTTAATCCGCAAGAAAAGATGGTGCCTAATTTTAACCCATTGTTGGAAAGCCACCACCTCCAATCTTGCCCAATTGCCTGAGTACTACACTTGGGCATTGGCTGAGAGTTTGTGCACAGGTCACTGGAGCATGTATTGAACCCACAGCTGTCGGATGTAGATGAATGTTCTAGATTCTAGCTCCAGATAAAACTCACCCCTTTGTGCGACAGTGGGCAGCACAGTGGCACACCAGTAGATTTGCTGCCTTCTCGCGCCAGAGACCCGTGTTCGATCCTGACTGTGGGTGCTGTCTGTGTGGAGTTTGCACCTTCTGCCTCTGACATCATGGGTTTTCTCCTGGTGCTCTGGTTTCCACCCACATTCCAAACGCATGCAGGTTTGCAGATTAATTGGCTTCTGTGAATTGTCCCTGGAGTGCGGGATAGAACTAGAGTACGGGGCGATTGTAGCTCAGTGTGGGCCGAAGGGCCTATTTCTACACTGTATCTCTAATCTAAACGAAACTGAATCAGGATGACTATCTAGCAGGGAAGGTATGACACAACTGGATATGACTGGCACCATTCGATGTGGAGCAACAATGAAAGTCTACTATATTAGTTAGTTTGAGCTATTGGATCAGACTGATCCAGTGGAACAGACCCATTATTACTAAAATGGCCAAAAATAGACATAATGTGCTGGAGTAACTCAGCGGGTCTGGCAAGATCCCTGGAGAACATGGATGGGTAACGCTTGGCTTAAAACCCTTCTGGCCACGTTTCAGATTGGAACCCTTGTCATAGTTCTCCAAGGATGCTGCCTGACCCAATGGGTTATTCCAGCATTTTGTGTAAGTGTTATGGGGAAAAGGACGAAAAATGGGATTAGGAGGCAGCCATGATTAAATGGCGGAGTAGACTCGATGGGCCGAGTGGCCTAATTCTACTCCTATAACTTATGAACTTGTGTCTATCTTCAGCATAACCCAGTATCTGCAGGGATAAAAGTCTTATCTCTCATGCAGAGCAAAGTGATGCCCTAATGGTAAAAAAAAAACCTTCCATTGCATCTCCTTCATTCTCCTGAATATTGTAAATTAATTACACTAATGAAATAATTACTTCCAATCCATTTTCTTACAGAAATTAAAAGGAAGAGTAAATAAACATGATTCAACACCAAGAGAAGGAAGATTAAAGTGATCAGAATAAAGCCAATCAACTGTATAGGAAGGAACTGCAGATGCTGATTATACAGAAGGTAGACACAAAATGCTGGAGTAATTCAACGGGACAGGCAGCATCTCTGGATAGAAGGAAATTCAAGTTCAAGTTTGTGTTTATCGCCACATGCACCAATAAAGGTGCAGTGATATTTGAGTTACCATACAGCCATACTGAGTGAAAAGCAACAATACACAGTCACATAAAATAAAATTCAACAGAAACATCCACCACAGTGGAATCAACATTCCTCATTGTGATGGAAGTATCCGCAGTTCCTTGTTGTTATATTGTATACCAAAATAACCAGCTGCACTAGCATGGACTGAGCTGCGAAGGAAATGATCCTCTGGAGTGGATTAGCTCCCTCTGGGGTTAATCCACTCAAAGATTAACTCTGGAACAGACTGAATGGGAAAGACTGAATTAAACAGAAAGCACACTCAGTGGAACATACTGTCTCCACTGGAACAAAATGGCTTCACTAAAAATGCCCCTAGTCCCATATACCTGCGCTCAGAGAATTCCCTCCCATCCATATAACTATCCAATTTATGTTTAAATGAGGAAGCCCATTCCACACAGCAGTAAAGAAGTCTCATGTTACCCCTGTCCCTTAATTCTCAGTCGAAGGAATCTTCCCTATAGGGGAAAGCTTTTCCACGGTCGAGATCCCTCTCTTTAGAAAAAACCTCTATCAAGTAACCTTCCTTCTGCGAGAAAGAATAAAGCCCTAACTTCTTCAACCTTTCTCTGAAGGTTGCTGAAACCCAGGCAACATGAAGTAAATCTCCTCTGTACTCTCTCTATTTTGTTGACATCCTTCCTATAATTAGGCGACCAAAATTGTCACCATACTCCAGAATTGGCCTCAGCAATTTTAACATACATCCCAAACTTCTATTCTCAATGCTCTGAGACCACACCAAAAGGGACCACCCTGTTATGATGCAGTTTTCAGGGAACTGTGCAAGAAGGGTCACCTACATTCTTCAATTCCCTATCTCGAATGTACATTTTGATTTGTCCTGCCACCCCTCACACTTATCAGCATTAAACTCCATCTGCCATCTTTCAGCCCACTCTTCCAACTGGCATAGATGCTTTGCCTCTACTGTTACGCACTGAGTTACTACCAGCATTTTCATGTGTACATGACAAACAACAGTGGACCCAACACAGATCCCTCATCTCGAAACATCACCCATTCCTTCTCTCCAGAGATGCTGCCTGTCGCACTGAGTTACTCCAGCATTTTGTGTCTATCTTCGGTTTAAACGAGCATCTTCAGTTCCTTCCATTGTACAAGATGTTGGTGAGGATGCTCTAGGAGAATTGTGCACAGCTTTGGTCACCCTGCTGTAGGAACGATGCCATTAAGCTGGAGAGAATGTAGAAAATATTTATGATGATGTTACCAGGGACTTAATTTAGTGAAGGCACAGGAGGACTTTATTTCTTGGAGCTTAGAAGACTGAGCAATGATGTTATAGAGGTGTATAAAATCATGAGGTGAATAGTGAGGCTGAAAGCACAGCCTTTTTCCGAGGGTAGAGGATCAAGAACTAGAGGGCATAGGTTTAAAGTGAAAGGAGAAAAGGTTAATAGGAACTTGAGGGACAAAGTGTTTCACACAGAGTGTGGTACGTATACGGAACAACCTGCCAGATAAATTTGACACCAGTACAATAATAGGATGAGGGGGAACAGTGGCTAAGCTGGTAGAGCTGCTGCCTCCCAGCATTAGAGACCTCGGGTGATGTCTGTATGGAATTTGAACTTTCTCCCTGGGACCACGTGGGTTTCCTCTGGGTGTTCCGGTTTCCTCCCACATCCCAAATATGTGCAGGTTTGTAGGTTAATGCATGGTTATGCTGGGAATGCAGTATATGGATCACATGCAAACAGGGGAAATTAGGTTAACTTGGTAAGGATCTTGTGGGCTGAAGGAAAAGTTCCTGTGCTGCACAGTTCAATGTTCAATATACTTATTTGCCCCACAGTTTTTTGAAGCATTTTTGTCACTTTTCTGCAGACTGCGGGAGGGGAAGTCATGTTTACCAACAAAGTGGAAGTGGGATGAAAGCTTTTTGTTTAGTTTAGTTTAGAGATGCAGCACTGAAACAGGCCCTTCAGCCCACCGTGTCCGCACTAATCAGCGATCCCCGCACATTAACACTATCCTACACACACTAGGGACAATTTTACACATACACCAAGCCAATTAACTTACTTACCTGCACGTCTTTGGAGTGTGGGAGGAGACCAAAGATCTCGACGAAAACTCACAAGGCCACGGGGAGAACATACAAACTCCGTACAGAGAGCACCCATAGTCGGGATCGAACACGGATCTACAAGTGCTGTAAGGCAGAAACTCTACCGCTACGCCACCGTGGCCTCGGTTTTAATTCATTGTCTGACCTGAATGTTTGTGGAAGCTAAACAAATGCAGTTTAATGACTTCTAAAGGCAAAAATATTTGCTGTTTTGATTACAGAAACTCTGTATTTAAATGGTCTGGTGCGGATGAAGTTCTTGGGAATACTAATGACCAAGCTGAAGTAAGAATCACTGTGAGGAAAGTTGCTGGTTCTATATGATGGATCTCCGGTGCCAAAAGCTCTTAAAATGAGAATGTCAACCAAATATATGCAGCCAGTTACACGATGCATGTATAATTATACTTCATGTTTATTCATACCTACAGTACTTTTGCAAAACAGCATCCTTCACACAGATCTAACTGCCTGCATTCAACTATTAACAGAAATGTGTTGGAAGGGGCAGCAGGGTGGTGCAGCGGTAGTGTTGCTGCCATACAGTACCAGAGACCCGGGTTAGATCCTGACCATGGGGGCTGTCTGTACAAAGTTTGTACGTTCTCCCTGTGACCGCGTGGGTTTTCTCCGGGTACTCCGGTTTCATCCCACGTTCCAAAGACATCCAGGTTTGTAGGTTAATTGTCTTTGGTAGAAATTGTGAAATTGTCCCTAGTGCTCGGTCGCTGGTCGGCATGGACTCGATGGGCTGAAGGGCCTGTTTCCGCGCTGTATCTCTAAACTAAACTAAACATAGAGGGATACAGGCCCCTCAGCCCAACCTGCCCACATCGGCCAACATGTCCCAGCTACACTTCCTGCATTTGGTATCACTCCAAACCTGTCCTATCCATTTCGAGTAACACCTCATGAACCTTCTCTGCACTCTTTGCAGCTTAATAGGACATTTCCTAGAGCATGTTGACCAAAACTGAACACAATACTCTGCCAATTTTCAAACTCATTGATGAGATGTGGACATTGCTGGCAAGACTGGCGATTAGTATTTATCCCCAGATGCAAATAAGGAGGTGATTTGTGAACCACTTGTGAAGCTGCCGCAGAACCTCCACAATGCTCTTGCACGGTCCAGATCTTAGACCCTCTGATGGTGAAGAATTGGAAACATATTTCCAAGACAGGATTGAGTGTGATTACAAAAGGCATCTCAGATGATGGTGTATCCATGCACCTGATGATCTTGGCTGTAGAAAGCATGGGTTTGGATGAGGCTGTCAAGGAAACCTTGATAAGGAATTGCATCTAGTAAATAGTGCACACCTTGACCATATTTCTATTTATCTGCCTTTATTTATCTACTTCTTATGTGATATAGTATCAATTTTTGCTTGATTAAGTTTGTGTGAAACACCTTCAGATGTTTCATCATGTTAAAGATGCTAAGGCTGTTGTTATTACTATTATTGAGGTGAATAAAGACAGTTTATTCTATGTTGCCTGGTTACACATTACCAAAAGATAAAATTGCCGTCACCCACCATGGCCATATTAAGTTACAATATAATGGCTAGTCATTTCTTTTAATTTGGTGATAAATAGTACTGTTTCTTGAACAGAAGCATCATTCCTCAACATTTCCAGCTACTTCAGTAAAATATACCAAAGAGTGCAGTAGTTCAGACTCTTAATGAATGATATAAAAGTCTTATCTCTCATGCAGAGCAAAGTGATGCCCTGATGGTAAAAAAAAAAAAACCTTTCATTGCATCTCCATAATTCTCCTGAATATTGGGAATTAATTACATTAATGAAATAATTACTTCCATTCCATTTACTAACAGAAATTAAAAGGAAGGGAAAATAAACATGAATCAACACCAAGAGAAGGAAGATAAAAGTGATCAGAATATAATCAATTATATTGGAAGGAACTGCAGATGCTGATTACAGAGAAGGTAGACACAAAATGTTGGAGTAACTCAACGGGCCAGGCAGCAGGTTTGGAGGGATGTGGACCAAATGCTGGCAGGTGGGACTAGTGTAGCTGGGACATGTTGGTGGATGTAAGAAAGTTAGGCTGAAGGCCAGTTTCCACACTGCATCACACTATGACTCTAAGACCCTTCGTCAGACTGGGTGTCAGGGGAGAGTGAAACTAGAGATATGGAGGGGACACAGAGAATGTAAGTTGTAGTCTTCAACACACTCAAATGTAACATCCAGGAAACCTCAGCTGGCCTGATCATCCTCACTCTCCCTCCACCATGAGCACACCATGGCTGCATCTATAAAATGCCCACAATTTTTCATTTAAGCTACTCCACCAGCACCTCCCAAACCTGCAAAAACTTTCACTGAGAAGGACAAAGGCCGCAGAATGTCATGAATTGCAGATTCATAGAAACATAGGAGACCATTTGGCCCTTCGAGCCAGCACCTCCATTCATTGTGATCATGGCTGATCATCCACGATCAGTAACCCGTGTCTGCCTTCTCCTCATATCCCTTGATTCCGCTAGTCCCTGGAGCTCTATCTAACTCTCTTTTAAATTAATCCAGTGAATTGACCTCCACTGCCTTCTGTGGCAGAGAATTCCATAAATTCACAACTCCCTGGGGGAAAAAAGTTTTTTCTCATCTTAGTTTTAAATGGCCTCCCCTTCATTCTCAGCAAGTGGTCCCTGGTGTTGGACTCCCCCAACATTAGGAACATTTTTCCTGCATCTAGCTTGTCCAGTCCTTTTATAATTTTATATGTTTCCATATATGTCTCCAGCCTGTGTGAATTTTTTAGACAGCGCTCCCCCCGCTTGCCCTGTCTAAAAAATTCACACGGTGCAAAGCCAAGGTGATACAGACACACACCGTGAGGTTGACACTGTAATAAAGACGGCCAAAGCACAGTGTATTATAAGTCCTTTAAAAGAGAGGGGGAGGGGGGGGACGAAGGAGTGGAGACAACTTTTAAGAAGCCAGAGATACACGGCTGTGAAGCTTGATGGACATTTAACATTACCTGTCGGTTATCCTTTGTTCTGAAAATTACTGCTTCGCTTTTTCTCCTCAATGTGCCTATGAAATTCACCGGTCAGCACCGGCTACAACCTACGAGAACCTCTGAGAACCTTCGGCCTCCTGGCAATCAACTAGGACCTCCTGGCGACCCACCTACGGCTCGAGAATTCTCGCTACTCTGCATGGCAGCTTCATTTTAGTTGCCACTAATTTTTCAACATGTTGAAAAATTCACGGCGACCATAATGAGGCCGCGTCTAGTTCCCAGAATGCGGGAACTCCTCACGACCATGAAGGCGACTCCCGGCAACCACCCGTGAACATGTGGCGACTGCATAGTCTCCTGCAGTCATGTAAAAATACAAGCCCAGTCGTTCCAACCTTTCCTCATATGACAGTCCCGCCATCTTGTGAACCTATGCTGCATTGCTTTAATAGCAAGGATGTCCGTCCTAAAATTAGGAGAACAAAACTGCACACAATACTCCAGATGGGGTCTCACCAGGACCCTATATAACTGCAGAAGGACCTCTTTACTCCTATACTCAAATCCTCTTGTTATGAAGGCCAACATGTCATTAGCTTTCTTCACTGCCTACTTTACCTGCATGTTTACTTTCAGTGATTGATGTACAAGGACGCCCAGGTCTTGTTGCACTTCTCTTTTTCCTAATCTGACACCATTGAGATAATAATCTGACTCTTTGGTTTTGCTGCAAAAGTGGATAACCTCACATTTATCTGGCCCTTTACACAGTGCCAGTTCTAGTTCAGTTCATTAATCTGCAATTATGAGATATTCAAATAGTTAAGTGTATTATTATTTTCATTTAATCCTTAATGTTTATGCTACAGGAATAAGAAAATATTACTTGTGTTTGAAACATTTTCTTATCTTTATTCATAATTTATGTGTTAAAATGTATTTAATCTGAGGCGGCATTCCACAGCAGCTGAACCAAGAAAGAAAGAAAAAGGTGGAATATCCTCCTACCAGTCCATTAGCTTAATTCCTAACCAATGTCTGCAGTGATCTCCGCTGAGAAGATAAGTATTTGACTTGGATGAGGGCCAGTTAGAAGGGGGTTATGCAGTATGCCCAACCTCGCTTCTCGAAGTAAAGGTGGCAATAGCCTCACTTTCCACGATAATAACATGTTTGAGGATGATAGGCATAAACTAAGCTTTTATTTAAAATAACTGCACTTACCTTTGAACAAATTGTGATATTAGTTTACCATTTGTTTTCCTAATTCCTAATCTACCGGAAAACAGTTGAACAGAGGGATCTGGGAATAACCGTGCATAGTTCCTTGACGGTGGAATCTCACATAGATAGGGCGGTAAAGAAAGCTTTTGGTATGCTAGCCTTTATAAATCAGAGCATTGAGTACAGAAGCTGGGATGTAATGTTAAAATTGTACGAGGCATTGCTGAGACCAAATCTGGAGTATGGGATACAATTTTGGTCACCCAATTATAGGAAGGATGTCAACAAAATAGAGAGAGTACAGAGGAGATTTACAATACAATACAATACAATACAATTTATTGTCATTTGAGCCCCAGTGAGGCTCAAACGAAATTCTGTTTCCACAGCCATACAAACAAAGACAATTTCCTAGACATACACACAATTTAATTCACACAAACATCCATCACAGTGGACCCACTGTGATGGAAGGTAAAGTCTTTTCTCTCCCCTGTTCTCCATGTCTCTCTCCCGATATCCAAGCCCCAGGTGGGCGATGATAAGTCCCACGGCCATTTTAGGCCGTGCCGGGCGATTTACGGCCCCGCTCCCGGTCTAAATGTCACAAAGTTGGAGCCCCCGGCAGGCGCTGGAATGTCCCACGGCCATGAAGCCGCGCCAGGTGATGTACGTCCCCGCTCCAGGTTGTTCCACCCCGCGACATGGGCTGGAGAAGTCGCGTTGCGGGAGCTCCGGGAAGCGGTCTCTCTCCTCCCCCCAGACCCGCGGGCTCCCGATGTCCCAGTCCACCGGACCTGCGGCTGCGTTGCTGGAGCCTCCGAGCCCCAGGAGTCGCGTTGCAGCAGCGAGTCACCACCGCTCCCCACGCTCCGAGGCCGGCCAGCCCCACGATGGTGAGTAGTCCGCAGCTCCGCAGCTCCGCAGTCTCCCGAGCCCCCGGGTCATTCAGGTTGGAGGCCGCTCCACGGTGCTAGGCCCCAACGACAACGGAGACCGACAGGGAAAAGGTCGGGTCAACAGGGAAGAAGAGATTAAACAGTTTCCCCCCCCCCCCCCCCCCCCCCCCCCCCCCACCCCCCCCCCCATACACATTTAAAACTAGTATTAAAAAAACACCAACACTACATTTAATTAGACAAAAAATTAAAAAAAGACAGACAGGCTGCAACTGGTGAGTCGCGCCGCCAACAATCGAGAATGTTGCCTGGGTTTCAACAACTAAGTTACAGAGAAAGGTTGAATAAGTTAGGTCTTTATTCTCTGGAGCGCAGAAGGTTAAGGGGGGATTTGATAGAGGTCTTTAAAATGATGAGAGGGATAGACAGAGTTGATGTGGACAAGCTTTTCCCTTTGAGAATAGGGAAGATTCAAACAAGAGGACATGACTTCAGAATTAAGGGACAGAAGTTTAGGGGTAACATGAGGGGGAATTTCTTTACTCAGAGAGTGGTAGCGGTGTGGAATGAGCTTCCAGTGGAAGTCGTGGAGGCAGGTTCATTGGTATCATTTAAAAATAAATTGGATAGGCATATGGATGAGAAGGGAATGGAGGGTTATGGTATGAGTGCAGGCAGGTGGGACTAAGGGAAAAAAGTTGTTCGGCACGGACTTGTAGGGCCGAGATGGCCTGTTTCCGTGCTGTAATTGTTATATGGTTATATGGTTAAAATACAGGTTCTACGCCATAGTCAACATCCCTTGAGCTCTGGAAGCAATCAACTACACCTAATGCATTACCACAAATCTAAAGGCTGCTACTGAACAGAAAAAAACCACAGACAAAGAGAATATTAAGGCATTCTGCAAAAGCATAAACTTGGTCAGGCTACATTACATGGGGAAATGGCAACAGCACTGCATGGAATTGCCAGCATTCTCTTAACTTAAGTGCCACTATTTTTGGGATTACTTTTGAAGTCTTTACTGGCTGCTTTCTTACCCACTGGGGAGAAACAACTTAAAAACCTGCACCAAATAACAAAGTCAATTATACGTTAATTCAAATAGGGTTCTGTAAGCATGTCCATTACATACTGGTACAAGTTACAATGCAAAAGAAAATGGTGCAAGTATATTGAACTAATTTATACAATCACAAGATTATAACAGAAAATTGGAATGTCAAATACTGATTAAAATTATCCAATGTAATAGGAATCAGAAGAGACATGATTAGTCAGGAGAACGTGGCTAAGTTTTGTACCACACAACTTTACTTACACATGTGCATGTAGAACTCATTCAGAAGTCAACAAATGTGCATACAGCCCGTGGCTGTGGACTAGTATAGTAAGAGATGCAAACCCCACAAATACTTTTCATATTATCTATTGATAGTTTTAGAAACCATACATTTCATTTCATTCTCCCCCCTCCCACCGCCCCTCCAAAACAATAACAAGAAGAAAAAATTGTTATAGTTTAAGGATAAGGGGGAAATCTTTTAGGACCGAGATGAGGAAAACGTTTTTCACACAGAGAGTGGTGAATCTCTGGAATTCTCTGCTGCAGAAGGTAGTTGAGGCCAGTTCATTGGCTATATTTAAGAGGGAGTTAGATGTGGCCCTTGTGGCTAAAGGGATCAGGGGGTATGGAGAGAAGGCAGGTCCAGGATACTGAGTTGGATGATCAGCCATGATCATATTGAATGGCGGTGCATGCTTGAAGGGCCGAATGGCCTACTCCTGCACCTATTTTCTATGTTTCTATGTTATTCATCGTCACGATCTCGCTCACTCACCAAAGCATTAAAACCACCAAAATCATTGGAGTTTTGTACAAATGAACCATAAATACACCTAGTTAATCGTTTTTAATTTTGGGTAAAATCATTCTTAAAGCAGTATATTCTTACCTCGAAGAAGCAAAACTGGAAAATATGTATGAAACACAGGTCCGTACACCCTCAGTAGCTCAGCTGGCAAGAAAGTTTATCCCAAATGACCTGGGCATGCGCAGCTGCAATACCGAACTCACTTATTTTCTATCCATGTCAATACCCTATCCCAAATACCATGTTCTCTAATTTTGCCCACTAATCTCCTGTGTGGGACCTTATCAAAGGCTTTCTGAAAGCCCAGATACACTGCATCCATAGGCTCTCCTTCATCCATTTACAAAACTATTTTGGGTGAAATTGATATCGGACCACATAACATCCAAATAATGAACGTTGCAAGATCCAAATTTCTCGGCTTGCCCCAAGCAATGGAGGAAACGTTCTTTGATATCTGTTGTCTCTCAAAGTGTTTTAAACAGCATTTTGTGCAATGGGAATAAGTCAACACAAAAAAAAATAATTTTCCTTAAAATTGGATAATTTATCACTCTTTCTCCCCATTGTAAATTATCCTTCATTTAAACCTTCTGTGTTGGATAAAGGTTTTGTACAATGGAAAAATTATGGAATTAAAAAGGTGGGACATCTTTACAGAAAATGTATTTTTCTTTCATTTCAGGAGTTACAACAGAATTATGGACTACATTCAAATATTTTTTTTAGATATTTACAACTTAGAGATTATGTTAAATCACATACACAAGAATATAGAACTAGGGGGCCAGAGACCCTTGATGATTGTTTGAATAAACATCCTAACACAGATAAATTAATATCTCACATTTATAATATTCTTTTAGATAGTGAAGTCCCGTCGACGGAATTATATAGACAAGCATGCATGGGGAAATGAACTAGCTCAACCTATTATAAAAGATATTTGGGATGAAATTCTACAACATATACATCAATGCTCGTTAAATGCCAAACACTCTTTAATACAATATAAAGTACTACATAGACTGCACTACTCTAAAACAAAATAAAATCGCATTTTTCCAAATATTTCTCCTATTTGAAACAAATGTCAATATTCAGAAGCTAATACTTCATACTTTTGTAAACTTTAAACATTTCTGGACAGATATTTTTTAAATTATTTCTGAAGTTGTTAATATCCAATTGGATCCTGATCCAAAACTAATAATATTAGGAATATCAGAACAAAGCCTAAAACTTACAACAAGTCAAAGAAATGTCCTTGAATATAGAATAATAATTGGGAAAAAATTAATATTAAAATTTTGGAAAAACCCAACCCCCACAATTAAAATGTGGATGATGGAGATGTCTGAGACCCTACACTTGGAAAAAATTAGACTTGGCTTAATTGATTTTTTGAAAGGGTAAATTGGTCCAACACGGAAACTTGACTGAAACTTGAATCCAGGATTGGATGAATAGTTATACTTTATAATCTACGGACCTATCTCCAAAATTGTGTTATTGGTAATTTATCTTATTTTCTCTTCACTTTCTCCCCCCCCCCCCCCCCTCCTCTTTCTATAGCTCTATCTTTCAAAAAATCTATTAAAAAAATAATAAACAAATAGAAGCTGTGTTAATATGTGATTGATAAACGAGGACCCCAGCTATTTACAATATGTAATTGATAAACAAACTGTGTTGTGGTTACGATATGTATATGCTTCTAATAAAAATATATATATATTTTAAATCATTTTCCGTGAGCGAGTTTGAAACGTTGCTGTGAGTGAAATATTTAGGTGACTCACACACTAATATTAAATTTTAAAATCTATTTCAGTCCTACTTAACATTATGAACATACTTCTGCAGAACCTCTTCGCCATAGAATAAAGTGTAGTATAGGGGGGAAAATCACTCTTTAAATAAATAGTTTTTTTCTTAATTCTGTCACACCATTGCTGCTTTAAAATTTTCAAAGAAAATTTCAGAACAAGAATGTAGTCCCCTTACATTAATGTGCCTTAAAAAGGTAAGCCATATCCAAATAACTTGGCCGTTCCATTATTAAGCATGAGTCAGTCAGTAAATGGGATTTGGAGGCGGATTTATCGACTGCCTTAAAATGCCATTTGTCTTAATGGGAGGGTTTTAAATTACGATCCAATTATTTCAGAAGCAACAAAGAATAAAGTTTAATTTCACTGATTTCCTTTTTGATTAAAGATTCGGCATCAAGGTGCCAGCACATCTGAACCACAGCTCTCACTTAGTCGAATGCATGGTATGCAAAGTATATGTAAATCTGAAGATAAAAAGTCTTTGAACCAACACGTGAAGGAATGGGTGCAATTTAAGGCCAAATTATTTTGCATTAATCTTGGGGACCTTTTAACATGAAAACAAAATAAGAAAAATGCAGGTTTCACTTTGCTCATTATGGTCCATCGACTTCAACCTAATCTTAAGCAATTAAAATTTCTTCCTGAGACATTCTCATTGAAACGAAGAAAGTGGCACAAAGCTGAATGTCGTGATGGATTCAGCATAAACTTTTCCCCTGGACAAACTGATTTATCATGTCTCATTTGAACAATCCCATACTGCCGGCTCATTTTTCATCTTATTACTGCAGTCGTGTAATTAAAGAGGAACATCCTGCAGGAAGAGGGCTAACCTTCAAGCGAGGCACCATTTAGCTGCAAGTCCCTTGGCTGTGTTCAGAGTCGTTTCTCCCTTACATGGAGTAAAAAAAAAAATACTCGGGTCATCGCAGTAGGCAAAACAACATTCAAAACCCGGATTGTTTTCTCTAGAACACTGGAGGTTGAGGGGAAACCCAATAGAAATTAATATAATTATGAGTGGCACAGATAGATAGACAGTCAGAACCTTTTTCCCAGGGTGGAAATGTCAAAAACTAGAGGGCATAGCATGAAGGTGAGAGAGGTAAAGTTTAAAGGCCATGTGTGGGGACATTTTTTTACATGGAGGGTGGTGGGTACCTGGAAAGCTTAGCCAGGGGTGGTGGTGGATGCAGATACAACATGGCATTTAAGAGGCTTTTAGATCGGCCCCTGGATACACAGGGAATGGATGGACATAGATCATGTACAAGCCTCCCGGTGAACCACTGCGGCAGACACCTCCCGCGGGCCGCAGAGTAGCCAAGGCCGGAGCCCCCACTGATCAGAGCCCGCAACCAGCGGAGTCAGCGAAGACAGTGGCCGACATCGGAGCCCGCGGCTGATGGAGCGTGGGGTCGGGGAAGTCCGCGTGCTGTGAATCGACGGAACAGGCGGCCAAGGCAGCGGTCGGCGCCATGGAGACATCCGGAGAAGACCCGGCAGCGATAGCGGAGAGGTCGGTGCGGCGGTTGATAGGGGAGCCGACCGATAAAGACGGACATGTGAAGTGAGGACCTGCTTTAGTCGCGGGCGATGAATCTGTGGAATTCTTTGCCACTGAAGGCTGTGGAGACCAGGTCAGTGGATATTTTTAAGGCAGAGATAGATAGATTCTTGATTAGTACAGGTGTCAGAGGTTATGGGGGGAAGAATGGGGTTAGGAGCGAGTGATAGATCAGCCATGATTGAATGGCAGAGTAGACTTGATAGGCCGAATGGCCTAATTCTACTACTATGCCTTATGACCTTATAACGCCGCTGCTGAGGGAAGAAACAAAGGAGGACCCGGCGTGGGGGGACCACTGTCAGGGAGGGGGGTGGGCAGGGGTAGGAGAAAGAGGGCCCTGGCACAGATACTGTCAGAGCCCTCATGTGGCAACTATTTGCACACCTTGGATATGCCAGAAAAGAATTTCACTGTGACTTGGCTCATGTGCCAATAAAGTATGCATTAATTCATTCATTCATATGAAATTAATTTATCTTGATACTATGTTTGACACAGACATTGTGGGCCTGTTCCTATACTGTACTATTCTATGTTCTTTGTTCCATACCAATGCACTGCCTAAACATTCATTCCCTCCATCCAGCTTTGGGCATTACAGGTACTACCGAAGTCCACTTTGAAATCTCGCAAACGCACAAGCTCAACACCAAGTTTAGTTTAGTTTAGTTTAATTTACTTTAGCTTAGTTTATTATTGTCACGTGTGCTGAGGTACCATGAAAAGCTTTTTGTTGCATGCTATCCAGTCAGTGAGAAGAACTATACAGTGTACAGATCAAGATCACAATGTTTAATGCAAGATAAAGTACAATAAAGCCTAATTGAAGATAGTTTGAAGGTCTCGAATGAGGCAGTTGGTAGGTCAGGACAGCTCTGCAGCTGGTGAGAGGACGATTCAGTTGCCTGATAACAGCTTGGCAGAAACTGTCCCTGAATCTGGGGATGTGCATTTTCAAACTTCTGTACCTTTTGCCTCATGGGAGAGGGGAGAAGGGGGAGTGGCCATGATCATATGCCTTGCTACAGCATTGTAAAGTGTGGATGGAGTCAATGGATTGGAAGATGGTTTGCGTGATGGTCTGGGCTACGTCCACAACTCTCTGCAATTTTTTGTGGTCTTGGATGGAGTTGTTCCCAAGCCATGCTGTGATGCATCCCGATAAAATGCTTTCTACGGCTCATCTCTAGACGTTGGTGAGAGTTGTTGGGCACATGCCAAACTTCTAACTTAAGCATTCTAAGGAAGTAGAGGCGTTGGCGTACTTTCTTGGCCATTGCTTCAATGTCGCGGGTCCAGGACATATTGCTGGTGATATTTATTCCTAATAACTCAAAGGGTTCTTCTTCTTGCGTATGGCGTGCACAGCCTAAAGTTGTCGGACAACTTGTTCTGTTTGATCTTACTTGATTGTGCACACCGGGTTGATTTCATTTGTCGAAACAGGGTGGACCACGTGAATGTTGCAATCTCCCACCCCAACTCAAAAGGATCAACCATCACTACTTTGACTCCATCAATATATACTGGGCTATTTGTATTGCTTCACTTCCTGAAGTTGATCACAATCTCCTTTGCCTTGCTGACATTGAGGGAGAGGTTGTTGTCTTGGCACCAGGTTACAAGCTTCTCAATCTCCTTCCTGCATTTGTCATTATTTGATATCCAGCCCACTATGGTGGTGTTGTCTGCGTAAGAGATGAGGATGAGAAAGCATGACTGCTGGGAACACCAACCCTCATAAGTAGAAGCGAGGAGCTGCGGTTGCCGATTTACCAAGGAAAGACACAAAAAGTTGTAGTAGCTCAGGGGGTCAGGCAGCATCCTGGAGAACATATATAGGTGACATTTCAGGTTGGTCCATGTTCCGCAGGGATGCTGCCTCACCCACTGAGTTATTCCAGCATTTTGCGTCGACACTCATAAATACCTTGACATGGAAGTTTATTTTTTGTTGTTGAGTTTAAATCTGGAGCTCCCACATTACAGCACCATGGGTGTATCTTCGCAAGAAGGACTATCATTAAAAAAAAAGATAGCAAAGGAGGCTCAACCTTGCTCACCGAAAAAAATCAGATGTGTATTGGATCGAAGGAGGAGAAATATAAAATGGTCAGAAAAATAGAAAACTTGACCAAAGGGAGCAGCTTAGGATTGAGCAAAGGAAGGCAAATGAATTGATAAAGAAATAGAAATTTAGATATGAGAGTAAGCTTGCAGAGAACATAAAAACTAAACTGTAAATTCTCCTGTGCCGGGATAAAGATTGATGACAACAATAGAGTCAGAATCAGAGAGAGTTAATAGGGGCAATAAGAAATATATTTAATTAATCTACCGACTCAAAACATCACATATTTCTTTTCTGCAGAAATGCTGCCTGACCCATTGAGTTGCACCAGCATTTTGTGTCTCTCTTCGGTATCCTGCATCTGCGGTTCCTTCCCACATAGTATGGTTCTGATTATCCAAAGGAGAATGGAAATAAACTGCCTGGAATGTTGGGAACACAGGGTCTCGTGAGAGGGAGGAATTTAATGAAATTAGCAAAAATAAGGGAAAAGTATTAAATAAACTGTCAGAAAGGCTTGGATAGAGTGGATGTGGAGAGGATGTTTCCACTGGTGGGAGAGTCTAGGACTAGACGTCATAGCCTCAGAGTTAAAGGACATTCTTTTAGGAAGGAGATGAGGAGAAATTTATTTAGTCGGAGGGTGGTGAATCTGAGGAATTCTTCATCACAAAAGGCTGTGGAGGCCAAGTCAATGGATAATTTTAAGGCAGAGATAGATAGATTCTTGATTAGTGCAGGTGTCAGAGGTTATGGGGAGAAGGCAGGACAATGGGGTTAGGAGGGAGAGATAGATCAGCCATGATTGAATGGTGGAGTAAACTTGATGGGCCGAATGGCCTAATTGTACTGCCTTTTCTTATGATCTTATGACCTTATAACTGAATGAGAATACATCTCCAGACCCTCAAGATCTACATCCAAGAGTACTGAAGAAAATGTCCCTGGGAATAATTGTTGCATTGGTGGGTATGCATACCCTGGACAACTCTAAAGGGCCTGTCCCACTTACGTGTCCTTGGCACGCAAATTACGCAACCTCGTGTTCGGGTTGAGGCGCACGGTCATCGTATGGCTGCGCGGGGCTGGTCCCACTTAGAAGCGCGGAGGGGTATGTAGTTGTGCACGACATCGCTCGGGGCTCCAAACCTTTTGTAGCAAACAAAATTTTTGCTCGCCAACAGCCTGTCGCAGAACTGGTGGCCAAAGTGGGACAGGCCCAAGACCCTGGCACGATGCAATGTCTCACCTTCAACAGCAGCAGAAGCAGGCAAACGATTGCCGAGCTCGGCCTGGGGCTCATGGCCATTGCGGTCCGGATCCGCCCAAACTTCTACTAACAGAGCGGGGCCAAGAAAATTGAAGATAGACACAAAATGCAGGAGTAACTCAGCGGGACCGGCAGCATCTCTGGAGAGAAGCAATGGGTGACGTTTCGGGTCAGAACTCTTCTTTTTAGACTGAAGAAGAGTCTTGACACGAAACGTCACCCATAGCTTCTCTCCAGAGATGCTGCTGGTCCCGCTGAGTTACTCCAGCTTTGTGTCCATCTTCAAATGACGTCACGCACTCCAGACGGCTGTGCGTACGCATGTCCGACCTAATCGTGCCCGACCTTCGCGGGACCATCGCGGCTTAACGCGACCACAAGGTCATGTAAGTGGGACAGGCCCTTAACAGGAGGGAAGGTAGTTAATATAAGCCAACTGTTTAACAAAGGAGGTAGATTAAAATAAGGAACTAAAGATGAAGTCATCTGACATCTCAAATAGAACACGTTGTCGTACAACTTTGGACTATGCATGCCATACGCAAGAAGAAGAAGATCTGACATCTGTAATGGGGAAAATGCCAGAGCTCATTGTAAAATATGCATTAGCAGACTACTAGCAAAGCAAGAACTGGATCAGACAAAGTCAACATAGATTAACTGAAGAGAATTTACGATTGACAAATCCTTTGGCATTTTTTTTTAGGATGTAACGGTTGGAGTGCCGGGGGTGAATCAATGATTGTGGTGTGTTTTGACCTTCAGCCAGCACAGAAATTCAATGTGATCATGGCTGATCATCCACATTCAGTACCCCGCTCCTGCCTTCTCCCCATATCCCCTGACTCCGTTATCTTTTAGAGCCCTATCTAGTTCTCTCTTGAAAGTATCTAGAGAACCGGCCTCCACCGCCCTCTGAGGCAGAGAATTCTCCAGACTCACAACTCTCTGTGTGAAAAAGTGTTTCCTGCATCTAGGATGTTCTCTGTTCTAAATGGCTTACCCCTTATTTTTAAACTGTGGTCCCTGTTTCTGGACTCACCCAACATCGGGAACATGTTTCCTGCCTCCAGCATGTCCAAACCCTTAATAATCTTATATGTTTCAATAAGATCCTCTCTCATCCTTCTAAACTCCAAAGTTTACAAGCCCAGCCGCTCCATTGTCTCAGCATATGACTGTCCTGCCACCCCGGGAATTAACCTTGTAAACCTATGCTGCACTCCCTCAATAGAATGTCCTTCCTCAAAATTTGGGGACCAAAACTGCACACAATACTCCAGTGCGGTCCCACTAGGGCCCTGTACAACTGCTCCTATACTCAACTCCTCTTGTTATGAAGGCCAACATGCCATTCACTTTCTTCACTGCCTGCTGTACCTGCATGCTTACTTTCATTGACTGATGAACAAGGACCCCCAGATCCCGTTGTACTTCCCCTTTTTGACACCTTTTGACACCATTTAGATAATAATCTGCCTTCCTGTTTTTGCTACCAAAGTGGATAAAATCACATTTATCCACATTAAACTGCAACTGCCATGCATCTGCCCACTCACCCAACCTGTCCAAGTCACCCTGCATTCTCATAGTATCCTCCTCACAGTTCACACTGCCACCCAGCTTTGTGTCATCTGCAAATTTGATAATGAATCTCTTCATCTAAATCATTAATGTATATTGTAAATAGCTGCGGTCCCAGCACCGAGCCTTGCGGTACCCCACTAGCCATTGCCTACCGTTCTGAAAGGGACCCGTTAACTCCTACTCTTTGTTTCCTCAGCCAACCAATTTTCTATCCATGTCAGCACTCTATCCCCATGTGCCCTAATTTTGCCCACTAATCTCATATGTTTGACCTTATCAAATGCTTTCTGAAAGTCCAGGTACACTACATCCACTGGTTCCCCCTTGTCCATTTTCCTAGTTACACCCTCTAAAAATTCCAGGTTAGTCAAGCATGATTCCCCCTTCGTAAATCCATGCTGACTTGGACCAATCCTGTTACTGCTGTCCAAATGTGCCGCTATTTCATCTTTTATGATTGACTTCAGTATCTTCTCCACCACCGATGTCAGGCTAATTCCCTGTTTTCTCTCTCCCGCCTTTCTTAAACATTTAAGAGATCAGCGTGCAAGTTAATTAGGTCCCACTTAAGAGATTAGCGTGCAAGCTTAAAACACCTGGCAATGGGGGGGGTAACTGGTTGAGAACTGGTTGTCAGACATGCACCATGCCATAAGAATAAACAGGACATTTGGGGTTATTGTGGGGTGTTATGGGATCAGTACCATGGGCCCAGTTATTCACAACATATGCATTAATGATTTTGATGAGAGGATTAAATGTATCCAAGATGACACAAAGCTGAGTGGAAATGGGACAGAGAAGAGACAGGTAGCAAATTTGTAATTATTGTTTTATTGTGCAGTACAAATGGGTTTATTCTCTCACCGTAAGAACATATCAGGAAATGCAGCCAGATTTTCCCATTGCTTCTAGTCTTAACTGTGGAGTCTGATTGAGAAGCATTAAATTGAATGGTAAAAGCAGCCGTTAAGAAATTCTTAGACATGGTTATAGAGTCATAGATTCTTATAGCATGGAAACAGGCCCTTTGTCCCGAATTGCCTACACCGACCAACATGTCCCATATACATTACTCCCATCTATCCCTCTAAACCTGGCTTATCCCTGTACCCGTCTAAATGTTTCTTAAACATTGCGATAGTAAATGTGATGGTTCTTTTAGATTTAGCAGCAAGTTAACCTCCAAGGAACCTAAACAGCAGAAATTCATAATTTTAAACTTACTTGGGAAGCACAAAGAAAGAAATGGTCTGGGCAGTCACATACTGTACATCCACAGGATTAGAATGCCACACAAGAAAATCTGTCCTACAGAAGGTTTGGAGCTGATAAGTTTTGAAAGAGTAGCTTCTATATTAAAAGGATTCATTTAGGTTGCTGCTCCATTTGCTTCTCGATTGAAAAAACCCATTAGCATTGGAAAAATGCAAGTGCTAAAGGTAGTTTGTCGCCAAATGCATTTGGAAATTAACTGCACCTTCACAGTCTTAATATGACATAATGTTTTGTGATGTTAAACTGAATAATGTTTCATCACCACTTCGTGAAAATTGTTAATGAAAAAGTAGAAAAAAGAGAGAATTGCAATAATTTTGCAGATAAAATATTTTTCTGCCTCTCATCCCGATTTGCATAAGAATGGGAAGAGTTTCGTTA
This sequence comes from Leucoraja erinaceus, assembly GCF_028641065.1. Taxonomy (NCBI): domain Eukaryota; kingdom Metazoa; phylum Chordata; class Chondrichthyes; order Rajiformes; family Rajidae; genus Leucoraja; species Leucoraja erinaceus. The sequence continues at coordinate 12,173,302 of NC_073377.1, read as the reverse complement.
CATGCAACGGAGGACTACCAATTACTGTGGTGCGTGCTGAAGGTCGCAATCATCAGGCATAGTCTTGCATTCTCTCCCTGGAAGCCCATCTATGATGATCCCTCCAAATTTCATGAACGCCACTGAGCTCACAGAACTCTTGTTAGATCAGTTGAACCAATTCGTGACTCTATAAGGATTAAACATTGAGCCCAGAAATGATTTACAGCTAAGATGGACACAAAATGCTGGAGTAACTCAGCGAGACAGGCAGCATCTCTGGAGAGAAGGAATGGGTGACGTTTCGGGTCAAGGCCTTTCTTCAGACCTTGCAGCTGCCTTGTCTTTCACATTTGGTCTGGTCACATCCCGCATCGATTACTGCAACACCCTCCTCACTTACACCTCCAATAAACTTCTTCATCGCCTCCAATGCATTCAGAACTCTGCAGCCCGGATCATCACCCGCACCAGATCATCGGACCACATCATGCCCATCCTCACTCAGCTCCACTGGCTCCCTGTGCACCACCGGATTAACTACAAGATTTTACTGCTGACCTTCAAAGCCCTACACCACCTTGCTCCCCAATACCTCTCTGACCTGCTGCAACCATACACTCCTTCCCGTCCACTTCGTTCCTCCTCAGCTGCAATTTTAACTGTCCCCACATTTAGACTCAGCACCATGGGTGCCAGAGACTTCAGCTACTCTGCCCCACGTCTCTGGAACACTCTCCCACCCGTCACCTGGACACTATCGATCAATTCAAATCACAACTCAAAACACACCTGTTTAGATTAGCATACCCGACATAACTTCCACCATGTTCACCCTCATTTTAATGACTTAAATGTTTTGTGTATTTTTTTGTATTTTTTGTTTTTTGTTATTAATCAACTTGATTTTAATATTGATAAATGTATTGTGATTTTATGTCCTGTAAGGTGTCCTTGGGTGTCCAGAAAGGCGCCAGCAAATAAAATGCATTATTATTATTATTATTTGTACCAAATTCCTCACTCTGCTATCTTGAAGTGGTGAGCTCATTTAAAGGAAGGCAGATCAGTGCGTCCAGTCAGGGGAGGACAGAAGTATCAGAATCTGCAATTTTAGGGATTTGCAAAATAATATCTTCAATGACAATAGAAAATAGGTGCAGGAGAAGGCCATTCAGCCCTTCAAGCCAGCACCGCCATTCACTGTGATCATGGCTGATCATCCCCAATCAGTACCCCGTCCCTGCCTTCTCCCCATATCCCTGACTCCACTATCTTTAAAAGCCCTATCTAGGTCTCTCTTGAAAGCATCCAGAGAACCAGCCTCCACTGCCCTCTGAGGTAGAGAATTCCACAGACTCACCACTCTCTGTGAGAAAAAGGTTCAATGGTTCTTTTTATTATCGCATCCACCAAAGTACAGGGAAATTCTTGTTTTCAATACAGATCAGCAAGATTATTGCCATACATAAGTACAATCCACGATTAAATACAGAATGAACAGAACAGAAGTGGGCCACAGGGTCCATATGCAAGAGTCACCAGGTTTTGGCACCATTTTCAAAGTCCCGGCTGCAGCTGGCCACAAAGGCTCATTGCAGCCGTCGCCTCCATCCCCCATCCTGATCACCAAAGTACCATCGTCCTTCTCCTCGCCCGGCCCACCTTCACCCTTCGTGCCCCAGGGCCGTCTCCTGCAGCCGACCTTGAGGGCGCGGAAGGTAGGACCCCCTGGTCTCCTTGCTGACCCTTTGTCCAATGTCCGCCACTGTCACTGACTCCCTGCACCTTCCGGTTCCCAATATTTCTGCGCATCCTGCAAAACACTCTTCTGGACTGCCATCTTTCCCCATCCATTCTCTTCAGCTGGGTTACAGGTTCAGTTTGAAGTTTGAAACAATAGCAACATCTGTTTATTTTTAATTTCAACGTCAAGGATCATCCAGAATCCAGAATCATATCTTAATAAGGCGGTCAATGAAGTCAGATGTTGAGTCAAATAAAATATCAAAAGTGTAAATTAAAAACTTCATCATCGAGTTACATTTCTAATTCTTAAGGGAATTTTAAGGGAATTCGTTTAAGGGAATTCTTAAAGGGGAATCCAGAGTTGAATGGGCTTATGTAGAGAATACTAAAGAGTGAACTACAAGCATTTAAAGGATTAGATATGTGAGGGCTGAAATTAGAACTTTTATGGCATCTTTTCAGTGATGTGATAATATTTCTAAATGCTTGTCAAATGATCATACATTTGATAACATGAAATAAATGAACTCATTTATTTTACTTAAATGAAGTCTAAAATTGTCAAATTTTAAAATAATACCAGATGATTAAATCTGCCTTCTGCACTACCTGGCTATGGAGGTGGTGCTGATTGCCCTTGCTGATCAATATTAGGAACCATGTTATGAACCCCACCTCTCCAGAGTGAACTACCTAAGGCATCACCACAAATCAAACTTTGTGAGTCTAGATTTTCTCACTGACAGCTCAGCTTACGGGCGACCGCACCTTTGCGGTTGCAGCTCCTAGACTGTGGAATAGCATCCCCCTTCCCATCAGAACTGCCCCCTCCATCGACTCCTTTAAGTCAAGACTAAAAACGTATCTATACTCCCAAGCCTTTCCTGACATCCACTGAGCGAGGGCTATAAGTATATATGTATGTAGTTTGTTTGTTTATAATATTCTTATAACAAATGTAAAGCACTTTGGCCAACGAGAGTTGTTTTTTAAATGTGCTATATAAATAAATGTGACTTGACTCGACAAACAATTTGCTTTGGTACACCAGTGGCACAGGGCGCAGCGGTAGAGTTACTGCCGTACATCAACAGAGACCCAGTTCGATCCCAACTATATGTGCTGTCTGTACAGAGTTTGCACGTTCTCCCTGTTTTCCCTGATTAACCAGTATCCATCTGCACTCCAAAGACGTCTGTATTTGTCGGTAAATTGGCCTCTGTAAATTGTCCCTAGTGTGTAGGATAGAACTAGTGTATGGGTGATCGATGGTCGGTGCGGACTTTGTGTGTCGAAGGGCCTTTTTCCATGCTGTATCTCAAAAATAAACTAATACAGCTCAATGTATTTAATTGGAAATATAACGCCGTCAGAGCAGAATAATTAGGGGAAACCTAATGACAGTAAAATGTAGTGAATGTGGCCACAAATGTGTCTAATTGGGAGCTGGTACTATTCTGGAAGTAATTTCACTGTTATAATACAAATGGCTGAAGGAGTGCTGCCCTCAAAGATCCCAAATAGGCCATTTCCTCTTGAAGCAAAATGGTTAATTGCTGGAAGTTTCCCTCCGTTTTGTTGACCTGATTTGCACATTAGGATAAACAAATTACCATAACAACATCCTCCGACCATCAAAGTAATATGTTGCCATTATACACCTGCCTCTTTACCCCAGCCTCCCTTCTTCCTTCCCTCCACTGAAACAGCAGGTAGACATGGTCACAAAGCTGCGCTCAGTGGGATATTGTTCCAGTGAATGCCAGAGAGATTCTCCCACAAGCTGAAAACTGGTGAATAGGAAAACCAACTGTGCGTTCAACAAACATCCTAGAAAATTACCATTCAACATTGATGCATCATCTGGGGACAAAGGACTTGAATGAGAGGCCACACTGACCAAAGAATTAGTACAATGAGAATAAGTCAAACAGTCTTTTGTCAGTGAAATGGCACCTGTATTTTGTGGAGAATTGGTTTTATGATCTATCCTTTGATCCACATCAAAGTCTCTTTAAATGTGCTTTGGTCGGTATCAATACAAATGTGGCTTTAATTCATGTCTAGATCTATGTGAGAAGCATCACGTGAGATGCATCAAATCGACAGAATTGAAATGTTAGCAGTTTTATTGAGAAAGCAACCAGTTTGAGAAAGGTGTAGGAAGGAACTGCAGATGCTGGTTTACGGAAGATAAACACAAAATGTTGGAGTAACTCAGTGCGTCAGGCAAGCATCTCTGGAGAAAAGGAGTAGGTGATGTTTTGGGTGAAGGGTCTTGAGTAACCCGTTGAGTTACTCCAGCATTTTGTGTCTAGCTTAAGAAAGGGCTGATTGGATCTGCCAAAGTTGCTCAAAATACTCGTGGGCTCCATGTACTCTTGAAAGTGATCAGTTTGTGGAGGTCTTCTAGGAATCACATCATACCGTCTCAGCCCTATTCTTAGTTGATACTAGGACTTGTTTTGTTTTCACTTGACTGCATGTCATTGTAAGGTTCACCTTTAAATGTGAGAGTCCTGGATCAATGGGAGATGGAGTGATAATTATACTTCGGTATGAGTTTAAAAACACCTTTATTTCCAATTTGTGATTGGGCAGAGGTTAGTATCAGCAGAGGAGCTAAAAAACATGAGCATCCAAAAATCTTTCAACACGATATTCCATTGACTTCTGTGCTTGTAGACCTCCAATATTGGCATGAATTATAACATCACACAATCACAATAATACATTATTAGCAAAGTATGTTTTGTAACATATGAGGAATTTCATTTGCCAAGTTCGTCATACAAGTAGAAAGCAACAGAACACACAAAACACATGATTCTTCTACAACCCTCGTTTCATTTGACTTTCATGTCCCGATTTTGTACAATTCCTTTATGAATGGGGTCTTATAGACAATGCATACCCATGTTTTTCCCCACACACCATGTTTTAACTGTCCAAGTTGATTCTACTTCATGACTTTCTGAATAAAAATGTATTCTATCTACTGCCTTTATTCTATTCCTTATTATCAGGGTTTTCCTTCTTTTTCTTTCCAAAAGATAACCGTTCTGTTTTACCATAAACATCCGCCACTGAGACTCCTCCACATTCCTCTCTGTGATGGAAGGCGAAAAAAAGTTCAATCTCTTGCCTTTGTTCTCCCGCGGTCAGGGGCCTCGAGCCCTCCGTTGACGGAATGATCTCGACTCCTGTAGCCTGACTCCTGTAGGTGACGGGCCCTCCTCGTTGAGGCGATCTGCCCCTGCATCAGGGGGATGTCAGCTCCCCCTCATCGAACGATCAAACATCGCGTTGGGGCTGGTCAAACCTTTCACATCATTGGGGATCCCAACATCCATGGCCTTTCCCGATGTAAGGACTGCAGGCCGCGGTTGGAACGATCCCAGGCAAGGGATCGACTCCGATGTAAGTCCATGCCCCACGGTGGCGCCCAAGGTCAGTCCGAGGAGGCCTCCAGCTCCATCGATGGTAGACCGCAGAGCGACGGGTGATTGTGATCTGAAAATGAATCTCATCTCCGGCAAGGTAAGAAACTGAAAGAAAAGTTTCCCCTGATCCCTCCACCTCCCCCCACATAAAACAAACCGGAGAACATGGACACAAACTTTTAACACACTAAAAATTAAACAAAGATGAAAATACAGCCTGCCAATCGTACGCTGCCCCTGGTGATCATGAGAACCATTTAATGCTGCAATATTAGGGAACTTAAGAGTTATATCTAAGTCTCTCTTGAGATCAGTTCTTATTTATTTTGATTATTAGATTTTAGAGATGCAGCGCAGAAACAGGCCCTTCGGCCCACCGCGTCCACGCCCACCAGCGATCACTACTAGCGCTACTCTACTCACTAAGAACAATTTACAATAGCCAATTAATCTACAAACCTGTGCATCTTTGGAGTGTGGGAGGAAACTGGAGAACCCGGAGAATATCCACGCAGTCATAGGGAGTGCATACAAACAGGATGGAACCCGGGTGGCTGGCACTGTAAGGCAGCGACTACCATTGCACCATTGTGCCACCTCTTTAATCAAAACAGAAATGGCATGGTGGTGCAGCGCTGGAGTTGCTGCCTTACAGCGCTTGCAGCGCCGGAGACCTGGGTTCGATCCCGCCTATGGGTGCTGTCTGTACGGAATTTGTATGATCTTCCCATGACTGCATGGGTTTTCTCCAAAATCTTCGGTTCCCTCCCACACTCCAAAGACATGCAGGTTTGAAGGTTAACTGGCTTGGTGCATGTATAAATTGCTCCTAGTGTGTGTAGGATAGTGTTAATGTACGAGAATTACTGGTCGGCGCGGACTCGGTGGGCCGTAGGGCCTGTTTCCGCGCAATATCTCTAAAAAAAAAAGCTAAAAGAAAGATATGGCAGGAATCGCGAGTAATATAGAGTGTGTAGGGGAGAACTTAAAGAGCGCAAAAACGGGCCATAAAACTTTCTTGGCAAGTCAGGTTAAAGAGAATCCCAGGCATTCAAAAGGAGCAAGAGAGTAACGAGAGAGTAAGTCGAGGACCAAAGGGATACAATATTTATCCCTTTGTCCAAAATATTTTTTCTCATATACATTCACGAAGGTGAAGGGCATGGAAGATAGTGTAGTCAGAGAAGGGTATGTGAATGATCTGGAGTGGGTCAGTCTTAAGTAAGTCAGTCTTGTCTCCAGCATCAGAACAGCGGTGGAAAGAGTAAACAGCTTCAAGTTCTGGGGCAAGCATATATCGAGATATCCTGACCCTAAAAAAATCGATGCAATCACAAACAAAGCTTGTTTGCCTTTACTTCCTTAGAGGGTTGAGACAATTTGGGGCAATACCATATTGAACTTCTACAAGTAGAGAGAATACTGACTAGGGCCTGGTTCAGCAACCAGAACGCCCAGAAGTCTACAGAGAGTGGAAGACACTGCCTGGTCCATCACAGATACTAACCGCCACACCATGGAAGGAATCAATAGGAGGCGCTGCCTCAAAAAGGAAGCCAATATCATTAAAGGCACCTACAATGCTGGCAACATTTTCATTTTGTTGCTGCCATCAGGGAGAAGGTGCAGGAGCCTGAAAAACATAACTGGCAGTTGCTTCCAATCTTTTCATTTTGCACTGTACAACTGTTGCTTGCAAGATGACAATAAAGGTTGATTGATTGATTGATTGATCATCAGGCTCTTGAGCCCTATACCCAGAGAGTTGTGCATCTGTGTAATTCTCTGCCACAGAAGGCAGTGGAGGCCAATTCACTGGATGCATTCAAGAGAGAGTTAGATATAGCTCAGGGCTAATGGAATAATGGGATATGAGGAGAATGCAGGAACGGGGTACTGAATTTTATTTGAACTCCTGTTTCTGGGATGAGGGAAGGAATATTCCTGGGAGCGGAAAATAAGCTAGATAACAATAAGCAGGAAAAGATTCTAACATTTCCCTTGAACTCCCACTACTCAAAGCAATTTACTTTAAATAGTGTCACTCTCAACGACAAAACGGAATAAATGATTTGAAGGGTTGAACTGAATGGCACGTGCAAAGCAAGAACAATAAAACGTTCAGCAACAGTTCGACAGACAAAACGGGATAATATCCTGCAAAGAATTAGCATCAGTGTGGCGCTGCAATAATGGAACATTCCAAGGCTGATGGACCCTTCATCTGCTCTATGGTGAATGATCCTTCAGTTGAAGGTGTAAGCTGCAATTTGCACAAGCCTGGAAGAGGTACTATTAGGAGGGAGGAAATCTTTCCAGAAAGCAATTTACAATTTGTAGCCAAGAGTTTACTGTCAGAAAGTGTAATTGATCATTATTTACTGGCTTGCCTTTGAAAAGAGAAAGACACATGTCAGGCAGTATTAACAGCCGGCCCTTGCCAGTGAGGCATCTGTCGCAATTGGTTTCTTTCCTATATGGACTCACCAGGCTGTAAGACTAAACTGTTTCAGCAGTGCGGGAGAGGGCTCTGGAATTTGCAATTTTAGACATTTCCACAACAGGACAGATTTTGAGGGATAAGGACCAAACGTGTGCAATTTGGACTAGTGTTGATGGGGCATTCTAGTCGGCGTGGGCAAATTGTGCTAAAGGATCTGTTTCTATGCTGTGTGACTCTATGCCTCTCTATGACTCAATCAAACGAATACGTCAATTTTATGGGCATTCTTTTCATAGCGTCATAGAAAGTCATGGAGTCATACAACATAGAAACAGTTCCTTCAGCCCAACTTCCACATGCCGACCAACATGCCCCATCAACACTAGTCCAAACTGTCTTTGTTTGGCCTTTATCCCTCAAAATCTATCCTGTCTAAATGCTTCTTAAACATTGCAATAGTACCCGTTTCAACTACCTTATTACATAGAACCCGAGAACCATAGTAGCAGGATGAGACCATACAGCTTTTATCATTGAAATGTCAAACATAGTAATTTGTGTGTCCTTGGCACGCAAATAACGCAACTTCGTGGTAGTGCTGAGGCATACAGGCATCGTATGGCTGCGCGGGGCCGGTCCCACTCAGAAGCACGGAGGGGTATGTAGTTGTGCGCGACATCGCGCGGGGCTCCGATATTTTTGTAGTGAACAAAATCTTCGCGCGCTAACGGCCTGTCGCGGAACTGATGGCCAAAGTGGGACAGGCCCAAGACCCTAGCACGACACAACGTCTCACCTCCAACAGCAGCAGAAGCCGGCAAACGATCACCGAGCTCGGCCTGGGTCTCACGGCGGTCCTGATCCGCCCCCACTTCTACTCCCAGAGTGGGGCCAGGAGAGGAGCTGTTCTGCTGGCAGGGAGGATTTGATGAACTTTTCGGAAGGTTTTGTTTGGCGGGGAGAAACAAAAGCAGTCAGACTTTGCAGTTCAGAGCTTTGTCGATCAGCAGAGACTTTCTTTGTTCAAAGATTCCTCTAATTAGTGAGGATTTGTCCGTGTATCCGGAAAGTCGTAGGAGCGGCTTTGATTGGCAGAAGGCCAAGTTACACTTGTACAAGTGGGAGCTGAGTCTGGAGCGGTGCTTGTGGTCGGTAACATCGGAAAGCTCCCTCCTACACTGACTTGCCCGGTCCAGGTGTGCTGGGTAAGAACGGCAACAGTGCCTTGGATTTCGTTGAAGCCGGGGAGGCGACGGAGATCTGGGGAAGAAGCCTCCGGAAGCTCCATTTTTGACGACGGGGAGGATTGGCACGGACATTCCTATCTTATCAGGAGGAGACTGCTTCTGTTGCTTGCCAAGAAAGCCTTCACAAGACTATTTAACTGCTGCAAAAGAGTGGTATAATGGTATAGCTTGGACCCAATAGCAGCACAGCATCAGGCAGGTATAATTGGTCATGTACTTTATTACGATACTGTAACACAGAGTAGTAACACAGGAATGGGTACACCGTACTCACACAGAGGCTCAGGATTGAGCGAGGGTTCCGAAAAGGGGCAGGCAGGAGACGTAGTCAGGGTAGCGGAAGGTCCGGTAAACAGGAGATCCAACACACGATGCAAACAAACCAGCGAGGGACAGACGAAAGGAGAGTCGAAGCCAGGCAGGAAGTCAAGGAGCCGTTGCAGGGATACACCAAACAGCCCAGGAGAGAGGCAGACAGAAACCAGGAGGTCCGGGACGAAGGCCGTGGTCGGGGACAGAAGGCTGAGGTGATATCCGGGAAAACGACAGGACGGAATAGTCCGGGGCAGGCAGGTTCAAATCCGTGTAGTCAGTCAGGAAATCGCTGGAGAGTCTTGCATGAACGCTGAGAACAATCTGGCACTGTGTGAACGGTGAGGAGAGTCTATATATCGGGTTAATTGGTGATCAGAGGCAACTGGGTGCAACAGGTGAGGAGAGTTGGGCTGATGAGAGGGGAGTGGCAGGCAGGCAGGTGAGGAGAAGGAGGGACCGGTGGAAAAGTACTGGGAGGTGAAGTGGATGAGAATGAGGAGAGGGCAGACTGTGACAAGTGGAGGTGCAGCAACAGCAGAAAGACTGCTTTGATTTATAAAGTGCTGATACTTTGTGTGTTGTGACACGCCCTAAAGATGGCGGCCCCTCAGAGTTATGCAGCTGTCGCACGGTCGGCAGTCTCCGAGACTGAGGGCCACGAGTTGATGGGGCGCACATATGGTATAAAAATGTACATTCAGAGCAACCTGCCCTTCAAGGCCTTTCTAGAAGCGCTGGGTGAGACTGTTGGCAAGAAAGCCATAGTCTCTGGTGCAGTGGTCAGTGGGAAGGTTGTTGTTCTACTAAAGACTGAACAGGCGGTGGCTCTGGCTCTGGAAAGGGGGGTAACAGCAGGCGGGAATTTCACGGCGGTGGACCCATGGGGGGGGTCCCGTTTTGCCGGTCATTCTGTCCAACGTTCCCACTTTTGTTCCGGATGCGCTCCTGATCCCACATGTAAGGAAGCTGGGGGAGGTGCGGTCAGGGCTCACCAAACTGTTGTACAGGTTTGACGATCCTGAGATGCAGCATATATACACGTTCAAGTGTCGAGTGTATATACAGTTGGCACAGGGGACGGACACGGAGGGGAGTTTTGAGGTGGAGGTGGATGATTTCTCCTATCGCGTGTTCTGGAACGCGGGCCAAGTGCGTTGTCACGCGTGCAAAAAGGTGGGGCATTTTCGCAGGAATTGTCCCAGGACCCGGGCTGCCAGTTCCACCACGATGGCCCGGGAAAGCACTACGGGCCCATCTGGGGCTGCTGGTTTTACCACGGTGGCCCGTGAAGGCTTTACTACCCCCCTCCACCCCCTATCCCCACACCACCCCCATGTCCCGTACCTGTGGCGGTGGATGCCCGTGAAGTGCGTGGGGTGGATGGGAAGGTTTGGGAGCAACAGAGGGGGAGGAAAGTCAAGAAAAAGAAGAAACATCTCCAGGCGGGTCCCCTAGAAGATGATCACCTCCAAGCGGGACCCCTGGCAGCAGATAATTTTGTGCTCGCCAACTAGGGTCTCTGAGATAGACGGTAGTGCAGAGGTAGAGGCTTCTGCAATGGAGCTCACCGTACCACCGCACGCCAGTGGTTGGAAGAGGAGGAGGCATGGGTCCTCCGATACAGAGAAGGGCCCTGAAGGTCAGGGGCAACCTGAAGGGGAGCCTTCCCCTCCTGTTGAGGTGGAGAACCCAGGGCACGCTTCCTCTGAGGGGGAGGATGCCTCTGTAGGTCAGGGACCACCTGAGAGTGGCGATATATTACTCTTGGGGGCTGTTCCCCCAGAGAATGCCTGCTAGCTTAGTGGATGACCAGGGGCAGCCTGAAGGGGAGGACTTGGGTGAGGGGGTGGGTCCCCAACATGAGCTCCCTGTTGAGGCTACAAGCCCAGTTGAGGGGTGTGATGCCCCACTGGTTGAGGGAGCAGGGGAGACTCCAGTAACATCGCCCCCTGAGGGCCACAGTGAGGTGATTCACCTGGTGGAGGGGGACGGGGACTATCTGGGTGATGGTGCAGGGGCGGGTACCCTGGGTGGGGAGGAGGGCAAGATCGTTTCGGATCGTGTCCTTAGGTCGGATTCCAGACAGACCCGCTTACAGCAAGGCCCGGAGACTTGGTCCGACTTCACTGTTCCCGAACCGGTTACAGAGGGCGGTGGGAACGTGCAGGAGACTGGCCAATTGTCAGATAGCCGGCCGCAGTCAGAGACAACCATACCTGCCCCTGTCACTGATCCTGGGGGTGGGATGGTGACAGAGGAGGGACTGTGTGGTGTGGCTGGAATGCCCACCTCTCTGGGAGGGGGGTGTCGTAGCTGTGACGGTGAGTGTTGAGGAGAGGCGTGTGCATGGAGCGATTCCGAACGAGCTTACCCCCGCTCAGTCGGAATTGTTCATAGGGCCCACGGTCCGGGTCCCTCCCCGAGAGCCAACCCCATGCAAGATGAGCCGCCTTTCCGAGATGCCCAGCGTGCCGTTCCATGACGCGGAGAGGCGCGTACTGTACAGGCTGGTCTCCACTTTGTGCACACTCTCCACTTCCTCGCCCTCGTCTTCCGTCCAGACACACCCTTGCGGTTCGTGTTACCTCCTGACGAGGGAAGCGGTCCCCAGTGGAGGTCTCTCTACAAGGGAGTCCTCCCTCTTTACATCGGGGACCTGGGGTAGAGAGTGTTGCACAAAGCCGTGGCCTGTAATAGGTATTTGAGCTGGTTCACGGACTCTTCCCCTGCTTGTCATTTCTGCGGTGAGGAAGAGACCGTGTTCCATGTGTGCATAGAGTGTGAGAGGTTGCAGCCCCTGTTCGAGTATCTGAAGGGGCTGCTCCTGAAGTTTTGGCTACATTTTAGTCCAACGCCATTAATTTATGGGCACCTGGTACAGAGGGGGGAGGGTCGGGAGGGAGGAGCAGGGTCTCCCTGTCGGTCTGCTCCTGGGCCTGGCCAAGATGGCCATTCGCGGGTCCAGGCCGCGCAGCGGTCGGCTGCCTGCCCCTTTTCCAGGGCTACGTCCGTGCCCGCGTGTCCCTAGAGAGGGAACACGCGGTGTCCACGGGGACTGTGGAGGCTGGTCACCGCAGGAGGTTGAATACATTATAGATTAAAATGTTAATATTTTAATTTGATTATTTTGTTTAAGTATTTTTTTAATTGTGTGAGCTTTCTACCTACCCTTGTAAATTGTACACGTGTTTAAAAATCCAATAAAAAACCTTTCCGGAAAAAAGAAAAGAGCGGGGCCAAAGTGGGACAGGCCCAAGACCCTGGCACGACGCAATGTCTCACCTTCAACAGCAGCAGAAGCAGACAAACAATCGCCAAGCTTTGCCTGGGGCTCACGGCCGTTGCAGTCCGGATCCGCCCAAACTTCTACTCACAGAACGGGGCCAAGAAAATTGAAGAAAGACACAAAATGCAGGACTAACTCAGCGGGACCGGCAGCATCTCTGGAGAGAAGCAATGGGTGACGTTTCGGGTCAAGACCCATCTTTTCAGACTTTTCAGAAGAGTCTCGACAAGAAAAATCACCCATTCCTTCTCTCCAGAGATGCTGCCGGTCCTGCTGGGTTACTTCAGCTTCAGTGTCTATCTTAAAATGACGTCACGCGCTCCAGACGGCTGTGCGTATGCATGTAATGGCGCCCGACCTTCGCGGAACCATCGTGGCTCAATGCAACCATGAGGTCGCATAATTTGCGTGCCAAGGACACGTAAGTGGGACAGGCCCTTAAGGCCCTCTGCCCACAATGTTTGTGCTGAACATGATGCCTAGCCAAACTCTTATTTGCCTGCACATAATCCACATTCCCCCATTCCCTGTATATCCATGTTCCTGTATATAAGCCTCTAAATTGCCATTATTATATCTGCCACCACCACTATCTGTCTCAGTACATTCCAGGTATCTATCATCTTCTGTGTAAAAAACATGCATCTCCTTTAAACTTTGCCCCTTTCACCTTAAAGCTATGCGCACTAGTTTGATATTTCCATCCTGGGATCAAAACCCATCATTAATCATATATTTTCCCCTTACAGTCAACCATCCAAACATAGAACCATAGAAACAAATACAAAAGGTGCAGGAGTAGGCCATTCGGCCCTTTGAGCCAGCACCACTATTCAATATGATCATGGCTGATCATCCAAAATCTGTACCCCGTTCCTGCTTTTTCCCCATATCCCTTGATTCTGTTAGCCCTAAGAGCTCTATCCAACTCTCTCTTGAATGCATCCAGTAAATTGGCCTCCACTGCCTTCTGTGGCAGAGAATTCCACATTCACAACTCTCTGGGTGAAAAGGTTTTACCTCATCTCTTTCCAATATGGCCTACCCCTTATTCTAAAACTGTGACCCCTAGTTCTGGACTCCCCCAACATTGGGAACATTTTTCCTGCATTTTATTGAAAAGTGCAAGACCACATCCTTGCTCGGATTAAACTACATCTGCCATTTCTCCGCCCATTTTGTAGCTGATCTATATCCTGCTGTAGACTTTGACTGCCTTCCTCACAGTCCGTGACTACAGCAATCTTGGTGTCATCCACAAACTTACTAACCGATCCATCCATACTTACGTCCAAGTCATAATATATGCCACAAATGGTGGCACGGTGGCGCAACGATAGAGTTACTGCCTTACAGCGAATACAGCACCGGAGACCCGGGTTCGATCCCGACTATGGGTGCTGTGTGTACGGAGTTTGTACTTTCTCCCCGTGACCTGCATTGGTTTTCTCCGAGATCTTTGGTTTCCTGGTGAATGTAAAAATTGTCCCTAGTTTTTTGTTGTTACATGAGCTCCCGGGGAACTTGCGTGTTGTACAGTGTTTTCTCCGAGGATCTTTGGTTTGCCTCCCCTTCCACTCCGGAAAGGGACACAGAAGATCAAGAGCTGGGTACAAAGTGGAACAGGCCCAAGACCTGCACGGCGAACCATTGGTCACCGCAACCGCAGTTGCAGGTAACCATCCGCCCCAGTGTGCCTGGGGCTCAACTGCCGTTGCGGTCCGGATCCGCCCAGACTTCTCTGGTCCGATTGGGCCGGGAAAATTGAACCGCACAGGGCACAAAATGCAGGAACTCACTCAGGCCTCGGGGACGTCAAGACCCATCTTTTTCAGACTGACAAGTAGTCCTTACAATAAAAAGCACCGCATTCACTTCGCTCAGGGAGAATTGCCGGTCCTGCTGGGTTACTGTTCAGCTTTTTGTCAGACGGCTGTGGATACGCATGTAATGGCGCCCCGACCTTTCGCGGAACCATCGTGGCTCAATGCAACCATGAGGTCGCATAATTTGCGTGCCAAGGACACGTAAGTGGGACAGGCCCTTATGCCCTCTGCCCACAATGTTTGTGCTGAACATGATGCCTAGCCAAACTCTTATTTGCCTGCACATAATCCACATTCCCCCATTCCCTGTATATCCATGTTCCTGTATATAAGCCTCTAAATTGCCATTATTATATCTGCCACCACCACTATCTGTGTCAGTACATTCCAGGTATCTACCATCTTCTGTGTAAAAAACATGCATCTCCTTTAAACTTTGCCCCTTTCACCTTAAAGCTATGCGCACTAGTTTGATATTTCCATCCTGGGATCAAAACCCATCATTAATCATATATTTTCCCCTTACATTCAACCATCCAAACATAGAAATATAGAAACAAAGACAAAAGGTGCAGGAGTAGGCCATTCGACCCTTTGAGCCAGCACCACTATTCAATATGATCATGGCTGATCATCCAAAATCTGTACCCCGTTCCTGCTTTTTCCCCATATCCCTTGATTCTGTTAGCCCTAAGAGCTCTATCCAACTCTCTCTTGAATACATCCAGTAAATTGGCCTCCACTGCCTTCTGTGGCAGATAATTCCACATTCCCAACTCACTGAGTGAAAAAGTTTTACCTCATCTCATTCCAATATGGCCTACCCCTTATTCTAAAACTGTGACCCCTGGTTCTGGACTCCCCCAACATTGGGAACATTTTTCCTGCATTTTATTGAAAAGTGCAAGACCACATCCTTGCTCGGATTAAACTACATCTGCCATTTCTCCGCCCATTTTGTAGCTGATCTACATCCTGCTGTAGACTTTGACTGCCTTCCTCACAGTCCGTGACTACAGCAATCTTGGTCATCCACAAACTTACTAACCGATCCATCCATACTTATGTCCAAGTCATAATATATGCCACAAATGGTGGCACGGTGGCGCAACGATAGAGTTACTGCCTTACAGCGAATACAGCACCGGAGACCCGGGTTCGATCCCGACTATGGGTGCTGTGTGTACGGAGTTTGTACATTCTCCCCGTGACCTGCGCGGGGTTTCTCCAAGATCTTCGGTTTCCTACCACACTCCAAAGACACACAGGAGTGGCTTGGTAAATGTAAAAATTGTCCCTAGTGTGTGTAGTATAGTGTTAATGTGCGGGGACCGCTGGTCGATGCGGACCCGGTGGGCACGGAGGGCCTGTTTCCACACTATCTCCAAACTAAACTAATCTATTAGACTACATGTTTCTGAAGCTCAGATATATACCTACATTACTGGCAGGATGGGGCTTGTGGAACTTCAAATACTTCCAAACAACTCATGGCCCTGAAAATATAAATCAATTCGATGTTAATCTATAATCCACAAGTTTTGTGGTGTTTATTAAGGTGTTTACAGAGTACTACATTCAAAGATCAGTTGAGCAGCTGCAAGTAGGAATGTCACTGTTCCATTTGAGGACATATGATAGTAAAACACGCTTGACTCTAAATAGCATTACATTTGAGGCCACTGGTGAATTGATGCTGTTCTTCACTGACGTTGATGAAAGCTGTCCAGTTGGACTGAATGAACTCTGTGGCACGCATTCCACCTTTCCCAATATTTAAACCAGCATCTGCAGTTCTTTCCTACACACCGTTTTTGTAGTCACATGTTAGGGTGGCCCAGGGAAGCACAATGGTGTAGTGGTAGAGCTGCTGCCTTACAGCGCCTGAGACCCAGGTTCGATCCTGACTATGACTGTTGTCTGTACAGAGTTAGTATGTTCTGCCCATGACTGCGTGGGTTTTCTCCGGAAGCTCCAGTTTCCTCCCAAACTCCCAAAGGGGTACAAGTTTGTAGGTTAATTGACTGGTAAAATTGAAAATTGTCCCTACTGTGTGGGATAGTGTTAGAGTACGGGATGATTCTGGTCGTTGTGGACTCGATGGGCTGAAGGGCCTGTTTCCGCGCTGTATCTTTAAAGTCCAAAGTCTAATGTTATTTCAAGTGAATCTT
This sequence comes from Leucoraja erinaceus, assembly GCF_028641065.1. NCBI lineage: Eukaryota > Metazoa > Chordata > Chondrichthyes > Rajiformes > Rajidae > Leucoraja > Leucoraja erinaceus. The sequence continues at coordinate 12,156,843 of NC_073377.1, read as the reverse complement.
AATAAAATGTGTCACTGGCAATGATGACCTCAAAATGATCAGATAGTTGTAACAAGCCCACCAACTGTAGCTCGCTAACATCCTGGGCTAGAAAAACGTCACCCTTACCTTAGCTCACCACTGGCTCAGCTGTTTCGTCAACTTTGAGTTGTCAGAAGAACAATTAATTTGAAGGGCAGTTAAGAATATGCAGTAAACGTTGGCCTTCTCAGCATGCTTGGATCTCCAAAAAATAAGCAATTAAAAAAATTAGGTCCTGTGAGTTCTATGCAGTAATTCTGACATCGAATAAAGCAAATGTAATAAAATTTAATATGTTCAGGTGGTGAGATAATTCCGAAGAAGAGTAAATTCATGTCAATTCAGTCCTTTGGAGAATGTTGCTAGCAGCACCTTCTGTGGAAGAGAGCAGAATCGCTGGCATCCGCTTTGGGATTTTAACATTGAACTGCACATATGCTGTCAGTTACATAGAGTAATGATGACAAATGTTCATAGTTTCTCCGGCATCACTGCTACAAAATGCAGGTTCTTAATTTCTCATCAGTTCATTGATTCCTGCAGATTATGCTAGAGGGGACTGTGAAACCGTATTCCCAATGGAAAAGCAAGCAGCATTTGTACAAATGCTGGCGTGTAACAAACTTGTGAATCTTTGGTTTAGGTTTAGATTTATTATTGTCACATGTACTGAGATACAGTGAAAAATATTTGTTTTTGCATGCTATCCAAACAGATAATATACCATACACACATCATCAGGACAAACTCAAGTACAATAGATAGAGCAAAGTGGAAGATAGAAAATGCAGAATATAATTCTCAGCATCATAGCGTCTTGTAGCACATCATTAGACTATGTCCAATGTCCTCAATGGGGTAGAGATGAATCAGACAATACCATAGCTTATGGAAGGAGCGTTCACTAGCCTGATACAAAGGGGAAAAAGCTGTTCCTGAGTCTGGTGGTGCATGCTTTCAAGTTTCTGTACCTTCTACCCTCTGGAGTTTAAGTGACAGATCTACATCCTTTGGGATATAGAAGGATAATGCGTGACATTCCTGCCCATTGAAGGGTCACGAGTGAGGAGACATAGAGATACTATAAGGGGCCAGTTATTTAAAACTGAGGAACATAGGAACAATTTATTGCAGAGGGCAGTGAATCTCTGGAATTCTCTGACACAAATGGTTGGAGATACCATTCATTGAGGACATCGCAAGAAGAAGTAGATATTTTTTTTTAATGAATTGAGGATGTTAAGCCAATTTACCTACAAACCTAAGGTTCACAAAAATGCTGGAGAAACTCAGCGGGTGCAGCAGCATCTATGGAGCGAAGGAAATAGGCAACGTTTCAGGCCGAAACCCTTCTTCAGACTGAACCTCCGATTTTCCAGCATCTGCAGTTCCTTCTTAAACACTTTACCTACAAACCTATATGTCTTTGGAGTGTGGGAGGAAACAAAAGATCTCGGAGAAACCCGCGTGGTCACGGGGAGAACATACAAACATCCGTACAGACAGCACCCTTAGTCGGGATCGAACCCGCGTCTGCGGTGTTGCAAGTGCTGTGAGGCAGCAACTTTACCACTGCGCCACCGTGCCACACAGCTGTTGCAATATATTCTCCACTCTGTTTATTTTATTTTTTATACTACCTGTTGTATTCATTTATGATATAATCTGCTTGTATAGTTTGCAAAACAAAGAATCCCGCCAGCCTCTAAGTGTCCACATTTAATTGAGCATGTACGAACTTCAAACATTGCTGCCAAATTTCCTCCATTATAACAAACAATATTACTATTACAAATATTAAATATAATAATAATAATAATAATAATATTAATAATAATATTATTATTGTTAATATTATTATTCCTCCAATATGAGCCAAACACTGGACTAGGTTAGATAAGGCCTGTTTCTGTGCTGTATGTTTTATGACTCTAACAGTGACTTTGACAACCTTATGTTGCGCAGAAAAATTTGCAAAACCTTGTTTCCTTATTCCTTAAGATTGATATTAAGCTAAAATTCTGTTTTGATTTCATAAATAATATCAATATGTTTTCTTGTCTCTTTATCATTCTGACCTGAAGGGTCCTGACCTCAAACGTCATCTGTCCACCCCCTCCACAGATGCTGCCTGAGTTCCTCCAGCACTTTGTGCTTTGCTCAAGACCATCTGCAGTTCCTTATGTCTCCACAATATTATTTTAAGTTTTAATCATCATGGGTTACTTGCTTGAAATGTAATAGCTGATATTGTATTGTAAATGGTTGTCTACATTACATAACAAGGTCGTATAATGTGGCCTTGAGCCACACACATACACATATATATGCACTGATTTAATTGATATTAGTAGCGCAGCAGGCGAGATACTATTGACATCCGGGTTCGATCCTGTCTGTATGTAGTTTGTACGTTCTTCTCCCTGAGACCGCGTGGGTTTCCTCCGGGTGCTCTGGTTTCCTCCCACATCCCAAAGACATGCAAGTTTATAGGTTAATTGGCTTCTGTAAATTGTCCCTTGTGTGCAGGATAGAACTGGTATGCGGGGATCGCTGGTCGGTGCAGTGGGTCGAAGAGCCTGTTTCCACGCTATATCTCTAAACTAAACTAAACAGGTCAGATTGACATGATTCTGCCCATATCTCTAATAAAATGATGCCCCACCATGCTGCCATAATGTGAATGGGTCCATATTGACTGTCCCAGTAGCAGAGGGGGGGGTGATTGGGAGCTATAACTGGGGTGACATGAAGAACCCTTAAGAATAAGGGGTAGGCATTTAGGACTGAGATGAGGAAAAACGTTTTCACCCAGGGAGTTGTGAATCTGTGGAATTCCCTGCCACAGAAGGCAGTGGAGGCCAATTCACTGGATGTTTTCAAGGGAGAGTTAGGGTTATATTTAACTCTTCGGGCTAACAGAATGAAGGGATATGGGGAAAAAGCAGGAACGGGGTACTGATTCTGGATGATCAACCATGATCATATTGAATGGTGGTGCTGGCTCGAAGGGCCGAATGGCCTACACCTGCACCTATTTTCTATGTTTCTATGTTTCTATCAACAAACATGTGGAACCAGATGTATGAGTTCAGTCTCCCAAGTTCTTTCTCACAGTAGCCTTTATACAAATTCTGCACACTTGTGCCTAACAGGATCTCATAGCCTTTCAAACGTGACTATTTGTTTCATTTATCTGGACACCTTTAATTAGATTCAGGACGAGTCTGCAAATACGATACGTCCACTACATTTGCCGTCAATGCCAAGATACCAAAATCACGTGTTCTGCAATTTTTTGGGTTTCTTTTTCAGCGTGTTCCAGGAATCGGTTTCAGTGTCAAAAGGTCTTTCGGGAGCTCAAGCTTAGAAGCTACAAACAGTGGCCTGGCATGCAGTCGCTGCTCCTGACGTACATTCAGAGGCTCTCTCAGCTACTCACCATGACCACAATTCTACATTACAAATACATAAATCATAATGTTTCAACAAAAGCAGAATTTAATTTTCTTCTTTCAGCTGTTATCTAGACTGGGAGGTATACGGCACGCTGCAGTCAACTCATTTATTACATTTGCTGAATGGATAATAGCATCGAAAGTCCATTATACTGGAAATAGGGGGCAGCTTTGTTAAGCCTTCCAGTGTGGATGAGAACCTGCTGCAGTTTAAATCTCTTCACATCACACGATATGCAGCACTTTATTATTTAAAACGAAGAGATTTAAATGGCTCAGAGTTTTTTTTTCAGCCGAGCATATTCTTGCACAGAAGACGTAAGCATGTGCCTGCTAAAGATCTCAGGCTGACTGGATGTTTGGTGCAAAACTTTAAAAAAAAATTGCTCTAATTTTATACTGTGTTAAAAATAAATTAATAAGCTGTATCAGAATAAACGTATATATTCGGAAAGGATCAAGTTCCTTTTCTGCAGCTTTCAAGAAGTAAATAGTTTTTTTCATGTGATTCATGCAATAATGATACAGATAACAAGGGCCCTCTGCGATTTGAAAGGATTCTCTGTGCTATAGAAACATTAGTCTAACAAAATGTATCACTCTCCCACTATCTCTATATTATTTATAACTCATACAGTGGCTCCATCTGCTGTACTGTATTATTTAAGAAGTATAATTTTCTTAGCATTATAAAGCATATGGACACATTTCTTCTTTCACCTGTTATCTTGCAAGATTATATGCTTTGAAATGAGAATCTGCAAATTTTCAGGAAATAAAGGCTCCATCCTCAAATAGTCCAAAGCAATTTTGCTGCTTTTTGTCACACTTTCTATCTTGGTCCACAAAAAGATAACTTGAGTAGCAAAGTTCACTGTTTTATGGTGCAAATTACTTCTTTTCAATATGTTGAGGTGTTTTGTGGAACATAACTTTTGTTTCCAATCCAAAGGCTGCCCGGGTAGATTCGAACTGATGAAATCGGAGTAAATTGCAAGCATCCACAAGACCACAAATCATAAAACACACCTTTGAAAATAACCTTTCCCAGTAAAAGCATGCCAGTTTGTAGCTCCTAAGCTTGATTTGGTATCTTGACATTTATGCAAAGTATGTGGAAATATAATTTTTGCAGACTCGTCCTCACTATAATTAAAAGTGTTCACATCAATGAAAAATATAGCATAACATAAGAATAGCATAGAACTAGTGTATGAGTGATTGGTGGTTGGTGCAAACTCGGTGGCCGAAGGCCCTGTTTCCACGCTGTATAAACTAGAGATATGTTACCACACTATGACTCTATGACTCTAAACTAAGCTAAACTAAATAGTCATGTTCTGAAAGGCTATACGATCCTTGGATAGCATGCAAAACAAAGATTTTTGCTAACCTGAGGGCTCCAGTCGCGGAGCTTGCGGACTTGTCATCGTGGAGCTGGACGTCTTCGGAGCGGGAAGAGCTGTGGTGGCGCTTGGCTGCAACCCGACTTCGGAGCTTCGGAGGTTCCGGCTGCAGGCCCGGTGGACAGGAACATCGGGAGATCCAGGTCCGTGGTGGGAGACCGCTTTTTGGAGCTCCCGCAACGGCAACTTCTCCCACTGGAATCGCACAGTTTAAAGGACACGGAGCCGGGGCCAATCATCGCCCGGCGTGGCTAAACCGGCCACAGGTCTTACCATCATCCGCTGTGGGCTTTAACATCGGAGCCCCAGTTCGCCTCGACGCTGCAGTTGGACTGCTGGACCATGGGAGAAGAACAAAGGGAAGAGATAAAGACTTTGCCTTCATCACAGTGAGGAGATGTTGGAGATTCACTGTGATGGATGTTTATGTAAACTGTGTTAAATGTCTGTCTTGGGTTTTTTTGTAATGTAAAAACTGTAAAAAAATGCAATTTTGTTCAAACCAAGTTGTTTGAATGACAATAAAAGGAATCTATTCTATTCTAGTCTTTTTTTGAACATCTAATCTTTATTTTAACAAAACACAATTACAGTTCAACCACTGTACCTATCCCACCGCGCGTTCGATCCTCGTATCTGCCTGATCAAGCCCTCTAGGCCTCGCTCAAACAGAGACACTCCAGAAGGTCACGCCGTCCCAAGCGCTCTCCCAGAAGATCGATGCGGGACCTCGTGGCAGTGGACTTTTATAGGTCCCGGGAATTCGAGGGGCCGAACCACATGGGGGTGGTCTCTGAACAATCCAATTATAGATATCGATTAACCCCGTACATAGCAGACATTTCCATAACCCAATAATACAGCAGCTTAATACATTGTATTCAAACATGACTGTTCAAGGAAGCCAACTTAGAAACATTTACCCTGATCTGCAAGAAACCTAGACAAGGCACAATACCTCATCCAATTAACACTCGGCAAAGCAGAACTCTGCAACATTATTACTATTATTTACAAGGTGTATGTCTGGTTTGCAGCCCTACAATCCATTCTAGGCATTCTGCACCTAATTGACAGGGTCTGCAGATGTTCTTATTCTTTTCTTGCAACTTGTCTCTAGGCTCTAGACATACTGGCACCACTCCGCAGCTTGTCCCAGTTCTGCAGAGAGCAATTCCAAATTGACCAAATCTCCCAGCAGCCCTGAAGCTTTTACCCCATTTTAAAGTACTAGCCCGGCCAATTTGGCCAGGATTAACACTAACTACGGCATGTTGACTGTATGGAGTTTGTACACTGCCCCTGTGACTGAAAGGGTTTTGTACCAGTGCTACGGTTTCCTCCCACACTCAAAAGCCATACAGGTTTGGAGGTTGATTGGCCTTGTTAAAATTGTAAATTGTCCCTGGTGTGTAGGATAGTGCCAGCATATGGGGATTGCTGCTCGTCACAGACTCAGTGCGCCAAAGGGCCTGTTTCCGCACCATATCACGAAATTAAACTAAACTAAACTAAACAACACTGACGCTAGTCTTTTATTTGCAGTTTTGTTTAAGCTAGCCATGATGAGCTTTATGTTCATGTATCCACGTCAGTGGTGAAACCACCAGGCCACCTCACCCAGTAATGAGGATTGAGCAATGTGTACTGTTTGATTGTGCCACGACGCAAAAAAAAAAACGACCGCAAAAAGATGAAGAATAAGATAAATAAGCGAATACACCAAGCGCAACGAGAAAAGCCAACAACCCAAGACATCCAAGAAAATGGCGAAAAAATTGATTCAGAAAGATTTGAGAATGTAAGAAAGAGTAGATAAGAACACAGCTAAAACTAGAAACCAGCCATGGAACAGCTTAGAAGTAATTACAAGAAGTTATTGAGGAGAGATACAAGAAGAAAAATATCACAGAGAAAAAAATAGACGAAAGGAAAAGTTATATAACGAAAAAAAACCGAACAACAGAAAAATAACGAGGAAAAAGAGAGAAGAAAACAAAAAGAAGAAGACAAATTTGTCACGAATTGTATAAAACAGAAAAGATAAACATGACACATAACAATTACGATACAAGAGAGGTTGTTAAGGCCAGAAACGATATGCGAGCGCAAAGGAAGGAGATTGTAATGGGACGAAAACAGAGAGCGAAGAGGATCCACGTAAGAACTAGCGAGAACCCAGCCAAGATAAGATATGAAAGAGAAGAAGTATGGTTTTTGCACACGAACTAGGGATTCTTGTGTTATCCCGTCAATGTATCTTGTAAAGGCGTAAAGTTCTAATGTCCCATCCTATCGTGGTAACGCAGACTGAGGACTTTGATGTCCTCACCCAAAAGATTGCTGACCTTCAAACCTATTTTGTCCCCATTTTCCAAATTTTTGATCACCTAAAAATTCAATGTAGGTCCTCGAGAGTCCCCCCTGGGGGGGGGGGGGGGGGGGGGGGGGGGGGAACCAATAATTAACCCCAAATCCCGAAAAATAACAAGTGGGTAAACAATTTGGCAGAGATAGTAAAATAGGCGCGTCGGATGAAGGATAAAGGTGGCCGTGCCGACCTCCAAGCCAAAATGGGAACTCACCAAGTCTCTATGACAAGAGCGTTGTGGTCAGGGTAACCCATGAAGCCCTGCCAAATCTAATGGAAACAAATTCCCGGGTTGTGAGCGAAGAGACGGAGTCCAAGGTAAGTGGCCATAATTCAAGAGACGGTAAATTATCTTCCGAGTATGATGTGTGGCGCGTGCGTCCCAAGGACCTAGACATGGGGCATCCTGCGTGTGTGGTCCAAAGAACGTATACGCCTTGCGAGACTCAGCAATCTGGGAGGTGCCATGTGACGGTACCCAACCACCTACACCAAGAGCACCCTATTATTAGGGATTTAGGATAAGTCGGTGTAAGTCTAATTTGGGTAGAATCTGAGCACTAGTATAGACCAGGCCGCAGGCGATCAGCGACAATGTGTCCCAATGTGGGATTATTATTAACTACCCCTTCATACTGCACTGTAATCTACCTGCGTAGAGTGGTTAGTAATGGGCAACAAAGAAACACCATACAAGTGTGAGGTTGTAAGGGGTTATGAGGGGGGACGTGCGATAAGTTAACTGTGAGTGGTAGGAATTGAGGATGAGAGAGAATCGGTGTGGCACAAAAGAAAGGGGGGGAAATTGGCAAGACACGCAAAGGTGGGAAGTCAACAAATGTGAGGGGCGCAAACTAATGATGGAAGATGAAATTATTCAGCTCTAGGTGTGTGAGACTGTGACAATGACTAGAGTGCAGACGGGGGCAGTGCATCATAGAGTCGAGATTAGTCTTAAAGTGATGGTGGTGTCGGTGTCCAAAGTATAGCGTCCTCAGACTCAGGAAAACTATCATCTTAATCGCAGTGGTCGCATCAACAGAGAGAGGTAAGATAAAAGCCTTCTATCCTGATGACACTAGTACTCGAAGCCCACCCATCAAGAGGAAAATATGTGATGCGGCGCCCACAACCATCTAAGGGTATCTAGCCTTTGTAAAAATCAGCATCTAGAGAGTTTCAGGATAATACAAAATGCAATAGTTAAATCCAGTACTCCTAGACATATCACATCCCCTCTCAAGTCGTCGCGTGTAATCCGCGGCTACGACCATGCGTTGTGTTTCAGCACACCTGGCATACTGTAGATTCACATGTAAAATGTAATTATATTAATGCGATAAACCCTAACAACGCGGGTTTCTGTAAGTAGTCCAAACTACAAAAAAAGGAAAAAGAAGAATTAGCAGTAATGTGTTCTGCTGACCATAATGTATTAGTCCTCTAGTGGACTCGAACTATCAGAGGTTTCGTGTATGTTTGATGAGTGGTGTGCGTGTAAACAAGGCAAACTCTTCGTACCCGAACTGTGTTGATCACTGCTCAGCGAGTCAGTCAATTACCCTAGGGCCCAGAGAATCTCGTAAGACAACAAAGGCACCCATCAAAATAAAAACTAATCAACTGTCATACTAACCTTATAGGAATTAGTTTAATCATAGGGGCCTAACAAAACTCACCTCCTTACAACTGTCTGCGAGAATTAGTGAGTCTTGACGATGTGGGTGGAACAACCACCGTTTTTTGAGCAAGTATGTGGCATAGCACTAGGGGTAAATAATACCCTTAAAACCAAGTTCAAGCGTGCCATGGCCAGGAGTAAGTCGCTTAGTGTACAAATAGATATCCATAAGTGGCACGAATCCACCGAGGTGTGGGGGTAAAGCAGTCCCCCCGTTTCAGCCCTCGCCGCCTAGTGCCAAGTTGCGCCAAGCGCTAGTAATCCTCACACGCAAAGGCGGGTCACCAAGCATCTCGGGCGAGCTGCGGAAGACCTCTCTCACTTCTGTGAAGCGACGCCCTCCATGTGTGGACATGGGGTATATACTTCCTATTAACGACAGGACAGTAACACGGGAAAAATTTAAATCGCGTGACAAAGCATCTGGATGCATCTATGTCCGAGTTAAGTAGGATGCACCTGTAGGACCACTTGGCGAAACCCACGACAAGTTAGAAGTGCATAAGTGCGGTAGAAAGGATAAAATAGGAGACTCTTGTTCTGAGGCAGCAACCGCAACGGGTCCACCTTTCAGGTCATACCAGCTGCGGATGTTCGCTACGTGGTAATCATACTCCAGCATACCACACACGTGACTCAAATGTCTGTGCCAGTATGGTGATACGCGTGTACTTGTATGGGGAGGGGTGATGAGCACGGGATGTAAGTAGTGAGCATGAGTATGATGAAAAAATTTTGTAGAGGTGTGGCCCCACATGTTACTTAGGGTCTTCTTTGTTCATATATGTGTGGTGTCACTAAATCAGTTAAGTGATAAAAAGTTGGGAGCTAAAGTATATCAGCTGATTGCAGTCTAGGGTCGCATATATAAAAACTTCTGTGAGTTTAGCTGCTTTGTATTATACTTGGGTACCAGTGGTATGCTCTAGGTCGACGTGGTGTGTCATGTGCGACTCACTCTATGTGTTCGGGCATTGTCAGGCAGTAGCCAGGTCCTCTATGTAAGATAACGATGGTGGGGCAGCGCTCCCCGTAGTCAAGCTCAGACTAGTGAAAAGTCCTGCGAACTAAGAAGGTGGAGAGGAAGAGATTCACTGTGACGAGTAGACCTGAAGGCCACACCACTTCCGGAGGGACTATAAAACCCGGAAGTGTTGCATGCCTCAGTGAGTCTCTGCAAGATGGGGGAGCGAGAGTGTCACGTCTCTCAGTCTGAGCTGTGAATAACACTGAACACATGTCTACTAAACAGTGCGTGGTTTTACTGGCCTGTCAATGCCCTTAATGTGGTTTGAAAATATAGTTTGGAAATGCTAAAGCTGTGTTGCCTTTAGTTTGGAAATGATAAAGCCGTGTTGCCTTTGGTTTGGAAATGCTAAAGTTGTGTTGCCTTTGGTTTGGAATTAAAGTTGCCTTGCCAAATTAAAATTGTCTTGCCAAATTAAAATTGTCTTGCCTAATTAAAGTTGCCTTGCCTAATTAAAGTTGCCTTGCCTTCCTTGCCTTCGATATAATTAAAAGTCTAATCTTGACCACTACTTGTTTGCGCTTTATATTGATTTTAGAAAAAAACGCTACCACATACGGCTGTGATTTTTGGACATCTTCCTCAGAGTCCCCCTCCGCTCATCAGGTGCCGAGGGTTTTTCACATCAATGAAAAATAAAAGAGTTATTAGTGTTTAAAAATTGTTGAGATTCTCTCTCCTGTCAATCACGGCCTGAAGGCCATGCCCCTTCTGGTGGGAGTGGCGGAGGGACTATAAAACCCAGAAATGTGAGCGTGGCTCAGTCTCTGCAAGATGGAGGAGGGAGAGGTCACAACTCGCTGTCTTTAGTGGCCTTGCACCCTGCTTGAAATGGTATAAAACCGCACTTGAATTTGGTGGCCTTGCACCCTGCTTGAAGTGGTAAGAGACTACACTTGAATTTGGTGGCCTTGCTTGAAATGGAATTTCAAGGAATAGCCGTGTCAACTGCCAGCCCACCAGTCGTGAGTGAGTGAGCTGCCAGCACAACAAGCTCGAGTGACTGAGCCGCCAGCTCAAGAATCCATTCAGCCCACAATGTCCATTCTAGCACTTTGGAAACCAGTCCCTTCAGCCCACAACACCCATACTATTGCTCCAGAAAGTTCATTTGTTTTTGAAATGGCAGTGCTGGAGGAGATTAGGGAAGGGGTTGGGAAAAATGTTGAGCAGAATTCAGAAGGTGCAAAAGTTTGGATGACATAAAAGTAGTGTGAACGGGTGATCAAGGGTTGGCATGGTCTCAGTGGGCCAAAGGGCCTGTGGCTCTTCTGTATCCCTAAAAGAGTTTGTGACATGGCTCTCGTTCAAATGGTGCCATGTCACATCAACATGTACAGGTGTGCAATATCTGGGTTAAACACTTCATCCAAACCACTGGCGGTTAGGGCGGCACAGTGGTGCAGCACTAGTGTTCCTACCTTGCAATGCCAGAGGCACGGGGTTTGATCCTGACTACAGGTGCTGTTGGTACGGCATTTGTATGTTCTCCCCTTGACCGTGTGGGTTTTCTCTGGGTGCTCTCATTCCTCCCACACTCCAAAGACGTACAGGTTTGTAGGTTAATTGACTTCTGTAAATTGTAAATTGGCCCTAATGTGCAGGATAGGGCGAGTGTACGGGGCGATCGGTGGCTGGCGTAGACTCAGTGGGTCCAAGTGCCTGTTTCTGCGCTGCATCTCTAAAGACTAAAGTCTAAAGTCAGGTCCCTCAAGATAGTTGTGAGGAAGGACTGACCTCCCTGAAGAGATGCAGATCTTCAAACCTCTTCCTCTAAACTCAATTGGTCAATTAATTGCGTACATTGAAGAACAGTGTATGAAACCCAGTCTTATATTAAGGTACAAAACATAAAGTGCTGGAGGATCTTAGTGAGTCAGGCTGTAGATGAATGGACAGACATCGTATTGGGTCAGTCTCCTCTTCTGACTGATGCAAGCGATACGTGCAAGTTATTAAGATAATAGTCCATGCCAATATTTAGTACACAGCAGTGAAGAATAGACGCATCCATTTGTTGATTCATGAGATGTATTTTTCCACTTCTTATGGGTAAACAATTGGAAATGAATAGTCCAATTTTCACTATGAGTGGGCAGTAATTTCACTGGTAGCAAGAAAGTCATCTCATTCAGTTTTGCAGAATGAAAAATGTCACTTTGTCATTTTTTTCAGGAATTGACTTTCAGGAAATCCAGTTCACTATTAGCAAGTTTCATTCGACATTTTAATGGTGACAGTGTATATTAGATAATTCATAATAAATCAGAATTCTCAGATGTGACAAGCTGCCTTGCATTAAATTACTAATAATATGTGACACCAGTTTTATGTCGGGTTTTACAATGGCAGCTCTATGATAGTAAAACATGCCCGATTTCAAGAATGTCTGATAGTATCACAGTTTGTGCATCCTGTTTGCAGCTACGATCAGTAATTCTTGTTAAAGTTGACTTCTACATTTTCTCAGGACACTCCACTTAATGCATCAAAATTGCTTCAAGGAATATTTATATTTTTTGCTGGTTTGGCTGGTTTAGGCAGTGAGTTTCAGAGCTGTAATAAAATGCCTGGATAGAGTGGGTGTGGAGAGGATGTTTCCAGTCTCGGACCAGAGGGCACAGCCTCAGAATAAAAGGATGTCCCTTAAGAATGGAGATGCGGAGCAATTTCTTTTAGGGGTGATGAATCTGTGGAATTGCCACAGACGGCGGTGGAGGCCAAGTCATTGGGTATTTTTAAAATGGAGATTGATAGGTTCTTGATTAGTAAGGGTGTCAAAGGTTACGGGCAGAGGACAGGGGAATGAAGATGAGCGATAAAATAGATCAGCCATGAGCAAATGGCAGTGCAGATTCAATGGGTCAAATGGATTAATTCTACTCCAATGTCTTATGGTTTTATGTACCGACCAGGAAGGGTGAAGATTCTCTTGTGAGTTACCAGGTTAATATAAAACAGTAGTGAGTGCTGCTACCTCAACAAGGTGGCATCTCCCTTCAAGTATCCCCACCCTGCCCTCTTCTCTCTGCAACAATTGTGCAGGAGGTACAGAACCCTCAAGTTTGCATGTCAGCAAGTTCAGGAATAGCTTCTTTCCAACAAATGTCAGGTTCTTGAACATAGAAACATAGAAACATAGAAACATGGTGCAGGAGTAGGCCATTCGGCCCTTCGAGCCTGCACCGCCATTCAATATGATCATGGCTGATCATCCAACTCAGTATCTCGTACCTGCCTTCTCTCCATACCCCCTGATCCCCTTAGCCACAAGGGCCACATCTAACTCCCTCTTAAATATAGCCAATTAACTGGCCTCAACTACCCTCTGTGGCAGAGAGTTCCAGAGATTCACCCTGTGTGGGAAAAAAAAAAGAACCAACCCCCCAGCCCTAATCCTACCTCAGCAATGAAACACTATAGACCACCTCTTGTACCACCATTGACGTTTTATTAATCTAAATTTATTTTGCACTAACAACTTTTAATTCTACAGTATTTTTCTATTTTTACTGAATTGTAGAGTTTTATATGTAATTTATGTATAATTTACGCTTTATGCTTTCGTATGTTATGTATACTGTTCCGTACCCAAGGTAGGATTAGGGTTGTATGGAAGATAGACACAAAAAGCTGGAGTTTTTGCATCTGCAGTTCCTGTGACACAGTTACAGGGAAAGCATGCGACCTCCAAGAAGGCAGTACTCGGCCGAGGTCAGGATTGAACCCAGATCGCTGGTGCTTGTGAGACAGCGGCTCTGTTAGCTACACCACCATGCTGCCCAAAAAGATCAGTTTATTTCTATTATTTGATTTATGTCCTGTAAACAATTTTCAATCCACTTCAATATCTGAATTCCATCTTCCTGAACGTTGACAACCAATTCTAATTACACACATTCCTAATCTATCGGAAAGGGCATAACCTAAAAATGTGATGCAAGTCGCAGTCTTAAATGGGATAATTACAGAAAATTATATTATATATTATATTAATCATATTATATATATATGTGTGTGTGTGTGTGTGTGCTTATATAACACATATATATAACACATGTGTGTGTACACATTTATATGCAGATGAATACACACACACACACACACACACACACACACACACACACACACACACACACACACACACATATATATATATATATATATATATATATATATATCCACGTAGTTGTTTATACGCAGGGTAGTTGTTTATTCAGGCAGCTTTGATAGAAATTCATCAACATTATCAACTACTTTTTATAAAAAATCTATTCCACATATTTACTGATTCCTGGCCTCTTTGTCCATCACCCATCCATTTTGAAGTAATTTGAGTTTTTGCCACACAGATTGATTTCCATGATGTGCAGTTTATGTTTTCACACCACCGATCATTACTCCTCACCCCTGGGTTCTGACTAATTGATTAGCAGAAACCTCTGGGCAAAGGATCAGAAACCAGAGGTGTGAGTAGGCAAACTGCATGTTACTCAAATTGATCTCTGTCACAAAGCCTAAAAAATCTTCAAAAACCTGATGGTGTGAAGGACATTTTCTGAAGCCAGTCTCTTTCGTTCCTATCAAGACCTGAGGGAAATGTAATTATGTGGTAATTGTGAACGTAAAACGCATCTTTTAAATGTTCAAGGTCTGAAATCCAAATAATGCTGATAGACTTCTCAAAGGAATGGCATTGTTTTGCATCTGCAGTCAAGTCGGGAACAGTCTAATTTGCATTTAAAGCTCTCATTCTAAACCTGACTTTTACACTTTATTGAAATCATTTGACTCCAATATAAACTGACATTGTTCGTTGATAGCCTACTAATTCTATATGCCTTTTTAGAAATATATATATATATGTATATATATGTATATATATATATATATATATATATATATATATTTTTATATATATATGTATATATATATATATATATATATATATATCGATATATATATATATATATATATATATATATATATATATATATATGTTATCTATGTGTATATATATATATACACGATATATATATATATATTTATATACACACACATATATATATATATATACACACACACACATATATATATATATATATATATAAATATATATATATGCATACATATATATAAATTCATATATAAAAGCATATATAAATTCATATATAAAAACATTCATATATTAAAATATAAATGTGTGTATATGTGTATGTATGTGTGCATGTGTGTACATAGATATATATATATGTTTGTGTGTGTGTAAATTTCCACTTTTGTATTTGACTTGCATTTCAACTGTTTTGGATGCTGTTGCATTGGATGGGAATACAATAAAATGTTTTTCTGTTAAAAAGTTGCATATAAACGAATGGTGCGTATGTCATTTACTCAGACCTTGCTACCTAAATCCCTGTTAAAAAAAAGCTCCACATCGGGCAGATTAATTTAAAAATGATCACTGCAATAAAATATGGTGGATTTTTGTTTGAAGATGATGCTGCAATTAACTTAACCCATTAAAGTGTGGGACTAATTGCAGCTGTTTATGTAGCCATTAACGGGCTCGTGCTCATAATCTGCTTTGACATGATCACTGGTATGATCTCTCGAAAATTAATTGAAAGTGCCAGTTTGGAGATCTCAGTCCAGCATTTTGCTCAGTGACCAATGACCATATCAATGCATTGGAGACACAGGGTTTTTTCACAATGTTATTTCCTCAGTCCAATGAATTGCATGAAAGGAATCAGTGAAGCATGGCCAGTGTAATAAAATCATGGGGATAAAAGTTTCCTTGCACTTTCTAAAAAGCTATTACAGCGTTTTGTTAATTTTAAATGTATTTAGAACTTGCACATGTTCTCTATTCAATGCAGCCAGCTCCTGCACACAACGGCTAATGAGACTGAATGGAAATTGTGTAGGACTTTTAAGTACAGTTGATCTGCGCTATAATGCTGTCTTTAAGAGGTAAAATAAAAAACATGTCTTGCCAAAGTACATTGTATAGAGAAGGTATTATATTTAATTATTGGCAAATGTACCAAAAAATAAAGCTTGAATCGTAGCATTTCACAAGGATCATTGTATATTGTAGAACAAAGCAAATGAAATATCATTGCAACATAACAGAATATTTCTATATCGATGCATCTCTACTTTTCTACTTTTGGACCCTGTAAATCAAAATATAAACCTCAGTGGACATTGCGCTGATAATAACAGTTCCACATTTTCTTCTATGCCCTCGAGTTTATATTCTTCCATTTGTCCTTTACTGCTTACAGTATATCCCCTTTCTTTTATAATTTTGCATTCTATGCTTCCTTTGGATTCCTGGCCTTTCTGGTTTACTTTAGTTTAGCGATACAGTGTGGAAACAGGCCCTTTGGCCCACTGAGTCTGCACCGACCAGCGATCACTGCATACACTAGCACTATCCTACACACACAAGGGACGATTTACAATTTTACCAAGTCAATTAGACCACAAATCTGTACGTCTTTGGAATGTGGGATGAAACCGAAGCACCCGGAGAAAATGCACGCAGGTCACAGGGAGAAAGTACAAACTCCGTACAGACGGCACCCATAGTCAGGATTGAACCCGGGTCTCTAGCGCTGTAAGGAGGCAACTCTACTGCTGCGCCACTGTGCTGCCCCATTCTAGAATAGTTCAAATTGTATTCTTGGGTTTTAATCAATATCATCTTGTTAGTATGTGGTCTGGTTTGTTTGTGTTCTCAGTATGAAGTGTTTCCTTAGATTTGTTATATCATAAAATGGCATGGAGCTGTGGACTACATCTTCCATGCCAATTGAAGTTCAATCTAGTGACATCAGTAAACAAGTGGACCTAATCATTAGAACTTGCATGCTTTGGGAGGCAAGACCAAGAATAAAAAGTGAAATTCTTTTACCTGCAAAATGACTGTGGTGCAGAAGACCTGTGCCAGTGTATATGATGGGCAATAATGTAGGAGGTGGAACTATGAGCATGATTTAGGTATTGAGCCCGAGAGTGATAGTTATTGCAATATTTCACCCATTAGCACATAAATAATGTCCTGTAATCCCAGTTGAAACTGACCTGTGATGATATATGTTATGCCCACATCTCACCAAGTGCAGCTGAGTAATGGATCCAACCACTGCTGGAAGCAACTGGTCAACTTGAGGATCACCGGCAATGGAATTGGCAGTGCAGATCCAGGAGAGACGTGTTGTATGTGCTCGACCCCAAGATCCTAGGAAGAGAAGTAGACACTCAATGAGAAGTGTTCAAGAAGGAACTGCAGATGCTGGAAAATTGAAGGTACACAAAATTGCTGGAGAAACTCAGCGGGTGCAGCAGCATCTATGGAGCGAAGGAAATAGGCAACGTTTCGGGCCGAAACCCTTCTTCAGACTCAATGAGAAGTCTTCCATGCCAGGAGTCCTGGAAACCATCTAAGGGCAGCACAGTGGTGCAGCGGCAGAGTTGCAGCCTTACGGCGCCAGAAACCCAGATTCGATCCTAACTACAGGTGCTGTCTATAAGGAGTTTGTACGTTCTCCCCGTGACCTGCATGGGCTTTCTCCGGGATCTCCAGTTTCCTCCCACACTCCAAAAACATAACCAAAAAGACAATACGGGGAGAAAAGTTGAGGTGCGAAGGTAAGCTAGCCAAGAATATAAAGCAGGATAGTAAAAGATTCTTTCGGTATGTGAAGAGGAAAAAATTAGTTAAGAACAATGTTGGACCCTTGAAGACCGAAAAAGGTGAATTTGTTATGGGGAACAAGGAAATGGCAGATGAGTTGAACAGGTACTTTGGATCTGTCTTCACTAAGGAGGACACAAACAATCTTCCATATATATTAGTGGCCAGAGGATCTGGGGTGACAGAGGAACTGAAGGAAATCCACATTAGGCGGGAAATGGTGTTGGATAGACTGATGGGACTGAAGGCTGATAAATCCCCAGGGCCTGATGGTCTGCATCACAGGGTACTTAAGGAAGTGGCTTTAGAAATCGTGGATGCATTGGAGATAATTTTCCAATGTCCTATAGACTCAGGATCAGTTCCTGAGCATTGGAAGGTAGCTAATGTTATCCCATTTTTTAAGAAAGACAGGAGAGAGAAAACGAGGAATTATCGACCAGTTAGCCTGACATCGGTGGTGGGGATGATGCTGGAGTCAATTATAAAAGATGAGATAGCCGCACATTTGGATAGCAGTAACAGGATCGGTCCGAGTCAGCATGGATTTACGAAGGGGAAATCATGCTTGACTAATCTTCTGGAATTTTTTTAAGATGTAACTAGGAAAATGGACAAGGGAGAGCCAGTGGATGTAGTGTACCTGGACTTTCAGAAAGCATTTGATAAGGTCCCACATAGGAGAATAGTGGGCAAAATTAGGGCACATGGTATTGGGGGTAGAGTGCTAACATGGACAGAGAAGTGGTTGGCAAACAGGAAACAAAGAGTAGGGATTAACGGGTCCCTTTCAGAATGGCAGGCAGTGACTAGTGGGGTACCGCTGGGACCGCAGAGATTTATAATATACATCAATGATTTGGATGAAGGGATTCAAAGTAACATTAGCAAATTTGCAGATGACACAAAGCAGTGTGCGAACTGTGAGGAGGATGCTATGAGAATGCAGGGTGACTTGGACAGGTTGAGGGAGTGGGCAGATGAAGTTTAATGCAGATAAATGTGAGGTTATCTACTTTGGTAGCAAAAACATGAAGGAAGATTACTTCTAAAAGGCGTCAAGTTGGGAAAAGGGGAAGTACAACGGGATCTGGGGGTCCTTGTACATCAGTCTATGAAAGTAAGCATGCAGGTACAGCAGGCAGTGAAGAAAGCGAATGGCATGTTGGCCTTCATAACAAGAGGAATCAAATACAGGAGCAAAGAGGTCCTTCTGCAGTTGTACAGAGCCCTAGTGAGACCACACCTGGAGTATTGTGTTCAGTTTTGGTCCCCTATTTTCAGGAAGGACATTCTTGCTATTGAGGGAGTGCAGCGTATGTTTACCAGGTTAATTCCCGGGATGGCGGGACTGTCATATGCTGAGAGAATGGAGCAGCTGGGCTTGTACACTCTGGAGTTTAGAAGGATGAGAGGCAATCTCATTGAAACATATAAGATTGTTAAGGGCTTGGACATGCTAGAGGCAGGAAACATGTTCCCGAAGTTGGGGAAGTCCAGAACCAGGGGCCACAGTTTAAGAATAAGGAGTAAGCCATTTAGAACAGAGACAAGGAAACACTTTTTCTCACAGAGAATGGTGAGTCCGTGGAATTCTCTGCAGCGGTGGTGGAGGCAGGTTCTCTGGATGCTTTCAAGAAAGAGCTAGATAGGGCTCTTAAAATTAGCGGAGTCAGGGGATATGGGGTGAAGGCAGGAACGGGGTACTGATTGTGGATGATCAGCCATGATCACATTGAATGACGGCGCTGGCTCGAAGGGTCAAATAGCCTACTCCTGCACCTATTGTCTATTGTCTATTGACATACAGGTTTGTAGGTTAATTGGCTTGATAAATTGTAAATTGTCTCTAGAGTGTGTAGGTAGTGTTAATGTGTGGGGATCATTGGTCGGCGTGGATTCGGTGGGCTGAAGGGCCTGTTTCCACACCGTATCTCTAAACAAATCTAAACTGAAAGAAGTAAGCCAAAGGATTGGCATTGGAAGGAGGACAGAGGAAGCTAGAGAAATCAGTGACAGAATAGATGATCCATGACTTCGACCGAGTGCCAGGGAAAGATTCCTGCCTCAGACGTCACGTTCAGCGTAAACAGAATAATCGTGTCCAAGAACTATCATCCTCACCAAACTCTCTAACGCACTACTTAAGAAGGTACTCTGACATCATATTTTTTAAACAAAATTAACAAGCATCATGGTTAGCATCGATGAGATGAGCCGAATGGGCTTAGTTCAAATCTGGTCTGTGTGTAAATTATTAGCCAAAGAGTCTGTTTATACGCTGAGTGACTCTACGATTCAATGACATGCATCCTGCATTTTATACACTCCCAGCCCTTCAACCAGAGTATATACATTTCAATGGTTTAGTTTTAGTTTAGCTTAGAAATACAGCCCTTCTCCCCACTGAGTCCTCACTGCACATTAACACTACCCTACACACACTAGGCCTTGGGACAATTTTTTACATTTTATACCAAGCCAATTTACCTACAAACCTGTATGTCCTTGGAGTGTGGAAGGAACCAAAGATCTCGGACAAACACCAACTCAAGTCACGGGCAGAATGTACAAACTCCGTATAGACAGCATCTGTAGTCAGGATCAAACCCAGGTCTCTGGCGTTGTAAGGAAGTATCTCTACCCCTTACACTACCATCTCTCTGATAATATTCCTGTTTCTTAAAGGAGAAGGTTGCTCACCTATAGTTGCTGGTAGAGCTGCTGCCTCAATGCGCTAAAGAACCAGATTCGATCCTGACCTCGGGTGCTGTCTGTATGGAGATTGCATGTTCTCCCTGAGACTGCGTGGGTTTCCTCCAGGTGCTCCGATTTCCACACATATTCCAAAATATTCAGGTTTGTAGGTTAATTAGCCTCTGAAAATTGGCTCTGGTGTGCAGGAGTGGATGAGTGGGATAACATGGAACTGGGGCAGCACAGTGGCGCAGCAGTAGAGTTGCTGCCTTACTCCGCCAGAGACCAGGGTTCGATCCTGACTAGGGGTGCTGTTTGTACAGAGTTTTGTATGCTCTCCCTGTGACCACGTGAGTTTTCCCCAGGTGCTCCGGTTTCCTCCCACACTCCAAAGACGTACAGGTTTGTAGGTTAATTGCTTTGGAAAGTTGTAAAATTGTCCCCAGTGTGTGTAGGTTAGTGCATGAGATGATCGATGGTCAGTGCAAACTCGGTGGGCTGTATGGCCTCTTTCCACGCTATATCTATAAAGTCTGAGAACTAGTGGGAAGGGGTGATCGGTGGACGCTGTGGACGGTGGGCTGAAGGGCCTGTTTCCATGCTGTACCTTTCAATCAATTCATTCCAATCACTGCAGGCTGCGGGCTCAGACTGGCTGAGTGAGGAGGCAGCAGCCCAACAGACACAGTTCCCTGGAGGACAAGATGTCTCTGACAACACAGTGCCTGTGGGCTACGATCTTTAAAGAAGAAGCCACGCTTATCTTCTTGCTTCTCGCATCCTGCATAACTCTTGAGCCACAATCCCTTCTGGCTTATTATTCAGGTGCCTATCACTCTCAGGTATCAGAGACTATAGGGCGAAGGCAGGAGAATGGGGTTAGGAGGGAGAGATAGATCAGCCATGATTGAATGGCAGTGTAGACTTGATGGGCTGAATGGCCTAATTCTACTCCTATTCCTTATGACTGCATTCTCCCCTCACCCTTCCATTTTTGCTATTCCCATTTCAAATAGACAAAGTAATTCCAATTGGTTAAGTGGTGGACGTGGAGTCGTCTATTCCAAAAACAATCACCTTATTACACTTTAAAGGGCCTGTCCCACTTGGGCGATTTTTTAGGCGACTGTCATAGTCGTAGCTCGTCGCCGAAAAACTGCCGAATGGACCCCCCCCCACCCACGACAATGTCTACGACAAGCCACAACAACCTACCACCTAGTCGACGTCAAGCTACGACAAGCTACCTACAATCTGCGACCCATTAGGATGTCCACCCACGACCACACCTACGACAACTAATGTCCACAAGCTACGAAAAGCTACGACCCTGTCGGCGAGAACTGAAGATAATTCATTTCGAGGATGTAACTAGTAGTGTGGATAGGGGAGAACCAGTGGATGTGGTGTATCTGGACTTCCAGAAGGCTTTCGACAAGGTCCCACATAAGAGATTAGTATACAAACTTAAAGCACAAGGCATTGGGGGTTCAGTATTGATGTGGATAGAGAACTGGCTGGCAAACAGGAAGCAAAGAGTAGGAGTAAACGGGTCCTTTTCACAATGGCAGGCAGTGACTAGTGGGGTACCCCAAGGCTCAGTACTGGGACCCCAGCTATTTACAATATATATTAATGATCTGGATGAGGGAATTGAAGGCAATATCTCCAAGTTTGCGGATGACACTAAGCTGGGGGGCAGTGTTAGCTGTGAGGAGGATGCTAGGAGACTGCAGGGTGACTTGGATAGGCTGGGTGAGTGGGCAAATGTTTGGCAGATGCAGTATAATGTGGATAAATGTGAGGTTATCCATTTTGGTGGCAAAAACAGGAAAGCAGACTATTATCTAAATGGTGGCCGATTGGGAAAGGGGGAGATGCAGCGAGACCTGGGTGTCATGGTACACCAATCATTGAAGGTAGGCATGCAGGTGCAGCAGGCAGTAAAGAAAGCGAATGGTATGTTAGCTTTCATTGCAAAAGGATTTGAGTATAGGAGCAGAGAGGTTCTACTGCAGTTGTACAGGGTCTTGGTGAGACCACACCTGGAGTATTGCGTACAGTTTTGGTCTCCAATTCTGAGGAAGGACATTATTGCCATAGAGGGAGTGCAGAGACGGTTCACCAGACTGATTCCTGGGATGTCAGGACTGTCTTATGAAGAAAGACTGGATAGACTTGGTTTATACTCTCTAGAATTTAGAAGATTGAGAGGGGATCTTATAGAAACTTACAAAATTCTTAAGGGGTTGGACAGGCTAGATGCAGGAGAGATGTTCCCGATGTTAGGGAAGTCCAGGACAAGGGGTCGCAGCTTAAGGATATAGGGGAAATCCTTTAAAACCGAGAGGGTAGTTGAGGCCAGTTCATTGGCTATATTTAAGAGGGAGTTAGATGTGGCCCTTGTGGCTAAGGGGATCAGGGGGTATGGAGAGAAGGCAGGTACAGGATACTGAGTTGGATGATCAGCCATGATCATATTGAATGGCGGTGCAGGCTCGAAGGGCCGAATGGCCTACTCCTGCACCTAATTTCTATGTTTCTATGTTTCTATGAGATGAGAAGAACTTTTTTCACACAGAGAGTGGTGAATCTCTGGAACTCTCTGCCACAGAGGGTAGTTGAGGCCAGTTCATTGGCTATATTTAAGAGGGAGTTAGATGTGGCCCTTGTGGCTAAGGGGATCAGGGGGTATGGAGAGAAGGCAGGTACAGGATACTGAGTTGGATGATCAGCCATGATCATATTGAATGGCGGTGCAGGCTCGAAGGGCCGAATGGCCTACTCCTGCACCTAATTTCTATGATTCACCGGTACCTGTCGCCGGTTGACACTAGTTGATGTAGGTAGTCACCAATGGAATTCTCCTAAGTCAGCACTGTCGACAACCCATGTCACCTGGCTATAACCCACGTCATCCTGGCGACAACCTACGACAGCACCCACGTCAGGAGAAGTCAAGCTATGCTCATTGGCGTCAAGCCCACTGTTGCCAAAAATGTTTCAACATGTTTAAAATCCAGCGGCAACCAGAAAGACGCTACGACTCTTTGGGTGACTGAGGAGACTACTGACGATCATACTGGCAACACCTAGCGACCATGTGGCGACAGCCTAGTCACCTGTAGTCACCTAAAAAATAGCCTTTAGTTTAGTTTAGAGAAACAGAGTGGAGACAGGCCCTTCGGCCCACCGAGTCCATGGCGTCCATCTGTTCACGCTAGTTCAATGTTATCCCACTTTCTCATCCACCCCTATACACTAGGGGCAACTTACAGCAGCCAATTAACGTACAAACCTGCATGTCTTTGGGATGTGAAGGCACAGTGCAGAGCAAGTTTGGCCACCAATCTCCAGGAATTTTTCTGTCCATCCTACAATTACCATTTTGAAGAAGGGTCCCAACCCGAAGCAATCGGTCCATGTTCTACAAGGATGCTGCCTGACACGATGAATTACTCCAGCAGTTTGTGTCTCTTTTTTTTATTAAAAGAGTATTTGCAGTTCCTCCTTTCTATACCATGGGAATGCACATGGGTAATTACTCAACAAATTATAATTTTGGTTGAGATTGGATATCGTAAAAATCCTCAGGTATGCAAGAGGTGTGAAAAGGTACAGAAAGGGTCTAGAGTGGGTAGAAGACCATCTGAGGGTGTCGAGGAGGAGGGGAGAACTCCTAGCCTTCTACCCTCTTTAGACCTTTTCTGTACTTTTTTATTTCGCTAGTTTCCCTCTCCCCTGACTCTCAGTCTGAAGAAGGGTCTCGAACTGAAACACCACCTACTCCATTTCTCCAGCAATGCTGCCTCACCTGCTGAGTTATTTCAGCTTTTTGTGTCTAGCTTTTAGAAAAGTGAGGGGCCAGGTACAAAGTGCATCTGATCTTTCACATCAGCAACTTACAGAACTCCCCAGGGTTGAATGGTCGAGTCACAGGTCGATAAGGTTTTTGGCGCCATACATGGCAGCCGCGCCAACAGCCTGTCTTGGCTTTTTCTTCTTTTACTGTTTTGGTCTGTGTTTACTGCGTTTGCTTGTATGTTTTTAGTGCACCTTTAGTTTTTGTATTATGTGGAGGGTAGAGGTGGGGGTCGGGGGAATTTCTTTTATCACTTTCCTCGACGGAGATGCAACTTTTACATCATATCTCCGTCTGCACTGTGGCTTTAACATCGTGGAGCAGGCGGTCCCTTTGTTAGGGATCGACTGCGGGAGTTCCAACTGCAGGAGCTTCGACCGCCCCAACTGTGGATGGTCCGATTGCCCCGACTGCGGGAGAAAAGGAGGAAAGAAGATACAAGTTATTTGACTTCCATCACAGTGGGGAATGTGTGGTCGCCGAGAAAACAAGATGGACGTGCTGTCTGCTCTGGTAGGGACGCGGTGGGAGTGCCGGGAGTGCAGTGATCTCGGTGTTTTGCGGGGACATCACTCCATGTGGACATTCCAGAGTCTGGTGCGAGTGTGGATGGCATTCCGACTGTTCGGGCGGACAGTATTGTGCCAGTTCTGGGCACCATGTTATAGGAAAGATATTGGCAAGCATGAAAGGGTTCAGAGAAGATTTATGAGGATGTTGCCAGGACTCGATGGTGTGAGCTATAGGGAGAGGTTGAGTAGCCTGGGTCTCTATTCCTTTTTGCACAGGAGGATGAGGGGTGATCTTATAGAGATGTATAAAATCATTCGAGGAATAGATCGGGTAGATGCACAGAATCTCTTGCCCAGAGTAGGGGAATTGAGGACCAGAGGACATAGGTTCAAGGTGAAGGGAAAAAGAATTGATAGGAATGTGAGGGGTAACTTTTTCACACAAAGGGTGGTGGGTGTATGGAACATGCTACCAGAGGAGGTAGTTGAGGCTGGGACTATCCCAATGTTTAATAAGCAGTTAGACAGCTACATGGAGGGATATGGACCAGGCCCAGGCAGGTGGGACAAGTGTAGCTGGGACATGTTGGCCAGTGTGGGCAAGTTGGGCCAAAAGGCCTTTTTCCACACTACTGTATGAGTGTGAGTTGTGAATCTGTGGAATTCTCTTCCTCAGAAGGCAGTGGAGGCCGATTCACTGGATGCATTCAAAAGAGAGTTAGATAGAGCTCTTAGCTCTAGTGGAATCAAGGGATATGAGGAGAAGGCAGGAACTGGGTACTGGTTGTGGATGATCAGCCATGATCACATTGAATGGCGGTGCTGGGGCGAAGGGCCGAATGGCCTACTCCTGCACCTATTTTTTATGTATCTATGTATATATGACTATGACTTTAATGGTGAACACAAAGGCAGAGAGAAGGCTCAGATGAACTCCAGTGTTTGGCTGACTCCAGCGCTGCTATGTGGTGGTATGGAGTTGCAGATGGAAGCACCATGGATCAGCCAGCCAGTTGTCAATGCTTCCAGCCCATTACCGTCTAAACTGGGCTTCTCCGTAATCCTCATCCTCAGCTGCCTCGTTTCACTTCCCCTGGTCCGCAGCCTTGTCAATCCAATGCTAGGCAAAAATAACAATCACGTGTCGGTAGGTGAGTGCTGTTTCAATGAGGTAACTAGACAGTAACACCACTCTAGTTGCATTTGATCTGTGAGATTACAGTCTACAGATTTGCAGTCAGCCAACATTTACTTTTTTATTTGACATATAAGCAAGAAAAGAAGTTGTCAATCATTGTGGCAGATTAATCAGCTCCTTTCTGTTCAACACCAGAAGCTACAGTGAAGTAGGTGAAGCACTTCGGTAAAAAAAAAACCTGTAGAAAACCCGTAAATGGAACACGAGAGATGAATTCACACTTCCGGCGTGGGGTTAATGGAGAACCATTAGAATTTGCCCTGTTAAAAATGATTTTAAATCGTTCCAGACTCTATATTGAATCCTACAACTTTGGGGGACATGCTTTCTCTGCCTGTGTCAGAACGGGCCAGTCCCCCTGCAAGTCAAAACACAAAATGCTGGATTATCTCAGCAGGTCAGGCAGCATCTCTGGAGAGAAGGAATGGGTGAAGCTTAGGGTCGAGACCTTTCTTCAGACTGGTTAGGGATAAGGGAAACGAGAGATGTAGATGGTGATGTAGAGAGATAAAGAACAATGAATGAAAGATATGCAATAAAGTAACGATGACAAAGGAAACAGGCCATTGTAAGCTGTTTGTAGGGTGAAAATGAGAAAAACTAGTACAACTTGGGTGGGGAGGGATAGAGAGCAAGGGAATGTACACAAAATTGCTGGAGAAACTCAGCGGGTGCAGCAGCATCTATGGAGCGAAATAATAGGCAACGTTTCTGAAACCCTTCTTCAGACAAGGGAATGTCAGGACTAACTGAAGGCTCAGATTTTCTCTCTCTATCAGTACAGCCCTGACACAGTCAGTGAGTGGTACAATCCTTGTCACGTTCATTTGTCAGTATTCTCAATCGCCAACTGCTCCCATTTTGTGAACCATATTTTTTTTAATCATTCTATCTCACTCGCGACTTCCATTAACTCATCGGTACAGATGACCTCCTCGCGCTATCCCCAAGGCAGTCCTGGCCTCACCATACCAGCGATATTCCCTTCGTCCTTTCTATTTACCCACAGTTTATCTGCAATTGAAAGGTAACCTGTTTTCCCTCTTTTCCAGTACTGAAATGTTAACTTGCTTTCTTCTTCCACAGAATTTCCCTGACCTTTGCAGAGTTTTTTCTTTATGTTTTGTTTAAAACTGAAGTAGATATTTTCTTGAAAAACAACAAAACACTCATTTTAGCATCTGCAACCAGCATCTGCTGTTGCTTCCTACAAACCAGCATCTGTGGTTCCTTCCGACTAACCAGCATCTGCGGTTTATTCCTGCACATTTTGTCCACTCCGCATCAAAATCTCCTCAGGGTATGCCTACTTTGGGGATGTTTTCCTCCTCTCTCCGATGAGAGTTCTGTGAGAACCCCTCGACCTTCAGTCTGAAGAGTCATGTAGACGGGACATTTCCAGTGTAGATGGGATATGTTAGTCAGTGTGGGCATTGGGCCGAAGGGACTGTGTCCACCCTGTATGACTCTAGGACTCTAAGAAGCGTTCTGACCCAAAATGTCACCCATCCGTTTTCTCCAGAGATGCTGCCTGACCTGCTGAATTACCCCAGCACGTTGTGTCTCTACTCATTCTAAACCTAGTTGTTTTAATGCTGCAGTGAAGGGTTTGGAAATCGCCATGAATGTAAATATTCCTGAAGGAAAACAAAAAAAAGTGGTATTTGATACAAAAGGGTGTAAATACAAAACTGATGTGATATGCAAATGGAGAGCTTCTGGATTGTAACAACCTGCCCTGGGGGGTGTAATTAGTAAAGATACTGGAAGCAGGGAACTATTTGGCTATTTGAATAGTTTGGTCAACTGGGGATATCTAGCACATGCTGCTTCTGAGTGAGAGAGCAAGTCCATGCAACAAATCTAACTGAAGAAGGCCGTAGCACCTGGTATCATTCATCCAGCATATCACTCAAGACCCAGCATATTTTCATTGGAGCAGGTACCATCCAATCCAAAATATTGTCGGCCCATTTTCCTCTTCAGATACTGCTTGATCCACTGAGTTCCTCCAGACTTCCTATTTTCCTCAAGATTCTGGCATCTGCAGTCATAGGTTCATAAGTCATAGGAGCAGAATTAGGTCATTCGCCCCATCAAGTCTACTCCGCCATTCAATCGTGGCTGATCTATCTTTCCCTCTTAACCCCATTCGCCTGCCATCTCCCCATAACCCCTGACACCCATACTAATCGGTTATGTCACCATCCGTGTGGGCTCATGGGAGGGGAAATATTGCACACAAATAGCATGAAACACACAAGAATTGAAGATGCTGGAGTCTCATGTAGAACACTAAGTGCTGGAGTAATTCAACAGGTCAGACAGCATCTGTGATGGGAATGAATGGGCAGCGTTTCGGGTCGGAACTACTTCAGACTCGAAACGTCGCCCAGACATGTCCTCCAGAGATGCTAACTGACCCGTTGTGTAACTCCAGCATTTTCAGTTCTAAAGAAGATGGGTAAATGACTTTCCCTCAATTTTTCTGCTTTAAAGCCCGGGATGAATTGTTCAGCAACATTTCAGCACACCAAAAGAGTGACAGCATTCTTTCATAGTTAGCTCCCTCTTCAGGATATAAATGCAATTTTAAAAAATGGCCCAAAATACCAGTTGTGAAATGTCCTCACAAAAGGTATTAAAGCAAAATAGATCACAATTTGTGGCTACAGAAAATTGCTGGAGAAACTCAGCGGATGCAGCAGCATCTATGGAGCGAAGAAAATAGGCTCCCTTTTCCTTCCTTCTCCCCTCCCACCCCCCATCAGTCTGAAGAAGGGTTTCGGCCCGAAACGTCGCCTATTTTCTTCGCTCCATAGATGCTGCTGCATCCGCTGAGTTTCTCCAGCAATTTTGTGTACCTTCGATCTTCCAACATCTGCAGTTCCTTCTTAATCACAATTTGTGGCATTGCACAAAATCTAAACATTCCCCCACGTGTTTGAAATACGTGCAGTGCATTGAGGTGGTTGAGTTTTGACTGTTTTAGGGAATCTTTATTTGGAGACCAGTCTCCATTTTGGACTCTACCATGTGTATGCTTTAACAAAATAATGCAGATACTGGAAATCAAAATCAAAATCAAAATTACTGCAATTAGTAGGAAGAGAAATAATGATTCATAAGGTCATAGAGCCATAGTCATACAGCATGGCAGGCCCTTCAGCCAAATTTACCCAAACCAACCAAGATGCCCCATTTACACTAGTCCCACTTGCCAGCATTTGGCCCATACCCCTCTAAACCGTTCCTATCAATGTACCACTCTAAATTACTTTTAAATGTTGATATGCCATATTAGTTGCATCATGGCCTGGTTTGGCAACTCGAATGCCCAGGAATGAAGAAGATTGCAGAAGGTGATGAACACTGCCCAGCCCATCGCTGACCTCCCCACCATTAAAGGGATTTACAGTAGT
The DNA here is from genome assembly GCF_028641065.1 of Leucoraja erinaceus. NCBI lineage: Eukaryota > Metazoa > Chordata > Chondrichthyes > Rajiformes > Rajidae > Leucoraja > Leucoraja erinaceus. The sequence continues at coordinate 12,127,480 of NC_073377.1, read as the reverse complement.
CACTGGCTCAGAAAGGCAACCAGCATCATTAGGAACCCACACCAACCTAGCCAAGCTCTCATTTCACCCCTGCCATTGGGAAGAGGGTATAGGAACCTGAAAACTGCATCATAAAGTCATAATATCATAAGGGTCAGGAGCAGAATTAGGCCATTTGGCCCATTAACTTGAATACGCCGCCATTCAATCATTGCTGATCTATCTCTCCCTCCTAACCCCATTCTTCTGCCTTCTTCCCATAACCTTTGATACTTGTACTAATCAAAAATCTATCTATCTCTGCCGTAAAAATATCCACTGACTTGGCCTCCACAGCCTTCCATGGCAAAGAAATCCAGAGATTCACCGCCCTCTGACTAAAGAAATTTCTCCTCATCTCCTTCCAAAATGAATGTCCTTTAATTCTGAGGCTATGACCTCTAGTCCTAGACTCTCCCACTGATGGAAACACCCTCTCCACATCCACTCTATCTATGCCTTTCATGATTCTGTATGTTTCAAAGAGATTTCCCCCTCATCCTTCTAAACTCCAGCGAGTACATGGCCCAGTGCCGTCATACGCTGAAGATGGTTGGGCTTTGGTCATTGCCCTGTGACCAAGATGATTAACCATCTTGCTTTGTGTGAGGTATGACTTCATACATCAATATTTCCCCTTGAAGCCTATTGACATCAGTCATATAAAGTCTTCTGCGCTGTATCACCCTATGACTATAGTCAGTATATTACAAGTAAGTTAGAGTCATAGAGTCATGCAGCATGGAAACAGGCCCTTCATCCCAACTTGTTCAACTGTGATCGAGGACAGTCAAAAGCCCATAACATTCTTAAAAATTAAGAGAACTGAATTAAATTTTCAGTTATTATAGATTGAAGCATTCTGAAACAAATATAAAACATCTTACTTGGATGACCTGATATTAAAGCATATAATTAGTTAGTTACCTAATTGTAGCTAATTACAAAATTGACCGTTGTGACGGAAATAGTAATAAACACCTAGACTGCATTGAAAATTCAAAAATGTGATATTCTCAAGATCAGAACTTTAATATTATTGTATTGTATATGCTGTAAGTCCGTAACAGATAGGTAAATACATTACAATTTCTAGCAATAGACCAAGTCTTTATGGAGAAGATCAGTTGCTAGCAGGTACATTGGCATATCATAATCAGTAGCATCATCATACTTCTCAGATTGTAACCATTTAAGCAACTCTGTACACATTGTTTTTTCTCAACTTTTCAATTTTGGCATTGTAAACTACAAGTTTTTGCTCTTCAAACCATGCATGACATGCCTTTCTGCCCACTACTTTCCAATTAAGAATGTCCTGTAGATTCCATTTCTTAAGAAAATGATTTTTTTTTTAAATAGCCTAAGTATCCAAATAACAAACTAATCCCATTCACACAAGAATTCGCAATATATCATGATTTTAAAATCTCACTGTCATGAATTCGTATGCCAGATGGAAGGAATTTGATGTTTAATTCCCATAAATTAATCTAGAAACATTCACTCACTATAATCAAAAATATTATTTTTTTGCACAATACATGGGACTAAAACTGATATTTAATATAAAAATATTGACTAAGGGTAGACGATTTAGATGCTCTTATGACATGAATGCCCAAACAAAAGAGCATTTAAATCATCTTGCGTGGGTTTTTCTGGAACAAGATCGATTGGAACGTTGCATTTGCGGTGAATTTGAACTCCATATAGGCACGAAAAACACTGCCGGTTCGTATGGGACCCAAATCACATTTTCGCAAAGACAAATTAGATTAAAGCCATCCCAAGAAGCAAGTTTATATGTAAAAAAAATGACTTACCCTTTGTTTTGGCCCGTTCCTGCGATCCGTCAAGTTGTAGGCCTTGAGGGCATTAGAAGTCGCTCTTTATTTTAATAAAATTATATAATTGTCTCGCGATTAAAAAAAAATCAGAAACGGAAGTCGGATCGATTATTCTTCAGCAGCTAGCAGCCCGAGGAAATCCGCCTCCACCAAGCAGGAGAAAACTGGATTTTAATCCCGCCCCCCCCCCCCCTCAAAGGCGGCAAATTCGCGCGCACGGCCAGTGGCAGAACTGCAGCGCCGCTGAAGGTAAGTTTTGTAACATCGCTACAAGATACCCCACCTAGTCCTATTAGCCTACATTTGGCCCAGGTCCCTCTCAACCTTTCCTACTCAACCTATCCAAATGTATTTTAATTGTTGTCATAATACCTACCTGAAACCTGCCTTTGGCAGCTCGTTCCATATACCCACTGTATGGAAATGTTGCCCCACAGGCTCCTATTAAATCTTTCCCATCTCACCTTCAACCTATGTCCTATGGTTCTTCTTGATTCCCTACTCTGGATAAAAGACTCTGTGCATTCACCCTACCTATTCTCTTATCCTTAAAAAGATAGGACAGTTTTTCTGTATAACCTGTTTTTTTTTATTAAAACCTGCAATATTGATCAGATTGCTCAGTGTCTGGGGACTGAAGTCAAAACTCTTCTAAAGAACATGCAACCTTCAGTTTGTCATCCAGAATACTGTGCAAATTGTTGACAAAGCAAGTGTAATGCACATAATATTCCACACAATTCTCCAACACCTAGAAAGGAATAAGAAGACTTTCTGGCCAGTGACCCCTCCACCCCCCCCTTCTTTTACCTTAACTTTCATCAGCGAGGTAAAAAAATAACAGAGGATTTCTCTGTATTATTAAGACTACGTAAGGTGTTGCACAAAAGACGATAGAATTAAGTTCAACCCCTTTTGTCATGTGGACGACTTCCTTTTTAATCCACACAACTAGTTACATTCTCCATTTATTATCTAAACAGTCTTTGATGTTAAACTCTTGAGAGGAGACAAGCAGTGGGTCGCTTGCAATTCTTCTGCAGAAATTAGGTGACACAGCTCACCGCAGATAACAGAGAGCTGAAGCATCAATACTTGAATGTGCATTAATCTTTCCCAAATTAAAACCCATGCTGCAGTGTTTAAGATTGAGGCCACCAGGGTTCAGCGCTTTCTTGACCGCCAATTTTGATAAAAGTGTTTTAGGAGAGGTGAGATGTAGATAAATTGCTCCTAGCTGCACAACAATAGCAGGGTGACTGTTTAGTCTATTGCTGCAATCATGCTGTATTGTCAAGCTGCTGTTTACAAATTTACTACAAAAGGGGCCCCAGATGATAAATTGCAAATATTGATAAACTCAAATCGTCTCTATTGGCATGATTCTACTATTTTTTTTTAAACAATTTATTGCAGGAAGGAATAGATTCTTGGATTTAATTGTGTTCACTTAATTCTTTCCCAAATTTCTTTCTCTGTTTTGTTAAGGCAGTGGGGTTAATTCAGTTTAGTTTAGTTTAGAGATACAACGTGGAAACAGGCCCTTCGGCCCACCAAGTTCCCGTCGACCATCAATCACCGTACACTAGTTTTATGTTCTCCCACTTTTGTATTCTAAAAACTTGGGGCAATTTACAGAAGCCAATGAACCTACAAATCTGCGCATCTCTGGAGTGCGTGTGGAAACCGGAGCACCCGGTTAAAACCCCACACAGTCTCAGGGAGAAAGTACAAACTCCGTACAGACAGCACCCGTAGTCAGGATTGAACCTGGGTCCCTGGTGCTGTGAGGCAGCAACTCTACCACTGCACCACCGTGCTGCTGCCATGCCACTCAATTTAGGCTTTGGACAACGATGAATTCCTTTAGGACTTACTTGGGACTTACAATGGCCAAGATGGTTCTTGAGGAAATCTTGAGGAAAGGTCAAGGCCTTCATCATGACTTCGAGTCATACAGTTATGCAGCGCAGAAAGAAACCATTCGGCCCGACTCACCCATGCTGACCAAGATGCTGACTAAGTTAGTCCCATTTACCCACATTTGGCCCCGAAATCGCAAAACCTTTCCCATCCATAAATCGTTCTCTGATGTCTTCCATAAATGTTCAAATTTGCTGGACTCAGACAGTATTGATGAATGTACAGGAACTAGCAGGAGATGCAGATTCTGAACCTTTAAACTATCCCACTTTACCCCTCTCTGCCCTGAAAGGCAACTGCACTCAAGCTTAGAGTACTGGTGTAGGGTGCTGGCTCAGCTGCTTACATATTGGTGAAAGAGTTATCTCAAATCAAGTTGAAATGATGTGGGAGCCTTCCCTCACTCCACCCTGTGCTTGACTGGTTTCTACACTCTCTCAGCTGAAGCCACCTTCCATGCTCAAAATCAAAAGACACGTGAAGTTGAGAGAAATATACAAAGAAAGAACCACAGATGCTGGTTAATACACAAAAGGACACAAAGTGCTGGAGTAACTCAGTGGGCCAAGCATCATAGAAACATATAAACATAGAAACATAGAAAATAGGTGCAGGAGTAGGCCATTCGGCCCTTCGAGCCTGCACCGCCATTCAATATGATCATGGCTGATCATCCAACTCAGTATCCTATACCTGCCTTCTCTCCATATATCCCCTGATCCCTTTAGCCACAAGGGCCACATCTAACTACCTTCTGTGGCAGAGAGTTCCAGAGATTCACCACTCTCTGTGTGAAAAATGTTTTTCTCATCTCGGTCCTAAAAGATTTCCCCCTTATCCTTAAACTGTGATCCCTTGCTCTGGACTTTCCCAACATCGGGAACAATCTTCCTACATCTAGCCTGTCCAATCCCTTTTGAATTTTGTAAGTTTCTATAAGATCCCCTCTCAATCTCCTAAATTCTAGAGAGTATAAACCAAGTCTATCCAGTCTTTCTTCATAAGACAGTCCTGACATCCCAGGAATCAGCCTGGTGAACCGTCTCTGCACTCCCTCTATGACAAGAATGTCTTTCCTCAGATTTGGAGACCAAAACTGTACGCAATACTCCAGGTCTGGTCTCACCAAGACACTGTACAACTGCAGTGGAACCTCCCTGCTCCTATACTCAAATCCTTTTGCTATGAATGCTAACATACCATCATCACTGCTATCATCACTGGAGAACATGGATAGGTGATGTTTAGAGTTGGGCCTTTTTTCAGATTGATTGCAGGAGGGTTCGGGATGAAAGCCAATTAACCTTCAAACCTGCACGTCTTTGGGAAGTGGGAGGAAATCAGAATACCCAGAGAAAACCTACATGGTCACAGGGAGAATGTACAAACACAATAGGGAGAGCATTCGTAGTCAGGATCGAACCTGGGTCTCTGGCGCTGTAAGGCTGCACCATTAAGCCACTCCGCACAACAAGTACAATTACAATGAAAATCTTACTTGTAGCAGCATCACAGCCACGTGGACGCAGAGAACACATACAAAAAATATTTACAGATAAATTATCCATAAATTGCATGTGGACTCTACAAGACAGTGAATCGAGAAAAGACACAAGGCATTAAAAGGGGAATCTTGGATGAGATGGGCCAAAGGTCCTCTGTGCTATACAGCTCTATGATTCTACCATATTCCCTGTTTGTATGCTGACCATGAAGATTTAAATTCTAATGGCTACAACTTGGAGCAGAGGTCCCTGCACATTCCAGCTCATCCTCTGTGCACCCCTGTTACCTCACAACCCCCTCCACTACCCACCATCAATGTCAACCTAATTGTGTTCTCCATCCTGGTCTGCACGATGGCGTAGTGGTAGAGTTGCTGCCTTACTGCGAATGCAGCGCTGGAGACCCAGGTTCGATCCCGACTACGGGTGCTGTCTGTACAGAGTTTGTACGTTCTCCCTGTGACCAGCGTGGGTTTTCTCCGAGATCTTCGGTTTCCTTTCACACTTTAAAGACGCACAGGTTTGTAGGTTAATTGGCTTGGTAAATGTAAAAACTGTCCCTAGTAGGTGCAGTTGATGTGTTAATGTGCGTGGATCGCTGGTCGGCGTGGGCCCTGAAGGGCCTGTTTCTGTGCTGTATCTCTAAACTAACCCTATTTGGCTTGGTAAAATTGTAAATTGTCGCTAGCATGTGTAGGATGGTGTTAATGTGCAGGATCACGGATCAACGAGGGCTCAGTGGGCTAAACGGACTGTTTCCACATTGTGTCTCTAAACATCACTGCAAGGACTGCCTTTTGGCCCAGAATATGCTGAGGTTTTCTGAGAAAAACAGTAAATGTCAGCAGAAATGTAGGCAGTTTGGGTAAAGACGAACAGAATGGTTGGGGCTTCTCTTCCTGCTCCTCCTCTGTTCTTGCTGTCAAACGTCTAGGGGAGGAGATGGCCAGTTGTTAGCTTGGGGCAATGAGCAGAGCAATTACCATTTGGTAATTGGGAGCCACATGCAGCTTTACCTACGCATTTCACTGACTAACAATGCAGGGCTCCCAGGCAGAAAAGGAAAGAGGAAAGAAAACCATTGCCTTCATAGAGCTTGCTCTCCCCTCCTACTTCCTGGGGGTTTGAAGGCTTCCTCATTAAGAAACTGAAGGGTGAGATTAGGGAACCCCCGACTGCTCTGGTCATCTGCCATGAGTTACAGGCTACTGGCTCCTTAAGTAAGAAAGTAGGCAGGTGAGTTACGATTCCATTGCCATGACACATCTCCAGTGAAACCACTCCTTTAACTATCATCGCATCTGTACATGTGGGGGTGGAAAGGCAGGTGAAAGAAGGTGACCTGATGGGATCTGTGACACTCCCAATGTCCAAATTAATGGGCCAGTCCCACTTAGGCGTTTATTTAGGTGTCTAGGCTGTCGCCACATGGTGGCCGGTGGTGGCCGGGGTGTCGCCTGTATGGTCGTGAGTAGTCTCCTCAGTCACCCAAAGAGTGGTAGAATCTTTCTGGTCGCCACTGGATTTTCAACATGTTGAAAATTTTTCGCCGACAATGGTGACTGTGGGATTGACGCCAATGAGCGTAGCTTGACGTAGGTTGATGACAGGTTAACATAGGTTGTCGCCAGGAAGTCGTAGTTTGTCGGTAGACAAAAGTGCTGGAGAAACTCAGCGGGTGCAGCAGCATCTAAGGAGCGAAGGAAATAGGCAACGTTTCGGGCCAAAACCCTTCGTAGGTTGTCGCCAGGTGACGTAGGTCTTCAGAGTCTGAAGAAGGGTCTCGACCCAAAACTTTGCTCATTTCCTTCCCTCCATAGATGCTGCCTCACCCGCTGAGTTTCTCCAGCATTTTTGTTTACAAACAGTTTAGAAGGATGAGAGAGGATCTTATTGAAACATATAAGATTATTAAGGGTTTGAACATGCTAGAGTCAGGAAACATGTTCCCGATGTTGGGGAAGTCCAGAACCAGGGGCCACAGTTTAAGAATAAGGGGTAAGGCATTTAGAACGGAGATGGGGAACAATTCTTTCAGACAGAGAGTTGTGAGTCTGTGGAATTCTCTGCCTCAGAGGGTGGAGGAAGCCAGTTCTCTGGATACGTTCAAGAGAGAGCTTGATAGGGCTCTTAAAGATAGCAGAGTCAGGGGATATGGGGAAAAGGCAGGGACTGATTGTGGATGATCTGATTATCTATTGTTTATTGTCTATTGTCTATTAGTACACAAATATTTCTCAACAACCGTCTAATCCTATGACTCCCTCCTCATTAATACCTTTGGGGTCTGAAGAAAGGTCTCGGCCCAAAACGTCATGTATTCCTTTTCTCCAGGGGCAGCATGGTGGCGTAGTAGTAGAGCCTCTGCCTAGACCCGGGTTCGATCCTGACTACGGGTGCTGACTGTACAGAGTTTGTACGCTCTCCCAGTAGACCATGGGTTTTCTCCGGGTGCTCCGGCTTCCTACCAAAAACGTACAGGTTTGTAGGTTAATTGGCTGGGTGTAAATGTAAAATCATGCCTAGTGTGTGGGGTGGAGTTATTGAGCGGGGATCGCTGGTCGGCGCGTACTCGCAGTATGGGCCGAAGGGCCTGTTTCCGCCCTGTGTCTCACAACTAAGCTAAACTAAAAGATGCATTCTGACCCGCTGAGTTACTCCGGCATTTTGTGTCTATCTTCATTAATACCTTTGTTATGGTAAATGGGCCCTTCCTGTTTACTTAGTCTAAGCTTCTCGTAACTGCCATTAAATCTCCTTTCAGACTCTGTTGTTGCAAAGAAAATAACCGCAGCATCCCAATCGATATTCATGATCATAAATCTCTACCCTGGTCCTCTTCCCCATAAATCTTCTCTCTATTCTCTCTAATGTTATCTACACACTACACTGGTATCTCGGTCTGAAGAAGGGCCTCAACTCTAACGTCACCTATCCATGTTCACCAGCGATGCTACTGACCCGCTGAGTTACTCCAGCACTTTGTGTCCTTTTCTGTATTAACCAGCATCTGCAGTTCCCTGTTTCTACTTCATGTTCAGGTCTAGCTGTTTTAATTTCACGTTTATAGTTAACACCAACTGACTACATTTCCTAACAAAGTAGAAACTTGAGTGGCAAAAGGATAAACCTGGGGCTATTATACCAGCACTTATGGACAGAGAAGAGTAGCAACACTTTGCTCAACAAAACTGTATACATTTTAAATAGACACAAAAAGCTGGAGTAACTCAGCGACACAGACAGCATCTCTGGAGAGTGGGTGACGTTTCGGGTCGAGACCCTTCTTCAGACTGATCTTCCTATATTTATATAAATATAATGCTCAGAGTAGCAGGAATCGTGAACCACAGGACATAGGTTTAAGGCAAGGGTTCCCAGGGGGTAAAATTCGCCTACCATGGGGTAAATTTGTCGATTCTGGATTTGTACATATTTTTTCTCAGTGACTGACTGCGTTTGGTTCTGGTATATCGGTATCTGTTCATCATTAGTTGTTCATAAATATGTGAAATAACATTGTTATGTGCCTGGGGTAACGGGAGGAAAATGGTTGGGAACCCCTGGTTTAAGGTGAGGAGGGGGAATAATTAATAGGAACCTGAGCGGTAACTTTTCACACAAAGGACGGAGGGTGTACGGAACAAACTGCTAGATGAAGTAGTCGAGGCAGGCACTATTGCAACCAAGTCAAGTCAAGTCAATTTTATTTCTATAGCACATTTAAAAACAACTCTCGTTGACCAAAGTGCTTTACATCAGTGCAGGTGCTAACGTGCTACATACAGTGGTACATAGATCTAACAATACATACATAATACATACATGCAGCGCTCCCGCAGAGGACCTCAAGAAACGCTTGTGAGTAGAAATAACTTTTAAGTCTAGACTTAAAGGAGTCGATGGAGGGGGCAGTTTTGACATGAAGAGGGATGCTGTTCCACAGTTTAGGTGCTGCAACCCCTGAGCTTATACCCAGACCGCGGGGTGGTCAGTAACCCCAAATCGGCTGACCTGAGCGACCTGGAGGTGGTATGGTGGGTAAGCAGATTTTTGATGTAGGTGGGGGCAAGCCCATTGAGGGCTTTGTAGACATAAAGGAGGAGCTTGAAATTGAGTCTGAACCGCACAGGGAGCCAGTGGAGAGAGGCCAGAATCGGGGTGATGTGGTCCCTTTTTCGGGGGCCCGTCAGGAGTCTCGCTGCCGCATTTTGGACCAATTGCAGGCGGAACAGGGAAGATTGGCTGATGCCAGTGTGAAGGGAGTTGCGGTAATCAAGGCGGGAGGAGATAAATGAGTGGATTATCTTTTCAAGGTCACCGAATTGGAGGAATGGTTTCATTTTTGCTATCGTGCGAAGCTGGAAGAAGCTAGCTAGCTTTTACCACAGCATTGACTTGTTTGTCAAACTTCGATGTGGAGTCAAATATCACGCCAAGGGTTTTGACGTGAGGTTTGAGTAAGGAGGTAAGGCTTCCAAGGCTGCCTGCTATCGTTTTGATGGAGTCCGAGGGGCTGAGTAGGATGACCTCAGACTTGCGTTTAGTTGGAGGAAGGTCTGAGCCATCCAACACTTTATATCCTCGAGGCAGTGGATAAGGCTGAGTAGATTTGATCGGTTGTTGGGTTTCAGGGGGAGATAGAGCTGTGTATCGTCTGCGTAGCAGTGGAAGGAAATGCCATGCCTTTGAATGACTTGGCCTAAGGGGAGCATATACAGAGAAAAGAGAATGGGACCAAGGATGGAGCCTTGTGGAACCCCGCAGCGAAGGCTGGCAGGGAAAGAGAAAGAGTTGCCTATGTTTGTAGAGAAACTCCTATCTTTGAGGTTGGAGATGAACCAGCTCAGGGCCGTGCCATCAATACCAACCCCGTACCGGAGACGGTCAATTAGGATGGTGTGGTCCACTGTATCAAATGCTGCGCTGAGGTCGAGAAGGAGCAGGAATTGCACAGTCACCAGAGTCGATGGCGAAAAGCAGGTCGTTGTGTACCTTCAACAAGGCAGACTCTGTGCTGTGGTGGGCCCTGAAACCTGATTGGAAACTTTCCAGGATGGTATTTTGGTGTAAGTAAGGCATTAGTTGATTTAGAATTACCTCTTCAAGGACTTTTGAAAGGAAAGGCAGTTTGGAAATTGGTCTGTAGTTACTAGGCAAGGTGGGGTCTAGGATAGATTTTTTTCAGGAGGGGCTGAACCACCGCGAGCTTGAAGCAGGTTGGAACAGTGCCAGTGGCCAGAGAACTGTTGATCATAGAGAGAATGCTGGGACCGGCTATTCCAATGACATCCTTCAGAAGGGCAGTGGGGACATTGTCGAGGGGGCAGGTAGCAAGTTTCATAGTGGATACCAGTTTTATAAGGGAGGGTAGAGTAACGGGTTGCAAACAGTCAAATGTTTAGGAAACATTTAGACAGGTGCATGGATAGGACTGGTTCAGAAGGATATGGACCAAACACAGGCAGATGGCACTGTGTAGATCAGTGGTTCCCAACCTTTTTTTGGCCATGCCCCACCTAATCACCTCTAAAATCCTGATGCCCCCCCCCCCCCATGTGGTGATATATAATTCTTATAATTTAAAAAGTGAACTCCGTTTCAGCTGAAGAAGCTTAAAACGGCAATACCTTGGTTGTAATAACTACACAATAAAGACCTTTTTTACCCAAAAAAAATTATTTACTCAAAATAACATCTGAAACATAAACTACATATGTTTACCTGATGGAAAATCCTAAAAAATAAAAATCGAAAATTTGGAACCAGACCTCCTCAGTCGCGCTCAATTGCCCCCCTTAAAAATCAAATTGCCCCCCTGTGGGGCGTACACCCCACATTGGGAACCACTGGTGTAGATGGAACATGTTGGTTGGTGTGGGTAAGTTGGGCCGAAGGGCCTGTTTCCACGCCGTATGACTCTATGACTACAGTGTAATCGTGATAAACACAGGGTGAAATTTTAACTCAGTAAGTTAAAAAGCAATAGCAAGAATATTAAATACGTAAAATAATTGTTTGAATTGTGACTATAAAATTCACATGCGGCAAACAGACTAGTGTATATCCCACATTATAGTCCATCCAATCCATGTAGCCTCAGCTCCCTTTCAAACGACACAAATCTAAATCATAATGCAACTGTCTGATTGTAACATGTAGGGAATTTTTCATTCCATGCAACATCTCTCTCTGATGATAACTATCCCGCTAGGTATTAAGAGTTTCTGTAAGATGCAAGGTTTTGCAAAATTAAAAACATAAAGATTGTTTAATTTTGAAAATGAAAGGGAGATCCTGAGTAAACAGTGTCTAACGTGAATATTATTATCTGCATTTTTTTTTAACAAAGGTTCTTTGATTTGAGCATTCCCTAACTAATTGTTCTGATGACATGTGATAGTCCTGAAATAGTTTGCTGGCTGTTTCCTAGAGTCTGTGAGATATTAGTGTCCATTTCCTAAATAGTGATTACATTTCCACTTGTTTGGGTGGTCTTGCATTTGGTTGGAATTGATGTTCATTGGTGGTCCAGGGAGGCTTTTGGTATTAGGATCAGGATTAAGGGCCAGCTTCAATTTTCTCCTGTCTCTGATCCAAAGTCAATCAGTCAGCACAACAGTAGAAAAATGCAAGAGCCTGTCCCCCCCCACCCCCTACCCACAAAAGAGAATCCCTGGTCTAATCAGCAGACTTACTGCCCGGCATGATGGCACAGCGGTAGTTTCTGCCTTACAACACCAGAGACCCAGGTTCGATCCTGACTACAGGTGCTGTTTGTACGGAGTTTGTACGTTCTCCCCCCTTAACCTGCTTGAGTTTTCACCGGGAGTTCCGGTAAAATTGTAAATTGTACCTAGTGTGTGTAGGATAGTATTAATGTGCGGGTATCGCTGATCGGCATGGACTCAGTGGGCCGAAGGGCCTGTTTCCAAGCTGTATCACTAAATTAAAATAAACTCAAATAAAATTTGCCTGTAGCTCCCATCCGTACATTTCACCTTGCATGTCACAGGCATGTTAAAATTTCATAATTACAGCATTGGAAACAGGTTCTTCAGCCCACCAACAATCACCCATATACTGGTTCTATATTATCCCAGATTTGCATCCTACACACTGGGAGGCAACTTATAGAAACCAATTATCTGACAAGCCTGCAGGTCTTGGAATGGGGGAGAAAAACTCGCATCCGTAGTTTTTTATCTGATTATCATTTAGAGGGAAGACAAAAAAATCTGGAGAAACTCAGCGGGTGAGGCAGCATCCATGGAGCGAAGCAATAGGTGACGTTTCGGGTCAAGACCCTTCTTCAGAGGGAACTCATTTAGAGGGAAGTGATTAACCTATGTAAGTTTCTATTTTTTTTTTTTTTTTTAATTAGAAGTACAGTAAATTACAGTAATACACATCACATATATCTTATTACATTTGTTGTACCACTTCGTTTTTCGAGCTTTAATAAAGGTAGAAATAAAAGAAGTAAGGAAAGTGAGCAAGAGTCGTGAAGGTGCAGGAAAGTGTTGGGAAAAGAAAGCCCCTTAGAGAAGAAGTTAGAGAAGGAAGTAAAGAAAGGAAATAGACCCTAGAAAGAAAAGAGAAAAAAGAAGAAACAATCGCTCTATTATAACACAAAACTCCGCAAAAAGGGATATACCAAACGTGTTTTTTTTGGGGTTTTTTAAGTGTATACTTTATGTAAGTTTTTTTGGGTTGCTTTGCAACTTTGCTAAGAAATACTGAATATCCATATATATATCCATATATATTTAAAAACTAATTGAACTGGGGTTGATCGTCCCACAGACACTTCAGTCGCTTGCCATGACTAATTTCCTAAAAGTAGGTCAGGTTTGCCCTCTCCTTTGTAGGGTTCTCTAAATTTGTCTCAGAAAACTTCCCTGAACACGCTTAACAAATCCCACCCCATCTAAGTCCTTGGCACTATAGCAGTCCAAGTTTATATTGGGCAAGTTAAAATCCCCTACTGTGGGCTTGCAGCTGCCTGCAAACTCTCAACATATTCATTCCTCAAATTCCCATTGAATATTTGTAGTTTAGTTTTTAGTTTAGAGATACAGAGTGGAAACAGACCCTTCAGCCCACCAAGCCCACACTGACCAGCAATCCCCGCACATTAACACTATCCTACACACACTAGGAGACAATTTACACTTATACTGAGTATTCCAACCCAAGCCAATTTACCTACAAACCTGTACGTCTTTGTTGTGTGGGAGGAAACTGAAGATCTCGGTGAAAACCCACGCGGTCATGGGGAGAACGTACAAATTCCGTACAGATCGAACCCGCGTCTCCGGCACTGCAAGCGCTGTAAGGCAGCAACTCTACTGCTGCGCCACCGTGCGCCAATAGGACAATCCCAGCAAAGTGATCATCCCCTCGTTATTTGTCAGATCCACCGACATAGCTTCATTGGATGACCCTTCAGTAATATAATCTCAGGCGACTGCCGTGATGTTCTCCATAATCAATAAAGCAATTCCTCCTCCACATTTACCCCCCATCTCTATCTCGCCTGCAAAAACCTAATAACTCTGCAACGCTACTAGCTGCATCACTATTGCCTCACCCCAGCTGTGTGACTCTGAGGACACAGAGATACCATTTATATTCATGTATTGTCATTCATAATTGCTTCAGTTGACGACATTAAACCTTTCATGGAGTGGTTCGGAACCTCTGTTTATTGAACATTTTTCAAATGTTCCACCTTTCCACCATTTCCCACCACATCATTTTCATGATCAAATAACCGATCGTTGCCTCTTTATAAAGAGTCTGGGGCTGTTGAGGATATTAAACCTGCGGTTTATTTTTTCACCGGGAAACCTGTATGTTCATTCAAAAAGATAGCATCTTGACAAGTAAGCAACCGCCATTGTCTGATTGGTTGAAGCGATGTCATGATCCATAAGAACTCCTGAGAGGCACTGGTTTAAGAAACGGTCAATCAGAAGGCAGCCGATGATTCATGTTCCTTTCAAAATCCCATCCTTCAACTCCAGCATAATATACCTGTATCTTAAATTGCTTTACTTAGTAGCCTTCAGAGAATGCAAAGGTTAAACAGGAAATGTTGAGACACTTGACATGTTTTTTCGATGCTGACAGTGGCGGGGGCAGTTCGTGTTGGTAATTCAATATCTCATTACATTGATACACATCTTTTGCATCCTTGATCCTGGTTGTTAAAGACAAGAGTGAAAGGAGAGACTACCTCTCGCCTGGTATCAGACATCATTGACTGGGTTACGTTACATTCCCCACCAATAATTCCATAGAATTACATAAATAGGGAAATACTCGCATTCACTCGCAGTGCAAATTATAACCTTCATTTGAAATTTGCATACATTAGTGAAAGCTTCCTATCAACACAAAATGTTGTCAGAGGAAGGCAGAATACAAATACTGTAACTCCTTGAAATAATACAAGGTCAGATGACTTGGTTGATCAGGCCCCTCAGGCTTAATCTGAAAGCCATGGTAAATACCTTGCAGAGTTTTACTGCAGAGCTCCTTTAAGTTGAGTTTCCACTAAGCAGTCATCCGGGTATTGCACCGAGGTGTTCCCTGCAACCTGTTTCTCTCGCGGTTCACACACTCGCCAGCCGCCTGCCACTTTTGCGGGCTGGAAGAGTCTGTGTACCACGTGTACATGGAGTGTGTGAGGCTGCAGCCACTGTTTCAATACCTAAAGGGCTGCTCCTTGCCTCTGGCTGCATTTTTCACCCACCATCCTCATCTTTGGACACCCTGTGCATAGGGGAGAGGGTAGGGCTGAAGATGTCCTGGTTGGGTTGCTCCTGGGCCTGGCCAAACTGGCCATCCGCGAGTCACGGCGCCAGGCGGTGGAGGGCTCTACCCGAGCCGGCTGCCTGCCCCTTTTCCGGGGATACGTCCGTGCCCGGGTGGGATTAGAAAGGGAATACGTCCTGTCTACGGGCACCCTGAGGGAGTTCCGGGACTGCTGGGCACCGAGGGGGGTTGAATGTATCCTTGACAAGGATTGTAATATAGTTGTTTAGCAGTTGGTTAGCATATTTGTTTTGTCTTGTATTATGGTGGTGTTTTGTTTTATTGTATTGTAAATATTATTTTAATATTTGACTAAATATTTTTGACTAAAAAAAATTTTTTTTTTAAAAGCAGTCATCCGAATAAATAGGATAAATGGTTCTTGGCCAAGGAGTCTACTTCACAGGGGGAACAAAAGGAGTTCATGGCAGTAGGTTCGTTGGGTCGGCATGAAACGTATGGACCTTTGGCAATGTACAAAAACCCAAAGGGACATCTAAATTGTCCATTTAACAGTTGAGGTGCCTTACAACGCCAGAGAGGCGGGTTCAATCCACACTATGAGTGTTGTCTCTATGTTAACCATATAACCATATAACCATATAACAATTACAGCACGGAAACAGGCCATCTCGGCCCTACAAGTCCATGCCGAACAATTTTTTTTTTTCCCCTTAGTCCCACCTGCCTGCACTCATACCATAACCCTCCATTCCCTTCTCATCCATATGCCTATCCAATTTATTTTTAAATGATACCAATGAACCTGCCTCCACCACTTCCACTGGGAGCTCATTCCACACCGCCACCACTCTCTGCGTAAAGAAGTTCCCCCTCATATTACCCATAAACTTCTGTCCCTTAATTCTGAAGTCATGTCCTCTTGTTTGAATCTTCCCTATTCTCAAAGGGAAAAGCTTGTCCACATCAACTCTGTCTATCCCTCTCATCATTTTAAAGACCTCTATCAGGTCCCCCCTTAACCTTCTGCGCTCCAGAGAATAAAGACCTAACATTCAACCTTTCTCTGTAATTTAGTTGTTGAAACCCAGGCAACATTCTAGTAAATCTCCTCTGTACTCTCTCTATGTTCTCCCTGTGACCGCATGGGTTTCCACCAGGTGCTCCGGCTCCATCCCACACTCCAAAGACGTACAGGTTTGTTGGTTAATTGGCTTCAGTAAGTTGGAAAATTGCCCCGAGTGTGTGTTGGTTAGTGTACAGGGTGATCGCTGGTCGGCGCAAACTCGTTGGACGAAGGGCCTGTTTCCGCATTGTATGCCTCAAGTCTAAAGTCTAACTAAACTTATTTCGGCTATTCACATTTACCCGTCCTTTCAGAAAATTTTGAGGGGCATAACAGGGTAGATGATATGAAACTTTGCTCCAAAGAAGTGATATTAAAAATCGGAAAGCATTGGTTTAAGGTAAGTGATAAATGGTTTAGAATAGTCAGAGGAAGAAAGTGGCTGGAATTTGGAACACACCTGAATCTGTGAGTGCGTGGTGGAGGCAGGTACTCTTTTAAGCAGCTTCTGAACAAGCATTGAAAACATGTTGGTGAGACCACATTTAAAGTATCGTGTTTAATTTTGGGCACCATATTAAGGGAAAGATGGTGTCACACTGGAAAAGGTACTGAGAAGATTTACGAGGATGTTGCTGGGACAAGAAAGTCTTGAGCTACAGGGAGAGGTTGAGTAAGCTGGGACTCTATTCCCTGGAGCGCAGGAGGGTGAGGGGTGATCTTATAGATGTGTATAAAATCATGAGAGGAATAGATCAGAATCATAATCAGAATAGTACTTTATTTGCCCAGTATGTTTTTCAACATACGAGGAATTTCATTTGCCAAGTCAGTCAAATAAAAGCAACACAACACCCATAACACATTTTAACGAATGGTAAAATCAGGTGGATGCACAGAGTCTCTCGCCCAGGGTAGGTGAATCGAGGACCAGAGGACATAGGTTTAAGCTGAAGGGGAAAAGATTTAATAGAAATCCAAGGGGTAACTTTTTCACACAAAGGGTGTATGGAGAAAGCTGCCAGAGGAGGTAGTTGAGGCTGGGACTATCCCAATGTTTAAGAAGCAGTTACACAGGTACATGGATAGGACAGGCTTGGAGGGATATGAACAAAACGCAGGCAGGTGGGACTAGTGTAGCTGGGATATGTTGGCCGGTGTAGGCGAGTTGGGTGAAGGGCCTGTTTCCACATTGTGCCAAACAGCTCATGGAAGGATCCCACAGAGCTAATTCCGACATGTACCTGGACCTGCTCAACCTACGCAACATCTCCCGCGACCCCATCTTGGGTTCACCTGCTCAACGTTTATTGTCAAGGCAGAACTGAGCCACAGTGCCTGTGGCAGATCAGGCACTGATCCCACAGGTGGTCCCACCATCGGAAGTCCAGTCCAGGCTGCAACAAAAGCGTGACATTCAAAAACAGTGGTATGGCAAAACAAGCAGGCCGCTGCCACCATTAACCTAGGGGTAGGTGGTTTGTTTGCAAACTGACAGAGATCATGACCGTATCGGTGTAATTTCTGGAACTCCCTCTGAGCCACGCTCATATTTGGTCAGTGCTGATGGCGGCACCTACAGATATAACAGACAACATATCCTGCCTGTGAATGAGCCGGCTCCACCTTCACATTATCCAGGCCGTGCAAGTGTACTTCCGTCCATATCCAGTGGCATCGATCTGCCTGTACGAGCACAACAACCCACTTCTAAAACGGCTACTCTGCCAATGGCGACACCTCCTCTGCCTGTGCCAAAATCCACTGTTTCGTCACCGAGAATGCTGTTTCAAAACACTAACATACGTTTCAACAGGTTCGCCATGTCTCTGGGTCCAAAAACAGAGATCACCCACCCGTGTTCTCCTATGATGCTACCTGACCCGCTGAGTTACTCCAGCATTTTTGTGCCTTTTTATTGTAAACCAGCATCTGCAATTTCCTGTGTGTTGTAAAGTTATGTTTATGTTATAAAGTTTAATCTTCACTTCTTTACCTTTGTCCTCGACATCTCTACTAATAAACAAAATTTGCTTTGTTTTTCCCATTGGTTCTTAACCTGCCCTGATACCTACAATGTATGATGCACATATTGGCTGTGGGCCGAGGCGCTGTTTCGTTTAAGTTTGTGACCCGAACTCACCGAACTACCTGAATTTTTTAAATGTTGTGTAAAAATATTATATAAATCATACCTGAAACTCGTCCAGAACAAAACCTGCACATTTTTTAAAAATATGACAAGAACGTTCCGAGTAGTAACTGTCCAATTAATGCACGTTTGACATTGGTCAATTTGCATCCGACCTCAATCACATGCTTTGTTTTATGGTCTCTAGGCAGCGAGGACCCTGGGATCATGGCTGCCTCCTCATTACATCAAAACAATAACAAGGTTTCCAAGGAATAAAGGTAATCCTCACCTTGCTGAAAATTATGTTTTTCAATTGATTTATCTTTATAAAGTTATGATGTGACCTGTTAAATAAAAATGATATGTAACAAATGTAGAGCTAGGGTTAGGATCAGGGTCAGGGTCAGGGTCAGGGTCAGTTGGTCAGTCGGTCTGTCGGTCTGTCGGTTGGGCTTGTCGGTACGCCGATGGATGCTGTGGAGGATCAGTCGGGCCGTTGGGCTGCCTGTGGGTGGTGAGAGTGGCCGGGATGCCGGTGGATCCGCCGGTGGATGCTGCGAGTGGTCGGAAGGCCGGTGGATGGTGAGAGTGGCCAATCCGCCGGTGGATGGTGAGAGTGGCTGATCCACCGGTGGATGGTGAGAGTGGCCGGACCGCCGGTTGATGCTGTGAAAGGTCGATCGGGCTGTCGGTCGGACGGTGTTGCAGCTAGCGAGCGGGCAGTCTGACGGTGCCGGCGCTAAGGGGGTGCTGAAGGCGGCCCGGGCGGCATGCAGGGCAGTGCTGCTCCCCACCATCATCACCATGATGATCGAGAAGGGCATGCTGGCTGAGGTGGATGCGCTGGAGGGCCACACGAACGGAGCCCACAGTCGGTCCCAATGCAGGCCCAGCTCCTGCTGTGGGCAACTCTGGTAGGAGAGGGAATTAGAGAGGGTTAGGCATTTTTCTGTCAGTGGAATATGCCTTAGCCTTCCCCCAACCTCGCACTGCCCCAGTTCCATTATTACCGTGATCCCCACTCTGCACACTGGCAGTAAGTGGGGTTCAATAAACGGGGGAACCCTCTGCGGCAGTCTCATTCAAAAAACACACACAATTATATTAATTATTATTTTTATATAATATAATTATACATAATTATATATGATTACAATCATATTCACGTCATATGTGGTATAATAATATATGGTATAAATAGACTGCAACACGGAAATAGGCTCCCCATGGTGTAAGGGGCATTGGACAATAGATGGCACTTAATTTTTCGATCTAATTTTCTAATTAGTTTAATTCATTAATGTACAACTTTTCACACTGACGAATTATGACTAATTCTGTGCAAAATCTCATGTAGTTCCGAGACATGGGTCACGAAAGTTGATTTCTAGACACGTTTTTGATGCTCGGCCCACAGGCTAAAGGGCCTGTTCCACTTGGGTGACCTAATCCACAAGTTCTGTCGAATTTGCCCTCGCTTCATATTCACAGCATGGTCGACACGAGGTCGTAGGAGGTCTTCGTAACTCTTCTTCATGCTTGAGAGTGGTCTCCACGTACTCAAGGCCTCAGCTGGGTCGCGGCGTTTGTTTCAATATGTTAAAAAATGCCCGCGAGTAAAAGAAGGTTGCCATGAAAAAATATGTATACTTTTTTTACTTGTAGGTCTACTCATAGTAGGTCGTAGTAGGTTGGCATGTTAGTCGTAGGTAATCGAGGGTGGTTGAAGGTAGTCGAAGGTGGTCGTAGATAGCCTTCATCATAGTCAAAGGGGGGTCAAAGGAGGTCGTCTTCACTGCACTATTCGGTGTCCAATTTTCCCGAAGTTAGTCGTAGCTAGTCATAGCTAGTCGTAGCTAGTTGAAGCTAGTCTTCAACATATTCGAAGAGGGTCGAAGGAGGTCTTCAACATGTCATTTTTTTAAACTTTTCTAAACTCGCCAATTAGGTCGCCCAAGTGGGACAGCCTCTTGATATAACCTTAGACCCCATGTTCTTCTACCCCTTTTAGAATAGTGCGTTCTCATTTTTATTTCCTCTTCTTGATGTTGTGAGAAAAGTGTAGCACTTCGCGTTTTCTCTGCGCGCATTGCCTTGGGTCAGTGTCTTGAAAACCAATATATTGTTTGCTTTTAGAATTCTGTGGACTATTTTTACTACTTCAAAGTAATTGAATCTACAGCATCTGTTATTACTCATTTCTATTTAGACTCTTATTAAACAGGCAGTATGCATTTAGCTTAAGGGCCTGTCCCACTTAGGCGGTTTTAGGGAAGTGCAGGAGTCTCTGCGGTTGCCACATGATCGCCATATGGTCGCCACTTGTTCGCTGGTGGTCTCTGGTGAGTCTCCTTTATGGTCGTGAGGAGTTCCCGCATTCTGCGAACTAGTCGCGGCCTCAGTATGGTCGCCGCAAATTTTTCAACATGTTGAAAATTTTTCTGCGACCAAAAAATTGGTCGCCATGGAGAAAATCGATAATCCTGTAGTCGTAGGTGAAGTTGTAGTGGGGTCGCCATGTAGTTATGGGTAGTAGAGGTAGTCGTAGGTAGTTTTAGTTAATCGCCTTTGATGACCAGGCATTTTCATTGGGTCATCGGGGAAAGAAAACGTAAGCACGAGTTTTCAGAACCAAGGATAACCGACCGGTAATGTTAAATGCCCGCCAAACTTCACAGCTGTGTATTTCTGGCTTATTAAAAGTTGTCTGGCTTTTTAAAAGTGTCTCCACTCCTTCTCCCCCATTCTCACCCCCCTCTGCCCCCTTCTCCCTCCTTCTCCCCTCCCCGTCCTTTCCCGCCTCTTTTAAAGGACTTATCGTACACTGTGCTAGCCATCTTAACCTTCCTGTTCATCGCGGTGTGCCACCTTGCCTTTGCACCATGTGAATTTCAGACAGCGCTCCGTCGCTTTCCATGTCCCCCAACTTTGCGGTGTGTTTGTGTGTGTTCCATTCTGACAGTCGCTGTTCCAGTTCCTGGTTTTTCAGGCGACTGTTGGGACCTTGACAGTCGCCGGCAGTCCACTGAAAAACCACCTAAGTGGGACAGGCCCTTTACACTTCTCAAAAATATATAATATTTGCATTAAATTGAAATTGATTTCCTGACATCATGTGTGTTTCTGAATATTTTGTCATAATGATTCTCAATGTAACTACTCTCTAGTTTTCCTTCCCTGCCAACTTTGGAAATGGACTTCTAATTCCCCATCTTAACTATTGATTTTACAGCTGCTTGCAGTGTAGCTGCTGCTGCTGGCACCGACGATGGCTGCCACGGTGTACTGCTGAGCACCAGAGCAAATTCCTTGTATGTGAATACTTGGCCAATAAACTTATTCATTCATTCATTGTTCATTCATGCATACATTCATACATTCATTCAATCATTCATTCATTCTAAATCATGAGAGGAATAGATTGAGTGGATGCCCAGAGTCTATTGCCCAGAGTAGGGGAATCGAGAACCAGAGGACACAGGTTTAACATGAAGGGGGTAAAGATTTCATAGGAATTGGCAGGGGTTTATTTTTCACACAGAATGGGTGTGTGGAAGGAGCTGCCAGAGGAGGTAGTTGAGGCTGGGACTATTGTAATGTTTAAGAAGCAATTAGAGGGATATGGGCCAAACGCAAGCAAATGGGACTAATGTAGATGGGACGTTGGTCGGTGTGGGCAAGATGGGCCGAAGGGCCTGCTTCAACACTGTATGACTCCATGACTCTATAACTAGTTATTTACAGGGGAGTTGGTTCTGTCTGGTAGGAGGACTGAGTTAAGAGCACAGTATTCTTCACGAGTTCTGCTCACTTAAATCTCATGCACCTGCTCCCTCTGTTTACTTTTATGTTCTTTCACTTCAAGCAACAGTGTAATTTTCTTTTGAGAAATTGATAGCCATAACTTCAACCACATTTACAGCAGTAAAACCATGTCACCTTCCAGATAATAAAATAAATTCTAATCCTTCTCTTCAGTTCTTACGGGCAGCACACTTTAACATTGAACATAATTTAAACAATGTACTGCTAATCATTTGCATTTCCTTGTGTGATTATAATGCACATAAATAAGTTTGAGTACTAATATTATTGTGAAAGATGGACTCACAGCAGGACATGCATGCAAAGTAAACGCAGACATCAAACAATATTATAAAGCGTAACTGTTGATCTGTGACCTGTTGTTCAGGTTAAAAGAATAACGGAAATGATATATTGGTGGCACGGTGGTACAGCAGTAGAGTTGTGCTAGAGACCAGGTTCGATCCTGACTATGGGTGCTTGTGTGTATGGAGTTTGTACGTTCTCCCCATGACCATGTGGGTTTTCTCTGGGTGCTACGTTTTCTCCCAACACTCCAACAACGGACAAGTTTGTAAGTTAATTGGCTTGGTACAACTGTAAATTGTCCCTAGTGTGTGTAGGATGGTGTTAGCGAGTGGGGATCGCTGGTCGATGTGGACTCAGTGGGCCGGTTTCTGTGCTGTATCTCTAAATTAAACTAAAATATAATTACAGGAATATAGTTATTCAGCCCATCATGTCATGTTTGAGGTTTATTCAACCTCCCAACTTCAACATCCTGGCCCTATAGGTAGTGATGTTACAATACCTACCTTCAGCGGCGCTGCAGTTCTGCCACTGGCCGTGTGCGCCACTTTGGTGCCTTTGAGGGGGGGGGGGGCGGGGTTAAAATTATGTTTTGTACTGCCTATCGGAAGCAGACTTCCTCGGGCTGCTAGCTGCTGCAGAAAAATCAATCTGTTCGTGCTATATATATTTTTAAAATCGCTGGACAATTTAATATTTGGATTAAAATAGAAAGCGACTTTACTTCCTTCTTATAACATAAAACTAGAGGTTGTACATAGAATGGATTACGGTATTACATAGTCGGCACCTAAAATTAGGTTCCACTGTACTGTTTTGTGCTGTATTAACTTCTAATAAAATAAACAAAAAAATAAAAAATAAATAAAAAGCGACTTTGAAAGCCCTCAACGCCTACAACGTGACGGATCGCAAGAACGGGACGAAACAAAGTGTAAGTCGTATATTTTACATATAATCTTGCTTCTTGGGATGGTTAATCTAATTTTACGTTGCAAAAATGTGATTTGGGCCCCATACGAACTGGCTGTGTTTTTCCTGCCGATATGGGGTTCAAATTCACTGCAAATGCAACGTTCCAATTGATCGCGTTCCAGAAGCAAGATGATTAAAATGCTCATTTTTTTTGGAGATAAGCTGTCTATATTTTGTGTTATTCTCTCTCTCCATGATCATTATTTTTAAACTAAATATTCACAACCTTCCATCTGGGATATAAATTCATGACAGTGAGATTTTAAAATCATGTTATATTGTGAATTCTTGTGTGAATGGGATTAATTTGTTATATGGATACTTAGGCTATTTAAAAAATATATCCTTTTCTTAAGAAATGGAATCTACAGGACATTCTTAATGGGAAAGTAGTGGGTAGAAAGGCATGTCATGTGTGGTTTGAAGAGCAAAAACTTGTAGTTTACAATGCCAAAATTGAAAAGTTGAGGAAAAACAAGGTGTAGAGAGTTGCTTATTGGTTACAATCTGAGGAGTATGATGATGCTACTGATTATGATATGCCAATGTACCAGCTAGCAACTGATCTTCTCCATAAACACTTGGTCTATTGCTAGAAATTGTAATTTATGTATCTATCTGTTACGGACTTACAGCATATTATTCAATAACATTAAAGTTCTGATCTTGAGAATATCACATTTTTGAATTTTCAAGGCAGTCTGGGTGTTTATTACTATTTCCATCACAACGGTCAATTTTGTAATTAGCTACAATGAGGTAATTAACTAATTATATGCTTTAATTTCAGGTCATCCAAGTAAGATGTTTTATAATTGTTTCAGAATGCTTCAATCTATAATAACTGAAAATTTCATTCAGTTCTCTGACTCTTTAAGAAAGTTATGGGCTTTTGACTGTCCTCGATCACAGCTTTTGTGTTAAGTCAATGGAAAAGCAATTGGGAACAAGATGCTAATTTCCGAGTATGCAAATGGCCATAACATTTTTAATACTGAAGATATGAAAGTGAATTAGGTGTCAAATTAAACTTCTTTTTATGCTTTATCTGATGAGATAAATTTCTTGCAGACTTGATTTTTTAAATCTCAAAATTTTGTAACATTGCTACTATAGGTGATAGATCAGGTACTCAAATAGGTACCTCTTTATATAAACAGGAACCTCACAATCAGATCGTTGAGTTTGAAGAAGGGTCCCATCCCAAAACATCACTCATCGTTTTTTTCTCCAGAGATTGTGCCTGACCTGCTGAGTTACTCCAGCACCACAAACCAACAATATGCACTTTGAATTCTCCACTTCTTGGAATTCTCTAACAATACTGACTCCCCCCCCCCCCCCCCCCCCCACCCCCACCCCCACCACTCCCCTCTTTTCTCCCCACCTATTTCTTCTCTCCCCCTCCTAGACTCCTTTCTCTGGCTTCACAATTTATAACTCTTCAAACCTTCTGTCCCACACCTGTTTTAATCTCTGCCCCCCATTCCATCAAACTTATCCAAACTTCCTCCCCCGCATCCACCTATTACCTTCCTCTCTCCCAGCTTTCTTTCCTCAACCCCCCCACCCATCCTTCAATCAGTCTGAAGAACAGTCCCAACCCAAAATCTCATCTATCCATTTTCTCCAGAGATGCTGCCCGATCCATTGAGTTACTCCTGAACCTTGTGTCCTTTTCCGTAAAGCAGCATCAGTCGTTTCTTGTTTCTACCTCTTAAATATGCTGAAGATTTCTGTTTTCACCGCTCTTTCAGGCAGTGAGTTCCAAAATCACAACCAACGCCATCACCACTCAACCACAATTCAATTTATGTATTGTAGTCATCAACCTCTATGCAAAGAGAAACAATTCTGCTATCTCCATTGGATTACTGCCAATGTCAAGTACCAACAAACGTAGGAATTAGAGGTTAGGTTCATATGTGACTGAAGAGATGGTGTGGGAGGGCAAGTTTTAGATTTCTGAGTTATTCAGATGACCTCTGGGGATGGTAGGAACTGTAAATCTTCAGGTATGAAGAGGAAGTGCTTGAAGGTGGAGGTGACACTGTAGTATTAATTAAAGGGTCCATTACTGCAGTCATTCATAAGTTCATGTGCATAGGTTATAGGAGCAGAATCGGGCCATTTGGCCCATCAAGTCGACTCCGACAGTCAATCACAGCTGATCTACTTCTCCCTCTCAACCTCATTCTCCTGCCTCCTCCCCATAACCCTGAAATGAGGAGAAACTTTTTCACCCAGAGAGTTGTGAATCTGCGGAATTCTCTGCCACGGAAGGCAGTGGAGGCCAATTAACAGGATGTTTTCAAGAGATTTAGCTCTTAAGGCTAAAGAAATCAAGAATTATGGGGAAAAAGCAGGAATTGATTTTGGAATGATCAGCTATGATCATATTGAATGGTGGTGTTGGCTCGAAGGGCCGAATGGCCTACTCCTGCACCTATTTTCTGTTTAACCCCGAGCACCCGTACTAATCAATAACCTGTCAAACTTCTCCTTAAAATTATCTATTGACTTGGCCTCCACAGCCTCAGTGGCAATGGATTTCACAGATTCACCACCCTCTGACTAAAGAAATTCCTCCTCATCTCCTTTCTAAAGGTGTGTCCTTTTATTCTGAGACAATGGCCTCTGGTCCTTGACTAGTGGAAACCTCATCTCCACATCCACTCTATCCAGGCCTTTCACTATTCTGTTCATTTCAATGAGGTCCTCCCTCATCCTTCTAAACTCCAAGTACAAGCCCAGTGCCATCAAATGCTCATCATATGTGAACCCAATCATTTCTGGGATTATTCTCATAAACCTCCTCTGGACCCCCTCCAACGTCCAGCACATCCTTCCTCAGATAAGGGGCCCAGAGTCAGAGGATACTTTAGTTCTCTTCAAATGAGGCGACAACAACAGAGCTTCTATATCTAAAAATGTATACTGTTATCTTTGAAAAGGAGGAGATACTAGCATAAAGAGGGAAAAATCGCCAGAGCCTGGTGTGTTACTTGGGTTGGTATAATTGAAAAAAGTGGGGAGTTTGCTGCTGCTCCATTAGATATTGTTAAATTGTGGGAATGGGGCCTGTTTCCATGCTGTATGGCTCTCTGACCATGATAATGCATTCACCTGTCAAGGTGCAGGCTTTATTTGTTAATAACCAATAGGAGTGATTTTCCAATGATGCTAATGTCATTGCACATCCAGTTTGAATGCAACTAATTTCTGCTTCTAATTTCTGTTTATTATTTAACAAGTTTTGCAGGAACGTTTTGTTTTATTTATTTATTTATCTATTTTTTTTTTACCTATTTGTCTATCTATTTATTTATCTATTTATTTATTTATTTATTTATTTATTTGTTTGTTTATTTATTTATTTATATGACCTTTTTTTGATGGGGGACGACATTTTGAAGCAAAAGTAAGAACTCTCATATGAGAGTACAATGGCGGAACCAACGTTAAAGGGCAGCACAGTGGCATAGTGATAAAGCTACTGCCCTGCAGTGCCAGAGTCCTGGGTTCGACCCTGACTATGGGTGCTTGTCTGTACAGAGTTTGTATGTTCTTCCCGTGACTTGCATGGGTTTTCTCCGAGATCTTCAGTTTTCTCCCACACTCCAAGGAGTAGGTTAATTGGCTTGGTATAATTGTAAATTGACCCTAGTGTATGTAGGGTAGAATAATGTGCGGGGATCGCAGGTCAGTGCGGAGGGCCAAAGGGCCTGTTTCCGCGCTGTATCTACCAAGCTAAAACTAAAAAACAAAGTAAATTGAAACCTATAATTAACAGTTCCACACCGTCCAGAAACTAGTTATCTTTGCAGCTTCCATATGATCCAATTTATCACCTCTACAACCCGTCCACTTTATACTGGAAATAAAAACAGAAAATGCTGGAAACACTTAGCAACACAGGCAGTATCTTTTGAAAGACATTTCAGTTCCAAGTCCACCTTTATCAGAAGGGTCCTGAACTCGTCAGAAGAGTCCTGAACTTGGACCATCAACCTTAATTCTGTTACTCCAGGTGCTGCCTGACCTGCTGTGAAATTTCCAACATTTTCTATTTTCATTTCTGATTTCCAGCATCTGAGTTCTTTTTCATTTTCTTATATTGAAAATATTTTGCATGTAACAATGAAGATATAAATTAATTTCCTAGCCAGCTTGAGGTCAATCACTGACTAAAGGCTATTTTAAAATGTACATATAATTAGATTCAGTTTTAAAATGCACCATGTTTAAGGCAGTATTATAAAGTTTTTTTTTAAATGCAAAACTCTACACACCATAATGAATTGTGCAAGGTTATTTTTCTATTACAAATATCCAGGACATAAAACTAATGCATTGTTAAAATTTTATAACATAAATCTTGTCATTACTATCATATCATGGAAAAAGCACCTTTGCAAAATGAGCTCTGGAAAATTTATGACAAATAATTTATATAGATGTGAAATGGTTGAATCCAAAACGCTTGCTATATTAACATGTAAATGAAGGCACAATCTGCAAGGCAAATGAGCACATGAGGCAGATAATTCCAGAAACTTCTGTAACCCCAAGTGCTCTGGGAAAAATGAATGACAGAGGCGTCAGTCCAGGAAGCCATATTAGAGTGATAAACATATAAACAAAGTTTATATTTTTTGCCAATAAGGTACTTATGAGGATATGAGGATATCCTCTTTGTGATGACATTAAGATAATGGCAAAGCAACCCCACCAGAATATGGTGACCTTAACCTGAACCCAAACTCCCAAATTCCATATGATGGCCACAATGTAAATCTGCTGTAAATCTTTAAGATTCTATTGAGAAGTAATTGGAGGCCTTGCAAAGTAGGCAACATGACAGCCAAAATTGGTCCCGTCACATCATGAAACAGGCTGACAGAGAAAGGGACTCCACATCCTATTTCCAGTTGCATTGACTTCAGAGTACAAACATTAGACAGTCTTTGACTTGAGTTAGATACAAAATGCTGGAGTAACTCAGCGGGTCAGGCAACATCTCTAGAGAAAAGGAATAGTTGACATTTCAGGTCGAGACCCTTCTTCAGACCTCGACCCAAAATGTCATCTATTCCTTTCCTCCAGAGATGCTGCCTGACCCGCTGAGTTACTCCAGCATTTTGTGTCTATCTTCGGTGTAAACCAGTATCTGCAGTTCCTTCCTACACACTGAAACTTGAGTCACCTGTTTCACAGCCTCTGATGAGGAAGTCCCTTGATAACTACATTCCACCTATTACTCAGGAGCTTGCAGGTCACAGGTTGGTGACCTGTTTATCCGGAGCTCCCGCAACAACAGCTGCGTCTGCTGGACTAGAGGGCGGCAGCTTCGGTAGTTTTGACCGCCCCGGGCCGCGGAAATTGAACAGGCCCCTTCGCGGTGTTCGGATTCAGCCGGGGGACCGACTTACTTACCATCACGCGGCGGGGTCACAACATCGGAGGCCTGGAGCCTCAGCGCAGAGGGAGAACAAGGAGGGAAGAGACAAAGACTTTAAGACTTGCCTTCCATCACTGTGAGGAGGTGCCTGGTGAACTCACTGTGGTGGATGTTAAATTTGTGTTTATTGTGTGTTTTTGTTATTTTATTATATGTGTGACTGCAAGGCAACGAAAATTCGTTCAGACCAGAAGGTCTGAATGACAATAAAGGATACTTTACTTTACTTAACTGAATCATTTACATTTACGTATTAATGTGACTGAGCCAGGCCACATGAGCTCCATGAATGGATCTACTCCCAGTACAACTAGCTGATGTTACTAATTAGAGTGCATTCTTGATGACCCATCTACTCATTGAAGACATTTGATTGGAGTTTAATTGGACTTTGTCGTACTTTATCTTGCACTATATGTTGTAGTTCACATAGAATAGAATAGAATAGTTTATTTATTATCATTGTAACATGAACCATGTACAACGAAATTAAAACATGTCAGCCAGTCAGTGTACCATTCAAACATTTCTAAAAGCTAACGATACATACAAGATAAAATATTAAAAGATAAACAACTAAAATAAATATCATGAAAATAGCACGCATAAACACCCAACCCTCCATCCTTCTGTCGATTTCACAGTGTACCACAGTCCCTTAGTATGTATCGCCCCTGCTTTCCTTGGCGGCTACATTTAGTGCTTTTATAGCAGTGGGGTAAAAACTGTTTTTTAGTCTGTTCATCCTTGTCCTTGTAGATCTGTACCGTCTGCCTGACGGCAACAGTTCAAACAGGGAGTGTCCGGGGTGGGAAATGTCCTTTATAATACTCTGGGATTTTTTGATGCAGCGGGAACTGTGTAAGTCCTCCAAGGTAAGGAGAGGGCAGCCGACAATCCTCTGGGCATTGTCAATGGCCCTCTGGAGCGCTTTCCTCTGAGCTGCTGTGCAGCTGGTGTACCACACGCACACACAGTATGTTAGGATGCTCTCAATGGAGCACCGATAAAAGGACAGCAGCAGTCTCTGGGTGATGTTATTCTTCCTGGCTATATTTAAGAGGGAGTTAGATGTGGCCCTTGTGGCTAAGGGGATCAGGGGGTATGGAGAGAAGGCAGGTACGGGATACTGAGTTGGATGATCAGCCATGATCATATTGAATGGCGGTGCAGGCTCGAAGGGCCGAATAGCCTACTCCTGCACCTAATTTCTATGTTTCTATGTTTCTATGTTTCCTGAGCACCCTCGGGAAGTGCAGTGTCTGCTGGATCTTTTTCAGCAGCGCAGTGGTGTTCACGCTCCACGTCAGGTCCTCCTCAATATGGATTCCCAGGAAGCGGAAATCCGCCACCCTCTCCACACAGTCCCCTCTGATAATCAATGGTACCATGTCCGTTTTATTCTTCCTAAAGTCTATTATTAATTCCTTTGTCTTTAAGGTGTTGAGGAGCAGGTTATTTTCTTCACACCACACTGTCAGCTGCTCCGCCTCATCCCGGTAGGCGTACTCGTCCCCCCCGGAGATGAGTCCCACCACCGTAGTGTCATCCGCAAATTTGACAATGGTGTTGCTGTGGTGGGCGGGGGTGCAGTCATGTGTGTAGATGGTGTAGAGCAGGGGGCTCAGTACGCAGCCCTGTGGAGAGCCGGTACTGAGGCTGAGGGCCGTGGATGTATGATGGCCCACTCTGACTCTCTGGCTGCGACCCGACAGGAAGCTATTTATCCACATGCAGGTGGAGTGTGGAAGACCCAAGTCCCCCAGTTTGTCCACCAGTTTGTGGGGAAGGATGGTATTAAAAGCAGAGCTGTAGTCCACAAAGAGCATCCGCACGTAGCTCCCCCGCTGCTCCAGGTGAGACAGTGCAGCATGGAGAGCTGTGGCTACAGCGTCCTCTGTAAATCTATTTGCTCTGTACGCAAACTGGTGGGGGTCAAAGCTTCGGGGCAGGAGTGATGTGATATGACCCCGGACCAGTTTTTCAAAACACTTCATCACCACTGGTGTGAGTGCGACTGGCCGGTAGTCGTTGTCAATATATGCACTAGTGGAACTATAATAGTGCACTAATATATTCATATCCCGGTATAACCATATAACCATATAACAATTACAGCACGGAAACAGGCCATCTCGGCCCTTCTAGTCCGTGCCGAACACGTATTCTCCCCTAGTCCCATCTACCTGCGCTCAGACCATAACCCTCCATTCCTTTCCCATCCATATAACTATCCAATTTATTTTTAAATGATAAAATCAAACCTGCCTCCACCACCTTCACTGGAAGCTCATTCCACACAGCTACCACTCTCTGAGTAAAGAAGTTCCCCCTCATGTTACCCCTAAACTTCTGTCCCTTAATTCTCAAGTCAGTATGCATTGACCGAGGAGAAAATATCACCTGCAACTTGTACTGGACCACCCATATCAAAGCACGGGTGCTTTAGGAATGGCCAACAAAGCTCACCAATGCCTCTACTTCCTTAGAAGGCTTAGGCAGTTCAGCATGTCCCCAACAACTCTCACCAACTTCCACAGATGTGCCATGGAAAGCATTTTATAGGGATGCATCACGACATGGGAACAGCTCCATCCAAGACTGCGAGAAATTGCAGAGAATTGTGGACGCAGCACAGACCATCACACAAACCAACCTCCCATCCATTGACACAATTTACATCTCACGCTGCCATGCATGGCCACCAGCATAAACAAGAACGAGTCTCACCACACCTATTCCCTCTTCTCCTCTCTCCCATGAGGCATAGAAATGTGAAAACGCATACGTCAAGATTTAGGAACAGTTTCTTACCAGCTGTCGTCAGGCCACTGAACCATCCTATCAACAACTAGAGAGCAGTCTTCAGTCTACCTCATTAGAGGCACTCGGGTTATCTTTAATTGGACGTTACTGGACTTTATCTTGCACTAAACTGTTCCCTTTATCCTGTATCTGCACACTGTGAACAGCTTGAGCGTAATCATGTATAATCTTATAGGTGACTGGATAACACACAACCATAAGCTTTTCACTGCAGCTCGCTACACGTGACAATAATAAACTAAACTAAATGTTAAACTGTGTTTTCCATGCCACAATTCCATACCTTTCCATACTTTAATCCTATATCTCAAGCGATCTGTTACAATGCAGGGATACAAGGAACTACAGATGCTGGTTTATACAAAAAAAAACTCAGTGGGTTAGTCCGCATCTTTGGACAGCATAGGCAGGTGACATTTCTTCGGACTTGCAATGCAAGCACGTGTGACAACTGAAAACAACCTACATGAATACTTGATTATGCTGCTGGCCTTGCCGAGGCAGCGTGTGGTATAAATGGAGTCACGTTTGACAAGTGGAGACAACCAACTAACTCCATCTTATTGTAATGATGGAAGTAGTAAAATCTCTGTAAAACTCTCCATTATTGCTTAGTTTAGAGATACAGCATGGAAACAGGCCCTTCGGCCCACCATGTCCGCGCCCGCCATCCATCGATCACCCGTACACTAGTTCTATGTTATCCCACTTTCGCATCCCGCACTCTAGGGGCAATTTACGGAAGCCAATCAACCTACAAACCTGCACGTCTTTGAAATGTGGGAGGAAACCGGAGCACCCGGAGAAAACTCAGTTGTTCACAGGGAGCACGTACATATTTCACACATAGAGCACGTGTAGTCAGGATCGAACCCGGCTCTCTGGCGCTGTGAGGCCGCAGATCTACCACTGCACCACTGTGTCGCTCTGTTGTATTCCCCTTCAGTCTCAGGCAGCCACACACGTCACTCCAATGTCATGATAGATTTGCAAAAAAAAGGATTACTTAACAATTGAAAAAATGAGAGGAGTTTATTGCTATCTTCCTTTACAGGGTGTGCCACATTGCCATTATATGATGTTAATCACCCAGCTGACTTCTGCTCCCTCTTCACCTTTAACAATGATAGGCAGGTATTAATTAATTCACTGCTGATTTTGTTTCGAAACACTCAGATACCTAAAACTGGAATATGGTTGTTAGGAGCCTGTTGAAGGACTTCCTTTCGAAAATGTCATGTGGACAGGCATCAAAATTATGATGATTAGGACTTCTCATGCTCCCTCTAATGGCTGGCAATTAGGTTTGTGTATAATATTTCAGTTTAAATATATTCTGTAGTACAGCATTGTTTATGGCAATCTTAGAATATTAAACAAGAATATTAATGTTTCTTGGTAGACAAAAATGCTGGAGAAACTCAGCGGGTGAGGCAGCATCTATGGAGTGAAGGAAATAGGCGACGTTTCGGGTCGAGACCCATCTTCAGACTGATGTGAGGGTGGGGAGGACATGAAGAAGAAAGGAAGAGGTGGGGTTAGTGGGCTGAGGGAGAGCTGGGAAGGAGAGGAAAAAGCAGGGACTACCTGAAATTTGACAAGTCAATGTTCATACCACTGGGGTGTAAACTGCCCAAATGAAATATGAGGTGCAACTCCTCCAATTTATGGTGGGCCTCACTCTGGCCATGGAGGAGGCCCAGGACAGAAAGGTCGGATTCTGATTGGGAGGGGGAGTTGAAGTACTGAGCCACCGGGAGATCAGGTTGGTTATTGCGAACCGAGTGGAGGTGCTGGGCGAAGCGATTGCCAAGCCTACGCTTGGTCTCACCGATGTAGAGCATCTGACACCTAGAGCAGCGGATGCTATAGATGAGGTTACAGGAGGGTCAAGTTAACCTCTGTTGCACCTGGAAAGACTGCTTGGATCCTTGAATGGACTTAAGGGGGGAGATAAAGGAACAAGTGCAGCATTTCCTGCGGTTGCAAGGGAAAGTGCCAGGGGAGGGGGTGGTTTGGGTGGGAAGGGACAAATTAACCAGGGAGTTACGGAGGGAGCGGTCCCTGCGGAAAGAGACTGGGACCGCCGAACCTCGCCGCTCACCGGCCATCCGCTGACCGGATCCTCCGACACTTCGCCCGCTGACCCGGACTCCAATCCCTGCGGGCCTCCACCATCGACTTCACTGACCCTCGCTACTCCAACAGGCCGCAGCCGTCACCTGAGTCCTAGGCTCAGCACCGGGCCTGAAGCTTCCACGCTGCGGACTCTGACATCACGAGGTCCAACTGCACTGGGTCCTAGTGTTCCCTACCACAGGGAACCTCAGTGGTTGTTCCACTGGGGCTTCCCCTTCCCCCTCAAACCAATAGAAGTTACCCTTCAGACCTATTAACTATTTTCCCCTTCAGTTTACACCTATGGTCCTCGATTCACCTACTCTGGACAAAAGACTCTGTGCATCTACCCAATCTATTCCTCGCATGATTTGATACACCTGTATAAAAGATCACCGCTCATCCTCCTGCACTCCAAGGAATAGAGTCCCAGCCAACTTAACCTCTCCCTATAGCTCAGACCCTCTAGTCCTGGCAACATCCTCGTAAAGTTGTTGTCAGTTATTTATACTGGGATGTCTGGCTTGGACACTTTTTGATCACTCAGACCTAGATAAGTATTTACCCTAGTGACTAATTTGAAAACTGGCTCATGATTCCCCTAGGGCTTTGGAGAGATGCTCCCGATCACTGGTGGAATGAGATGAATTCAACAACCTCAATCAGTAACCTGTATTTGAAATAAGGGGAGGTTGCACAAACTTACACTGTTTTCTCTGGTGCATTGGCGGCTGCGGGGAAACCTGATGGAAGTATAAAAAATTACGAGGCATAGGTAGAGTAGACAGTTGGAACTTTTTCCCAGAGCGGGATGAGGATGTCAAGGATGAGAGGGCATAGTTTTAAGATGAAAGAGGCAAATGTTTAAAGGAGATAT
Source organism: Leucoraja erinaceus (assembly GCF_028641065.1). Taxonomy (NCBI): domain Eukaryota; kingdom Metazoa; phylum Chordata; class Chondrichthyes; order Rajiformes; family Rajidae; genus Leucoraja; species Leucoraja erinaceus. The sequence goes on along the minus strand of NC_073377.1, from coordinate 12,092,831 downwards.
GCGGGGCAAGTTTTGTATACACAGGGTGATGGATGCCTGGAGAGCGTTGCCTGGGGTGACGGTGGAGGCAGATATGATATTCACATATTAGAATCTATATGATAGTACATGGATATACAGCAAATATGGATCACAAGCAGGCAAAAGAGATTAGTTTAACCTGGCATTTTGTTAAGCATGATTAACGTGGGCTGAAGGGCCTGTTTCTGTGCTGTACAGCTCTATTGATATTGGTATTCCTTTATTATTGTCGCATGTACCAAGACACTGAGGTACCGATTTTAGGTGCAGCACAGTGGCGCAGTAGTAGAGCAGCCAAAACACACACCCCTCAACATCAGTGGCACCACAGTGGAGAGAGTGGAGAGCATGAAGTTCCTCGGTGTGCAAATTACAGACAGTCTCACCTGGTCCAGGAACAACACTGGGATTGTCAAATGGGCCCATCAGCGACTGCACTTCCTGAGGAAACTCAAACAGGCCTCACTCCCCACCAACATCCTCAGGACTTTTTACAGGGGCACGGTGGAGTCTGTGCTCACATACTGCATAAACACGTGGTACTCCACCTGCAACTGCTCGGACAGGAAGGTTCTGCAGAGGGTAGTGAGGGGAGCAGAGAGGATCATTGGCGTCTCCCTACCCTCGGTACAAGAACTGTTCCAGAGACGCTGTCTGAAAAAAGCTCAGAGAATTGCTAAGGACAAACTGCACCCCCTCCACATACACCTGGATCTCCTGCCATCAGGCAAGAGATATCGAAGCATCAAAGCCCGGACTACAAGACTGCTAAACAGCTTCCTGCCACAGGCTGTGAGGCTGCTAAACAGTCACTCTGTACTCACAGTCACCTGATTCTGTGGCTTTGCACTGACATTTTAATAACTGGCACTGGCCACTCAAATCAGCTGCCCTGGACATTTTAATGATTGTTTTTACTGTATTTTAATGTTGCTGTTTTACCTGCTTTTAACTATTTATACTGTTTCATCAGGGACTGGATTGTTTTTATTGTTATTATGTGTGAAATGTTTTAAGTTTCATGTGCGATGCTCCGGTATTCCCTGGGAAACGTCTTCTCATTTTGCACTGTACAACTGTTGCTTTGCAAGATGACAATAAAGGTTGATTGATTGATTGATTCTTGCTTTGCTTAGCACACAGAACCAAGCCACAATGCAACCAGTCAGCATGCTCTCTACAGTGCACCTGTAGAAGTTAGAGAGAGTCTTCCTTGACAAACCGACTCTCCGTAATCTTCTCAGGAAGTAGAGGCGCTGATGAGTGTTCTCCGACCAGGAAAGATGTTCAGAGATGTGCACGCACAGGAATTTGAAGCTCTTGACCCTTTCAACCGTCGACCCGTTGATATAAACGGGGCTGTGGGTCCCCATCCTACTCCTTCCGAAGTCCACAATCAGTTCCTTGGTTTTGCTGGTGTTGAGGGCCAGGTTATTGCGTTGGCACCATATGGACAGTTGCTCGATCTCTCTTCTGTACTCTGACTCATCCCCATCAGTGATACATCCCACGACAGTGGTGTTGTCAGCGAACTTGATGATGGAGTTCGCACTGTGGTTGGCTACGCAGTCATGGGTATAGAGTGAGTACAACAGGGGGCTGAGCACGCAGCCTTGAGGTGCTCCCGTGCTGATTGTTATTGAGGCTGACACATTTCCACCAATACGAACAGACTGTGGTCTGTGAATGAGGATGTCAAGGATCCAATTGCAGAGGGATGCGCAGAGACCCAGTTCTGCGAGTTTGGTAACCAGCTTGTAGGGGATGATTGTGTTAAATGCCGAGCTGTAATCGATGAATAACAGCCTGACATATGAGTTTTTGTTGTCCAAGTGGTCCAGAGCGGAGTAGAGGGCCAGCGAGATCGCATCCACCGTTGATCTGTTGTGGCGGTAAGCGAACTGCAGTGGGTCCAGGATTTTGTCGAGGTAGGAGTGATTTGCTCCATGATCAGCCTCTCAAAGCACTTCATCACCACCGGCGTTAGTGCCACTGGTGGATAGTCATTGAGGCACGTCACCTTACTCTTCTTGGGCACTGGTATAATTGATGCCCTTTTAAAGCAGGTGGGGACCTCAGACCTCAGAAGTGAGAGGTTGAAAATGTCAAGACCACCCAGGCAGGAAAATGGGGTTAAGGGCCTGTCCCACTTTCCCACTTTTTACTCGTGGACATTTTTCATCATCCTAGAAAAATGCCCTGACCTACTTGATGCCACGAGTACCTACAACTAGCATCACGACCTACCTACGACCTACCTGCGACCTCCTACGTACCGAGGTACTCAACAACGTACCTCGGTGACTGCCAACCACCACCCCCCCCCCCCGGACACTTATTATTATTTATTCAAATCGTTTGCTATGTCGCTCTTCAAGGGAGATGCTAAATGCATTTCGTTGTCTCTGTACTGTACACTGACAATGACAATTAAAATTGAATCTGAATCTGATCTGAATCTGAATCTACGAACTCGTGACAACCATGCTGCGAGTACGAGTCAAGGGCAAATTCAGCAGAGGTCATGAATTAGGTCGTGAAAGTGGGACAAGCTCTTCAGGAGGGTCCCCCTCTGTAGATAGATCCGCCACAATTGAATGGTGGAGTCGACTAGATGGGCCGAATGAGATGAGGAAAACCTTTTTCACCCAGAGAGTTGTGAATCTGAGGAATTCTCTGCCTCAGAAGGCAGTGGAGGCCAATTCACTGGATGTTTTCAAGAGAGAGTTAAATTTAGCTCTTAGGGCTAACGGAATCAAGGGATATGGGGAAAAAGCAGGAACAGGGTACTGATCGTGGATGATCAGCCATGATCATATTAAATGGCGGTGCTGGCTCGAAGGGCCGAATGGCCTACTCCTGCACCTATTTTCTATGTTTTCTATGAATGGCCTAATTCTGCTCCTATCACTTATAAGCATCATTGTGACAACTTTAAAATCACATGTAATGCCTGGCCCTCAAAAGGGTTAAAGTACTTAACAAAGTGGTCGCTATTGACAAATCTAAATTTACTGCAGGCCATGTGTGTGTGTGAACACTGTATCTCTGCTGCTATTAGAGATAAAGGTATTAAAATATGACTTGCCCAATTTTATATTGTGCAATGTATTTCATTGAGATGGCCAATAAAAAGAGACAGAAGCCATCATAGTGCTGCAGACCCCAAGTCTTCCTCGCCAAATAAACAATCCAGTGATGATTATCTGCCGCCTGTACCTTCCACCTTCTCCTCCTCATGCGCTAGCATGAAATTGACATTTGAAACTAATTGTACGGTGAAATCCACCAAATTTTAGAACTGTGTTTCAGATTTCAAGCAGGCTTTAAGCCTAACGTCTTTTCTGTATTACTTTTCTGCCTAGGCTATAGCTGTAAGGGGAGTGCAGGGAGAGGAGAAAAAAAGGGGATTATTATGCCCCAGCAAATAAGATAGAGTGAATCCAACTAATCTGCATTGCTTATCTTGGGCCGACAGTGTCTGTCAGGACCTGTTTCTCTGCCCTCCGTGCTTGTCCCACTGACTTCATTGCTGCTGGCTGCTCGTGGCTATCGCTTGCTCCTATAAACAGCCAATTACTGGCCCAAACAGATGTCAGGGGCTATGATCAAATAATTTAGCTGAAGTGAAGGGGCCATAATACAGGTCAATTTCACTCAGTTAGACATGGTGTCTGAATCAGGTTGGTGAGGGGGTTGGGCTGGATGGTGGTATGTTGCAGTAATATGCACTACAGTTCAACGGCAACTCATTTTTTATGATTAAGTTCATGTTTAACTTACTAATCCTTAATGGATAAAGCTGGAAAATCCCTTTTTCCAATACAGCATACATTTCAGGTCAGTTTTATATATTTACAACCATTAATCTCTGTAAGCTAGAATGCCGGAAGTAGCACAGCGAAAAAACTCTCAATTTAAAAAATCTCTCTCCATGTGGTTATCAAAGTGAGTACCCCCTTACGCTTGAGCTTTGTTGTTCCGTTGGAAATATATTTGTATTTATTGGAACAAATCGTGATTTGCCATTCTCAAATTAACTGATGAAGTTGACTGAATTTATTACTTTGATTAAAAATAAGTCATCTGAAATCATATGAAATATTATGATTCAAAGTACCTATCTAATCGAATGACACTCGCAATCAGGATCAAATTAATTGTTATCTCTGATATTTTTTTATCTTTTTCTCTCATTAGAATATCAGTCCCGTTAACAAAGTTGCCAAGATCAAGCCACTGATGCAATCCCACCCATTGATGCTTTATTAGAAGGGTTCACATATCTTCAGTGAATATAAAATGATGCCATTTGGATGTATTTCTATGTTTTCTTTTCTGCTCGTGTTTTCTGGATGTATTTTGACCTCTCATTTCTCTCTTACAATGTACATCACCAACAGGGGCTGCGCAAACAGGGGCTGCACATAATACTGCCTTTCAGTCGGATGTCCTCAAAATTCAGGATTATAGTTTTTCTTTCCATTTACCAGACACACACACACACACACACACACACACACACACACACACACACACACACACACACACACACACACACACACACACACACACACACACACACACACACACACACACACACACACACACACACACACACACACACACACACACACACACACACACACACACACACACACACACACACACACACACACACCTCTGCAGAACTAGGTGGAACACATCAGAAGCCAAATCCTAACATTGAGTAATGTAATGAAACGTATGGAAGAAGCTGCCATCATGATCATGGTCCTGTCACATATTCATGAAAGGACAGATTAATCCCCAATTTATGGCCACTGTAACTCCATTCCAAGTTACACTTGTTAATAAATCACATGACGTGGTTTCCTTAAGACCATGTCTGCTCTCAAAACAACCCGACCAACTTGCTCACTTATTTTCCTGTAACCTATTCTATCAAATGCCGAAGAGAAATAATTGAGGACCATATTTTAGTTTCAAATACAGCACGTATGTCCTCACAGCATAACATGAATGAAACATCTGTGTTGGCAAAGCCACAGTTTTAACTAGAGACTTTCCGCTGTTCACTTCAGATGGTCTTTTTTTAGTGTAGTTTAGTTTAGAGATACAGCGGGGAAACAGGCCCTTCGGCCCACTGATTCCACACACTAACACTGTCCGGCACGTGCACAAAATAATCTGACCAAAGAGCAACTTTTAAAATATAATTTGCTTAAAGGATTATTTCTTAAAAATGACTCAACTTCTCAATTGGTCTTTTAATCGGGGGGGTGTACGATTGGCAGCCTCGCCAATAGTCTGTCCGTTTTTTGTTTTTTTTTGTTGTTTTAGTGTGTTTTGAAATTTTTATTTAATGGTCTCTGGTTTGTTTTATGTAAGGGAGGGGGAGGGGGCCGGGGGAAACTAATTTTTCAATCTTTTACCCTGCCAAAGATGCGATTGTTTTCCGGGTCGTGTCTCGGCCGCTCTGCGGCCTAACATCTTGGAGCTGGAGGCCTCACTCGGGACTGACTTTAAGCCCCACCGCGGGGCATGGATTTACCATCAAAGCCAATCCCTTGCCTGGGATCACTCCAACCATGGCCGGCAGACTTTACAATCGAGAGCTCGTCATCTGTGGAGCGACCGTGGATGTCAGGAGCTCTAATGACGCATAAGGTTCGACAAGCCCAGACCCGGGGTCTGATCACTAGGGAGCTGAGATTCCCCCCCATTGTGAGAGCTTAATCACCCAGATATCGAAACTTCGAAACATAGAAATTAGGTGCAAGAGTAGGCCATTCGGCCCTTCGAGCCTGCACCGCCATTCAATATGATCATGGCTGATCATCCAACTCAGTATCCTGTACCTGCCTTCTCTCCATACCCCCTGATCTCTTTAGGCACAAGGGCCACATCTAATTCCCTCTTAAATATAGCCAATGAACTGGCCTCAACTACCTTCTGTGGCAGAGAGTTCCAGAGATTCACCACTCTCTGTGTGTGAAATGTTTTTCTCATCTCGGCCCTAAAAGATTTCCTCCCTTATCCTTAAACTGTGACCCCTTGTTCTGGACTTCCCCAACATCGGGAACAATCTTCCTGCATCTAGCCTGTCCAACCCCTTAAGAATTTTGTACGTTTCAATGTCCCCCCTCAATCTTATAAATTCTAGCGAGTACAAGCCGTAATGAAGTGCCTGAACGTCACTGTCTATGGGACTAAGATCGTCTCATCAATGAAAGGCTTGAGGCCCCCGATTGTGGGAGGACAAAGAAGGGAAGAGATTGAACTTTTTTTTGCCTTCCATCACAGTGAGGAATGTGGAGGAGTCACTGTGGTTTAGGTTAAAATGTATTCTATGTTTTCTGTTGCTTTTTATTTGTATGACATACCTCGTATGTTGCAAAACATACTTGGCTAATAAAGTATTATTGTATTGTATTGTATTGGCCCCCTATCAGAAACGTCCATGTCGTGGTGCTGGAAACTGAGCTAATTCTGCTACCACCATCATCTATTGCACAAGTGATGGCTCCCACTGATTGCCGCCGGAAGCTTGCGTCCTTTTCAGGACAGAAAACGACAGCGAGGTCAACATTTGTAACAAGGTGGACTCAAAAGAAGAAGAAGATTGTATTGTATTATTGTATTGTGTTGTAATCTTGATCGATCCTTCTACTTCCCGTTTCCTGGTACTCGACTGCAAGCAAAACCGATCGAATCTTTTCCTACTTCAGATAACTCTTAGACACCTCGGAAGCAGCAGTTTTTTCATTTTCCTGCAAACCAAAGGTTTTCAAAACCCAATGTCTGTAGCACCTTGGACACACAAGGAAATGCCGATGCAGGAATCTTGAGTAGAACACAAAGACCTGGATTAACCCACCTATCTGGCTTTGTCTCATTCCCCTCTATTGCAGCTTTCTCCCCCTACTGCAATCAATCAGAAGAAGGATCCTGACCTGAAATATCTCTGATCCATGTCCTCCAGACTTGCTGCCTGACCCGCTGAGTAACTCCAACATTTTATCTTCTACATCAGTAGCATCTTATAGATCAGCATGACTCACCTTTTGATCTTTTCGTTTTGAAGTCGAGCACCATGAACCTCAATCATTCACCTTCGTTTCCCAGTAAAGTTTTTTTTAATCTCCAATACGTCACAAATCAATTCAACCTGTCACTCAGAATCACCAGACCATATGTAAGTATTGTCAATGAAATCAATTTTTAGAAGATGTTCTGTCAACATTGGCAGCGATGGGCTACAACATCATATATCTAGTTATATTGGAAGAACAAAGAAGCTACATAATTGACCAAAATGCTGGAGTAACTCAGCGGGACAGGCAGTATTTCTAGAGGGAAGGAATGGGTGATGTTTCGTGTCAAGACCCTTCTTCAGAACCTCGACCCAAAACGTCACCCCTTCCTTTTCTCAAGAGATGCTGCCTGTCCCGCTGAGTTACTCCAGCAATTTTTGTCTACATTTGGTGTAAATCAGCATCTGCAGTTCCTTCCTATACATATTAGGCCATCTATATTTGGACAAATATCACCAATTCTCTGATGCAAGACCACAGAATCGACTGAGGAAATTCTACTGAAGAGAAGAGATTGTTGACTCAAGTCGCAGGTGTCAGGGGTTTCTGGGGAGAAGGCAGGAGAATGGGGTTAAGAGGGAAGGATAGATCAGACATGATTGAATAGCGGAGTAGAGTCGATGGGCCGAATGGCCTAATTCTACTCCTATCATTTCTGAACTTATGAACTTATGAAGTCTCACGCAAGAGTCTTAAATACATAAATTCAGGCTCATGGAGAATACCCTATTGCCAGAGCTATTCCTTTGTATACTCAGAAAGACATAAAAGATCCCATGGTATCATTTCATTTCAGAGCCAGGGAATTAGTAATTGTCTTTTCATCAACACTACTGAAACAGATTTTGCGATCACTATCACTTTGAAAAGTATTTTATTGGCTACAAAGTTTATTGGCTACACAGTACAAATTTCCAAAGCATTATGTAGATGGAACTTTTCCTTTCTTTAAGAAATATATCTACTATATAAATCTATAACCTCCATAAGAAGCGTGCAAAAAAAAAACACATTGATAGACTGGGATTACATTTTATCGTTAAATTAAACCACAACTTCAATGATAACATAGCTGCACATTTGATTGGGATAAATGAGCAAATAAAAGATAATTCAGTCATTTTTTGTTTCAATGAATGAACAAGCTGAGTATTGACAATGCCACAGAATATAATGAATATTTACATTAAATGCCATTTTGAGAGCAATTTCCATTTACAAGTATATCTTACGTTGAACATTTTATTTAAAACAATTAAGTCCCTGAAACCATTTTGCAACTTATTACGATAATAAGGAGGTAGCTGATTTTATCTGAAGTTACACAATGTATAAAATAAAAGAAATAAACAGCAGTATCGAAGCAAACAGCAAAAGTCTTTTCTCTCCAGGGCTGCTTCTCCATAATTAAAATCAATAGGATGTTCCTCAGAGGATCTCTTTACCTCATCAGGCTGCAGCTTTAGAGCAGGCAATTTTTAAACAAACAAATAGACTTCCAATTGCCTACAATCTAAAGGAAGTCGTAATGTAACTTTATTTGGTCAGCTAGAAATTCTGTGTGAATTCTGTTCAGAACTGGCTTTGATTATTGTGTAGCAGAGGAAACATTCCAATTTTGTTATTATTTGCAAGGGCATTGTGTAATTTTAATTTTCTTGTCTGGTATTTGTATTATTGTGAAACATCATCCAGTCGAGGTTAGCACTTAAGCCACTCTTCGCCCAGCTCTTCACCGGCTTTTCAAATGTAATTTTCGGAAGATTGGCTACCCAATCGAGGGAAACCTGATTCTTCTCAGGTACTGGAGAATCAAGGCCTGCAATAAAATGTCAGGATTGTTCACCATGCTTTGAATGGAAGCTTAACTACTAGTGGCTGTTTTTAGCACGTTGGTGTGAATTACTTGACTGCTGAAACTAAGCAGCAATTAGACACCTCAGCATTGAGCGGAAATGAGAAATTTGCTGCCTGGCCTTCAGATGAACAGACCCCCACAGGGAGCTGGGAGCATCTGTCATCTCCAAAAACAAGGGCTGGTTGGCTCGCAATAACAGTCAGGAACAGAATTAGAGCGTGTTTGTATCGAAGCTTGTAACTGGACAAAGGAAATATCTAATCCTGGCCGCTTATCATTGCTAAAATTAATTCACTCATTTATGATGTCCTTTGAGCAGGCCAACTGCTATTGAAATACTCTTGCAAATTAGGACTTTCCCACCTCTACACCAAAAAAATAATCCATGTGTGAATACTCGGTTTCATACAGTCTCGATGACCTGAATTAATCTTTCATTGCATTTAACAACAGTTCCATAATTAAAACACAAGCTAGTTGCTGGTTTTCACGGGAGATAGCAAACTAAAAGTAATCTTTCCCTGAGGAAAGTTTGATATTTTCTGACAGGACAGAACTGAATTAATTACTCTCCTCCTCTTTTTCTAATTCTCCCTCCTCTTTATTCTGGAAAATTTAGCCACACCACCATGGCAAGTTCCTGTTCTTTTTTATTTACCTAAAAAAAAAATCAGAAAGTACTGGAGTAAGTAACTCTGTAGGTCAGGCAGCATCTGTGCAGGACATGAATAGGCGACACTCCATGTTCTACAAAGATGCTGCCTGACCTGCTCTGAAGAAGGGTCTCGAACCAGAATGTCGCCTATTCCTTGCCTCCATTGATGCTGCCTCACCCGCTGAGTTTCTCCAGAATTTTGCTGAGTTTCTCCAGAATTCTGCTGAGTTACTCCAGTACTTTGTGGTTCAATTTTGTAAACCAGCATCTGCAGTTCCTTGTGTTTCCTCTTTATATTATTCCCTGACTGATCGGACTGATCACCCAACTTGTGCAGCCCAGGGGTATGAATATTGATTTCTCTAACTTCAAGTAACTCTTGCATCGCCCGCTCTCTCTGTCCCACCCCCATCCTAGTCATCGTACTAGTTTCCTTGTCGTCCTGCTGAGTTTCACTATTTGTATCATTCATTATCACCTTCTCCACAATCAACAATGGACCATTGTGGGCTCCACCTTTCCTTTTTATCGTTGCTGGCTTTGATTTGTCCTTTTGTATACCTATCATTCATTTTGTCCAAGGTACACAAAAATGCTGGAGAAACTCAGCGGGTGCAGCAGCATCTATGGAGCGAAGGAGATAGGTAACGTTTCGGGCCAAAACCCTTCTTCAGACCTTCTTCATTTTGTCCATCTATCTTTTCATAGCTCTCGTTTCCCTCTCCCTGACTCTCAGTCTGAGTAAGAGTCTCAACCCTAAATGTCACCTATTCCTTTTAGAAACATAGAAACATAGAAATTAGGGTGCAGGAGTAGGCCATTCGGCCCTTCGAGCCTGCACCGCCATTCAATATGATCATGGCTGATCATCCAACTCAGAATCCCGTACCTGCCTTCTCTCCATACCCCCTGAGTCCCCTTAGCCACAAGGGCCACATCTAACTCCCTCTTAAATATAGCCAATGAACTGGCCTCAACTACCCTCTGTGGCAGAGAGTTGCAGAGATTAACCACTCATCTGCGTGAAAAAAGTTCTTCTCATCTCGGTTTTAAAGGATTTCCCCTTTATCCTTAAGCTGACCCCTTGTCCTGGACTTCCCTAACATCGGGAACAATCTTCCTGCATCTAGCCTGTCCAACCCCTTAAGAATTTTGTAAGTTTCTATAAGATCCCCTCTCAATCTCCTAAATTCTAGAGAGTATAAACCAAGTCTATCCAGTCTTTCTTCATAAGACAGTCCTGACATCCCAGGAATCAGTCTGGTGAACCGTCTCTGCACTCCCTCTATGGCAATAATGTCCTTCCTCAGATTTGGAGACCAAAACTGTACGCAATACTCCAGGTGTGGTCTCACCAAGACCCTGTACAAGCTGCAGTAGAACCTCCCTGCCCCTATACTCAAATCCTTTTTCTCAAGAGATGCTGCCTGACCCACTGAGTTACTCCAGTTTTTTGTGCTTATCTTCGGTGTCAGCCAGCATCTGCAGTTCCTTCGTACACATGTACTTTTTTATCTTTTGAAACTAAAACTGATTGGAAAATAGCTTCATCCAAAAAGATCAATAGTAACACTGGAATAAGGCGGATGAATCAATTTGCGGGGCACAATGTAGCTCCCATTGTCACTCCCAAGGTTTATCAGCAAAATAAAAGGCCTTGGCCTTCAGATCATTTCCCGATTCGAACAGCTGACCCACAAAACACACTCGAAGATAGACACCAAAAGCTGCAAAAACTCAACAGGTCAGGCAGCATCTCTGGAGAAAAGGAATAGGTGATGTTACGAGTCAAGGCCTGCTTCAGACTTAGTCAGGGGAGAGGGAAACAAGAGACATGGAAGGCACAGAGAACAAATGAGTGAAAGATATGCAAAAACAACAAAGATCAAAAAAAGGTGGAGCCCACAATGGTCCATTGTAGGCTGTGGGGAAAGTTATAACGAGTGATACGAACAGTGAAACAGCATGACGACAGTGAAACTAGTAGCATGACTAGGGTCGGGTAGGGAAGGAGAGAGAGGAGAGCATACAACAACACATTGTCCAGTGGCCATTCCTGAGGTGAACATTAAATTGAACTGGCCTTGGGGACAGACCAGAGGCAAATACACCAAAGTCATATTCCCCAGCAATTAACCTGACAGATCCTCAAGTTCATTCACTGTCATATCCATTGATTCAAGGCATATGGAAAGAACTGGATGGAGGGGATAACCAAGGTGAAGCAGAAGTTGCGGAACAACACTCCCTCATGGTGGCAGGCAGCAGGAACCTGATCGCCATGTGTGAGATGCTCTCACTGTAGCTATACTTGGCCCACAACCTGCTCCTGTGTCGCACCAGTCACCCAAGCCACCTTCCATTCCATCTACATGTTGACATGGACATCCAGAGGGGGGTCTCCAGAGGGAGTAGAAACATAGAAACATAGAAAATAGGTGCAGGAGTAGGCCATTCCGCCCTTCGAGCCATTCAATATGATCACGGCAGATCATCCCATTCCTGCTTTCTCCCCATATCCCTTGATTCCATTAGCTTTAAGAGCTACATCTATCTCTCTCTTGAATACATCCAGTGAATTGGAGTGGCGAATGTACCCATGTTAGTCCACATACTAACAGCCTCTAACAGCCACCTTTGCGTTTAGCTGCATCACCTGTGTGTAGATAGCAATTGCCACAGCATGATGAGGTTCTATATGTTCCCAGTTGTGCAAAGGATGGAGCTGGCAGGTAATGGTCAGCATGGAATGTAATGGAGAACCTGCAGAAGATGGAGACAGTGGAGCCTATGGGATGGTTTCCTGAGCAGACTGGCAAAGTCATTTGGTGGAATGCCTTATTGCCAGATGTCACACTCAAGCACCAAGACCTCACCCGGATACAGCAATGTTTAAAATGTAGGGCGACAGATAGCACAATGGGCTAAGAGTTCGGCTGGCGACCGGAAGGTAGCCGGTTCAAATCCCGCTTGGAGTGCATACTGTCGTTGTGTCCTTGGGCAAGACACTTCACCCACCTTTATGCCTGTGTGTAAGGATATGGAATGTAATTACGGCGGCAGGTGCGCAGAAACACCGCGACGGGCCTGTGTTGTCCCTTTCAAGGTTCTATGCTAAAAGATGCATTTCGTTGTCTAATGTACTGTACACTGACAATGACAATAAATTGAATCATTTCATTTCATTTCATTTCAAAATACATTTGGACAGGTACATGGATAGAAAATATTTAGAGGGATATACACCATGGAAGAGCACTAACATACAACATTTATTCATTCCAATAAATCCAATAGTTCGCATAATCTTAGTCATTTTTTTTTACACAGTGGGTGGTGAGTACCTGGAATGCACTGTCGGGGGTGGTGGGTGGTTGAGACAGATATGATAGTGACATTTAAGAGACTTTTGGATAGGCACATGGATATGCAGGGAATGGAAGGATATGGATTATGTGCAGGTAAATAAGAGCATCATATCCAGCAGAGACATTGTGGGCTGAAGGGCCTGTTTTGTGCTGTACTATTCTATTGTTCTATGATCTATGATGGAGAATCCCAGTGGTTCTTCTAATTTGCGCTTGCCTCACCTCCAATTTGCGTTTCTGGAGGAAGGTGAGATGGATGGGCTGATGTGGGAATGGGAAAGAGAAGTGAAATGGCGAGCAGCCAGGAGTTCCGGGTGGTCATGGCGGACAGAGTGTAGGTGCTGGGCAAAGCGGTCACCTGGTCTGGTCTCACTGAGGTGGCCTCCCTTATAATCACCAGTTGCCCCATCCCCTTCACCTCTTTATACCGGTTATCTCCCATCTCACAAACGAGGGTCTCGATCCGAAACGTCACCTCTCCATTTCCCTCCACAGATGTTGCCTGGCCCATTCAGCTGCTCCAGCGGTTTGTGGTCTTTTTCACCTGCGGATAACATTATGTTTGATGTGAGAGGGAGGGAGGAACAGGAAAGATGGAGTAAGCCCTAGCATCATCACCCTGGCACAGACAGAGCAAGAAGCTGGGGATCATTGACCCGGACAAAGTGATAATGAGTGTCAATGGTCAAGAGGCAACAGATACATTATTACATGCATCCTTTCATTCACACCAGCACAGATGCAACAAGGTCACCAACCCACGTTCTCACACTGTCACCCGCGTACTTATAGTTTTTAGTTCTGTTCTATTGCTTCTTTCTTTTAACGCAATTATAGAATCTTGTCTGCACAAACGCTACTGCGGGATGGCAAAATTGCACAGCTTTAATGGCCACTGGGTTGATGCTGCTGGCCTGAATAAGGGCCACACCATCCTGTTACGGGAGGTTGCCATGGTCTCCATGGTTTCTTTATAATCACCTGTACAGTGAAATACGTTTTTTTGCATCCAGCTCAGCAAGACTATCACCATATATTAGCACAATCTCCCGGACTGTACAGAATGTGCAGAACATCCCACTGAGTCTATATGAAAGTCTATCACAGCATCACTGAAGAATACTGTACCTGCACAACAGCACCTCTCAAACCTGCAGCATCTGCAACCACAAATAGCAAAGGCATTAAACACATGCAAACTCCGTCGCCTTTCCGCTCCAAGAACAAAAGCAAAAAAAGCGTCAAGTGTCAAGAGTCAAGAAGGGGGATCGCATTGAAACTTACCGAATAGTGAAAGGCCTGGATAGAGTGGATGTGGAGAGGATATTTCCACTAGTGGGAGAGTCTAGGACCATAAGTCATAGCCTCAGAATTAGAGGACGTTCCTTTGGGAAGGAGATGAGGTGAAATGTCTTTAGTCAAAGGGTGGTGAATCTGTGGAATTCACAGCCACAGAAGGCTGTGGAGACCGTCAATGGATATTTTTAAGGCAGTGATGGATAGAATCTTGATCAGTACAGGTGTCAGTGGTTATGGGGAGAAGGCAGGAGAATGGGGTTAAGAGGGAGAGATAGATTAGCCATGATTGAATGGTGGAGTAGATTTGATGGGCCGAATTGCCTAATTCTGCACCTATCATAGAAACATAGAAAATAGGTGCAGGAGTAGGCCATTCGGCCCTTCGAGCCTGCACCGCCATTCAATATGATCATGGCTGATCATCCAAATGAACAATATCACTTATGAACACGAACTTAGAGTGTTTTATTGTAATTTGTCCCAACAGGGAAAATTAAAATCTAAATTGCAGAAGCACAATATATATGTAAACATACAGTAGTACTTGGTAGATGCCATAATAAACAACAAGAAGTTCAATGAATTAAAAAAGTAATATAGTCCAATTACAAAATTGGATTATATCTTAATGTTTTAATGTTTTATTCTTATTGTACTGTATGTCGTGTTGTTACTTGTGAGTGAAGCACCAAGGCAAATTCCTTGTATGTGTACATACTTGGCCAATAAATATATTCATTCATTCATTCATTCATTCAAATCATTCATTCATTCACAAAGCCCGAGGTTCTGAGTGCAACTAAGGCAATTTGTGTTTGGAGTTTAGTTGCTGTTTATAGTGTTCAATCGCCTGATGGTTGTTTGGAAGACAACCTGGATGTTACAGTTTTTAGGCTCCTATACCATCTTCCTGATGGCAGGAATGAAATGAGAGCACAGCTAAGGTGGCGTGGGTCCTTGATGATGCTGGCTGCCTTTTTGAGCTGGTACCTCCTGTCGATCCCTTGATGATGGGGTGGTCAGTACCTATTATGGACCGGGCAGTGTACACCATTTTTTGTTCTCCTTCGTTTCTGCGTGTTTGAGTTGCCGAACCAGGCCATGATGCAATCAGTCACTATGCTCTCCACTGTACATCTGTAGATGTATTCATCGACATAACGAATCTCCTCTGGAGAACCAGGATAGGTGATGTTTCGGGTGCCTAGATCTTGCTTCAGACTCACTTCAACCCGAAACGTCAGTCAGAATGAGGATTGTGGCCTGAAACATCACCTATCCATGTTCTTCATAGACTCAGCCTGAGCTGTTGAATTACTCCCGCACTTTGTGTCCTTTTGGGTATTAACCAACATCTGCAGTTTTCACCAATTCTCCTCAATCGTCTAAGGAAGTAGAGGCATTAATAGGCTTACTTTATAATTGCATCAATGTGCTGGGTCCAGGGCAGATCTTCGGAGATGTGCATGCTCAGGAACTTGAAAATAGACCCAAAAAGCTGGAGTAACTCAGCGGGACAGCAAGCATCTCTGGAGAGAAGGAATGGGTAACGTTTCAGGTCGAGACCCTTCTTCAGACTGGTTAGGGAGAAGGGAAATGAGAGATATAGACAGTGATGTGGAGAGATAATGAACAATGAATGAAAGATATGCAAAAAAAGTGACAAAGGAGCTGGTGACTCTCACCACCACAGACCCATCCATGAAGCCAGATTTGTGGATCCTCGGCCATTGGCTTTTATCTAGACAATAGGAGCTGGAGTAAGCCAACTGCCCCACCATTCTGTATAATTATAGCTGATCTCTGTTAGTTTTAACTCCTTTACTGTGCTAGTTAACCATAATAATCAATTCCTTGATCTTTCAAATATTTATTCACTAGCCTAAGTTGGAAATAATTTGTAATTTCTTCATTATTTGCTCTGGGTCTAAGTTCGGTAACTCTAACAACAGTTTCGTAAAATCAAGGGATATGGGGAGAAAGCAGGAATGGGGTACTGATTTTGAATGATCAGCCATGATCATATTGAATGGCGGTGCTGGCTCGAAGTGCCGAATGGCCGACTCCTGCACCTATTTTCTATGTTTCCTTGTTTCTGTATAGATATGTATGAGTGGTGACTTGCTAACTATTAAAAGAAGGTTAAAAGTAGGGGCATATGTAGGGGTTGGTTCCACCCGTGGGATGTCCAAACCAAGAGACATAGCTGTGAGATACTTATAAAACCAACAAAAAAGTTCAGAAGCAAGTTCTTTACCAGAGAGGTGAGCACGTGGATCTTGCCGCTTAAGATAGACACAAAATGGTGGAGCAACTCACCGGAACAGGCAGTATCTCTGGATAGAAGGAATGTGTGACATTTTGGGTTTTCTTCCTTCTATCCAGAGATGCTGCCTGCCCCGCTGAGTTACTCCAGCATTTTGTGTCAATCTTTGACGTAAACCAGCATCTGCAGTTCCTCCTTACACATCTTCCTGCTTATTATGGAGTTGCTGAGACCATCTAAGGAAAGATTTAATTAAACAAAGGGGACAGAAAGGAAATAAATGATCTGGAAATAGATGAGGGGAAATAGAAAATAGAACATATGTCAAGGGAATTGAAGGAAAATAGAGGTGAGGAGTGTAGAGTGGAGCAAGTCTGAAGAGGAGAATTAAGTCACAAAAGAGTCACAAAAACTTGACAGTTTTATCAAAGTTAACCAAAGCTGGCCATAAATGTAATGTGACTTCAAATGTTAGCTGTGTAGTCAGTTTCTACAGGGGAACAATTCATTTGACAAGAGTCAAGAACACAAATAAATTTGAATGTGCATCTACAAGCTTTTTTTCAAAATACAGATGGAAGAATAACAAGACAATATTACATGCTTCCACATTCCTGCCTTTACTACCACTATTCCCATCCTGATAGCTATTTATTCTATAGCTACAAGCATTATAAGAGAGGTGTCATATTCTGATTAATTTCACTGGCACTGACCTCCACCAGCATTAATATAAATGCCTCATAAATGTCTCTCTATTGTCTTAACTGCTATTTTAAAGATGGAATGATGTCTGCCCCATGTGGTTTTTACAGGCTGATATTATTAGGATATTGTCGATATGTTAAAGTGTCTTTACCGCAAAGCTATAGAAATAATCCTCTGCTGATATAATTTGTAAACCCGAATTATATTGCAGGGAACTTTAAAATTGGTGGTATGAAAACATTGCAATGTTTGATAGGATCAATGATTTTTGCAGCAAATCATTCTCATCAAATGATCAACAGGCTGATTGCTGTAAAATGTAGTGAGTCAGCTGAAAGATGAAATCTAGCCTGAGCCTAGCTCCCAAGGGTCCCACAGTCAAAGAGCCATGTAGTGATACAACATGAACACAGGCACTTCGACCCAACTCATATATGCCGACCAGGTTTTATAACTGAGCTAATCCCATTTCGCTGCATTTGGTTTATATTCCAATTTACCCATTCACATTGAATTCTCCAATTTTAAATCAATGCACCTGCTCCAACCACATCCATCCCATCCATGACTCCATTATTTTTGATTATAGGATCTGAGGATCAAGCTAAAATGATTATTGCTTTGCTAGAGGAAGTAGTTGAGGCAGGTGCAATAACAACATTTAAAATACTTTTGTACAGGTGCATGGATAGGAAAGGTTCAGAAGGATGTGTGTCAAGTGTTGGAAAATGGGACTAGTTAGGATAAGGCATCATGGATGAGTTGGGCCGAAGGGTCTATTTCTGCACTGTATGACTATGACCACTTTTGAAAATCTCATCCACCCATTTGTTAATTATGGAAACCTTCGGATTCTGACATTCCCATCTTTTACCTTTCATAAGCCTAAGGTCATCAAGCCCCTGCTTCCAATAACCAAAATATCAAATCCCATTCAAAACATCAACCTGGTCTCAAAGATCAACAAGACCCAAAAAAATCCAACTGGGGCTTGCTTTCCCTATTTCTACAATCTCTACAACCTCAATTCACTATTAGTTATACTATTATATAATTGGCCTTCATAATGAGAGGATTTGAGTATAGGAGCAAAGAGGACATTCTGCCGTTGAGGGAGTGCAGCGTAGGGCCCTGATGAGACCACACCTCGAGTATTATGTGCAGTTTAGGTCTCCTAATTTGAGGAAGGACATTTGAGGAAGCTTGCTATTGAGGGAGTGCAGTGTAGATTCACGGGATTAATTCCCAGGATGGTGAATTTGACATATGACGAAAGTATGGAACATACTTAAGTATGGAACGTATGGAACAACTGGGCTTGTATTCACTGGAATTTAGAAAGATAAGAAGGGATCTTATAGAAACATATAAAATTCTTAAGGGATTGGACAGGCTAGATGCAGGAAACATGTTCCCGATGTTGAGGAGTCCAGAACCAGGGGCCACACTTTAAGAATAAGGGGGAGGCCATTTAGAACTAGGATGAGTGAAAACTTTTTCATCCATAGTTGTGAATTTATGGAATTTGCTGCCTCAGAAGGCAGTGGAGGCCGATTCACTGGATGCATTCAAAAGAGAGTTAGATAGAGTTCTGAGGGCTAATGGAATCAAGGGATACGGGGAGAAGGCAGGAACGGGGTACTGATTGTGGATGATCAGCCATGATCACGTTGAATATCCTACTCCTGCACCTATTTTCTATGCATCTATGTATATTCCCTACTTCTTTTTCCCTTTCTTTGGTGTCCGCAGTTCTTGAGTTATATCCATTGCCTCCATCTCTCTCTGTTCCTTAAAACCTGCCATTGGATCCAACATTCAACTTCCTTGTCCTAATGCTTCCTCATTGGGTCGGATGTCAATCGTTCTCTTGTAGAGCATCTTAGATTGTTTGCTTCTCAGTATTCCCATTAACAGCCATTTAAGGGCCAATGTTTGTACCTGCTAATGTACGGAGCCTGCAAAAGAATATCGCACCTGTGTCCAATTTTATTCTTTCACTGCACATTTTTTGTTCATGTTAAATTCTATCGTGTATTGTGTTATTTTTATTCATATGGCTGTATGGTAATTCAAATTTCGCTGTACCAATTGGTGCATGTGATAATAAATGTCTCTTGAACTCTTGAACTCTTAAGTACTTGCCTCAACTACCTCCTCCGGTAGCTCTTCCCATGTTTCGTGTAAAAAAAGTTACCACTCGGATTCCTATTAAATCTTGCCCCCCTCACCTTAAACCTATGTCCTCTGCTTCTCAATTCCCCAACTCTGGGCAAAACACATGCAGTTACCTGATCTATTGCTCTCATGATTTTGTACACCTATATAATCCTCAAAAGAATATTGATCTTTGCTAAACCCTCTGCCCGCAAAGAACAAGGGTGCTTCCATGATTTATGGTTAGGGGGAGAGAGCAGAGCCTGTATTCATCGTAGACAAACGATGGAAGGAGACACAATATGGATTTTTATATCACTCAGTAGCATGGATAAAGTAAGCAGATGATTAGACTGTGAGCACAAAACTTAAGGAAGCAGCTTTTTAAATTAGAGGACTCAAATTAACAAGTTTAGAGAATTATTTTACTCTCTACATCGTTAATGTGTAGAACAAATTCCCAGCTGAGCATTTAGTTTAATTTGGTTTAGTTTAGAGCTACAGCATGGAAACAAGCCCTTCGGCCCACTGAGTCCGCACCAACCAGCGATCAACCCGCACATGAGCACTATCCTGCACACTGAGGACAATTTACAATTTTACAGAAGCCAAGGGACCTACAAACCTGTACGTTTTTGTAGTGTGGTAGACAATAGACAATAGGTGCAGGAGTAGGCCATTCGGCCCTTCAAGCCAGCACCGCCATTCACTGTGATCATGGCTGATCATCCCCAAGCAGTACCCCGTTCCTGCCTTCTCCCCATATCCATTGACTCGGCTATCTTTAAGAGTAGGAAACTGGAGCACCCGGAGAAGGTCCACACAGCCACAGGGAGAAGTAAAAACTCCATACAGACAGCAACGTGGTCACAGAGAGACCACACAAACTCCGTACAGACAGCACATGTAGTCACGATCAAACCCAGGTCTCTGGTACTGCAAGACAGCAACTCTACCACTGCGCCACCATGCCACCAATTGTTGCCATGTCAATTAATTTCTCCAGAAGGACCCAGATAAATATTTGGTTGGAAATTAATTTGCAAGTTGTAAAAATCACAGAAATGTAAAATATTACATTAGAAAAATAATCTTCAAAAACAAAATAGCCACACTGCCCTATTTAAATGCCAATTTCAGATCAGTGGCTGTGTGCAGGTGCCCAAATTTCCACCTCCAATTATCTGTCCGAAAGCTCTTAACTTGTATAATATGGGCAATAATAAATAGCACTGCATGTTACATCCCTTCCTGTTTTTATTTCATCAGTGGATATGAGACCCAGGTGGAATACTGCAAAGCAAAAACTAAAGTGATGGAGGAACTCAGCAGGCCCTGCAGCATCTGCGGAGGGAAATGAACAGACCATGTCCTGAAGAAGGGTCCTGACCTGAAATGTCATCTGTTCATTTCTCTCCACAGATGCTGAATTCCTCCATCAGTTTTTTTAAGCTCAAAATTCCAGCATCTGCAATCTCTTGTGTCTCCATTTTAATAATGTAACTACTGAGAGCATCGAATCCCCGAATCATAATGGCGACTAATTAAAAAAAATACAAGATGCAAATGATTTTACGCAAAGTTTGACCGGATATTCTCATGGAGTCATGGAGTCATGATGCTATACGTCATGGAAACAGGCCCTTCAGCCCACCCTTGTTCATGCCGACCAATACTGGTATAGCCTGGTTTGCCTGCATATCTCCCATTGTACTCTAAACCCTTCCCATCTATAAATATGTCCAAATATCTTTCAAAAGTTGTAACTGTATCTGTTTCTATAGGCAGACACAGCACAGTGATGCAGTGCTATAGAAACTTACAAAATTCTTAAGGGGTTGGACGGGCTAGATGCAGGAAGATTGCTCCCGATGTTGGGGAAGTCCAGGACAAGGGGTCACAGCTTAAGGATAAGGGGGAAATCCTTTAAAACCAAGATGAGAAGAACTTTTTTCACATAGAGAGTGGTGAATCTCTGGAACTATCTGCCGCAGAGGGTAGTCGAGGCCAGTTCATTGGCTATATTTAAGAGGGAGTTAGATGTGGCCCTTCTGGCTAAGGGGATCAGAGGGTATGGAGAGAAGGCAGGTACGAGATACTGAGTTGGATGATCAGCCATGATCATATTGAATGGCGGTGCAGGCTCGAAGGGCCGAATGGCCTACTCCTGCACCTAATTTCTATGTTTCTATGTTTCTATGTTTACTAGAGCTGCTGCCTCACAGTGCCAGAGACCTTGGTTCAATTCTAATCCGGGTGCTGTCTGTGTGGAATTTGCACGTTCTCCCTGTGACTGCTCCAGGTGCTCCGGTTTCCGCCCACATCCAAATAATCATTAGGGTTTGTAGATTAATTGGCCTCTGTACACTGCCCCTAGTGCAGTGGGATAACTAGTGTGAACGGGAGATCAATGGTTGGTGTGGGCCAAAGGGCCTGTTTCCACGCTGTATCTCTAAACTTAACATTCATAGATCTGGAACAGGAAGTAGTTAAGGTAGCTTTTGAAGACTAAAAGACCATTTTTATCTATCAGCTGCAGCTCGCCTGCAGTCCGTCTGTCTTTACTTTTATTTGTTGTTTTTTTTTTTTTGTCTTGTTTTGGCTAAGTTTTAGTTTATTAGGTTGTGTTATGGGGGGGGGGGGGGTGAAACATGTTTTTTTGTCTCTCCCTTCGGGGGAACGCGACTTCTTCTTGTCGTATCCCCCTTCTCTGCCTCCGTCTGCGCTGAGGCCTAATGGCGGAGCTGGCGGTCTCCAGCCTGCGACCGACCTCGAGGCTCCGGAGGCAGAGCCAGCCAGGACTTATCAACGCGAGGCTGGCCGTCTTCGGGGCCGAGGACATCACCACGGAGGTCCGCTGGACTGGAGAGCAGCATCTTCGGCCGGGATCGATCGCCTCAGCGCAGAGGGAGAACAAGGAGGGAAGAGACGGAGACTAAGACTAAGACTTTTGCCTCCATCACAGTGAGGAGGTGCTTGGTGAACTCACTGTGGTGGATGTTAATTTGTGTTTATTGTATGTTTTGTTATTTATTGTTACTGTGTATGACTGCAGGCAACGTAATTTCGTTCAGACCGAAAGGTCTGAATGACAATAAAGGAATCAAATTCAAATTCAAATTAGTCGTATTGAGGGCATCAACTGTGACAGTGCTTAATTAAATTAAACAATAGAATTATTATATGCCAACAACGAAACCACTGTCTCTGAATATTTTCTTTCCCACGTGATCCCAGCACGATTATTTAACATTTAAAAAGTATTTTACTGAATGAATTCAAGCAAAGGGGGTTGCAATCAAATGTGCCTACTCTCATCAGTTTCTCTAGCCTTGTCAATTAGCCTAGAGTACAGGCACCGTAAATTCTCACCAGCAAAGAGAACAGCATAATTGGCCAAAATCTCAATAGGCTTTCCAACCCCACTGTGATTTTAATTAGTGACCTTCTTTTAAAATCTTAAACCATGATAAACTGTAACATATTTATAACCTAATAATTATCTTGTTAAAGACATTTGCACTCGGTCGAGGCAATAAATTAACATTCCAGCCAACAATTAAAATTAACAATGAAACCCAAACAATGCAAAAGTGTGTCGTTTTCTATTACAGGAGAGAAGCAAAGGTCAATTAATTTCTTTTCTCCCTTAGAAACAATTATAGCCAGTAGATTAGACCTAATTTACAGATAACAGCGCTTGTGTGTAATTGCTTTGATTCCCATCATGTTTATCACTGCAATCATCTTAAAAAATAAATAGTTTAGCAGGAATATTACATATTAATAATAATTATGATTCACTCCTTTCACGGAAAGACGAACATGCTCACTAATTGCAGCCCACAATATCAGAGATTAATTAGCTAAATAGAGGAAGAGAAGGTTAAGGAATTCTTACACATATTTAAATTACAACATGTATAATTTAAAAACATAATGAAGAGTTGTTAGAGCAGATTCCAAATGGGAAGGTGGTTCTTTGAAGGAGTATCAAAAAAAATAATTTGGATTAATGGAGCAGATGCATTTGAATTCTAGAAAGGCTTTGTTCATAAACTCATGAGTTATAGTAGCAGAATTAGGCCATTCAGACCATCAAGTCTATTCTGCCATTCAACCCCATTCTCCTGCTTCTCCCCATAACCCCTGACACACTTACTAATCAAGAATCTATCAATCTCCACTTTAAAAATACCCATTGACAGCCTCCACAGCCTTCTGTGGCAGCGAATTCCACAGATTTGTTACCCTCTGACTGACCATAGAAATTCCTCCTCATCTCTTTTCTAAAGGTACGTCCTTTTATTCTGAGCCTATGGGTTCTGGTCCCACACTCTCCCACTAATGGAAACATCCTCTCCACATTCACTCTATCCAGACCTTTCACTATTCAGTAAGTTTCAATGGGGGTTCCATCATCCTTCTAGACTCCGGCGAATACAGGCCCAGTGCCATATCTTTGGTAAGATACCTCGTGGCAGATTTATCACTGAAGACAGAACATGTGGAGTCAAGGGATGAGTGGCAAGATGATACGTTTAACAACAAAACAATAATTTAAGAATAGGAAGAGGATTGTGAAATCCTGACCAAGAAAAATACAGACTGTTGGAGGAACTCAGTGGGTCAGGCAATAGTTGTGAAAGGAATTAGATGGATGATGTTTCTGGTCGGGACTCTTTTGGCTGGAATACATAGATGGAAGATCGAATAGATGGGAAGCCATGTCCTAAAAGGATAATTGCTGGGATTATTATAGTTTCCTGCTGAAATTAATTGCTTAGGACTCAGGAATTGGAAGCACAATTTCAAAACTTCTGACAGGCACCAAATTAGGAGGTATAGGAATGCAGAAGCTCCATAAATTGCTGATAATCTTGTAAAATAGACATAATACTGAGGTCATGATATCTGAGGTCGGAGCAGAGGAAAAAATGATCGGAGTTTATAGATACGCAGTTCAGAATGGAAAGGAATGCATGGAATAAACCCAGCAAAAGAAAGGTTCTGGGGTTTAGCATAGAATAATTTAAAAGTAATACTTTCAGGATTTGAGAGGAAACCTGCAAGAAGTATCTAAAATTATGAGAGGCATAGATAAGGTAGGCAGTCAGATCCTTTTTTTCCAGGGAGGAAATGTCAAAGAAGAGTGAACATAGCTTTAAGGTTAGAGGGGCAAAGATTTTTCACACAAATCGTGGTGGGTACCTGGAATGCACTGCCAGGTGGTGGAGGCAGATACGATAATGATGTTTAAGATGCTTTTAAAACGTTTAGTTTAGAGATGCAGCGCAGAAACAGGCCCTTTGGCCCACCGAGTCCACACCGACCAGTGATCCCCGCACATTAAAGGGCCTGTCCCACTTTCCGAGTTGAAAGGACCTTAAAAAAAAACAAGATTTTTGTGATTGACGAACTCTTCCTGCCGACTATCTTTTTACTCATGATGCCCCGAGTACCTATGGCTGGCATAACGAGCCGCTACGATATATCTACGGACTCCTACGGCCCCGCTACGGACATTCTCCGAGTTTGAATCAAGGGGAAAACTCGGAAGAATTCATGAGTAACTCAGGAAATTGGGACAGGCCCTTAACTCTGTCCTACACACACTTGGGACAATTTTTTACATTTACTCCAACCCAATTAACCTACAAACTGTACGTCTTTCGAATGTGGGAGGAAACAAAGATCTCCGAGAAAACCCACGCAGGTCACAGGGAGAACGTACAAACACCGTACAGACAGCACCCGCAGTCAGGATCGAACCCAGATCTCTGGCACTGTAAGGCAGCAACTCTATCGCCATGCCACCATGATGTGCCCATAGGCAAATGGATATGCAGGGAATAGAGGGATATGGATCATATGCAGGCAGTTAAGATTGGTTTATCTTGGCATTATGTTTGGCACAGACATTATGGGCCGAAGGGCCTGTCCTGTGCTGTACTATTCTATATTCTATGTTTAGTTTTAGTTATACAGCACGGAAACAGGCCCTTCGGTCCACCGAGTCCGCGCCGACCAGTGATTCCCGCACATTAACACAAACCTACACAGACTAGGGACATTTTACACTTATACCAAGTATACAAACCCAAGCCAATTAACCTACAAACCTGTACGTCTTTGGAGTGTGGGAGGAAACCCAAAGATCTCAGAGAAAACCCACGCGGTCATGGGGAGAACTTACAAACTCCGTACAGACAGCGCCTGTAGTCGGGATCGAACCCGTGTCTCTGGCGCTACAAGCGCTGTAAGCTGGCAACTCTACCATGCCACCTTTCTTTCCCATCCAAGTATCTGTCCAGACGTCATTTAAATGTTGTAATGACATTTGCCTCCAGAATCTCCTCTGGCAGCTGTTCCAAACATTGACAACCTTCTGTGCGGAATGTTACCCCTCAGATCTCCTTTAATTTTCACTCCTCTCATATTAAACCTGTGCCCTCTAATTCCAGACTCACTTACCAAACATCCTTTTACCCACAAAAAGCCTCCCAAAGTCAAACTTTAAATGTTCATAATACTATTAGGACAATACATGATCCCTAACCAGTCTGAAGAAGGGTCTCGGCCCGAAAGGGTCTCCAGAAATGCTCCCTGTCCCGCTGAGTCATTCCAGCTTTTATGTCTATTTTCAGTTTAAACCAGCATCTGCATTTCCTTCCTACACCTAATCATCAAATTAGTTTTGCCCCAATTTAGGATTTTAACTTGTGGACCAACCCTTTACTTTCCCATAACTATTTAAAAACGAATAGAATTATGGGCACTGGTCCCAAAGTGCTTCCCCACTAACACTTCAATCACCGACCTTGGCTTATTTCCCACCAGAAGGATGAGTTTTTCCCTTTCTCTCATTTGGCCATCTGCAATTTGGTCGAGAAAATCTTTCTGAACACATCTAACAAATTCTACTTGATCCATGCCCTCAGCACTGTGACAGTTAGCCGCTATTTGGGAAGTTAAAATCTCCCACCATTGCAATCCTATTATTATTGCAGTTATCTGTGACGTCTCTACATATTTATTCCTCTTATTTCTACTGACTGTAGGGTGCCTACAGTACAATCCCATCAAAGTGATCACCCCCTCCTTATTTCTCAATTCCACCCAGGAATATCCACTCTCAGTACTGCTTTGATATTCTCCTCAATCTAGAAAACATCTTATACCTCCACCTCTATTCCTCTATCCGTAGCATTTTGTTTAGTTTAGTTTAGAGATACAGCCTAGAAACAGGCCCTTCAACCCACCGAGTCCGCACCGACCAGCGATCTCCGTACACTAACACTATCCTACACACACTAGGGGACAATTTACAATTTTACCAAGCCAATTAACCTATCAACCTATACTTCTTTATAGTGTGGGAGGAAACCAGAGCACCCGAAGAAAACCCACGCAGGTCACGGGCAGCATGTGCAAACTCCGTACAGATAGCACATGTAGTCAGCATTGAACCCAGGCCTCTGGTGACACTATGGCTGTGTCACCATGGTGCTAAACGGTGTACCAATTTGTACCATGAGGCACAGTCCTGTTCTTCCCTCAGCCAAGATTCTGTAATAGCTATAATATCTCATTGCCATGCCCTGAGTTCATCTGCCTTGGCTGTCAAACCTCACATTGCAATAAATGTAGTGTAAACCATCAGTCTTCCCCCGCTCCCTGCCGTGCTCCAGTCTGTCCTGTCTGTTGAACTTGCTCTCTTTAACTTCTACATTTACCTCAACCTTCTCATCTGCCTCACAATTGCTGGCTTTGAGTTCCCCCCCATTCCCCTCCACCATCCCTCCCCCAACCCCCACAGATTGATTGGAAGAATAACATTGTTTTCCAGACGTTACCTTGCACATTTCAGTGAGGGTCACGTATATTTTAGAGTCATAGAGTGATACAGTGTGGAAACAGGCCCTTCAGCCCAACTTGGCCACACCGGCCAACATGTCCCAACTATACTAGTCCCACCTGCCTGCGTTTGGTCCATATCCCTCCAAACCTGACCTACCATGTGGGCACACAAAAATGCTGGAGAAACGCAGCAGGTGCAGCAGCATCTATGGAGCGAAGGAAATGGGCAAAGTTTCGGGCCGAACCCCTTCTTTAGACTGATCCAACATTTCGGACCGAAACACTTCTTCAGACTGACCTACCATGTACCTGTTTAACTGTTTCTTAAAACGTAGGGATAGTCCCAGACTCAATTACCTCCTCTGGCAGCTTGTTCCATACGCCCACCACTCTTTGTGTAAAAACGTTACCCCTCAGATTCCTATTAAATCTTTTCCCCTTCACCTTGAAGCCACATCCTCTGGTCCTCGATTCCCATACTCTGGGCGAGAGATTCTGTGCATCTACCCGATCTATTCCTCTCATGATTTGATACACTGTGTTCAGATTTGTGCTCAGGTTTCTGCTAACATTGTTGAAAGACACAACCTTTCGACTAGTAGGCGAGAGCGTGCAGTGGGGCCACTGAACCAAGTGTAAAGAAATAAGCTGTATGATATTGCCCAAACAGCAACATTAAGAGACCCCATGTGGCGTTTGCCTGCAGCCTCTGATCCGCTGACTGAAATTCACACACCGGTTTACTCCAGGTGCTGCCTGTACACGAGGGAGTAATCAGACCTCTCGCCCAGCTTTCATCTAAACTATAACTGACTCAACCTATCCATTTAAAAAAAGAAAGTAGGAATGTGAAAGCACCACTGGCTTCAACGCTTTATTCTCTGACACCATCCATCTTTCCAAATTGATTTTTGATATCCACAGTGACCTGGAAGCAAGACAAAGCGATAACTCTTGGAAAGTGGAAAACAATATTATTCCCACAAATATGAATTACTCGCCGGCAGGTTAAATCTACTGTGCAATGAATTATGTGACCCCAGAGCTCCTATAATTCTTTTGAATTTTACAGAGTCGTGAGAGGGTGCACACCGCTCTGACAAGCACTTAACAGCCAAAATCAGCCCTGAACAACACTCTTGGACATTTGATTTAGCCATTCCTGCCCGTCGTTGCCAGTCAATTCTGCTTTCAGAGATGGTAGGAAAATGACATTCATTCACTTCTAACCATACAGCTTTGATTTGCTGATTTTCTTTTTTAGCTGAGAAGATGTGCATGACATCTGCCTCCCATTCCAACAGCCAACAACAAATGAATGCTCATAAATGTCAGAAAAGATGAGAAAAAAAAACTAACTGCATGTTTTTTCAAGTTAGTTTACTTTAGAGATACAGCCTGGAAACAGGCCCTTCGGCCAGCCGAGCCAGCGCCAACCAGCGATCCCCGCACACTAACACTACGCTACACACACTAGGGACATTTTACAATCTTACAGAAGCCAATTTGCCTACAAACCTGAACGTCCTTGGAGTGCGGGAAGAAATCGGAGCACCTGGAGGAAACCCTCACAGTCACTGGTAGAATGTACAAAATCTGTACAGACAGCACCCGTAGCCAGGATCGAACCAAGTACGCTGGTCTCTGGTGCCATAAGCTGCAACTCTAGCACTGCATCACCGTGCCGCCCGTGTGATGAGTGTGAAAAGTCCAGCAGAATGATTATTGTTGAACCTACGGTATTCCTCTCTTTGGGACCGAACAACTAATGTCATTCCTTCTAATGCAACCTACTCAAGATCTCTGTCAAACCAAAGGCAAACTGACCGGACAAAAATTATTCCAATCCACAGCAAACAGCTTTGGCATTTATTTGTGTATTTAAAAATGTATGAATGCCAAGTTATTAAATAATTACATCAAATTGAATGGGGGCCAGATTCATTTTGTTTCCTGCAGGCGATCTCTGCTACACATCAGATCATGCATCAAACTTGCTACGTTGTTGGTTCAAAATCCATGCTCAGCCACAATCCTTCTCCAGAGAGCGATTAAAAAGTAGCTGATATCTGTTCTGTATGTACGAATTACAAATAAATATGAAGGCCACAGCTTCTACAACAACAGAAGCAGATTCAGCAATAACTTTTTTTAAACATGGGAATCTGATGGAGATTTTTTAGAGTCACAGAGTTGTACAGTACAGAAATGGAGACTTTTCCCCACCAAGCCCATACTGACCTTTTAGCCCATCTATGTGATCCTATTTGCCCATCCTAGGTACGTATTCCTTTATGCCTTGAATATTTAAGTCATAATCTAAATGTCTCTTAACAGTCGCGATTGTACCTCATTTTGCCACCTCCTCCAGCAGTGAGTTTAACCAGGGGCCACAGTTTAAGAATACAGGGCAAGCCATTTAGAACGGAGACGAGGAAACACTTTTTCTCACAGAGAGTTGTGAGTCTGTGGAATTCTCTGCCTCAGAGGGCGGTGGAGGCCGGTTCTCTGGATACATTCAAGAGAGAGCTAGATAGGGCTCTTAAAGATAGAGGAGTCAGGGGATATGGGGGGAAGGCAGGAACGGGGTACTGATTGGGGATGATCAGCCATGATCACATTGAATGGCAGTGCTGGCTCGAAGGGCCGAATGGCCTATTCCTGCACTATTGTCTATTGTCTATTGTCTATTGAGTTCCAGATATCAAGCACTCTCCATGTAGAAAACTTTCCCCTCAAATTCCCTTTAAAACTCCTTCCTCTCATCATAAACCTGTACCCTCTTCTTTTTAATAATGCTACCATGGAAAAATGATTCTGACTATCTACTGTATCTTTGCCTCTTAGAATTTGATATCCCTCGACCAGTCACACCTGAGCCCCCTTCACTCCAATAGAAACATAGAAACATAGAAATATAGAAAATAGGTGCAGGAGTAGGCCATTCAGTCCTTCGAGCCTGCACCGCAATTCAATATGATCATGGCTGATCATCCAACTCAGTATCCTGTACCTGCCTTCTCTCCATACCCCCTGATCCCTTTAGCCACAAGGGCTAATAAAACAAGTTTAATATCGCCCCTTAACTAAAGTCCTCCAATCCAGGCAACATCCTGATAAATCTCCTGTGCAACAACATCCTTCTGAAAGTATGGTTGAAACATTTCTCTGTAGAAACATATGATCATGGCTGATCATCCAACTCAGTATCCTGTACCTGCCTTCTCTCCATACCCCCTGATCCCTTTAGCCACAAGGGCCACATCTAACTTAAATATAGCCAATGAACTGGCCTCTACTACCTTCTGTGGCAGAGAATTCCAGAGATTCACCATTCTCTGTGTGAAAAATGTTTTCCTCATCTCAGTCCTAAAAGATTTCCCCTTTATCCTTAAACTGTGATCCCTTGTTCTGGACTTCCCCAACATCGGGAACAATCTTCCTGCATCTAGCCTATCCAACTCCTTAAGAATTTTGTAAGTTTCTATAAGATCCCCCCCTGTCATGCCTACAGATATGTTTTATAAGCAATTGCCCTTCATAGAAACATTATTGTATTGTATTGTATTCAAATTTATTGTCATTGTCTCAATTAGAGACAACAAAATGAATTTCCCTTTACAGTCAGTATCATAAAAATAAATAAAATAATAAATAATAAAACATATTAAAAATAAAATAGAATTTTTAAAAAAGCACAAACCCACAGAAAGTCCACGACACAACATAACACAATGGCACCAAGGTGAGGAAGGCACCATAGTCCAGCCAGCCTCCCCTCCGATCTTCCCAGATGTTCACCCATGTTCGGGGTGTTCCGAGCACCTGCAGTCGCCACCCCGGGCGGCCCGATGCTCAGGCCCTCTCGCCGGGCTGATGGAACGCCAACTCCGAACCCCGACGGTGAAAATCCTCCTCAGCGGCCCGGACCCCCCGATCAGCCGCCTCCCACCGGAGTCCGCAGCTCCCGAGTCCGCAGGCCGAGCCGGGCAGAGTCGCAGGACCCCACGATGTTTGTCAGCGCCACCCGCGTTGGGAGCTCCACGAACCACAGCTCCAGGATGTCGGTACCGCAGACCCAGCACTCCGGGCTCCAGACGGCGATCCCTGGTAAAACATAGAAAATAAGTGCAGGAGTAGGCCGTTCAGCCCTTTGAGCCAGCACTGCCATTTAAAACTATCGTGGCTGTTCATCCAGAATCAGTACCCCATTCCTGCTTTTTCCCCATATCCTTTGATTCCATTCTTCTAAATCCCAAAGATTGTAGGTGTAAATTCTTTGGCGTGAAGTGATCGGACAACCAGGTTAAGGTAATGTATAAGGTAAACTTAAAGGTGTTTTGCAATATTTTTGCTCTTCTCATTCTGCACACTCACAATTTCACCTCTTGAACATACCTGAAGTTAACTGTTCTGCTGTTGGTAGCAGTGCTTTCAAGTAGCAAGGTCTGGAATACCCTTCCCAAATCTTTTCGCCTATCTCCCTCTCTTTCCTCCTTTAAGGTTTCTGAAAATTACCTTTTCAACCAGGGTTTTGGTTGTTCATAAGATATAGGAGCAGAATTAGGCCATTCTTAGCATCAAGTCTACAGTTTGTGCAGTTCAGGCAGTGGAGGGCAATTTACTGGATGTATTCAAGAGAGAGTTGGATGTAGTTCTTGGGGCTAACGTAATCAAGGGATATGGGGAGAAGGCAGGAACGGGATACTGATTCTGGATGATCAGCCATGATCAAATGGAATGGCGGTGCTGGCTTGAAGGGCAGAATGGCCTACTCCTGCACCTATTTTCTATGTTACTCTCCTGCCTTCTCTTCATAACCCCTGACACCCATACTAATCGTTACCTGCCTGGAGGTGGAGTTTCATATCATCTTTTGTTTATCAACGCCTTTGTAGGTTTACTATAAGATGTATTTTCCAATCTATCATGGTCGACTTTTGATCAACGGCTTTCAGAAGTAATCCAAAGTTTCTTCTGAAGCCTAAAGCTAAGTTTGGTGATCATGTATACTTGGCCGAGGTGGAGGAACATCCCGATCCTCATTGCATCCCAGCACAGGTAAAGGCAATTTGGCCTCTAGTGTCCTGGTATCAACTGCCCTGGAAAATATACAATTAGTTCCAGTAGAAACAAGGAATTGATGATGCTGGTTTACAAAAAAAAAAAACACACAAAGTGCTGGAGTAACTCAGCAGGTCAGACAGCATCTCTAGAGAAAATGGATAGGTGACATTTCGGGTCGGGACCCTTTTTCAGACTGATTAGTTTCACTTGCCTGCATTTTCCCTATTGCTCTGTACCATATTTCTTCTATGCATTACTTTTCCCTGCAGAATCTATTTCCAACACCCTCTCAAGCATTGCATTCCAAATCGTATCAACTCACTGAGTAAAAACATCATCCTTTCTCTCACTAACTCTCATTTTCAGGCTCATGTTTCAAATAATTTCTGTGGGAAAAACCACTCTGGTCCTTGTTAACATGTAAAAGCATTAGTCATTTGCATCCAGTGCCTCCTAGTTATCTTGACAGATGTTAACACCATTTAAAATAGACACAAGAGATACTTGATATATGCAGTAGACAATTGTATGATAACAAACGCTGCTACGATTTTTATCCTTTGTTATTGTGTCACAGAAATCCACCATTTCAGCTTTGTTCCTTTTCTCTACCCACTCATGAAGAAATATTATAGGTAAAGAATTGGACTGTGCTCTTATCAGGGTAGGATAATTTATTTTAATGGAAAATAAGGTTAAAACTACCCAGAACCTTATGAATCCACAATGTAATTATATAGGTTGTAGGAGAGAAATATGCATCAGGAAACCACAAAGATTAGACAGGTACATGGATAGGACAGGTTTAGAGGGATATAGGCCAAATGCAGAAAGGTGGGGCTCGTGCAGATGGGACATTGTGCCAATGTTGGTCAGTGTGGGCAAGTTGGGGTGAAGGACCTTTTTCCACAGTCTATGACTAACGCCGTCATTTCAATAAAGTTAATGAGTTTAACGATGGTTACTCTCTGCCGTCCATCAGGAGAGAGTTCAGCACCATGGTTCTCCTCAGCTGCCTCCTCACAGTGGCTGAGGAAGGGTCCCCAGAATTAAAGAGCCAATTTGTTCCATCGAGCTGCAGAGTGAACATTATCTTCACCATGGAACAACCACAGAGAGCAATCCAAAATTGACCGTATTTGACTTCACTAAGCCCAGAAGGCTTCTCCCCTCTCCCATCAGGCAAGAGGTACAGAAGTGTGAAAACGCACACTTCCAGATTCAGGGTCAGTTTCTTCCCCGCTGTTATCAGGCACCATCCTTTCACCAACTAGAGTGCGGTCCTGAGCTATTATCTTCCTCATTGGAGATCCTTGGACTATCTCTAAATGGACCTTATTGGACTTTATCTTGCACTAAACATAATTCCCTTTATCATGTATCTGCACGCTGTGGATGGCTCAATTGTAATCATGTATTGTCTTTCCAATGACTGGTTAGAACGCCGCAAAAGCTTTTCACTGTACCTCAGTGCACGTAACAAGAAACTAAACTAAACTTCACAAACAGGGAGTTACTGCAGACTGGCCTTCTTAAATTTGGCTGCACACAAACATTCATGTCCATTTTATATTTGTTCCATGATACTAAACAATCTGTCACACTTGTCATGCCTCCAGACACTTGAAACTCTTTCCACACTCATCCCCTAAGCTATTAATCTGCTCCCCTAATTTATCACTTGGTATAAATACCTGAGATCATCACCAATTGGGTGCCGACTAACCAGTTCTGCATTCTGTTGGTTCGATAGCAGTTCTGAATTCGGAGTTCTGAGTTCTGAGTTCTGAGTTCTGAGTGTTCCAGGTCTATATCTTTTGGTTCTGTTTGCATTTGGATTTTGGGTTTTCTTCAATACTTCTAAGTTCACCTGCATTTGAGTCCTTTCCATTTCTGAGTCCCCCTGACAGATTAGTTGGCCAGTGTGGACTCGGCAGGCGATTCTGATCAGCCCGACCGGAGTCTTGGCGCTCCCAGTTCTGAACCTGAGGATTTACTGACTCGGTTGTGCAGGGCAGTTCAACTTCAAGGCTCCACTCCTGGCACCCATGAGGCTCGAATAGACCAACTCGTAGCGACCATCTAGCAGTTGGCAAACACTGCCAGCCAGGTCCTGTCACACCTCACACCACCGCCAATTCCTTCCATCTCTGCTGATATCTCTCCGCCTCTGTCCACTTCCAGCCGTATCCAGCCCATTCTGGAACCAGTTCTTCCCACCCCGGAGAGGTACCATGGTGATCCCTCTAGCTGCAGGTCATTCCTATCCCAGTTTTCCTTGGTTTTTGAGCTTCAGCGCAGAATGCTCTAAAGTAGCCTATGCCATCTCCCTGCTGTCAGGACGTGCTTCAGCCTGGGGTACCACCTCCTGGGAGCCACAGCTAGACTTCTGCCAGGACTTTGCCTATTTTTCGGCAGAACTGAGAAAGATTTTCGACCACCTTTTGGTCGGAAGCGAGGCAGCCCAGAGGATGCTATCTCCGCCAGGGGGTACGCTCTGTTGCCGATTATGCTATTGATTTTCGAACCACTGCGTTAGAGAGCGATTGGTGTGATACCATTCTGCTCAGTATTTTCATCCATGGCCTCAAGGAGAACCTGAAGGATGAGTTGGCCTCTCGGGAAGCTGAAGAGGATTTCAAGCTTCATTGATATCACTGTTGCTCTCAAATTTCTGATTGCCACTGTTAAACTAGAAGTGCCCCGCCAAGCCAGTGCACTTGATGGAAGAATAATTGGTATGGCTTCACTCTCTACTCTCCCTCTAGAACTTCATGTTAATGGAGCCCACCGGGAGGAAATGCAGTTGCTCCTGCTAAATCCACCTTGTGTTCCTGTTGTTCTGGGTCAGCCTTGACTGACTTCTCACAACTCCACTGTAAACTGGTCCACTGGCAAGATCTCCACTTGGATTGTCACGTTAATTGTCTTCGCTCCGCTTGTCTTCCCCTCACCTCTGTGTCTGTTGTTCCTAGTGACTATCCAGACCTGTCCAAAGCACCACCCGAGTATCATGACCTGAAAGAGGTCTTCTGCAAGTTCCAAGCCCCTTCTTTACCTCCTCACTGCCCTCACGTTTGTGCCACTGATTTATTATCCGGTACTTCTCCAAACCGCGGTCGACTGTACTCGCTCTCTGCTCCTGAGACCAACGCCACAGAGAGATACATTTTGGAGTCTCTTGCAGCTGGTTTAATTCATCCATCCTCCTCTCCTGCTGGGACAGGGTTTTTCCTTGAGTAAGAAGGATGGCGAACTTCGCCCTTGCGTTGACTATCGAAGCCTGAATGACATCACTGTCAAAAACCGTTACCCCTTGCCAGTCATCTCCTCCGTCTTCAGCTCCCTGCAGCATGTCACCATGTTTACCAAGCAATGCCTACCATTTGATTCGCTTCAAGGAAGGAGATGAGTGGAAGACAGCCTTCAACACACCCAGCGGGCATTACGAGTACCTCGGCCTGACCAATGCCCCAGCTGTCTTCCAGGCTCTGGTCAATGATGTGCTCCGGGACATGCTGAACCGGTCTGTCTTCGTTTACCTGGATGACATCCTTATCTACTTTGGCTCTGCAACAGAACATACCCGCAATGTCCTTCTCATCCTGCAGCGGCGATGGGAGAACCAGCTGTTTGTCAAGGCAGAGGCGTGAGTTCCACCAGCCCACGTGTGCTTCCTGGGATACATCCTCTCTGCTGGCCAGGCCGAGATGGATCCAGGAAAGGTGAGAGCGGTGGTAGATTGGCCTGAGTCTACCAGTCGAAGGGAGCTACAACGCTTCCTTGGCTTTGCCATTTTATACCGCCATTTTATACCTGGCTGCTGCTTTCACTGCTCTCACATCTACCTCCTTCAACTTTGCCTGGTCCCCTGCTGCTGAGGGGGCAGTCCTGGACCTTGAGCAACGCTTCACGACCGCCCCCATCCTGGAGCATCCTGACCCGACCCGTCAGTTTGTGGTGGAGGTTGACGCCTCTGATGTTGGAGCTGGGGCGGTGCATTCCCGACGCTCGTCCAAAGATTAATTTAATTGTGTGTGTGCCTGTAGGACATTGTCTTTGTTTGTATGGCTGTGTAAACAAAATTTTGTTTGAGTCTCACTGAGGCTCAAATGACAATAAATTTGTATTGTATTGTATTGTATTGTATTGTAAGATTGTACCCCTGTGCCGCCTTCTCTCGCCTCCTTCTCTCCCCGGCTGATAGAAATTATGACATCGGCAACAAAGCTGCTGGCAGAGGCTGCCGTTGGAGGAGTGGACGTATTGGTTGGACGGGACTGAGCAGCCATTCCAATTGTAGACGGACCACAAGAACCTGGAGTACCTGCGTTCTTAGAAACGGCTCAAGCCCGGCAGGGCCCTGTTTTTCACCCGGTTTAACGTCACCTTGTCATACCGTCCTGCCCGACACCCTCTCCTGCCAGTTCAGTTCCGGCTATGACAACCATTCCCATGAACCCATTCTGCCTCCCACCTGCCAGGTGGGCTCCATCACCTGGGAGATCGAGACCACAGTTCAGAATGCCCCGATCTTGGATCTGGACCCCCCAATAAGTTATTTGTCGCCGCCTGCCACGTTAGCGGGCTGGAAGAGTCTGTGTACCACGTGTACATGGAGTGCGTGATGCTGCAGCCACTGTTTGAATATCTAAAGAGGCTGCTCCTTGCCTTCTGGCTGCATCTCACCCACCATCCTCATCTATGGACACCCTGTGCGTAGGGGAGCGGGCAGGGCTGAAGATGTCCTGGTTGGGTTGCTCCTGGGCCTGGCCAAGCTGCGAGTCACGGCGTCAGGTGCTGGAGGGCTTTACCCATGCCAGCTGCCTGCCCCTTTCCCAGGGTTACTTCCGTGCCCGGGTGGGGTTAGAAAGGGAATACACCCTGTCCACGGGCACCCTGGGGAGGTTTCGGGACCACTGG
Organism: Leucoraja erinaceus; assembly: GCF_028641065.1. NCBI lineage: Eukaryota > Metazoa > Chordata > Chondrichthyes > Rajiformes > Rajidae > Leucoraja > Leucoraja erinaceus. The sequence continues at coordinate 12,055,552 of NC_073377.1, read as the reverse complement.
GCTCCGCAGAGTGTTGAATGCATCCTCAATAAGGATTGTAACATAGTTGTATTGTAGTGTATTAAGGATATTTGTTTGTATAGTGTTATGGTGGTGGGTTCTGGTTTGTTTTATTGTAGTGTAAATATTATTTTTTAATAATTGAATACATTTTTTGATTAAAAAGAAAGTTATTTGTCCCAGTCTCCGCCCACTCCGAAGTACTCCAGTGGGCCCCATACCTCTAATCTCGCCTGTCATCCTGTTGTCGACCGCACCCTCTACCTGCTGTGCCAGCGGTTCTTGTCGCCCACCGTGGAAGTCGACACCCAGTCTTTTGTCTCCGCCTGCTCTGCCTGTGCACATAATAAGACTTCCCGCCAGCCTCCCTCAGGTCTCCTTCATCCCCTGCCCGTTCCCCGCCGTCCGTGGTCCCACATCGCCCTGGACGTCATCACCGGCTTGCCACTGTCCAAGGGTAATATGGTTATTCTTACCATCGTGGACCGTTTCACCAAGGCTACTCATTTCCTTCCTCTTCCTAAGCTCCCATCTGCAGTAGAACTCGCTCACCTCATCGTAAACCAGATCATCAGACTGGATGGTTTATCTTCAGACATCATCTCTGACAGGGGTCTGCGGTTCATCTCACAGTTCTGGAAGGCTTTCTTCCCCCTGGTTGGCTCCTCCATCAGCCTCTCATCTGGGTTCCATCCACAATCTAATGGTCAGTCGGCGTGAGCCAACCAGGCCATGGAGACCACCTTATGTTGCCTGTTGTCCACCAATCAAACCACCTGGTCTAGCAAATTGGTACGGATCAAATACTTAAAGCTCACGGTACTGGGCTCAGTATTGATGTGGATAGAGAACTGGCTGGCAGACAGGAAGCAAAGAGTAGGAGTAAACGGGTCCTTTTCACAATGGCAGGCTGTGACTAGTGGGGTACCGCAAGGTTCAGTGCTGGGACCCCAGCTATTTACAATATATATTAATGATTTGGATGAGGGAATTGAATGCAATATCTCCAAGTTTGCAGATGACACAAAGCTGGGAGGCAGTGTTAGCTGTGAGGAGGATGCTAGGAGGCTGCAAGGCGACTTGGATAGGTTAGGTTAGTGGGCAAATGCATGGCAGATGCAGTATAATGTGGATAAATGTGAGGTTATCCACTTTGGTGGCATTAACAGGAAAGTAGACTATTATCTAAATGGTGGCCGATTAGGAAATGGGAAGATGCAACGAGACCTGGGTCTCATGATACACCAGTCATTGAAAGTAGGCATGCATGTGCAGCAGACAGTGAAGAAAGCAAATGGTATGTTAGCATTCATAGCAAAAGGACTTGAGTATAGGAGCAGAGGGGTTCAACTGCAGTTGTACAGGGTCTTGGTGAGACCACACCTGGAGTATTGCGTACAGTTTTGGTCTCCAAATCTGAGGAAAGACATTCTTGCCATAGAGGGAGTACAGAGAAGGTTCACCAGACTGATTCCTGGGATGTCAGGGCTTTCATATGAAGAAAGACAGGATAGACTCGGCTTGTACTCGCTAGAATTTTGAAGATTGAGGGGGGATCTTATAGAAACTTACAAAATTCTTAAGGGGTTGGACAGGCTAGATGCAGGAGGATTGTTCCCGATGTTGGGGAAGTCCAGGACAAGGGGTCACAGTTCAAGGATAAAGGGGAAATCCTTTAGGATTGAGATGAGAAAAACATTTTTCACACAGAGAGTGGTGAATCTCTGGAACTCTCTTCCACAGAAGGTAGTTGAGGCCAGTTCATTGGCTATATTTAAGAGGGAGTTACATGTGGCCCTTGTGGCTAAAGGTATCAGGGGGTATGGAGAGAAGGCAGGTACAGGATACTGAGTTAGATGATCAGCCATGATCATATTGAATGGCGGTGCAGGCTCGAAGGGCCGAATGGCCTACTCCTGCACCTATTTTCTGTTTCTATGAATATGCCCACAATTCTCTGCCCAGTTCTGTCACAGGTCTGTCTCCATTCTAGTGCTCCCTTGGTTATCAGCCGCCTCCATTCCCAGACCAAGAGGGAGAGGCCTCTGTTCCCTCTGCCGTCGAGTTTGTGTGCCGCAGTTGTCGGACCTGGAAGGAGGTCCGTTCTGTCCTGCTCCGTACCCCTTCAAGGTACAGATGACAGGCGGATCGTCACCGGACCCCTGCCCCTCACTATCGCCCTGGTCAGAGGGTCTGGCTGACCACCCGAGATCTCCCCCCCCCGCATTGTCCCATAAATTGGCACCCCGGTTTATTGGTCCCATTCTTGATTCTCAAGAACTTCTCTGCTGTTCGCCTTAAGGGCCTGCCCCACTTTCACGACTTAATTCAAAACTTCTGCCGAGTTTAAAGGACCTAAAAAAAAAAAATCAAGATCGTGGTAATCTACGACCTCCTATGTCCTTCCACGACTATGTTCACGAACGCCTATGAACTCCTACGAGTATGTCTACGAATTCCCACGACTATTTCGATGCCCTCCTTACGAGTAAAAAGTTGCCATTTCTTTCATCCCGACCATTTTTTTACTCGTGGACATTTTTTATCGGGCTGGAAAAAACATCCCGACTTACCTGATGCCACGAGTGCACACAGCTGCATAACGAGCCGCTACGATATATCTATGAACTCCTACGGACTCGTTACAAACATTCTGCGAGTTTGAATCAAGGGGAAAACTCGAGAGAATTTGTGAATTACCTCGTGAAGGTGGGACAGGCCCTTCAGCCTATGTGGATTCACCTCACCTTCCACATATCCCTGGTTAAGCCTGCGTCCTCCAGCTTCCTGTCTCCCAGTCCTCTGCTACCTCCGCCACTCCGCATCATTGCCGTTGGTCAGGTGTACACGGTGAAGCAACAGCTAAAGTCCCAGCGGCGTGGCACAGGGATCCAGTATCTGGTTGACTGGGAGGGCCACGGTCCAGAGGAGAGGAGCTGGATTCCTGCCCTTGACATCCTGGACCCCTCCCTGATCCATGACTTTCATCAGCAGTATCTACACCAGCCAAAGAGGATGCCAGGACTGTGGGAGGGGGGGCTCCTGTCACTCTTCCCAGTCCTCCAATCACTTGAGACTCTTTCCACACTCATCCCCTGAGCTATTAGGAGTTACACCTGCATTTAATCTGCTCCCCTAATCTATCACTTGGCATAAATACCTGAGATCATCACCAATTGGGTGCCGACTAACCAGATCTGCATTCTGTCCATTTGATAGCAATTCTGAGTTCTGTCAGTTCCAGGTCCATATATTTCGGTTCCATTTGCGTTTGATTTTTGTGTTTTCTTCAATACTTCTCAGTAAGCCTGCATTTGAGTCCTTTCCAGTTCTGAGCCCCCTGACACAATGAGTCTGCAGCAGAGCTAATCTCAATGAAAACATGTGTAAATCAAAGCTGTAACGTCACCACATTACCTTTCTCATCTTGTTGCTGCAATGGTGCATCTCGCCTCCAACAAACCTCCTCTGGGTGCTATTGGGAGACTGTTCAAGGAAGGTGGAGTCGGGGAATCAAGAGCCAGAGAATATAGGTTTATGCCCCTGTCCCACTTAGGAAAACTGAACGGAAACCTCTGGAGACTTTGAGCCCCACCCAAGGTTTCCGTACGGTTCCCGGAGGTTGCAGGTGGTTGCCGGAGGTTGCAGGTAGTGGAAGCAGATAGGGAGACTGACAAAAACTATATGTTTTAGGACAAAGATTACCGATGGGAATCACCTCAAGGCATCTGCAAAATGCATCTTCCAGGTTAATTGGAAGTCAACCCACATTGAAGTTCTCTCTCAGACTAACATCCGTGGCTTTGAGGCCCTAGTTACACTCAGTTGGCTCCGTTGACCTGGCCATGTCAGTCGCATCCACATCAATAGATTTCCAAAACATACACTCTGCAATGAGCTCTGTCACGGGGAGTGATCCAAATGGACTGACAAAGAAAACAAGCACAGGGGAGCTGCTAGTAAAGTTGCTGTCTTACAATGCCAGAGACCTGGGGTTAATCCCACACTCTGTGTGTAGTTTGCACTTTCCCCATGTAATCATATGGGCTTCCTCTGGTTTCCTCTGGTTTCATCCCACATCCTAACAACATGCAGTTTGGGTAGATTAATCGGTCACTGTAAATTGTCCTATTGTGTGTGGGTTTATGGGAGATTCTGGGAGGAGTTGCTGAAAGTGAGAATAAAATGGAATTGACATGGTATTGGTGTAAATGGATAGTTGTTGACCAGTATGAACTACGTTGACCAAAGGCCATTTTTCCTTGCTGCATCTCACTATATCTCTATGGCATTGGGCTGTTTGGAGCCAATAAAGGTTTAGAAAATCATCAAATGTGTGGCATTATAAAAAATATTTCCTCATATCTTGTATACCTTCACATAGAACGCAACATGAATTAGTGCAATTGCATTGAGATATTTATATTTGGATGTAATGGAGGCTTGTAAATCAGTAGCCCATCTTATGTCCACTTTGATTATATTTTCCATTGAACTGAATGAGGTGTATGGCTGGCTGCCAGATGATTATCAATTCTTCTGTTCTCACAGCAAAGTCCAATTCCTCCATATTATGTGCTATTTTAGGAAGAATATCCTTAGAAGGGCATTAGTGAAGCGGACAGAATGTGTCTCTCTGGTAAAAGGATCACGGAGATAGGAATCTAAGTTAAGAAGGGATGCTTTCCCAGCTGAACCCAAGATAATGCGACAATGAAAATAGATAACTCAGATCTAAAGTAAGAATATGGAAGCTGATGAGGATTTGACCGAGTTATATCTCAATGATATGTTGGAAGAAATGCAAACAAAATAAACCAGGCATCGAGCAAGATTAGAGACATGAAAGATTTTTTTTTGCCAAAGGAGAAAATAAACTATAGAACAGACTTTCAGTAAAATTATTCAATGCTGTATACACGAATTTCCACTGAAAATAACTGAATAAATCTCAGATTTTAATTATATTTTAAATGATAAAGAGACACATATCAATAATAATAGAAAACTATAAATACATAGTTTAATTGTGATTCACAGCAATGTGTTTAATTTTCAACATTGCTTGATTCCAATGAAGCATCATTGACCTAAAAAGCTAACTCCACAGGTGTTGCCTAATCTATAAATAATAACTTGAACTGCTGGAGCTGTGCTGAATAATCTGCTATACACAGTTGGTCAGGTTTATAAGATGTAAATTGCGATATTCTGGATTTCTACTTGGAAAGTGATCGCAATGACCTTCATTTTCTTTCCGGCTCTGTGTCACAGTGGCTCTTTTCTTTAAGAGATGGCACAGTGAGAGGAGCTGCTGCCTCACAGCGCCAGCAACCCCAGTTTGATTCTGGCCTTGGGTACTGTCTGTGTGGAATTCTCCCTGTGGGAAACCGTGTGGGTTTCCTCCGGTTGCTCCAGTTTCCTCCCATAACCCAAAGATGTGTGGATTGTTAGGTTAATTGGCCTCTGTAAAATTGCCCACTAATATGTAGGGAGTGGATGGGAAAGTGGGATAACATAGGATTAGTGTGAATGGGTTATTGATGGCCATTGTGGACCCGGTGGGCCGAATGGCCTATTTCCATCCTCTTTCTCTAAACTAAACTAAGATCATGTGATCATCAGTGTCATGACGGAGGAAATAGAGTCAAATGCTGAATGAATTGTCATTCTGAGCAAGGCCAAAATAATATATATTAGGCCTAAGAAAGAGATGATTTTTATTATGCCATGTTAATAGAAGGTATTGAATCAGGGCAGAGTCTCGACAGAGATCAGATAGACTTCTGACTGAATAATAGAATTGGTTAGATGGGCAGAATGGCTTGTTTAGTTTAGATTAGTTTAGAGATACAGCACGGTAATGGGCCCTTTGGCCCACAGAGTCCGCACAGACCAACGATCCACACAAATTAACACTACCTTACACATACTAGGAACAATTTATACTTATATCAAGTATACAAACCCAAGCCAATTAACCAACAAACCTGTACGTCTTTGGAGTGTGGGAGGAAACCGAAGATCTCGTACGAACGTACAAACTCCGTACAGGCAGCACCCGAAGTTGGGATCATACCCGGGTCTCCGCCGCTGCAAGCACTGTAATGCCCCTGTCCCACTTAGGAAACCTGAACGGAAGCCTCTGGAGACTTTGCACCCCACCCAAGGTCTCCGTGCAGTTCCCGGACCTTTTTGTAAGTCTTCCTACGTGCTTCCACTACCTGCAACCTCCGGCAACCACCTGCAACCTCCAGGAACTGCACGGAAACCTTGGTTGGGGCGTAAAGTCTCCAGAGGTTTCCGTTCAGATTTCCTAAGTGGGACAGGGGCATAAGGCAGCAACTCTATCACTGCGCCACCGTGCCGTACATTCCTGTTTTTTTACTTGTCGTCTTGTGTTGAACTTTGCAATAAATCATTTGTCGTGGACAGCTGTTGTCAGCTAATTTAGTCACCTCCTCAAAGAATTGTTGTTGGTTCATCAGGCATGACCTATTGCTTTGAAAACCATGTCAACGGTTCCTTATGGCCTCCGTGCTCTTTAGATGAACATTGACAGCATCCCATAAAAAGCTCTCGAGCATATTCTCACCCACTGATCCTGCTCTGAGCGTGCTGCCTGACAGTAACGCAGTGGCCTGGGCTACAGTGCCTCTGTGCCCTTGTACCCAGAGGAGGTCGCGCAGGTATGATCTTTAAATGAAGAAAAGGAAAGAAACATGTTTTCATGTCCAATATTTGACCCTTCATGTTGGTTCACAGAGACTTTAGAGGATTAGGAAATGTGTGGACATTTCCTTGCATAAGCAAGCTTCAAATATAATGCCATTCATTAATAATATGGACAAAAACAAAGCCTTCACTTCATTAATTTGAAATATTGCCTCTATTATTTAAATGAGACAGAGTGCCTGAAAGGGTAATTTCGGGAAAATTATTTAAACAATGTGGTAAATGAAATATCAGCGTTAACTAATTATGTTGATGCTAATTTTTAATTGGCCTTTTATGGAGTGATTCTTAATTAACAATGATTCTGCAGGAGAGAGCAGTGTTCCTGAATGGTCCTTTGAGTTGTTAACTATATAAATAGAAGGAGTAACAGCATGATTTTATGTACAGTACATGATTATATCTGCCATTCTCTACCCCAGGATATCACCCAACAAAGCTCTAATTCATTGCTTGGATGCTCAATCTGGAATCATCCACCACTCAACCATCACAATTTCAACAAAGGGATCAAATTAAAAGGAGTTGGCATCTGGTCTCGTTTGCTTGCAGTAAATTAGTGGCTGTCCATTGAATTTTTTTCTGAAATTTTGCTCCGCTGAAATCAATGGAACCAAATTATGGGCGTGGTGCAAGGCAAAGATACAAGCTCGGCATAAATGGGCAGGGGTCATTTCGGGCTCTATCTTTTAAAACTGTGATTTCTCCAAACAAAAGAATGATTTTTTTTAAAGTATTCTTTTCACTGTGTTAAAGGTGATCTAATAGATGTCATTAATATTATGAAAGAGTTCAAACGCGTAAATGTGGTGAGAAAGGTTCTACTCGAGGGGGCGTTGAAAATGAAGGATTGTCAATATACAAAGTCATCAATCAATCTAATAAGGAATTCCATTCAGAGTTCTTTACTGGAGAGTGGTTCAGACAAGAAGCACTGACACATTCAAGGGGAAGCAATATGAGGAAGGAAGGAATAGAGGTTACACTGAAGGGTTGGAGATATGGTTAGTGAAAGCCTAAGAATAGTTTAGTTTAGAGTTACAGGCCCTTCGGCCCACTGACCACACCGACCAGTGATTCCCTCACATTAACAATATCCGACACGCACTAAGGGCAAGTTTACATTTACACCAAACCAATTAATCTCCAAACCTGTACATCTTTGAAGTGTGGGAGGATTCACACCAACGACTGCACCTCCACTGACTGCTCTGTCAAGCTTCTCAGGTTAGCGGATGACACAACCCTGATTGGACTGATCCAGGATTGGGAGGGATCTGCCTTCAGACAGGAAGTGACACAGCTGTCGTCCTGGTGACATCGCAACAACCTGGAGCTCAATGCTCTTTAGACAGTGGAATTGATTGTGGACTTTAGGAGGGCTCACCCCACTCACCATCAACAACACCACAGCCACATCTGTGGAGTCTTTTAAGTTCCTGAGAACCATCATCTTCAGGGACTTTAAATAGGGGGCGACCATCGGCTCCACGGTCAAAAAGGCACAATAGAGGATGTACTTCCTACGGCAGCTGAGGAAGCACAATCTGCCACAGGCAATGATGGTCCAATTCTACACGGCCATCGTACAGTGTGTCCTTACCTTCTCCATCATAGTCTGGCTTGGCTCAGCCACCAAGCACGACACCTGGTTGTTGCAGCGAATCGTCCGATCAGCAGAGAAGATTATTGGCTGCAACCTTCCCTCCATTGACGAACTGTACACTGCAAGGGCCAGGAAACGAGCGGGTAAGATCCTCTCACCCTGGCCACAAACTCTTTGAATCACTTCCCTCTGGAAGGCGACTCCGGACTGTCAAAGCTGCTACAGTTAGACATAAAAACAGCTTTTTTCCATGTGTAGTAGCTCTACTCAATAACCAAAAATCTGTAGCCTCCTTTTGCTCTGGTATTTTATTTAATTCACATGTTTAATTGATAATGTTTTATTATTAATGTTTGATGTTTTATGTGTCATTCCTAACTGTATGTCATGTTATCACTTGTGGGCAGAGCACCAAGGCAAATTCCTTGTATGTGAATACATGGCCAATAAACGTATTCATTCATTCATTCAGAAGATCTTGGAGAATATCCACGTGTTCACGGGGAGAACATACAAACTCTGTACAGACAGAACCCGTAGTCAAGATCTAACCCGGGTATCTGGCGCTGTAAAGCAGCAACTCTATCACTGCGTCACCGTGCCGCGCCGGATTGTCATGTTCTTGACAAAACCCTATTTCTAGGCTGTAATTTTGTCTAATTTGCCTCAGATTGTTTTCTTCACCAAGGCTATTAAACAAATGTGAACTGAACTGTTCTGAAAGAAACAGAGATGATAATTGAACAAAAGAGTTTGTGAAAATCCTAGAAATAATGGCCAATAGACAATAGCAGGAGGAGGCTATTCGGCCTGTTGAACCAGCACCGCTATTCACTGTGATCATGGCTGATCATCCACAATCAGTAACCCGTTCCTACCTTCTCCCCATATCCCTTGACTCCTCTATCTTTAAGAGCTCTATAAAACTCTCTCCTGAAAGCATCCAGAGAATTGGCCTGAAGCAGAGAAGTCCACAGATTCACAATCACTTCAATTCACAAATTCAAATCACAAATTCACAGAATCACTTGTGGGCAGAGCACCAAGGCAAATTTCTTGTATGTGAATACCTGGTCAATAAACTTATACATTCATTCATTCATTCATTCGACATGCCATTCGCTTTCTTCACTGCTTGCTGTACCTGCATGCTTACTTTCAGTGACTAATGAACAAGGACACACAGATCTCGTTGTAATTCCCCTTCTCCTAACTTGACAACATTCAGATAATAGAAACATAGAAACATAGAAATTAGGTGCAGGAGTAGGCCATTCGGCCCTTCAAGCCTGCACCGCCATTCAATATGATCATGACTGATCATCCATCTCAGTATCCCGTACCTGCCTTCTCTCCATACCCTCTGATCCCCTTGGCCACAAGGGTCACATCTAACTCCCTCTTAAATATAGCCAATAATCTGCATTCCTGTTCTTGCCACCAATGTGGATAACCTCACATTTATACACATTAAACTGCATCTGCCATGCATCTTCCCACTCTCCCAACCTGTCCAAGTTACCCTGCATTCTCATAGCATCCTCCTCACAGTTCACACTGCCACCCAGGTTTGTGTCATCTGAAAATGTGCTAATGTTACTTTTAATCCCTTCATCTAAATCACTAATATATATTGTAAATAGCTGTGGTCCCAGCACCGAGCCTTGCGGTACCCCACTAGTCACTGCTTGCCATTCTGAAAGGGATCCGTTAATCCCTACTCTTTGCTTCCTGTCTGCCAACCAATTTTCTATCCATGTCAGTACCCTACCCCCAATACCATGTGCTCTAATTTTGCCAACTATTCTTCTATGTGGGACCATATCAAAGGATTTCTGAAAGTCCTGGTACACTTCATCACTGGCTCTCCCTTGTCTATTTTCCTAGTTAAATCCTCAAAAAATTCCAGAAAATTCCAGAAAAATTAGTCAAGCATGATTTCTCCTTCGTAAATCCATTCTGACTCGGACCGATCCTGTTACTGCTAACCAAATGCGCCGCTATTTCATCTTTTATAATTGACTCCAGCATCTACCCCACCACCGATGTCAGGCTAACTGGTCTATAATTCCATGTTTTCTCTCTCTCGCCTTTCTTAAAAATCAGGATAACATTAGCTACCCTCCAATCCACAGGAACTGATCCTGAATCGATAGAACATTGGAAAATGATCACCAATGCATCCACGATTTCGAGAGCCACTTTCTTAAATACCCTGGGGATGCAGACCATCGGGCCCTGGGGATTTATCAGCCTTCAATCCCATCAGTCTACCCAACACCAATTCCTGCCCAATGTGATTGGTACTGCATCTATCATGCATCTGCCCACTAAGCCAACTATCCAAGTCAACCTGCATCATCATAGCATCCTCCTCGCAGCTCACACTCCCACCCAGCTTTGTGTCATCTGCAAACTTGGGGATGTTACCCTGTTTCAAAACAGAATGATCAGTTGTCTTTCTGAAGTACTGGGTCCCATCTCTTCATTCCAGGAAGGGGACTCTGGCACAAGGTGGAGCAGAGGTAAGTCAATCTGACTTACATGGGCATATCATGCTGTATGTGGTGGCATGTTTGTAGGTGCAGGCACCCCCATTGACCTTTCCAAGCCTGGGAAGATTATTACACCCCATCTCACCTCTGCTCAATTAAAAGATCAGCCTCAATATTTCGCAACCCCACTCTCAATGTAAATGATCCAATGGAATTGTAATGTTAATTTGTCAGTATAATTGCAAAATGAGAATCCATTCCTACCCACGCTTGTCTACCTTGCAATCTTGCTGAGGGTACAAATTCCCGTTTACCCACAGTCATTTTTACCCGTTACTTATATCTGCTGAATGGTTCTTCTATAAGCTAGGGTCCTGTCCAATTCATCTCTACGCATTGGATTTTGTCTCTGCAACTGGTGCTCTACAACACTGAGAACTACATTCTGCATTCCGTATCTTCTCCTTTGCTCCAGCTATTGTACTTGAGCTTGTCTTGATAATAATTATGTGTTTATGTATGGCATTACTTGATCTGTTTGGATGGCATTTGGAAGCTTTTCACTGTACCTCAGTGCACGTGACAATAATATACCTAAACCTCTAGATTCCCTCAAACCATTTCACTAACTATTTGTGGTACGAGTGCAGTAGAACACTATATTTGTCTGAATGCATGCAGCACCATATTGTCACTTAACCAACTAAGTTACTCCATCCACCATCCTGAGCATTCCATAAATAGGTAGACACAAAAAGCTGGAGTAACTCAGCAGGTCAGACAGCACTTCTTCAGTCTGAAGAAGGGTCTTGACCCAGAATGTCACCTATTCCTTTTCTCCAAGGATGCTGTCGGACCCACTGATTTACTCCAACTTTTTGTGTCTACCTTCGGTTTAAACCAGCATCTGCAGTTCCTTCCTACACATATTATTTTGGAGGGTGTTAGGGCTAGAGGAATTCATCACATAAATCTTATCTCCATTTAGGATGAGAGGTCATTGATTGGAAACATTGACCCACAGCATTATACGAATGGAAACACTGTTTTCACATTTTGTAATGAAATAAGGACCTAATCTGAAGAAGTCTTCTCTCATCAATGGAAGTTCTCCTGCAACCCTCTCTAACCACTCTCCCTCTGTGATTCCTGCTGATCTCCCGCTCTCACCTACTACCTGACACACTTTGTCCTGCCCCACCTCTCTTCCAGCTTTCTTTCCCTTCCTCCACAATAAGTCTGAAGAAGAGTCCAGACCTGAAATATCACCATTCTCCAAGAATGCTGCCTGACCTGTTGAGTTTCTCCAGCACCTTGAGCCTGTTTTAGTAAACCAAAGTCAAAGTAAACTTTATTGTCAATTCAATTATGCAACAGTAATGGTACATGGTAAATGGTAGGGAATTGAAGAATGTAGGTGAACAGAGGGATCTGGGAATAACTGTGCACAGTTCCCTGAAAGTGGAATCTCATGTAGATAGGGTGGTAAAGAAAGCTTTTGGTGTGCTGGCCTTTATAAATCAGAGCATTGAGTATAGAAGTTGGGATGTAATGTTAAAATTGTACAAAGCATTGGTGAGGCCAATTCTGGAATATGGTGTACAATTTTGGTCGCCTAATTATAGGAAGGATGTCAACAAAATAGAGAGAGTACAGAGGAGATTTACTAGAATGTTGCCTGGGTTTCAGCAACTAAGTTACAGAGAAAGGTTGAACAAGTTAGGGCTTTATTCTTTGGAGCGCAGAAGGTTAAGGGGTGACTTGATAGAGGTTTTTTAAAATGATGAGAGGGATAGACAGAGTTGACGTGGAAAAGCTTTTCCCACTGAGAGTAGGGAAGATTCAAACAAGGGGACATGACATGAGAATTAAGGGACTGAAGTTTAGGGGTAACATGAGGGGGAACTTCTTTACTCAGAGAGTGGTAGCTGTGTGGAATGAGCTTCCAGTGAAGGTGGTGGAGGCAGGTTCGTTTTTATCCTTTAAAAATAAATTGGATAGTTATATGGATGGGAAGGGAATGGAGGGTTATGGTCTGAGCGCAGGTATATGGGACTAGGGGAGATTATGTGTTCGGCACGGACTAGAAGGATCGAGATGGCCTGTTTCCGTGGTGTAATTGTTATATGGTTATATGGTTATAGTAGTTACAGAGGATCGAAATTACGTTTCCCCATACTCCAAATGTGCAAGTAATATTAAAAACACAGACAGACAACATACCAATAAAAATAGACAATAGACATACATTATTTAAAATATTAAAATATGCACAGTATGCCAAAATGTAGCAAAAACTTTGAGGTATTTTAAACAGGGTGCAACAATGAAAGGTGCAATATAGAAAAAGTGCAAATTTTGTACTGGAGACATTGAGCCAAAGTTATTTTCACAGTTTGTTTGTCTTTGTTTGGGTACTGTTCATGGAATTTTCTTAAGTGTGTTGAGTAGTCTGATGGCCTGAGGGAAAAAGCTGTTTTTGAATCTGGTGGTTTTGCTCCGCATGCTGCGGTAGCGCTTACCGGAAGGTAGGAGGGTGAACAGTTTGTGTGCTGGGTGGGTGGTGTCTTTGATGATATTGCTTGCTCTCTTGCGACAGCGAGATGGGTATAGGTCCTGGATTGCTGGTTGGGGTGATCTGGTGATCTTCTCAGCTGTCCTCACCACTCTCTGTAGGGCCTTCTGGTCAGCAGCAGAGCAACTGCCATACCAGACTGAGAGACTGCTGGTAAGAATGCTCTCAATGGCACCCCTGTAAAAAGTCGTGAGGGCAGAAGGGGGGAGGTCAGCTCTCCTCATCCGTCGAAGGAAGTGGAGGCGTTGCTGTGCCTTCTTGACTAGGGAGATGGTGTTGGTGGACCATGTCTGATCATCTGTGATGTGCACTCCCAGGAACTTGGTGCTTTTCACAGACTCCACTGCACTGCCATTGATGGTAAGTGGGGTGTGTGTTGTCTGTTTCTTCCTGAAGTCCACAGTTATTTCTTTTGTTTTGTTGACATTGAGTTGAAGGTTGTTGATATCACACCAGTTGATGAGTTGTTGAACCTCCTCTCTGTAGGCTGAATCGTCATCGTGGCTGATGAGGCCCACCACTGTAGTGTCATCTGCGAACTTGATGATGTGGTTCAAATTGTGTTTGGCACTACAGTCATGAGTCATCAGCGTGAACAACAGAGGGCTCAGCACACATCCCTGTGGGACCCCGGTGTTCATGATGGTGGTCTCTGATGAGTTTTTGCCAACTCTTACTGTCTGTGGTCTGTCAGTGAGGAAATCCAGTAACCAGTTGCATATTGGGGTGCTGATGCCTATTCCGCCGAGTTTATTCACCAGATGTTGGGGGATGACTGTATTGAAGGCCAGCGTTTGCAGTTCATTTTTCAATCCTCAATTCTAGTGTGAGGCTTCCTCAGAAATTTCTCCAGTTGTGTACTGAATCAAATTGCAGAAACAAGAAACTGCAGAAGTTGGTTTACAAAAAAGACACTGCGTGCAAGAACAAGTAATTAGGTGAGGCAGCATCCCTGGAGAACATGGATAGGTGACGTTTCAGGTCGGAACCCTTGTATAATTGTTATCTTAGACCCACCTGCGCCCAATAGATCTATTGGAAGTCACTACCTTGTCCCATCACACAGAAGCTACAAGAAATCATATCAGGCAATTGTATCAACATGAAAGGGATTGATTTATTTAATCAATGTGATCAATTGGAAACATTTACAGGGCCGTGAGGTAAAGTTGAGGAACTCATTCAGAGAACAGACAAGGTCACGATGGATTGAATGACCCCCTTCACTGCTGTTAGGGTCAATGATTCTATGTGTGCAGCTGGTAAAGCATTGTCTATACTTGTTTTTAGTTGGGAATGTCAATGTATTCTGAGAGATCCATTTCTAATTCCATCAGTAACATCATGTTTGTTAAATTTTCATTCTATCATAATAATTCTCTATGATAATAAGATCTCCTGTTTTCTTACTCACCAGATCTTATTTGACAAAGTTTAGTCATGTTTAGGAGTTTAAATATGACCACTTTCAGAGAGGCCATTAGGCACATATTTGATACAGATTAAATTGGGTCAACACAATATCCACATTAATAGATCATTCCTGTGTTCCTGTTTGAATATCCCCCACCTCATCCCTGGACCGACCCTTCCCCCTCACATTTCAGGTTCAATTTCAGTTTAGTTTATTGTCACGTGTACCGAGGTACAGTGAAAAGCATTTGTTGCGTGCTATCCAGTCAGCAGAAAGACAATGCATGATTGCAATTGAGCCATTACAGTGCAAAGATACATGACAAGGAATAAGGTTAAGCCAGCAAAGTCCGATCAAGGATAGTCCGAGGGTCACCAAAGAGGTAGATAGTAGTTCAGCACTGCTCTCTGGTTGTGGTAGGTTGATTCAGTTGCCTGATAACAGCTAGAAGGAAACTGTCTCTGAATCGGGAGGTGTGTGTTTTATCACTTCTGCCTGGTGGGTGAGGGGAGAAGAGTAAGTGGCCAGGGTGCGACTCGTCCTTGATTATGCTGCTGGCCTTGCCGAGGCCGCGAGAGATAGAAATGGAAGGGAGGTTGGTTTGTGTGATGGTCTGGGCTGCGTCCACAATTCGCTGTAATCCAGAATTCGCACATCCAGGGTGAAAACAAAATACTTCCAACATTTTCTGTAAAATCAGTGTTAAGACCTGCAGCCAACAGCAAACACAAATCATTGCACCACTTGGATTTTAACTATTTAGTGGATTAATTGTCGCTCTTTTACTAAGCTGGCAGAACCGATTGAGAGCCTGATTTCGGGCAAGTACAATTGTTTGGCTAAAGAACATCTTGTTTTAATTATCTGTGCTAAAACTCACGCACTTCAGTTACACTCTGATGATTGCATTTGACATAGACATAGACTGTAAAATGATCTGAAGGAAAAGCAGCCAAAGGATAACGTTTAATTGTGGAAACATGTCTCTTCATAATTGCATCCACAGTCAATCCTGATTAAAACAAGATGACCATTAAAGATAGTTAAGAATTTAAGTGAGCTAAATTACTTCTTGGATTTCTTATTACTTGTTTTTATGAAAGATGGCAGGTATTATTCTCACTGTCATTTGGAGAGGTGGATATTTGACCTCGGTAACCTCTTGTTCAATGTGATTCAAAAAGTTACATCTGACTCCTGAAAGTCACTATAAAATCTTATAGAGCAGTATTCAGCAATAAAAGCAGTGATAAAAAAAGAGTTTCAGTTATATAGCACCTTTAGTGAACTCAGGAGATCTTTACATCTGATGTGAAGATAGACACAAAATATTGGAGTAACTCAGCAGGACAGGTAGCATCTCTGGATCGGAATGGGCGATATTTTGGGTCGAGACCCTTCTTTAGACTGAGAGTCAGGGGAGAGGGAGACACAGAGATATGGAAGGGTAAGGTGTGAAAACTCCATATGTAGTAGTATTTCTGCAAAATAGTTCATAGGTTCTAGGTGCAAAATTAGGCCATTTGGCCCATTAATCCTACTCTGCCATTCAATCATGGTTGATCTATCTTTCTCTCTCAATCACATTCTCCTGCCTTCACCCCATAATCCCTGACACTCTTATTAATTAAGAATCTGTCAATCTTTGCCTTAAAAATATCAACAGCCTTCTGTGGCAACAGATTTCACAGATTCACCACCCTCTGACTAAAGAGATTCATTCTTATCTCCATTCTGAAGGTACATCGTTTTATTCTGAGCCTATGGCCTCTGGTCCCTAGATTCTCCTACTAGTGGAAGCATCCTCTCCACATTCACTCTGTTCAGGTCTCCCACTATTCGGTAAGTTTAAATGAGGTTCCCCCTCACCCTTCTAAACTCCAGAGGCCGAGCCTTCAAACGCTCAACATATGGTAACCCAATCATTCCTGGGAACGTAGTAATTATTGTAATATAGTCAATATGCCAACCAAAATATGAATAGTGAGATCCCAGAAGCAATGTTGGGCTAATCACCAGATAACTTGTTAATTAGTGATGGGATTTGAGATAAACATTATCCAGTCTGTGGAAGAACCCTTCTGCTTTTTATAGATTGTTTTTTAAATCACACATGAGTGGGTGGAATGGGCCTCTATCTGACATCTGATCAAAAATACAAGATTTAGTTCTCTACCCAAGTCCCGATTAATTGCACTAAGATTCCTTAAAGTAGAGCACAATAGCCCTATCAACTGTTGGTAAGAAGTATAAAGTAGGTTGGTCAACCAAAGACACATTACTGTTGATTAATTTATTGAGAGAACAAAGTGATGCTAAGTTGTGGAAACATCCATGTGGTCTATAATTGCCTTCACTGTTGTACAGAGAGTAACAGAATGAAAGGGCATGTATGAAAAATGGGAATAAATAGAAGGGCCTCGCCCCAAATTGTCACCCATTCCTTTTCTCCATAGATGCTGTCTGGCCCGCTGAGTTACTCCAGCTTTTTGTGTCTATCTTCGGTTTAAACCAGCATCTGCAGTTCCTTCCTACACAATACATAGATGAGGCCTGGCTACAGGGTCACACATGGACAAGTGCATCAAACCTATCTGAAGGCTGCTGGGATGACAAGCCTACATTAATTTCATTTTAAGGTGAGGGGGAAAGATTTAATAGGAGCCTGAGAGGTAACTTTTTCACGCAAAGGGTGGTGAGTGTATGGAACAAGCTGCCGGAGGAGGTAGTTGAGGCTGGGACTATCACAATATTTAAGAAATATTTGGACAGGTACATGAATAGGACACGTTTAGAGGGATATGGGTCAAATGCAGGTACATAGGAATAGTGTAGACGGGACATGCTGTTCGGTAGGGGCAAGTTGGGCCGAAGGGCCTGTTTCCACACTGTATGATTCTATAATTCTATAAGGTCCAGGTTCAGGAACAGCCTCTTCCCAACAACTATCAGTCTGTTGTACACCACGAACTCTAACTAAACACTGAACTACGAACTGCTTGGGTTGCACTAGGAACTTTGGGCTTTGTTTTTGTTTACACTTTATTTCTTTTTAATTTATTGAACTTTTTCTTGTTTATTATGGTATCTACTGAGTATTCGTGTTCATAAGTTATAGGAGCAGAATTCGGCTATTCAGCCCATCAAGCCTGCGCTGCCATTCAATCAGGGTTGATCTATATTTCCCTCTCTACCCCATTTTCTTGCCTTCTCCCCATAACCCCTGACATCCGTACTAATGAAGAAAGTATTATATTTACATATCTGTTGTGCTGCTCCAAATAAGAATTTCATTGTTCTGTTTGGGGACATATGGCATTGTTACAGAGAAAGGTTGAACAAGTTAGGGCTTTATTCTTTGGAGCGCAGAAGGTTAAGGGGGGACTTGATAGAGGTTTTTTTAAATGATGAGAGGGATAGACAGAGTTGACGTGGAAAAGCTTTTCCCACTGAGAGTAGGGAAGATTCAAACAAGGGGACATGACATGAAAATTAAGGGACTGAAGTTTAAGGGTAACATGAGGGGGAACTTCTTTACTCAGAGAGTGGTAGCTGTGTGGAATGAGCTTCCAGTGAAGGCGGTGGAGGCAGGTTCGTTTTTATCATTTAAAAATAAATTGGATAGTTATATGGATGGGAAGGGAATGGAGGGTTATGGTCTGAGCGCAGGTATATGGGACTAGGGGAGATTATGTGTTCGGCACGGACTAGAAGGGTCGAGATGGCCTGTTTCCGTGCTGTAATTGTTATATGGTTATATGTTATATGGTTATATTAAAACACTCTTGACTCTTGTTAACACCACCACCCCAACCTCCAAGCAAAATGTAAACATGTACAAGAAAATGCTAAAACAAAAACAAGTGGTTTGTGTGGTCAATGAAAACTACTCAAAGTTCACGATAATGGTCCCATTTCCCTTTAACCTGTTCACTGCCAAGTTTTGTTTTCACTATTGGCCATGACCCGAGTATACTCGGGGGTGGCGCTGAACAGGTTCAATTAATCATCAATCAGAAAACAATAAAGCCTTCCACTGGTTTGATTCTTGATTTGCGATGTAAACTATTCTAAAGGGCCTGTCCCACTGCGGCGACCTAATTTGCGAATTTAGAAGAGTTTGCGCTCGACTCAAACTCGTAGCACGGTCGACACGTGGTCCTAGGAGCTCACTGTAACTCTCCTTCATGCTCGAGGGAAGTTCCCGCATACGCGTGGCCTCAGTTTCGTCGAGGAACATTTTTGCAGCATGCTGAAAAATTTTCCACGAGTAAAAATTGGTCGGCATGGTTCTTTTGTACTCATAGTGCAGTGGAGTTGGGTCGCTAGGCAGTCGAGGTAGCCGTAGGCAATCTCCTTTGCTGACCGGGCATTTTAATTGCCTCATTGGAGTTTTCGGAACCAATGAAAACCGGCAGGTAATGTTAAATGCCCGCTAAACTTTATTATAAGTTGTCTGGCTTCTTAAAAGTGTCTCCTCTCCTTCTCCCCCCTTCTCTCCCCCCTCTCTCCCCTTCTCTCTCCCTTCTCTCTCCCCCCCCCCCCCCCCCCCCCCCCCCCCCCCCCCCCCCCCCCCCCCCCCCCCCCCCCCCCCCCCCCCCCCCCCCCCCCCCCCCCCCCCCACCCCACCCCCCCCCCCCCCCCCCCCCCCCCCCCCCCCCCCCCCCTCTCTACTCTCTAAAGCACTTAACGTACATTGCGCCAGCCATATTTTACCTTCCTGTTCATCGCGGCTGCGAATTTCAGACAGCGCTCCACCGCTTTTCCTGGCCTTTGCGATGTGTGTGCGTGTGTGTGTTAACAGTCGATCCAGCTCGCGGTTTCATCGCTGACGGTCGATCCAGCTCAAGGTTTTTCAGACGAGTGCCCTCGAGCTTGAAGGTGGAAGACAGTCGCTGAAAAGTCGTGTTAATGGGACAGGCCTTGAAGATGTGCTAGTGATATGATAAATACACCACAGAACCAGGCTACTCAGCTCAACCAGGATACAATCGTTACCATAAATAGACCCAACCCAATCTATCACTCAGTCCTTTTTATTTTTATTACCTTTATTCCCTGTCCAATCTAAACTCGAATTTTAAAACGGCATCTGCCTCAATCACTAACGCTGTACATGAATCAACAGTTACAACTCTCTGTGTAAAAAATGCTTCTCTTGTACTTCTGCTCGAAATCTCTTACATTTAATCATGATCTTGGTACATCTTGGAAAAATTCTATTTCTAGCAAGTTCACAATTTTAAACATATCTCCCAAATCACCTTTGACTTTTTAAAATTAAACATAAAGGCCAAAATACCTTCCATCATAATTCAAATTTTCTTTGAAATGGCATGCTAAAGAAACACACTCTAAAATCCTCAATATAATTATTCAGATATATGTTGTAGAATGTTCAGTTCTCTGACTGAGGTCTACTAAAGGTTTTATATGTGCTCACCTTTACCTCTCGGGTTTTGTATCGCAGACCTCTTGTGATAAACCAGGAATTTCAATAGCTTTTTCTGCAGCCCACAGAACGCTGTGCAGCAACAGAACAAGGCTTCTTTAGCAGCGAGTACCAAACCTCCGCCCTACTAATTGGGAGTGTTAGACTTTGCCAAAGAATAGAACGATCACATCCTATGAGTTGGGACTGGTTCATGGTCAATCTCAAGCTGTCCATTCCTGAGATCAGTACTTAACTTGTGGCAAAATTATGTAATTCATTCATCATCATCGTTGAAAACACTAACGACGCAGTGGTGCTTGTTTCCAACAGGAACGGTGACGGACGCACCACACATCTCCGTCCTCCAGTTCCTGGGGACTTCCGCCGCTGGAAGTATAGGATTTTGGTGTGTGTACTTTATCATCATTCCTTACAATGCCATGTACAACAGCGATCGCAACTTCTACTGAAGTGTAGATGACCGTTGGCTTGCTAGAAGCTTATCCGTCCTTTGACAGGTCTTGTTTTTGGTCCTGCTGGGGGTCCACAGCCCCCTCCTCACCTGGCAAACCTGGTGTGGAGACGGTTTAGTTGCCGACTATCCGACCATGCAGCAGGTAGCACGGGATTACATGAACTCCCCCCGACCTGACCCGAGTCAAAATGATGTGTAAGTGGAATAACATAGAATTAGAGTGAAAGGGTGATCGATGGTCAGCGTGGACTTGATGGGCCGAAGGGCCAGTTTCTAAGCTGCATCTTTAAATCAACTCCATAAATCTGTCTATTGTATTTAAAGAGGAATAAAAAAACCTGGATTTACACAGCACCTTCGATCATAATTTCATTTTTCTTTGAAATGGCATTCTAAAGAATCACACTCTTAAATCCTGAGTTATTCAGATGCATCTTGTAGAGTGTTTAGTACTCTGACTGAGGTCAGAGTGAACTCAGAATTATCAAAGATTCAGATGCAGATTAGTTTATTATCACATACACCAGGATGCAATGAAATTCCTAATACCCATGAAGATCTAAGAGTAAACAGTGTACATATAGTAATGCAGAAACAAAGAGCTACAGATACTGGTTAATACACCAGTCTGAAGAAGGGTCTCAACCCTAAATGTTCTCCAGAGATATTATCTGACCGTTATACTTTAGACTTTAGAGATGCAGTGCGGAAACAGGACCTTCGGCCCAACGGGTTTTCGCCGAACAGCAATTATCCCGCACACTAGCACTATCCTACACAATAGGGACAATTTACAATTTTACCAAAGCAAATTAACCTACAAACCTGTATGTCCTTGGTGTGTGGGAGGAAACCGGAGCACCTGGAGAAAACCCACATGGTCACAGAGAGAACGTACAAACATACAAATAGACAGCACCCATAGTCAGGATCTAACCTGGGTCTTTGGCACTGTAAGGCAGCAACTCTACTGCTGTGCCACTGTGTTGCCCACTGTGACCTGCTAAGTTATTCCCGCACTCTTTAGATTAGATTAGATTAGATTCGTTTATTGTCATTCAGACCTTTCGGTCTGAACGAAATTTTGTTTCCCTGCAGTCATACATATAATTAAAAAATGACAAAAACACACAATCAACACAAATTTAACATCCACCACAGTGAGTTCACCAAACACCTCCTCACTGTGGTGGAAGGCAAAATCTTAAAGTCTCTGTCTCTTCCCTCTTTGTTCTCCCTCTGCGCCAAGACGACAGCTCAAACTACGCGGGTGGTCGCTGCCTCCGCCACAGCTCCAGGACCGAGTCTGGTCTCCGCTGCCGCTACCTCCGCCACAGCTCCAGGACCGAGTCGGGTCTCCGCTCCGCTGCTGCTGCCTCCGCCACAGCTCCAGGGCCGAGTCGGGTCTCCGCTACCGCTGCTGCTGCCGCTGCCGCCGCCACAGCCCCAGGACCGAGTTGGGTCTCCGCCGCTGCTGCCGCTGCTACAGCTCCGATGCCGCCAGCTCCGCCATTAGGCCTCGGCGCAGACGGAGACGGGGATGGGGAATACGACCGAAGAAAAAGTCGCATCCCCCGAAGGAAGAGACCAAAGCATGTTTCTCCCACCCCACCCACACAAATATACAACTTAATAAAACAAAATTAACTAAAACACGACAAGGAACAAAATAAAAGAAAAAAAAACAGACGGACTGCAGGTGGGCCGCAGCTGTTAAGCCAGCGCCGCCATCTTGAATCCTTTTGTGAACATACAGTAATGATCAAACTTATATTACTATAAGTACACACCATGTACACCGTGTCAATGCAAAACAGCAGAATTATGCAAAGATCTGAAGTGGTGCAAAATAAATTAGAGTGTAACAACAGAGTTAGAGTTAAGTGTAAAAGTGAATGGCTGCATGTCTGGGAAGTGGGTTTGAAAGAAGTGGTTTCTGATAGCAGTGAGGAAGAAGCTGTTCTTCAGTCTGGACACTTCAGCTTTCAAGCTCTTGTATCTTCTCCTGGAAGGAAGAAGAAAGGAAAAAGGAATGGCCAGGGTGGCAGGCATCCAGTTTCAGTTTGGTTTTTTGTCACGTGTTCCGAGGTACAGTGAAAAGCTTGTTGTTGGGTGCCAACCAGTCAGCAGAAAGACAATACATAATTACAATCGATCCATTTACAGTGTATAGATAATTGGTACATGTGACAATAAACCGACCTTGAAACCTTGACCTTGAAACATGGGGTGAACAATAATATCAGGTTTGTTGAGATCTCAAGATTTACTTGAACTGAAATTCTAAATGTCCCATTCTTGGTTTAAAATCTCTCCGTTACTCAATGCTCGCAACTTCTGTTACCTCCTCCAGATCTACATTCCTTTAACAACTCAGTAGTCCTCCAATTCTGGTCAGTATCCGTTGTTCCATTATCGGCGATTGTGTCTCCAGCTTCAGAAAGATTGCTTCAGAAAGTTTGAGCAAATCGACATAGTACTTACCAGAACAACATTTAAAAGACATTTGGACAGGTAGAGTCATAGAGTCATACAGCACAGACACAGGCCCTTCGGCCCTACTTGTCTATGCCGACCAAAATATTCCATCTACGTTAGTCTCATCTGCCCGCATTTGACCATATCCCTCCAAACCTTTCCGATCCATGTATCTATCCGAATGTCCTCAACTACCTGCTCTGGCAACTCGTTCCATATACCCACCACCCTCTGTGTGAAAAAGATGTCCCTCAAGTTCCTATTATATCTTTCCTCTCTCACTAGAAACCTATGCCCTCTGATTCTCGATTCCCCTATTCTGAGTAAACAAATTCTGCGTATCTACCCCCATCTATTCCTCTCATGATCATATGCATCTCTATAAGATCACCTCTCATCTTCCAGCACTCCAAGGAATAGAGTCCGAGCCTTCCCAACCTCTCCCTCGAGTCCTGGCAACTCCCTCAAATTTTCTCTGCTTTCTTTCCAGCTTAACAATTTATTTCCTATAGCAGAGTTACTGACACAGTCTTCCCTCTCCTCATTCTCATCCACTTCACCTCCCAGTACTTTTCCACCGGTCCTTCCTTCTCCTCACCTGCCTGCCTGCCTGCCACTCCCCTCTCATCAGCCCAACTCTCCTCACCTGTTGCACTCAGTTGCCTCTGATCACCAATTAACCTGGTATATAGACTCTCCTCACCGTTTACACAGTGCCAGATTGTTCTCAGCATTCATTCAAGACTCTCCAGCGATTTCCCGACTGACTACACGGATTCGAACCTGCCTGCCCCTGACCATTCCGTCCTGTCGTCTTCCAGGATATCACCTCAGCCTTCTGTCCCCGACCACGGCCTTCGTCCCGTAACTCCTGGTTTCTGTCTGCCTCTCTCCTGGGCTGTTTGGTGTATCCCTGCAACGGCTCCTCGACTTCCTGCCTGGCTTCGACTCTCCTTTCGTCTGTCCCTCGCTGGTTTGTTTGCATCGTGTGTTGGATCTCCTGGTTACCGGACCTTCCGCTACCCCGACTACGTCTCCTGCCTGCCCCTCTTCGGAACCCTCGCTCAATCCTGAGCCTCTGTGTGAGTACGGTGTACCCATTCCTGTGTTACTACTCTGTGTTACAGTATTGTAATAAAGTTCATGACCAATTATACCTGCCTGATTCTGTGCTGCTATTGGGTCCAAGCTATACCCGTTATAGTTGCCTAAACTGAACACAATACTTTATTCCAAATCTAGCCTCGCCAAAGTTTTGCGCAACTGTAACTAGCAACGTCACAAAATTTTGAGATTTAAAAAATCAAGTCTGCAATTTATCCCACCAGATAAAGCATAAAAATAAGTTTAATTTGACACTTAATTTACTTTCATATCTCAAGTATTTAAAAAGTTATGGCCATTTTCATACTCGGAAAGTAGCATCTTGTTCCCTATTGATTTTCTATGGACATAACAAAAAAGCTGTGATCGTGGACAGTCAAAAGCCCATAACGTTCTTAAAAATTAAGAGAACTGAATGAAATTTTCAGTTATCATAGATTGAAGCATTCTGAAACAAATATAAATCAATCTTACTTGGATGACCTGAAATTAAAGCATATAATTAGTTAGTTACCCAATTGGAGCTCATTTCAAACTTCAATTACTAGATCTAAACATCTATCCATTTCTTAATAAATTATTAACATTTTTAAATAGCCTAAGTGTCCAAATAATATTCACAAACAATTCACAATAAAACATGATTTTAAAATCTCATTTACATTAATTTATAGGCCAAATGGAAGGAATTTAGTGTTTAATTGCTGTAAATTAAAGTCTATTTAAATCAGCTTTCTAGTGGGATCCTGTGAACGCGCTGGTTTAGAACGTTCACATTGCGCTAGATTTGTGCCCTCAAATGCCCAGAAAAATACTGCGGGATATAATGGGGCCCAAAATGAGCTACTCGCAATATTAAACTTTGTATAACGGGATCTTAAGAAGCCCTTTTTAATGTAAAAATAAACAGCCTACCTTCTGTTGTCTGCTGTATGAGACCCTGCCGGTTGCCGGTGGTCGCGGGTATAGAGGTTAATTTTTAACCTACTATAACAATTATATTAAGCCTTTAAAACTAAAAATAGCTAAAGCAACAGAATATTCCAGCAATTTTCCGTTAATAATTAACTAGGCTGAACATCCTCGATTTGAACAGCCTAGTGAAAAATCGCATTTTAAACCCGCCCCCCCCTCCCCCCTCTAAACGGCGCCAAAATCACGCACACGGGCTGGGACAGATTTTCAGCGACGCTTCAGGTAGGCTTTGCAACATACCTACTGTAACATTACATCCCAACTTCTATCCTCAATACCCAATTTTATACTCAATTGGGTGTCAAAAGCCTTCCTGACCACCCTATGTCCCTAGATAGGTACATGGATAAAGAATGTTTAATGGGCTACACTCCAAACGCAGGCAGAAGTGACTAGTGTAGATGGGGCATCATGGTCAGCATAGGCAAGTTGGGTCAAAGGGCCTGTCATCATGCCGTATGACTATGTTTCTATGGCTCCATGACTTGGGGATTTTGGATCTTCTAAAGCTTTAAATAGAGGAAGGTTATTGTTGTTGCTGTTGATCACATGGTATCACAATTGGCCTCAGATTGGTGAATTCACATCTGGCTTGCAGTAGACAGGCAGGCAGCTGTTAACACAGGTTAAAGTTTAAGCTGACATCCTTCTCTCCACTAACTCCCCCTCTCACTGAATTCCCATTCTGCTAATCTGCAGGCTCACTCTATTACCAGCTCACTCTCTGCTGAGCTATTAACGTTGACACTGTTAAACTTGGGCTGATGAGATCAGTCAAGCTCTCTTCATTTGATGGATGCCCCAGATGTTATGTGATAGCGCAGTTGGCCTCACTCGGATCACCCCATCATTTAATGGCCCATCGGCACTCTCTCCCTCTGGGCTCAAACACAGAGCAAAATCATTGGAGATCCAGTGCTGGCAGAAAGATTTCCCACCTCCAATGGAAAGAGCAAGTTAAACTAGTGGAGTGCTTGCCTCACTGTGCTCAGTCCTCACCTCGTGTGGGAATCATACCTTTCGCCTGTGACTATGTAGCTTTTCTACCTGAAATTCTTCTGGAATATTTTGAGGATGTGACATGTAAAATGGATGAAGGAGAGCCAGTGGATGAAGTGTATCTGGACTTTCGGAAAGCCTTTGATAAGGTCAAACACAGGAGATTAGTGGGCAAAATTAGACCACATGGTATTGGGGGTAGGGTATTGACATGGATAGAGTATTGGTTGGCAAACAGAAAACAAAGAGTAGGAATAAACGGGTCCCTGTCAGAATGGCAGGCAGTGGCGAGTGGAGTGCCGCATGGCTCAGTGCTGGGGCCCCAACTATTTGCAATATATATTAATGATTTAGATGATGGAATTAAAAGTAACACCAGCAAATTTGCAGATGACACAAAGCTGGGGGGCAGTGTGAACTGCAAAGAAGATGCTAGGAGGTTGCAGGGTGACTTGCACAGGTTGAGTGAGTGGGCAGATGCAGTATAATATAGAAACATGTGAGGTTATCCACTTTTGCGGCAAAAACAATGGAGCAGATTATTATCTCAATGGTGTCCGATTAGGAAAAAGGAAAGTGCAACGAGACCTGGGTGTCCTTGTGCACCAGTCACTGAAAGTAAACTTGCAGGTACAGCAGGCAATGAAGAAAGATAATGGCATGACAAGAGGATTTGAGTATAGGAGTAAAGAGATCCTTCTGCAGTTGTACAGGGCCCTGTTGAGACCACATCTGGAGTATTGTGTGCAGTTTTGGTCTCCTAATTATAGAAACATATATAATTATAAAAGGACTGGACAAGCTAGATGCAGGAAAAATGTTTTCAATGTTGGGAGAGTCCAGAACCAGGGGCCACAGTCTAAGAATAAAGGGGAGGCCATTTAAAACTGAGATGAGAAACAACTTTTTCACCCAGAGAGTTGTGAATTTGTGGAATTCCCTGCCACAGAGGGCAGTAGAGGTCAAATCACTGGATGGATTTAAGAGAGAGTTAGATAGAGCTCTAGGGGCTAGCGGAATCAAGGGATATGAAGAGAAGGCAGGCACGGGTTACTAATTGTGGATGATCAACCATCATCATGATGAATGGCGGTGCTGTTTCGAAGGGCCAAATGGCCTCCTATTTTCTGTGGTTCTATGGTTCTATGTTACCATGTGCTCTGGTTTCCACACGCATAGAGTCAGAGAGCCATGGAGCATTTTAGGCAGCATGGTAACAGGCTCTTCGCCCCAACTCATCTATGCGAACCAAGTTACCTAACCACACTAGTCCCACTTCATAATCTCATGTTCATATTATGCCATTTGGCCCATCGTGTCTGCTCCGCCATTCAATCAGGCCCAATCTATCTTTCTCTCTCAACTCCATTCTCTTGCCTGCTCCCCATAACCTTTGACACCCTTCCCAATGAAGAATCTGTCAAGATCCACTTTAACAATACCCAATGACTTGGCCTTCACAGTTGGCTGCAGCAATGATTCACCAAGATTCAAGAGAGTTTATTGTCATGATCGGACAATGAAATTCTTGCTTTGCTTCACCACAACAAAACATCCACCCTCTGACCTAAATAGATTCCTCCTCATCTCCTTTCTAAAGGTACATTATTTTATTATGAGGCTACGGCCTCTGGGCCTCGACTCTCCCACTAGTGGGAACATCCGCTCCACATCCATTCGGTCCAAGCATTTCACTACTCGGTAAGTTTCAATGAGGTTCCCCCCCCTTATCCTTCTAAACACCAGTGAATATAGGCCCAGTGCCGTCACACGCTCATATGTCAACCCAATCATCCCCGGGAGTATTTTAGTAGACATCCTCTGGACCCTCTCCAACACCAGCACATCCTTCCTCAGATATGCAGCCCATTACTGCTCACAATACTCCAAATGCCATCAGTCCTGTGCCTTGTAAAGCCTCGGCATTACATCCTGATTTTATATTCTAGTACTCACTAAATAAATGCTATCATTGCATTTGCCTTCCTTACTTCTGATTCAACTTGCAAATTAACCCTTTGGAAATCCTGCACCAGCACTCCCACACTCCTTGCTGTGCATGGCCCGTATCGCTCCAAACCTTTCTTATCCAAGTATTTGTCAAGTATCTTTTACAATTGTACCTGCCTCTACCATTTCCCCTGGCAGTTCATTCCATATATGCACTATCCTCTGTACAAAAATCTTGCCTCTCAGGTCATTTCTCTATCTTGCCCCTCTCATCATAAACCTAGTTTTAGTCTCTTCAGCCCTGGGAAAAAGACAGCAGCTATCCACCTTATCTATGCCTCATGTGATGTTATAAATATTCAAAAGGTCACCCCTCAGTCTTTTCTGCTCCATGAAGAAATAACCCATTCTATCTGGCCTCATATCTCAGACTACAGGCCCAGCAACATCCTCTTAAATCTTTTTTGCAATGTTTCCAGAAGGCAAACATGGCAAATTATTTCTTCACCACCCTGACTGTCTATGTTGCCAGTCATGGATCAATGTTCCTGCACCTCCAGGTCTCTCCATTCTCCAACAGTCTCCAGGCCCTACTATTTACTAAATAAGTCCTGCCTGGGTTTATCTTACCATAATGCAACACCCTGCATTTTTCTGAAATAAGCTCCTTCTCCCGCTCTTCAACCCATTGCCAAGTTGATCAAGATCCCACGATCAAACTTACCTACTGTAGGTGGGAATTTTGTACAATATCTGTACCCTATATCTGTCTGTAATGGACACTAATTAAAACACCTCATAGATCAGTAGTGAACCAATCGAACAAGTCGGCTATTAAAGGCCTTATCGGTGTACATCGAGAAACAGTGTGAGCAAGCCCAAACTGCTTCAAGTAGCTGTAGCACCCACAACATTTTTATAACCTCATGACACCATTGATGGGGTCTACTCATTAACAAGGGCCGTTTGTTAAATTTTGGGAGCAAAAGCTTGCCTGCTAAACACAATGACAAAGAGCAGCTGTAATCTCAAGGTTGCAGGGGAGAAGCACCCAGACAGAACTACAAATGACTATACCCCCACAATCGATAAGGAAGCCTGTTTTTCAGCAGAATGGTTCGGCTTTGCTATTCTGACTACATCATTAGCCATTTTTCCCCATTATGCTTCCTCAGTATGTGAGGGCTAGGTTTAACCAAATTACAACCTACCCGTCTTTCTTATAATTCTCAAAATTCCTTACAACATCTACCATGCCACAACCTTTCACTACCATCCTCTGCTTCCATCTCTGAACTAGCTCTCACCTGTCCATTTTGGGTTACCTGTCATGTGTCTATTGTAATCCACTGGGATTTCTGATAACAACTGCTCTACCCATTCGAGCAGGGAGAGGATAGAATTGTTCAATTGTCTGGGTGGCACAGTGTCGCAGCAGTAGAGCTGCTGCCTTACAGCACCAAACACCTGGGTTCAATCTTGACTACGGGTGCTGTCTGTATGGAGTTTGTACGTTCTCCATACGACTCCATGGGTTTTCTCCGGGTGCTCCGGTTTCCTCCCAAACTCCAAAGACATAGAGCTTTATAGGTTAATTGGCTTTAGTAAAATTGTAAACTTTTCATAGTGTGTAGGATGGTGCTAGTGTACGGGGTGATTGCTGGTCAGTCTTCTTCTTTCTTGTCCATCTTCCATGTTTCAAATGTTGACATCACTGTCAGCGGCCGTCCTGAAAAGGATGCAAGCTTCCGGCAACAATCAGTTGGAGCCATCACTTGTTGCAATAGATGATGCTGTTAGCAGAATTAGCTCGTGATACTTCCTGTTTCCAGCCCCGCGATATGGACGCTTCGGCTATGGGGCCTGCTAGTCGGTGTGGACTCGGTGGGGCAAAGGGCCTGCTTCCATACTGTATCTCTAATGTCTAAACTCAAAAATCAGCTTGACAATTGAAGTCAATTCTATATCTATAACCAATAGCATCCCAGCATCTACAAGCAATACAATCCTCTAAGCCTACTCCTAACCAACGTACCAGCGACCCAAAGCATTTCTATATTTGAACAGTGGTAACTGAATCAAAGGAAGTTCTCCCCATAGAACCATAAGAAGTGTCCTTAAATTTATGAAAAATCTGAAAAGATTAAAACTGCCCCTTCAGGAAAATATAATATTGCAGAAAACAGATTGGACTTTCAATGACTTCCAGAGCAAATGAACAGAGAAAAAAATCAGAAGATATTGAAGATAACTATGAGCACCTTTCAGTGTCAACTGAAGAATCAGGTTATACATGATGGACTCACTGACTGTCCACATAAAGATACAGTGCATAAGATATATTTCTTAGTTGCCTGAATAAAGGCATGAAAAAAATAAAAGTACATGAAATCTATTCATTCGACGTCCACAAGCAGGTAGGTTACACATGCAACACGCTCATTATAATTCCACGCAGAATTTAATGGCTCAATTTCTCTTTGTTTAATTACCTTTTCCTTTATCTTCCTGATGATGAGGTGATTAGTTATAGGAGTGATTTTAAGCTCTGGAAGTGCGCTGGGTGGAATGTCCCATAGATCACTGCCGCAGTCTCAAATGCTTTTAATCTACATAAACAAGCTGGAAGCAAACTGCTTTTCAGACCAATGCACGGGTAATATAAACCTCTACAAGGTTTGAGGGCAAGTTCGAGAAGGCAGCCAAATAACTACAGAAGAGCCCTTGCTAAATTTGCAAAGAGGCAGAACTACATCGGAGAAAATTCAATATGAATAAATGTTTAACATTGCAAGCGGGAATAACAGACACACTTACTCAATAAAAGGTCCTAAACTAATTAAGGAAGGAAGAGATTGGGAACTGATAGCAGGCTCAACACTTCACGCACGCTATCAATGCAAAACAGCAAATAAAAACCCATTAGAATGCTGAGCTAAATTGCAAGATCAGTAAACTCCAAGGCGAAGGCCACTGTGATGAAGGTGAACAGTGTCTAGATCATCCGACCGGCCACATCTTGAGCGCTGTGCTCAAGTCTATGTGTTGAAATAAGAAGGATGCCATCGAGCTTGGAAGTGGCAAGGAGATGGCAGCATGGTGGCACAGTGGGTAGATCTGCATACTTACAGCAGCAGAGATCCGGATTTGAACATGACCTTGGGTGCCGTCTATGCCGAATTTGCACGTTCTCCCTGTGGCCGCCTGGGTTTCCTCTGGGTGCTCAGCTTTCCTCCCACACGTCAAAGAAGTACAGGTTTGTAGGTTAATTAGCCTCTGGATATTGCTCCTCGTGTGAGGGGAGTGAAAGCAAAAGTATCACAAACCCCCTACTGGACCCTCTGCAGTTTGCATACCGGGCTAATAGATCAGTGGATGACACAGTCAACCTGGGCCTGCACTTCATCCTCCAGACCAGGGGACCTATGCAAGGATTTTGTGTATGGATTTTAGCTCTGCATTCAACGCCATTGTGCCAGAGCTACTACACTCCAAACTCTCCCAGTTGACTGTGCCTGAACCCCTCTGTCAGTGGATCACCAACTTCCTGACAGACAGGAAGCAGCATGTAAGGCTGGGAAAGCACATCTCGGACCCGCAGACCTTCAGCATTGGAGCACCGCAAGGCTGCATACTCTTCCCTCTCCTCTACTCTCTCTACACCAACGACTGCACCTCCACAGACGCCTCTGTCAAGCTTCTCAAGTTTGCAGACGACACAACCCTGATTGGACTGATCCAGGATGGAGAGAAATCTGCCTACAGACAGGAAGTGACACAGCTGGCATCCTGGTGCCTTCGCAACAACCTGGAGCTCAATGCTCTAAAGACAGTGGAATTGATTGGAGACTTTAGGAGACTCACCATCAACAACACCACAGTCACATCTGTGGAGTCTTTTAAGTTCCTGGGAACCATCATCTCCAAGGACCAAAATGAGGGGCCACCATTAATTCCACAGTCAAAAAGGCCCAACAGAGGATGTACTTCCTGTGGCAGCTGAGGAAGCACAATCTGCCACAGGCAATGATGGTCCAATTCTATACTGCTATCGTAGAGTCTGTCCTCAACTTCTCCATCATGGTCTGGTTTGGCTCAGCCACCAGGTACCCAGATGTGGCGCTGATGGACGAGAAGCTGAAGCAAAGAAGTGGAAGCCAAATAACCAAATGGAAACGATGCCGAAACATCAACTAACCGAAAAAGGCAGTGTCACCTACAAGCCAACGGACCGAATGCCGCTCAACAGAAAAGTCAAATAACTTGGCGTTGCCGGGGGGTGGGACTTGTCATCAATTGGTCCAGATGCCCGGGTCCATCACATCACTGTGGAGGGATGAACATTGTCTCACACCTTTGATCCACCCGACCCACAGCCCGCGGAGGGTGGCCGTGGGGGAGTGGGGGCTGTCCCGAGGGATGCGCAACTTCGGCCACTTACAACTTGGTGCTTGGGTTCAGATTGCCCAGTCACCTATGGTTTGTGTGGGAAAATGACCCCAGACATAAACACAGCTTTTTTTCTTTGAGCAGTAGCTCTACACAATAACCAGAAGTCTGGAGCCTCCTTTTGCTCTGGTATTTTTATCCTTTTGCTCTGGTATTTTTATTTCATTCACATGTTTAAAATATAACTTGCGAGCAGAGCACCAAGGCGAATTCCTTGTATGTGCCAATAAACTTAGACTGAACTTAACTTAACTCGGGTGAATGGATAATCGATGGTCGGCACGGACTTGGTGGGCAGAAGGACCCAGTTTTGATGCTGAATCTCAATCAAAGCATACAGCTATCCCTGAGTTACGTTGAAAGATGAACTGTTTGTTTCTGAAAGGACAAAAACAGATAAAATTACAGTCATACAAACTTGCAAGGCAGCATGAACAAACTAACTCAAAAGTATTTTCCTAGGTAATTTTATCATGTTAAAGATCTGACACAACTTGAAATTATAAATATTGTTGTTGTCTGCTATAAAAATGTTGATCCTGCATGTCACAGGATTTGTTATTGCATGCTTTCAATTAAATTTGACTACCATGTACATACGGAAATATTATGGCAAGTAACTAGAATCTAAACCATAAAAAAGGCTTTAAGGAGTTTTATAAGATACTAGACAAAGTGGGACCCGTTGGGTCCTGTCCCCCGACACGGGGGGGGGGGGCGCAGCGTCACACGGGAGGGCTTGTCCTCAAACACGGCATTGGCACTCACCCCGGCGACAGGCACCCCCCGGAGCCAATCACCCAATCAATCATTCCTCCAACGTAACCCGTTCCCCCGACATAACCCGAGCTGAGCCCAGCGAGCAGTGCCAAGCCGAGCGAGCGGGGCTGAGAAAGTGAATAAAAGCAAGGTTAATCTTTTTTTTAAAACGCGAATCAAGCATTGCAGAAATCGATCTTGAAACTACCTCAAGCAGTGCAGAAGTGACCGTTGGGGAGCTGGTGAAGCTGTTTTCGAAATGAGGCACACCCCTGACGTCACTGGAAGGTGGTAGAATATTTTGTTTAGCTCCACCATTGGGGGGGGGGAGGCATTGTGATGTCATAGAAACATAGAAAATAGGTGCAGGAGTAGGCCATTTGGCCCTTCGAGCCTGCACCGCCATTCAATATGATCATGGCTGATCATCCAACTCGGTATCCCATCCCTGCCTTCTCTCCATACCCCCTGATCCCTTTAGGCACAAGGACCACATCTAACTCCCTCTTAATATAGCCAATGAACTGGCCTCAACTACCTTCTGTGGCAGAGAATTCCACAGATTCACCACTCCCCGAGTAAAAAATGATTTTCTCATCTCGATCCTAAAAGACTTTTCCCTCTTATCCTTAAACTGTGACCCCTAGTTCTGGAACTGTGACCCCTAGTTCTGGAAGCTGGTGTTTTAAAAGGTGGTTTGGGATTTTTTTGAAACTTTAATTATGAATAACTCAAGGGGGTGATATAACCCAAACACCCACATACAAGATGAGATTTTTATAGGTATATGCACTGTGAGTAGCATTGTGACATCATCATTGGAAGCTCCTGGAAAAAGGCTCTCTGTGTGAAGCTGTAGTTACCGTTGGCAACATCCCATTGTGATGTCATTGTGGCACTCGGCAACTTGACAGCCCATTGTGAGTGGTGCACTGTGAGTGGCATTGTGACATAATCATTGGAAGCTGCTGGTAAAAGGCTCTCCGTGAGAAGCGTTTTTTAGCTTTTATAAAAACTTTAATCATCAATAATGTAAAATATAGGATGAAATCTTAAGTGAACCTGATTACGGCATGGAGGAGAAAAATGTGAGTAAGAATATGTAAACATTTAAGCGCCAATGCATAGTGTTTTGAGGAAGATACAAAACATACATACATACACACATACAAGATGAGACGTTTAGTATATAGGTCAGCAGACCATTACATTGAGGCAATTGATTACAGCTTTAGTTAAAATTAAAACAATCAAAACTTTGAGAAGGAAATATTACACCTTTGTCCTGGAATACATTTAAACAGCCAACAATAGCCAATGACTTTGACCATAATAGAACATAGCATAGTACACAGGAACAGGCCCTTTGGCCCACACCAGTTCCATATATGATACCGAGATAAACTAATCTCATCTGCCCTCACATGATCATTTCCCTCCATTCCTTGCATATCCATGTGCCTATCTAAAAGCCTCTTAAAACTACTATTATATCTGCCACCACCACCACTCCTGGCAGTATGTTATAGACACCCACCACTTTCCTATGTGAAAAAATTGTCCTGCCCATCTCCTTTAAACTTTGCACCTTTATCCTTTAAATCTATGCCCTCTAGTCTTTGAGAAAGGTTCTGACTGTCTACCCTATCTATGTCTTTCATAAAATGTGAGTAAGAATATGTAAACATTTAAGCGCTAGTGCATAGCGTTTTGAGGAAGATACAAAACATACATACATACATACATACACATACAAGATGAGACTTTTATAACATGGTGAAATAATCTGTCAGGGTTATTAATGTCTGATGTAGATATTTCAGAGATGTTAACGTCATCTTGTTTTTATTTTCATTATTAAATTCACTGACTCTTTATTTGACCAAATGAATTTAAATCAGTTTAACTTACAACAGTAAATCATTGTAAATAGTTACTTGACTAACGGAAGCAATGCGTATAAGTGGAGTGTACATCTAAGAATTAAATGTATAATGGCATATAATACACTTTGCATAGACCCCCCCATCTGCACCTCATGCTCCCTTGGCAAAGCCACCAACATAATTAAGGATGAGGTAAACTATCATCTACCTCATTGGAGACCCTTGGACTATCTTTAATCGGACATTACTGGACTTTATCTTGCACTAAACCTCATTTATCCTGTACCTGTACACCATGGATGGCTCGATGGTAATCACATATAGTCTTTATGCTGTCTGGATAGCACACAACAAAATAACTTTTTGCTGTAATTCAGCACACATGACAATAAACTGACTTCTAATAAAATATATTTTGTTCACAGCTTCATCCAAATCTGAGGAAGGACATTATTGCCATAGAGGGAGTGCAGACGGTTCACCAGACTGATTCCTGGGATGTCAGGACTGTCTTACGAAGAAAGACTGGATAGACTTGGTTTATACTCTCTAGACATTTAGGAGATTGAGAGGGGATCTTATAGAAACTTACAAAATTCTTAAGGGGTTGGACAGGCTAGATGCAGGAAGATTGTTCCCGATGTTAGGGAAGTCCAGGACAAGGGGTCACAGCTTAAGGATAAGGGGGAAATCCTTTAAAACCGAGATGAGAAAACTTTTTTCACACAGAGAGTGGTGAATCTCTGGAACTCTCTGCCACAGAGGGTAGTTGAGGCCAGTTCATTGGTTATATTTAAGAGGGAGTTAGATGTGGCCCTGTGGCTAAGGGGATCAGGGGGTATGGAGAGAAGGCAGGTACGGGATACTGAGTTGGATGATCAGCCATGATCATATTGAATGGTGGTGCAGGCTCGAAGGTCCGAATGGCCTACTCCTGCACCTAATTTCTATGTTTTCTATGTCTATCTGTGTATATGCCTTCGCTACCAAAGACCAATGCATGAACTTCAAAGGCCAAAGACTAAAAGTCATATTCTCGAACAAACTTAACTATAAGTTAAGGATATATTCCCAATTTCCAAGTCTACTTTGTTGTAACCCTTATGCCCCTGTCCCACTTAGGAAACCTGATCGGAAACCTCTGGAGACTTTGCGCCCCACCCAAGGTTTCCATGCGGTTCCCGGAGGTTGCAGGTGGTTGCCGGAGGTTGCAGGTAGTGGAAGCAGGTAGGGAGACTGACAAAAACCTCTGGGAACCGCACAGAAACCTTGGGTGGGGTGCAAAGTCTCCAGAGGTTTCCGTTCAGGTTTCTTAAGTGGGACAGGGGCATTACACTCTTTCATTTATGTACACTTTCCGTGTAGCTGCACACTATATACAGTCTGGTTTAATTGTATGCATGAATGTATGATTTACCTGGATGATACACAAAACAAATAGTTTCACTGTATCTCAGTACTTGTGATAATAATAAACCAATGCCAATACCAAATACTTTTATCTCCATAGATTTTGATTGCATTTAAAGAAGTCTCAGCAGTGTGGTATCTCCGTGTGTTACTGTGTGCATATGTTGGAGTGTGTGTGTACATCCGTGTGTGGTTTTCCCTGCCACTACATGCAGCAGAGTTATGTTTATAAACACGAGCTCAGCATATTTCATGTCACAGAAATATACCAAGGGAAATGCACTAAAGATGAAAAATGACTACAGCTGTAGACTGAGATACCACTTTCAATTGATCAGCTTGTATTTTTTCTCTATAAACTTGATGGACGTACGAAATGAAGTAAGCTAATACAATGCTGCTTCTGTAATAAGACCGTAGGTAAAAGTTATTACCCTACGCCTTATTTGCATCGCAATTTTGTGAACAGTTATACAGCTCTTGATGTTTCCATCCACTCTATCTCCAATAACAAAGGAGCCATTTAAGAATTTTAAAGATTATATTACTTGTGGTATTAGGATTGAGAATGTTGAGACTCTTTGGATATTTCTGCAATGAATACTGTTTTAATATTCTAAATTCATCATTGAACACAATCTGTGAGACAAGTCTCATCCACCATTATCCGTAAAGAATTTGGATGTTTTCTGGTGCTGCATTTCAAGAATACCCAAGCAGCAAATCTACGCATTGTAAATTCATCCTACATACAGCACTAACTATACTTTAGAAACAGATAGATTAGCCAGGGAGTTCTCCCAGTGGCGCAGTGGTAGAGTTGCTGCCTTACAGCTCCAGAGGCCTGGGTTTGTTTGTTCTCCCTGTGACCCAGGGCCGGATTTAGATGAAGAAAGGCCCTAAGCTGTTCCACTTGTGAGGCCCGCTCCACGTTGCTTTTCAGCACTGGCGGCGAAGCAGCGACCGGACAGACATGGCGGCCAAATCTCCCACAATCCAAAGCGAGGGAGAAAGTGCCCAGTGCCGACCAGTTGCCATTGCAGTGCGCATGCGCAGGGCAGCCGATGATGTGCTGGCCGTGGTTGTACGCATGTGCAGGGGGGGAGGACGTGCAGGCCGCAGCAATGCGCACGTGCCGGTGGAAGCGGAGCGAGCGGAACCCGGCGGCCTGGACACGGATAGCGGGGGGAGATGGAGAGAGAGAGATAGAGATGGTTCCTCCTACACTCTAAAGACAAACAAGTTTGTAGGTTAATTGGCATTGGAAAAAATTGGTCCTAGTGTGTAGGATAGTGCTAGCGTGTGGGGTGATCGCTGGTCACTGTGGGCTGAAGGGCCTGTTTTCGCTCTGTATCTCTAAACTAAACTAAACTAAACATAGAACAGTACAACACAGGAACAGGCCCTTCGGCCCACAATGTCTGTGTTGAACATGATGCCAAGATGAACTCATCTGAATGCCAGCACATAATCCATATCTCTCCATTCCCTGCATATCAATGTGCCAATCTAAAAGCCTCTTAATGTCACTATTATACCTGTATCCACCACCACCAAAATTGATAACATGGTCAAGAAAGCACAACACCACCACTAATTCCTCATAAGACTAAGGAAGTTCAGCATGTGTCCAATGACTCTTACCAATTTATACAGATGCACCATAGAAAACATCCAATTAGTATTCATCACAACAGTTTGGCAACTGCTCTGCCCAAAACCACACAAAATTGGAAAAAATTACGTACGCAGTCCAGTCCATTACACTAACCAGCCTCCCACAACCACTTCTATGTACACGTCGCCCCACCTGAATGTTGCCGACATAATCAGAGATAGATAGATTCTTGATTAGTACAGGTGTCAGAGCTTAAAGGGAGAAGGTAGGAGAATGAGGTTAGGAGGGAGAGATAGATCAGCCATGATTGAATGGCGGAATAGACTTGATGGGCTGAATGCCCTCATTCTACTCCTATTCCTTAAGGACCACTCATTCCTCAATCATTCCCTCTTCTCCCCTCTATTGCCAGTTTAGTTTCGTTTAGTTTATTATCACGTGTACCGAGGTACAGTGAAAAGATTTTGTTGCATGCCATCCAGTCAGCAGAAAGACAATACATTATTACAATTGGGCCATTACAGTGTATATATACATGGTAAGGGGATAACATTTGGTGCAAGGTAAAGCAAGCAAAGTCCGATCAAGGATAGTCCGAAGGTCACCAATGAGGTAGATAGGCAGATGATCTAGAAGTGTGAAAGCACATACCACCAGAATCGAGAACACTTTCTTCCCCCACTGTTCCCAGGCTCTTGACCGGACCTCTTATACGTTAAGGATGTATTTCTGATCTCCCAATCTACCTCGTTGCGGTTCCTGCACTTAAAAAAAAATCTGTGACACACTATTTTCTGCACTCTATTTCCTTTCTCTTTTTGCACTGACTCGTAGAGTCATAGTATCATAGGAACATAGAAACATAGAAATTAGGTGCAGGAGTAGGCCATTCGGCCCTTCGAGCCTGCACCGCCATTCAATATGATCATGGCTGATCATCCAACTCAGTATCCCGTACCTGCCTTCTCTCCATACCCCCTGATCCCCTTAGCCACAGGGGCCACATCTAACTCCCTCTTAAATATAGCCAATGAATTGGCCTCAACTACCCTCTGTGGGAGAGAGTTCCAGAGATTCACCACTCTCTGTGTGAAAAAAGTTCTTCTCATCTCGGTTTTAAAGGATTTCCCCCTTATCCTTAAGCTGTGACCCCTTGTCCTGGACTTCCCTAACATCGGGAACAATCTTCCTGCATCTAGCCTGTCCAACATAAATCATATAGGGTCTTAACCCAAAACATTGACCATCTGACTGTCTCCACACATAGTCATAGAGAGTCATAGATCATAA
Organism: Leucoraja erinaceus; assembly: GCF_028641065.1. Classification (NCBI taxonomy): domain Eukaryota; kingdom Metazoa; phylum Chordata; class Chondrichthyes; order Rajiformes; family Rajidae; genus Leucoraja; species Leucoraja erinaceus. Next base: position 12,015,900 of record NC_073377.1, on the reverse strand, counting down.
ATGAATGAGAATTTACTGTCACATGTGACAAATCACGGTGATAGAGTTTGTTTTGCACACCCAAGGTATGCAGAGAGTCGCCACATAAAGGGCTATGACCATGTTACAAAATATTCCATTTTGCACAAACCATTTTTAACACATTCCATTTGTTGTCCCCCTTAGTTTTCGGCGGGTTCCCCCATGCCGAGTCCTCCTTTGTCTTCCCACAATGCACAACATGGAAACAGGACTTTAGGCCCAACTCGTCCATGCCGACCAAGATGCCCGATCGAAGCTCGTACCGTTGGCCTGCATTTAGTCAATAATGCTCTAAATATTTCCAATCCATGTACCTGTCCAAGTGTCTTTTAAATGTTGTAATTATACCTGCCTCAACTACCTCCTCTGGCAGCTCATTCTATGTACATACATGTTGTCATCATGACTGGTATGATTGCGCTCATGTATGGTATGATTTGCCTCGTACTAGACAAAATGAAAAATTTTCACTGTATACATGACAATAATAAACCAATGCCATTGCCATGATACGATACCTATGGACTTTACCATCACTACATTAGTGTCTTTGGATTCATGCTGCTTGGAACTGCTGTTGCAAAAGCCAGAGTTGCAACTTAATGGAGGATTGACATGCTGGGTAATGAATTAACACAGTGCTATCACCAGCTGATTATGAAACGTGCTTTCAAATTAACAGGGAGATTGTTTAAATAAAACTGTACTACACTCATCAGACTTGAAAATCTGGGATGTTCTTTCTCACTAAGCAGAGAGAATTGATTTACAGTCAAATCAACTGAGACATCATTTGTTGTCATTCAGTTGTATTGTACCTCCGATTTTGGCTTTCTTTCTGGGCAGCTTTAGAGACTTGATTCATTTTCTTCGTCTTCAATTTTATTTGCCCTCCTGCACTCTTTACATGCTTCCAGAAGAAATTGTCTACTTTAGTCTAATTGATCATTTTGCTGGAATAATTACTTCTCATTCTGCAAAATAGTCTTTCTTTCAATTTTACTGACCTTGTCACCACCACCATGATGCAGTTTAGTTAGTACAAGGCAGTGGATTTGAATAAACCACGAGTAAATGTGAATTTGTGCTTCTCCAGTGTCCTGTAACTACATGGGACATCAGCAACAACATGGTTCATGGTATTATTAATACACAACAAAATAATACCCAAAATAATACGTTGCCTATTTCCTTCGCTCCATAGATGCTGCTGCACCCGCTGAGTTTCTCCAGCTTTTTTTGTGTAACCTTCGATTCTCCAGCATCTGCAGTTCCCTCTTAAACAAAATAATACCCAGACCTGGAAAGAAAGCATGAGAGGCTGTAAAGCTGAAATATTAATCCTGCTGTAGAAAGGAACTGCAGATGCTGGTTTACACCAAAGATACACAAAATGCAGTTGATTTCTCTAACTTCAAGAAATCCATGCATTTCCTCTCTCTCCACCCAGCCCCGACGCTACCCATTCCACTGTGCACATCCATATATCCCTTCATCTGCCACAGAAGGTAGTTGAGGCCAGTTCATTGGCTATATTAAGAGGGAGTTAGATGTGGTCCTTGTGCCTAAAGGGATCAGGGGGTATGGAGAGAAGGCAGGGATGGGATACTGAGTTGGATGATCAGCCGTGATCATATTGAATGGCGGTGCAGGCTCGAAGGGCCGAATGACCTACTCCTACACCTATTTTCTATGTTTCTATGTTTCTATGCTTCATTGTCTCCTCGTCCACAGCCAACAATGGACCATTTCCAAAGCTTTACCTTTCCTTGGTCCTTGGTCAACGGTGCCAGCTCTGATTTGTTCTGAACCTTTTCATACCTCTAGTTTCCCTCCCCCCTGACTCTCAGTCTGAAGAAGGGTTTCAACCCTAAACATCACCTTTTCCTTTTTCTCCAGTGATGCTGCCTGACCCACTGAGTTACTCCAGTATTTTGTGTCTATCTTCTAGACTAATTCTGCTTCTCTCTCCATCTTTTACATTGTAAACTGCTGGGTTTGTAGCTAAACAACATTCATGGCTAGAATTTGTTTTATTATGGAATGCAATAATCATTATAACTGCATGATTTAACAATGAAATGTTCTATAGTTACATTGTTTGACTTTTCTGGTCCATTGCATGAAAGCCCAGAAAGATTTAAGCATATCCGAATCACACAACACCTGACTCTCCAAGAAGTAGATATCCATGGGATTTTTTTTTTTAAGTCCCTGACTTCCCTCAGTATCCCAATAAATATTTATTCACTGAAGCAGATTCATCCGTGCCGTCTATGGGAACTTGGTAAATTTTACTACCGAAATATCCACATTTTAAGCAGCAAAAATATCCAAATTTTAAGAAGTTATTGATTAACCATATAACCATATAACAATTACAGCACGGAAACAGGCCATCTCGGCCCTACAAGTCCGTGCCGAACAACATTTTTTTCCCTTGCCTGCACTCATACCGCAACCCTCCATTCCCTTCTCATCCATATGCCTATCCAATTTATTTTTAAATGATACCAATGAACCTGCCTCCACCACTTCCACTGGAAGCTCATTCCACACCGCTACCACTCTCTGAGTAAAGAAGTTCCCCCTCATCTTCCCCCTAAACTTCTGTCCCTTAAATTGATCAGCCATGATCTATGTTTGGTGCTATTCGTTTCCTGCACCTATTTTCTATGTTTCTATGTTTCTATGTTCCTATAAGATTGCCAAAAATGTGACTGCTATTTTGCTTTTCTTTCCTTTATTCCTCATTTACTCTTTCATTCCTGCTTTCTTTCTCTTACTCATCTGCTTCCTGACTTCCCTTCTCTTTATCTTTCCCCCACAATCACATCGCAGTGCTGCAGATCTGTGAAGTAGGGGCTTGTAAACAGCATGAAGGAATGATGCATTTTTGTCTATGATAGATTCTTTATTGGATTCTTTCTTGCTTGGTTACTTCTAGCAGTTTTTTCCAAGCTGCAGAGAAAATACATTATGTTATGGTATGGTGGAGTTCAGATAGGTGTGGGCTGATTGCTGCCATTTTCTTGACTAAAAGAACGTTTAAAATGTTTGGAAAAGATCAGTGGGATTTCTCATAAATCTATTCAATTGCGAGCACCGTCAGTACAATTACAGCAAGTACACAACTTACAGCAGCATCCAGGTATCCATTTGAACCCTGTGAGTGTATATCCCGAAATTAAGAAACGTAGAAACATAGAAAATAGGTGCAGGAGTAGGCCATTCGGCACTTCGAGCCTGCACCGCCATTCAATATGATCATGGTTGATCATCCAACTCGGTATCCTGTACCTGCCTTCTCTCCATACCCCCTGATCCCTTTAGCCACAAGGGCCACATCTAACTCCCTCTTAAATACAGCCAATGAACTGGCCTCAACTACCTTCTAGCTACGAGACATCCAGTTTAATGTGTTGTGTCCTTGGCTATCTCCAAAACAGTACGGGTATGTATATAATGCTTACATGTATAAAAGCTGCACTCAATCTATAGCTATCTGAAGTAATGTGTAGGTAGGAACTGCAGATGCTAGTTTAAACCATGTTATTCCTTTTCTCCAGAGATGCTGTCTGACCCGTTGAGTTAACTCCGGCTTTTTGTGGCTCCTCCTGAAGTAAGATGTAAGATGAAGTAAGAGGGTGTTGGTGACTCTAGGGTTGCAGTGTTAACAGTAAGCGGCAACATTTCAAAGTCTTTTTTTAAAACAGCATCTGTGTTGTTTAAAACATTTTGGGGAGAGTGGTCGAATATAGTAGCTGCAAATTCTATGGGCCAGATCTTGCAGGAAACTCCCAAATTGTTCACACAAAACTATCGGCATTTCACCGCATAAGCACCGACAGTTTGGAATTGCCATGCTAAAGCAGAAGCCATGGATTTATTGGCTGCTTTTCTCAAGCAACTTGTCGCCTGCACTTCAACACTGAACTTCAGTGGAAATCGAGGTGTGGTGTGTCCCAGAGTCATAGAGTCATTCAGGCCCATCGGCACAACTTGCCCCTGCTGACCAAAGTGCCCCATCTACATTAGTCCCACCTAGTCATAGAGTGATGAAACAGGTCCTTTGACCCACCTTGCCCACACTGGCCAAGATGTCCCAGCTACACTAGTCCCACCTGCCAACATTTGATCCATATCCTTCCAAACCTGTCCTATCCATGTATCTGTCTAACTGCTTCTTAAATGTTGGGATAGTCCCTGCCTCAACTACCTCCTCTGGCAGCTTGTTCCATGCATCCCCCACCCATTGTGTGAAAAAGTTACCCCTCAGATTCCTATTAAATCTTTTCCCCTTCAGCTTAAACCTATGTCGCGTGTTCCCAGTGCATCTACCCGATCTATCCCTCTCATGATTTTATATACCATTATAACATCACCCCTCATCCTCCTACACCCCAAGGAGTAGAGTCCCAGCCTACTCAACCTCTGCCTATAGCTTAGACTCTCTAGTCTTGGCGACATCCTCGTAAACACAGCCCACCTGTCAACATTTGGCCCATAAGAATTGCGGGGTTCAGAGTGACCTGGAGCGGGGCCTTACAACGCCTGGCGCGGCTTTGAGTGGCCGCGGACTTGCCCAGCGCGGCTTTGAGTGGCCGCGGACTTGCTAGCACCCGCTGGGGCCTTTGACCTCGACTTCGGGAGAGGAATGGAGAGCAGGGGAGAGAAAGACTTTGCCTTCCATCGCAGTGAGGAGGAGACTCACTGTGATGGATGTTGGTGTGAATTGTGTTGGTGTGTGTCTTGGTTCTTTTCTTGTATGGCTGCAGAAACCAAATTTCGTTTGAACCTCATGTGAGGTTCAAATGACAAATAAAAGGTATTGTATTATTGTATTGTAATATCCCTCTAAATCTTGAATAGAGAGGAATTGCTGTGAGGAAACAAAGATTACATAAAGATTAATTCACCTTTCTTTGAATAGACACTTTGAATGCTTTAGAGTGAAGAAACTAGAAACTGCAGCTGCTGGTTTACACAAAAAGACACAAAGTGCCGGAGTAGCTCAGCGAGTCAGGCAGCATATCAGTACAACATAGACAGGTGATGTTTCGGTTTGAGTGACCCTTGTTCAGACCCGATGCTTTCATTGTAGAAACAAGGAAGTGCAGATGCTGTTTTATACCAAAGATAGACACAAAGTGATGGCATAACTCAGCAGGTCAGGCAGCATGGAGAAAAAAGATGCGGAAGGGTCCCAACCCAAAACGTCACACATCCTTTTTCTCCAGCGATGCTGTCTGACCCCTTGAGTTACTCCAGCACATTGTGTCTATCACCAATGCTTTAAATGTTCTTGTGTTCTTAAATATCTTAAGTCATCCAGTTTTCGACATGAAAGTTCTGGCAAGTCTGCTAGAGGTACAGCTTAGCCAGCTGTCAAAGATGTCTCTTACTGTTTTAGGAGTTACAGTTTCTACTCCTACCAGATCACTTGCCCATTGTAATCCCTGTACATCACATCAAACCCTGCTTCCATGCAGGGACATAAAAGGAGCAGTGACGGTATGATCCAGTCTAGGTATGTTTGCTCTTTAGTCCCCTGAATTTATCAGATTATTATATTCCTGTAACCTGGATTAGAAAGATAAAACCCTGGAAATTGCATTGGAGCAGGTCAAAGCATCCTTCAGCTCATCTGGAGCATGAACTCCAGCTATGGAAGAGCCCAGCATTCAAAGCCCCAACTATCTCCGAAAACCGCAGAGTCTTTTTACACTTTAAAAATAATACTTGATGAATCAACTGACTGAGGCAGTAACTAGCAGAGTTCAACAGACCCCTCCAACCATTTCCCATCCCACATTAGCAATCTTTGAATTAAATGCTTGCAATGTGCAGACACAAGAAACAGCAGATGTTGGAATCTTGATCAAAACACAAAGAGCTGGAGGAACTCAGTGGGTCGGGCAGGATCTTCATTTAGAGATACAGTTTGGAGACAGGCCCTTCAACCCACCAAGACCTTACCGACATCATTCACCTGTTCACAATAGTTTGATGTTATCCCACTTTCGCATCCACTCCTTACACACTTGGGACAATTTGCAGGAAACAATTAACCTAATAAAATCGCACACGTCTTTGTGATGTTGGTGGAAACCAGAGCACCTGGAGGAAACCCACGTGTCACAGGGAGAATGGGCAAACTCCATACAGACAGCATCCGAGGTCAGGATCGAACCCGGGTCTCTGGCCTTGTGAGGCAGCGGTTCTACCAGCCGTGCCACTTTGCTGCATCTGTGGGAGGAATGGACAGGCAATGATTTTTCAGGCAGAAGGGTCCAACCCGAGACATTGCCTGTCCATTCGATGGTTGGTATGGATTTGGTGATGTGATGGGCTTGTTTCCAAGCTCCGTCTCAAAACTAAGATGCTGCCTGACATACTGACTTCCTCCACAACTCGATGCACTTTGTTCAGTGGAACTAGCATTTAGTACCCAACCTTAACTGCTGTGAGATGGTGGTGACTACCTTTGAATCTGCGGTGGATTGATAAAACGAGTGATTTTCTGAATCTCAACTGAGGGTTTTTCACTCGCATGCTGTGGATTGTTAGCCCAGTTCTTTGGATTATCAGTCCAATACCACGATCATGACACTTCCATTCCAAAGGTGCTATCAACACCACGGTAGTCATCCTTGCATCAAGGAGAGACATTGGTTAAGATTTCACTGCCAATAGTTCAAGTCAAGTCAACTTTATTTGTCACATACATAGTTGACCAGAACACTCCTCTGATACCATTATGTGAGGAATGAAAAGAACAACGTCAGGGGCTTTACCCCTGGCAACTTTAATAGCACATAACAATGTTATTCCACGTATTTATGAACAACTAATGATGAACAGATTATCATCTGTATACCAGAATTAAATACAGTCAGTCAATGAGAAAAAATATGTACAAATCTAAAATCAACAAATTTACTCCCTGTGTAGGCGATTTTACCCCCCCTGGAGGTAGATTTACCCCCGGTTGGGAACCCTTGAACAAAGTGATCGAGACACTAGATCCCTCTGCTCTACAACAATCTCCAGAACCCTGTCATTCACTGTGAAGGTTTAGTTAATGGATACAGCGTGGAAACAGGCCCTTCAGCCCACCGAGTCTGCACCGACCAGAGATCCCTGCACATTAACACTAGCTACACACACTAGGGACAATTTTACATTTACATTTACATTTATACCAAGCCAATTAACCTACAAAGCTGTATGTCTTTGAAGTATGGGAGGAAACCGAAGATCTCGGTGAAAACCCACGCAGGTCATGGGGAGAACATACAAACTCCGTACAGACAAGCGCCCGTAGTCAGGATCGAACCGGGGTCTCTGGTGCTGTAAGGCAGTAGCTCTACCGTTAAACCACCATGCCACCCTAATGTAGGGTTTTAACCCAAAATTTCAACACCCTCACCTGTATCCACCTATCAATTGCCGGGCATTGTCCTGCCACCATCTTCTTTCTAGCTTTCTCCACCCTCCCCCCAAACTACAATCATAATCATAATCAACATTTGCAACATTAGAGTAGTTAGAAACATAGAAAATAGGTGCAGGAGTAGGCCATTCGGCCATTCGAGCCTGCACCGCCATTCAATATGATCATGGCTGATCATCCAACTAAGAATCCTGTACCTGCCATCTCTCCATACCCCCTGATCCCTTTAGCCACAAGGACCACATCTAACTCCCTCTTAAATATAGCCAATAAACTGGCCTCAACTACCTTCTGTGGCAGAGAATTCCAGAGATTCACCACTCTCTGTGTAAAAAATGTTTTCCTCATCTTGGTCCTAAAAGATTTTCCCCTTATCCTTAAACTGTGACCCCTTGTTCTGGACTTCCCCAACATCAGGAACAATCTTCCTGCATCTAGCCTGTCCAACCCCTTAAGAATTTTGTAAGTTTCTATAAGACCCCCCCTCAATCTTCTAAATTCTAGCGAGTACAAGCCGAGTCTATCCAGTCTTTCTTCATATGAAAGTCCTGACATCCCAGGTATCAGTCTGGTGAACCTTCTCTGTACTCCCTCTATGGCAAGAATTGTTGAATTGTTAGACAATCAGTCTGAAGAAGGATCCCAACCCAAAACGTCACCTATCCATGTTCTCCAGAGATGATTCCTGGCTCATTCAGTTACTCCTGCACTTTGTATTCTACATAGGTTTAAACATTTATTTCCCACCACTGATGCTGCTCGATCTTCTGAGTTCCTTCAGCAGGTTGTTTGGTGCTCAAAATAGAGGCCTGGGCAAAGAGCCAGGGAGAGAATCATCCATTGGTCCCAAGCAAAGACGAACACCTTCCATACAGATGAATAAAAAACAAGAATATCGTGTATGTGTTCTACAGGTGGTTTAACTCCAAACCAACATAGCAACCAGAAGTGAACTCGAATTATCCAAAAGTACATCCAATCCATAATCCAACAAAACGATTCTCACAGAAATTGAAATATGAGGGGGAAAAAACAGAAAATGTTTCCACATACAATGCTGAACTTACAAGAAGTTGGCAAATGTATAAAAGATAGATAATCGTTTTTCCTCAGCTCATGGGCTTGTCATCTGCTTGATTTAGCTGAAACTGAGATCTGTTCAGCGCATCAGTGTTGTAATGACTTCACCAAGATGTGGGGAAATGTGCCCAATGGGATGAAATATTAAAGTAGAAACTAGATTTGCCAATTCTAACAACTCAGTCTGAACTCCAAAAAGATTGCGTAGGCCAAGGGGGACTGAGTGAAGGTGTTCAGCGAAACGATCGTCCAATCTGCGCTTGGTCTCGCCGATATATAAAGGAGTCCACACCGAGGACAACGGATACGGTAGATGAGGTTGGCAGACGTGCAAGTGGACATCCGCCTCATCTGAATAGCTAATGCTGTGCCCTTGTTTCAGACATGGAAGCAGGGATATGACAGAAAACTACAAGCCATTGATTCTTACATCAGTGGTGGGGAAATTATTGGAAGGGATTCTAAGAAATAGGATTTATTTGCATTAGGTACTGATTAGGATAGCCAGTCTGGCTTTGTGCATGGGATATCATGGCTCAAGAATTTGACTGAGTTTTGAATGTGACGATGAGGTCTAACGACACCAGAGTGGTGGACATTGTCTGCATTGAATTTAGAAAAGCTCTGACATGCTTCCACAAAGTGGATCGATCCAGAGGTTTATGCACATGAGATCTGGGGTTAAGCTTGGGTACAGAAATAGCTTGGTAGTGCTAGTGGAGGACTGTTACTCAGGGCTGGAGGAGGACTGTTACTCAGATTGCAGTGGCAAGCAGTGGGGTGTCACAGAAATCTGAACTGAGTTCTCTGTTGTTTGTCTCGTAATTTGGATGAGAATGCAGGTGGTATGATCAGTAAGAGGGTAACATGGACCTTAGTGAGGCATCATGGTCAGCTGATTCAGAAGATTAGTTTTGGTTTTTTTTTAGTTTAAGAGATACAGCGCAGAAACAGGCCCTTCAGGCTAACATTAACACTATCCTACACACACTAGGGTCAATTTACACACACACACATTAACCTGTATGCCTGTACGTCTTTGGAATGTGGGAGGAAACCGAAGATCTTGGAGAAAATCCACGCAGGTCACGGGGAGAACGTACAAGCTCCGTACAGACAGCACCCGTGATCGGGATCGAATCCAGGTCTCCAACGCTGCAAGCGCTGTAAGGCAGCAACTCTACCGCTGCCACCCCAGTGCATGGGATCCACAATGACCTTACCTTTGCCAGGATTTAACACCATTTGCCATTTTTCTGCTCAAATTTCCATCTGATTCACGGCCTGCTGCATCCTTTGACAAACTTCCTCATTGTCCACAATCCCGCCAGTTTTCCCGTGCAGTTAAACCAGGGCAAGTGCTTCTAAATAGAGAGGTCCTGGGATACAGCATGTAATTGGCAACACGGGTAGACAGGGTGGTGAAGAAGGCATAAGACATGCTTGCCTTCACCAGCCGAGACATTGACTACAAGATTTGGGACATCATGTTAGTTGTACAAAACATAGGTTGGGCCCCTCTTGGAATTTTGTGTGCAGTTCTGATCATCACATTACAAAAGAAATGTGAATGTATAGGACAGGTTGCAGGAAAGAGTCACACGATGTTTCCTGGATAACAGTGCTTGAGTTACAAGGAGAGATTAGATAAAATGGGTATATTTTTCCAGAAGCAAAGGAGGGTGAGCGGTGACATGATAAGGGCACAGATTTAGACAGAGATATGGCCTTTCATTTCACGTGGTAGTGTATGTAAAGCAAGGGGGCATGGTTTTAGTGGGAAGGGGGAGTTTTAAGGGGGATCTGAAGGATATTTTATTTCACATTGTTTTTGGTATGTGGAATGAGCTACCAAAGGAGGTGGTGGAGGCAGGAACTGTAATAACATTTCAGATACAATTGACAGGTATTTGAATGAGCAACAACAGACAGATATCGAATTAAAGCAGGCAATTGTGATTACTATGGATTGGCATGATGGTCAACTACGACACATTGAGCAAACGGGTCGCTTTCTATGGAGTACAATTCTATGAGTTGAAGCACATAGCTGCCAAACTCAGTTTGCAGAGTGGGGATTTGACCCGTTTAGTTGTATGGTGTCAAGGCAATATCTTCCCCCTCAATTTCGACGGAGAAAAGGAATAGGTGAAGTTTCGGGTCGGGACCGTTCTCCAGTCCGAAAAGTCACCCATTCCTTCTCTCCGAAGATGCTGCCTGTCCCGCTGAGTTACTCCAGCCTTTACCTTATCAATGTCTCACCTTTGTGTTTGTTGCTGTATTCATCATATCACGTATACTGATACGTGAACAAGGGATTTCATTGCACCCTGGTGAATTTGACAATAAACTAATCTGAATCGAATCTAACCTGAAAACTACAGCCTCAGCACGTGACTGGTTTTCTGAGTTTAAATCACTTCAGTGTCTACGTGATATTTTTTTTCTCTCTTCTGTCTTCATTTTCCCGAGTTTGTTCAGTCAGTCTGTCAACATCAACATCTCAAGTTTAGTTAGAAATAACTGCTATCGCTTTAATCGAGGGAACAGGGCCTATCTACTGAGTGGGTGAAGAGCTGTGGTCATTTACAAAAGCTGCCTCGATTAATCCCTTTAGTAAGTGCTTGCAAGCTTTAAAATAATTAGGGGAAGGGAGAACACAAAGGCAAAAAAAAAGGGTATGTGCCACCGAATACATAGATATGTTACAATTAATCCTCCTGGGTACACGGGAATCGAGTTGGTATATTCGGTGATTAATAGTGGATGTGGATTTATCTAACGTGGACAGAACCCTTTCTCTTCTCCCTCCCCCTTAGCCTCACCCCACACTCGCCAAAAACAACCACACAATCCCAAACCATGGAAAAGTGGAAAATTCATCACAATAAACATATAGTAATGGAAATAGCAAGGAAACATGAATGGAATTTCTTATTTACAGCGTGAAACAAACAACTGTGTTGTTCCAGCCCTGGTTGTTGTAAAATGAGTCGACAGTGGATGATTGGGAATGGCAGTATTGATCAAAGAAAGGGTCGTTGCAGGAAATTGCCATGTGTACAATTCCTCCACCTAGAAGCGGTTCTTTATATGCATATATATTTCTTTAACTGCACCGGAAGCCTATCGGAATAAACTTGTAAAAGGTGTAAAAAGGAAAAGGCACTTGATCTACAAGCAATTCTCTGCGGGAATGCCAGCTCGACGGCTTCGCTCGGAAGTCAGTTGTATATTTGTCCCTTCCTGGCCACTCGCCCTGAGATTAGATTTCTCTTTCTCATTACCAGTCTTAATAGACCCTTCAGACCCCATTCTATCCCCAGATATTATCTGACCCGTAGAATTAATTAATTATACCTAAAATATTATAGATTATTAAAAATAGCATAACTAATAGTGTAATATCTCAAGCTGTCGACTTTAATAGTCAACATTGTCTTGCCTGGTCTTATCAGGCTTGGACACCCGGTGAGAATATTGATTCCTGGTAATTTTAACCATCATCTCCTATCATGATAGGTAATTGTCAGATTTTACCATCGTCAGAGCTCATTTAAAATCGTTAACGAACAGGGCTGCATATAGTCAGACGCGATATTTCCTCAGCAACAACTTTAAACTACGATAGGGGTAGAAAATATAAGAGGGGTGGCGAGAGAGAAAGAGAGTGATAGAGAGAGAGCGAGAGATGGAGAGAGGGGGAGAGAATGAGAGAGAGTAAGAGAGACAGAGAGGGGGGAGGGGGGGGGGGGGGGGGGACAGTCGAGGTCCTGTATGATTTCAACCCCTTCTCTCGCGGAGACCTGTCTGGATCGCTGAGGTTTAATGGATCTTCGCGGAGCGTTGTTTAAACTTCTAATTATGATCCATGTTGGAGATAATATTAATTTAATAATCATGGGCTGTGCATAGAGCATTGACCTCAATTAAACTCATTACTGTCTTAACCTGCGTTCCCCTGTGCATTTTAAATCTTTCGCCGTAAGTACCTGACACTATTGATGGGACACGATTTGTTATGAGAGCTGGGAGCGAAGGAGGGGTGAGAGTGAAATTTGATTCCCCCCCCCCCCCCCCATCCCCATCAACACCCGTCCCTTTCCGTGCCGGTGTGGACCATGTTGGACCCAGTGTGGAATGAGCGCTATACACGCACAGAAAATAGCCGCACTTATTCACCAGAACGCTGAGTTATTTTAACTTATTTGCAAAGAATGCCAGGTTACTGACGCCGTCTACCATTATTAAGGAAGTTTTCATAAGGTCATAAGGAAATAGGATTAGAATTAGGCCATTCGGCCCCATCAAGTCTATTCCGCCATTGAATCGAGGCTGATCACTCTCCCCCCTTCTAACCCCATTCTCATGCCTTCTCCCCATAACCTCTGACACCTGTACTAATCAAGAAATTTCCCCCATTAGTTTATTTTTGTTCAGCTCGGGAATGGCCGGCGCTTTTTATCGCACGGCCTTAGTTCCAAGCTAGCGTTCACTTCAAGACGTGCATATGAATAGTTTGTCCCCTGGTGACCAACATGCGGGTATCTGATCGGAACCTGGAAAAGGTGAAATACATTTGAGAATCTTCTACTTTTCTCCTGTGCATGAACCCTCTCGGAATTGAGTTGCCCTGTCAGTTTGCTTCAGATGCGGGGCATTGTCGTTACCGAACTCTGGATAACTCGGACACGGATCAAAGAAGCTTCCAACCAACCTGCATTCATTTCCTTGTGGAGGGGAGGGGGCAGAATTAATATTAACACAGGTGATGCTAAATTGTACAAAAATGCAATGTCCTACATATTTCGGCTGTGGCCCTACCAATGCACAGCCTTATATATTTAATGGAGAAAAGGGAATTGGTGAAGTTTGCGGTCGGGACCCTTCTTCAGACTGTAGAAGGGTCCCGACCCAAACGTCACCTATTCCTTTTCTCCGTGGATGCTGCCTGTCCCGCTGAGTTACTCCAGCATTTTGTGCCTGTCTTCGGTGTAAACCAGCATCTGCAGTGCCTTCCAACATTTATATATTTAATATTATACACGGACTTTCTGTTAATTTCAGTAAATACCTTTTCCGTGCAGGGAAAATGTTCCCGATGTTTGGGGGAGTCCAGAACCAGGGGTCACAGCTTAAGAAAAAGGGGTAGGGCATTTAGGACTGAGATGATGAAAAACATTTTCACCCAGAGAGTTGTGAATCTTTGGAATTCTCTGTCACGGAAGGCAGTGGAGGCCAATTCACTGGATGTTTTCGAGAGTTAGATTTAGCTCTTAGGGCTAAAGGAATCAAGGGATATGGGGGGGGGGGGGGGGGGAGAGAGAACGGGGTACTGATTTTAGATGATCAGCCATGATCATATTAAATGGCGGTGTTGGCTCGAAGGGCCGAATGGCCTACTCCAGCACCTATTTCTCTATGTTTCTATATGTTTTTTCTAAAAGTTAGAAATCTTTTCACCTGTAAAACAACTATAGTCGGATGAAATCATCAGTTGGAGACGTGGCGAAAAGACATGATCATTCCCTGGCCGCTCGACTCAGTGCTGGTATGAAAATGATGTAAATAAGTGTTTCAAAAGCCATGCCGAACGCTGTGAAGTGCGGCGCTCGGCGGGTTAATTGGACGACATCATCTGGCCATGAAATAAACCTGTTAGACCTCCAATAAGTAAATAATCTGAAGGGGTCACGGGGAGAAATAATAAACGCGGCGCAGATTGTCGCAGATGTACTGATATAATTACTTCTCGCATTTCAGTCTAGGGCTACCCCTTTTCCAGACCCCATCTCCCACCCCACACACCCTCTCTCCCCTGCCTGCCTGCCTGCCTGCCTGCCTGGTGAATGATGACCAGTGATGAGACATTGTCATAAGTGCAGGAACTGACATGTTGTCACCACCCATCTGGCTGGGGCAGAGTGGTTTCCGAGCTCGGAAATATTTGGATTGGTCTTATTAACAGTAAGATCTCAGTGACACTTCTAGCACTCGGGTAATGCGCTCATTAATGTTTTCGACTGATTTCAGATGTAACTGTGCATCGGAAGCATTCGAGCATGGGAATTTCAGGGAGAATCAGCCCAGACCTTTGCTTTTATACATTGCAGTCAGTTATCATTCTGAAGTGGATCATATTTAATGTTTAGAATCATGGATTTGAAACCTTTGATACTTGCACGAACTTCCTGCCTTCCAATCCTTAGACAGTTGACTCTGACTCCAATGCCGAGTATCTCAGCCAATGTTACCTTGTAACTGCATTTTATTCTAATATCTACTTTGCTCAGAAGAGCAAACTACCGTTGCTGCTTTCATTTTGGCCGGTTCAAATTAAACAATGTTATTTCTCCAAGTCGCGAAAATCGGACGAACCTACCCACACACAGCTTGCCTCAAGTTAACTAAACTTTTATTTGTGCATCAGCTCGATAAAATTGTATGTTGGCAATTCACCTGGGTGGTATTATTGGAAAACACACATTTGTTGTGTCATCTCAGACAGTTGGCCAAACGCAGCCAGATATTCCACCCAAACTAACCCATCAAATGAAGATGGACACAGCGAGCTGGAGTAACTCCGCGGGTCAGCCAGCATCTCTGGAGAAAAGGAATATGTGACGTTTCGGGTCGAGACGTTTCGGTCTTCGGTCTCCGGTCTCGACCCGAAACGTCACCTATTCCTTCTCTCCGGAGCTGCTGCCTGACCCGCCGAGTTACTCCAACTCTTTGTGTCTATCTGCGGTTTAAACCGGCTTCTGCAGTTCCTTCCTATGCATAACCCATCAAGTGATATCGCTCAGCGCATTTGCTGGAAGTGTTATGCTAAAAATGCCCTTTCACGTTACCAAATGGGATGGATTGCGACGATATATTCTGCAAAGCGACAATTAATGATATTCACATACCGCCGTCATTCAAAAGGCTGAGTGTGTAAGGAAGGCCGCCTATAATCAAAGGGAAATTCAAATAGAGTATTTTTTTACAGCGTAGGTACTTGAAAAGGTAGCCTTAAATTATCTGACTTTTAATCATGTCTGATGCATTCACTTTTTTTTTGAGTAAAGATCTCTGTGCTGCACGGTCCACAGACTCCAGCGGGGAAAGGATATGGTGAATCAATGGGAACAGCTCGTGGAGTAATTTGCGGGAAATTAGAGGGTGGTCCCCTTGCTAAAGTTTGCCCGGCATTTGACAGGAGTCCACTGCTGTCCTTTACACCGTTTCATTTACATGCAAATGACTGCCGGCAGCTCCTCACCAAATAACAGAAGCAATCAGATACTGCAGCAGAGAAGGAGAAGAGAGTGAGTGTGTGTGTGAGAGAGAGAGAGAGTGAGAGAGAGAGAGAGAGAGAGAGAGAGAGAGAGAGTGAGAGAGAGAGAGAGAGAGAGGGAGAGAGAGAGAGAGAGAGAGAGAGAGACCTTTGATATGTTTTTTTTACACACACCGACTCCTAAACACTCTCCGATCAGCGGTAATTACACCGCGGCTGCCGGCCGAAGACATTCAAACTTTGAAGATTAACTTCAACTCCTTGCAATCTGTGGAGAGAAGGGCTGGCAATTTGCACTGACTGGATCCTTGTCAACTTTCATCTAGCAGTCAGGACATCTATATGATCCCTTGCAATTTTCTATTTTTTTCCCCCCACAATAACACGATTTGCCAGATGTATTAGGAGCTGTCGGAACGAGACGTTACATTTATTCAGATTTGTTACCGCTGATTGTTATGTGAATAACTTTAAGTACTTTAATCTTTTCTTTCTCTCCTTTCTGAAGTCTATTTATACGATGTATCTTTCTCAACGAGCAAGCCTCGAACTCGGCATGCGATATTCGTCATGTAGTTCCAATATTTTAAATTTAAAATAAGTAAGGCTCCGCGCATTCGATCTAATAGTTAAAACCCGAAGATTGTGCATTATGAGAAGATCTGCGCCAATAATTAAGCTGTATTAAAATAATAGCAAGCCGTACAATGTTATTTTGGAACCACAAATAATCATGGAGTGGACATATTCGCTTGTGCGTGAATTCGTGCTTGGTGCCGGGGTACTTTGATTTTAATATCTGTAGATTCAATTGAACCCCTCTGTACTGTTTAATACAATTGCACGCTAGCCATCCATCTTCCATGTACAATATCGCGGAATATATGATGTATGATGCACCCTGTATCGATGGGAGAAAAGTTTGTCCAAAATAAACACAGCCGGAAAATCTCCAGTACAACCTGGGCAAAAATCAGAACAAAATCATTACAGGGATCAAAGTGTCGCGGGCGTTGATTGAAGTCTAATAGTTTATTCGAGTTTGTCATATTACGGGGAATGGCTGCTGGGTGGCTTTGATTAAAGTCAAGGGCTTGCTGAGACCTAAACCCCGGCCGGGCACAAGATTCAGATGTTCTGGTAACCACCTCCACCCACCAGGCCGAACGTTACATCTGATTATCCGGCCGATTATTTCACCCAACTTTTAATTTCTTCTTTCCAAAGGATCATTGCCCGCGGGAATTGCCAAGGTCCTGTCCTTGTAGGTGTCACGAATCTGACGGAGGGAGAGAGAGAGAGAGAGAGAGAGAGAGAGAGAGACAGAAAAAACATCTATTTTTCGTGCCTACTTACCAAACGTACATCCTAAGGCAACTGATTCGCCGCCCGATCCTCAAAATATGAGAGGAAAACAGGTTCTAAATGCAAGAAAGTTAGGCCTTATATCTAAACATGACGCTGTAATGCATCAATCTAACCAGCATCTTTACAATCACTTTTTTAAAATAAAATTCAATATTCCATATAAATAAACGCTTTACCTTAAAAGCCCGCATGTCATCCATTAAATTGAAGCTAGCATTTGCATTAGTGAGTCGGTGTTTATAGTCAAAACCATCGTAATTTAAAATAGCTTAACTTTAATTTCTAGCAAGTATTCTTTGTTTTAATCTATTTTCTAGCTCTTAAGACTGGTGACGTTTTAAACAGAAGGCTAGGTGTTTAGGAGAAAATAGCTCTTTGTTTGACCCCCCCCCCCCACACCTCCTTCCCCATCTCAATTATTTAAGGAAAGCGCCACCCCTCCCAAATAAGGCTATTTAGATGGTTTCCAGATGAGTGGAAGCGCGCTGCAAAAGACCTGACAGCCAAGTATATCACAGGCAACATCATCCGTCTCTCTGTGTGATGTAGATTAGAGGCTATTAGGGGCAAGGGATTAATTTGTAGCCAATTACAAAACGTTGGTGAATATGAATGCATAAATAACATGCGGGCTGTCGTGTGTGTGTGGGGCAGAAATGTCTAGGGGGAGTCCTAGGGAGACAGTCAGGACCTTCTGAGGATCAGTAGCACTTTGTGACTTCACATTAACACCCTTGATCGATGCCAAGGGGTGAACCGGATTCAAAGATTTGACTGTGTACATAGCAGTGTTTTTTTTAAAGAGGGCTATTAAATAGTTTGCTGGGGGAGTCATGAATGTGAACAGAGACAAGGTACAACCCGCTGATATAACCTTACCATCACCGGTAGTGGCAGATCCGATGTCTTGTACCATCCACACTGAAGCCATGGATGTGAACGGGGAGCAGAGACTCCCTGCTAGTGACCTGGCTGCCTACTCCTGCCCGGCCGGCCGGGAGAGACAAGGGGACACACAGGGAATCGCTGGCCAAGAGGCGGTGGTCGTGGCCCCAGCTCCTACCAGCAACAACAGGACCACCTCTTTCTCGGTCTTAGACATTCTGGATCCCAACAAGTTTAACAGCAGCAAGCGGCGGCAGTGCAGCATTCTGTACAGAAGCGGCAGCGAGTACACAGTGGCAGCGGCGGGGGAAAGGGCTGCCAACGCTTTTTGTGAAATTGCAGATCGGAAAACGATAAACGATAGCGGGTTGGACACATGCAAGAAGGCAGCTGATATCTTCAGTAAGTATCCGCGACCCGTTCCCTGTCTTTAAAGCCCCGCGCCCACGCCTTGGGTGTAAGTTTTGACGCGACGGTTAAAAATAAAGGTGCTTTGGGCAAAGGGCGATCAGGTAACTTAGCACGACCGAGCCTCGTGAGCTGATGATCGCTGTCAATAATAAACTGTGCATGCGGACCCTTGATAACCAACGTTAAGGTAAGGTTATGTCAGTCACCAAGGCAAAGCTCCGCGCTGTACCAAGTCTGTTAAGTACCCAAGTAAGTAAAGAACCCCTTTCAGGCAAGATCTCAATGTTGGTTTATTGTAAAGATGTTTTTTTTTATTTTTATTTTGCGAGTCAGTATTCATGATATATCAGCTCCAAACACTCGTTATACGCTAAGATCCAATTACTTTTAAAATATAATTTAGATTCTCGTGTTCCATTCGGCCTTGACTCTTTATAAAGAGGTGCCTTGTTTAAAATAAAAAGGACCCTGCCGTTTAAAAAGCGCTTTATCCAATCTTTCAAAGACATCTCTGGAGTTTATCCTTCATGCTTTAGGCGACAGATTCAATTTTCTCTCTCCCCTTCGGTTTTTAGGACGAATCAGACTAATTGTGACAAAACGCTGCTTATCTCTAGAAAAACAATTAAATTTCTTCGATTACATTTAAGGTAAAATGTGCTTAGGAGCGCTAAAGAGCTCTTATAATGGCGAAAATCGCCCCAGAGTGCCATGTTGGGCTGCAGGGATCGATATCCTATTATCGAATTCTGCATATCTCTTTCAAACAGCTTGCGAACACTCCTAAAACGTCTAAATTATAGGGTCAAAATTCGGATAATTACTCGATTAAAACGTATTACAGTTATTAGTGGCTGCCATTGATCGAGGGTTGCGTTCGACCCAGAGTCCAGATTGCAGCCTCCACACGTCTTTCAAAAAAAAGTCCTAACTTTCTTCTCCCTAATCCGGTGACATTCGAAGAAAGAAAGACGGAGCGGTCGTCAAAAGTCATTCTCCCCGAAACTCGGGTTTAAAAGGCAAGGTGCTGCCCCAATTTGAGCCCAGAACACTGAAGTCGTTTCCTTGATGATATGCTGTCCAGTGTGTGTGTGTGTGTGTGTGTTCCGGTTAAAGTTTCAGGATGTACAGTTATTGTTTAAATCAAATGAAGCGTGTTACACACAGGGTAAGCAGACGAACTGCAAATTAAAATAAGAATGCATTGGAAGGTCAGGTTGTTAATTGCGGCCGCACCCAAGGGGCCGTTTCAATATTTCACATAACACACTGCACGTCGCCTATATTTGGATGTTGATTAAATGGTGGGAAGAATGAACAGCAACACGCTACAGCGCTGAGAACAAACACCTCCTGTGAAAATATGCAATTTCTGTTGAAAGTGGTAAATGTTTTTTAAGTGCGTTATTATTTCCCCGTCTATCTAATGAGGCTTTAATATGATTACAATTAATTTAAGTGTCTTGCAATTAGTTTCCGTAATAGACGGACTCACATTACAGACACCAGTCCACTTTAATTAACGCAGCTTTATATCTTTCAGGGATTTACCCCTAACCCACCCGATCAAGCATGAGCAAGTCTCTCGTACAGTAACTGTATTTTAGTGCTATTGTAAAATAGATATACACTCATGTCGACGAGTGCTTCTGGCCGTAGTCTACAGCGTTCTTATTTAAATAGTTACAAATAATGATATTGTCAATAGCATTCAAGCAATTTACCGTAAAAATAGATTATATCGGCAACAAAATAGAAGGTGTACAAGAGTTATACTCGGGTAAATAATTCTCGGGAAGTCGATACGCGCTTTATTCTTGACTAGACTAAGAATGCCACATGCTGTTGGGACCACGAAGGTCGTGTCTATTCGGCGCGTCTTCAGAAAATGACAGCAGAAATCGCCGAATTTGTCACCTGTTTACTCTGAGTGCTCATTTCTCACCTCCTCACTTTCCAGAATAAATCACGGGAGAGATAAGCCATGGAGAAAGCCTGTTTACGCCAACTATTACCGTCTATTTTCTTCGGTATTCGGTTACGAAGCCCGCAGTGTCCTCCTATTTTAATGCTAAGCGCAAGGGTCATTTGTGATACAGGGGACATAAGTCCCTGGAACTTTTTAAGTGATTCCGGAGCAACAAATTTGTCTGTTGTCGAGAACTGGCAATAACTTGCTTCAATTCAGCACAAAAGTTGTCCCTGAGCTAATTAAGTTGCGGGCATCGATTTCAAACACGGGAATTAATATTTAAGACACCTGACATTCCATCAACAGAATTAAATTGGTTTCAAGATCTTAGTACAGTTCACATGTTTGAAAGTAATGATTGAAATGAATTATAAAATCAAGTGTGGTCTGATTATAACTTTGACTTTTTAGTATAGTGTGTCATGGTTTAGAAGTGAATGGACATTAGAAGTTGAAGTATATTTAAAAGAAGCATTTAGAAAACAAGCATAGTGAGAAGTGATTTTCTCATCTTTTGGTCTTTAAAGTCCAACATGAAAATTATTGATGTCTAATTTTCTGTTTTTTTATCTGTCTCCACACCCACTTCCCCACCACCATCGCCGTCCCACGAAGAAGATGGAGATTTCCTCGACAGTTACAAAGCTGAGCAGCGAGAGAAGGACTTCTGCCGGACTTTAGAGGCGGAACGCGACAGCAGCGAGACGCCGCGGCGGGAGGAAGCCGAGGAGTTGAGTGAAGATAGCGGGGCCGGGAGGAGAGCGGGAGCGGGAGGTGGAGGCGCCCTGACCTCTCCAGGGGAGAGGATGGTCGGGG
Source organism: Leucoraja erinaceus (assembly GCF_028641065.1). Taxonomy (NCBI): domain Eukaryota; kingdom Metazoa; phylum Chordata; class Chondrichthyes; order Rajiformes; family Rajidae; genus Leucoraja; species Leucoraja erinaceus. Next base: position 11,994,612 of record NC_073377.1, on the reverse strand, counting down.
TGGAGGGAGAGGAGGACGAGGAGGAAGAAGAGGAAGAAGAGGAGGAAGAGGAGAGCGCCACGGGAGGTCTGAGCCCTGGGAGTCCCCAGAACCAACAGAGCCAGCAGTCCCAAGCCCAAGGTGGCCAGCAGCCAAGCCAGGGCCAGCAGCACAAGAGCAAGAGGAAACGCAGCGGCTCCGACGCCAAGTCAGGCAAGCCCCGGCGGGCCCGCACTGCCTTCACCTACGAGCAGCTGGTGGCGCTGGAGAACAAGTTCAAGTCGACCCGCTATCTGTCGGTGTGCGAGCGCCTGAACCTGGCGCTGTCCCTCAGCCTCACCGAGACCCAGGTGAAGATCTGGTTCCAAAACCGCAGGACCAAGTGGAAGAAGCAGAACCCCGGGGCGGACACCAGCGCTCCCACCGGGGGAGGAGGAGGGCCAGGTGGAGGCGGCGGAGGGCCAATGGGTGGGAACGGCTTGGGAGGCCCATCGGCCGGTCACCTTGGGGGTCTCAGCCCCATGAGCTCGGCCTCGCCGGTGACCGGGGCTCTGTCCATGCACTCGGCTTACTCCACCGCGGGCGGGCTGGTATGCGCCGCACAGTTGCCCTTCCTCCCCTCTCCCGCCGCCGTGCTCTCCCCCTTCATGCTCAGTTCGCAGACTTACGGGGCACCGGCCTTTTATGCGCCGCACTTACAATGAAAGACCAGAGGCGAGGAAGTTGGGCGGCCGACGTATGTATGTATGTGTGAGTGCGTGTGTCAGAAAATTAGACTCCCTTTGCCTCCCAGAACCACTCAAAACAAACCAATCAAAAGAATAAAAACAATCTCATCCCTTCTATTAGAGAGAGAACAAATACCCCCCCACAATAATAGTTTAAAGCCCAGAAATCCATACAATCTGCTTGTTTTGTAACAATTCCGTATTTGGGCTGTTGATTATTACAATTGAAACATTCACCCATATGCTGTTTAGAATAACACATCGGAATAGTTTAGTATTTCCCCCCATAGTCAGATTGTAATTATTAAACCTTTGCACATTGATTTATTTTTAAATCGCAGAAGTTTGATTCCTCTTCCGTTATTGCACACAGCAGAATAGAAGTTCCTTCCTACACATACTGACTTTTAAGTTTGCTTTCATTCACTAAGGTTTTTTTTTCATATTGGCATATTAATCACACAAATGCGCCACAGGGTAAACCAGGAGTTCAGCCCTTCGCATGTGAACAAGCTGTAAGCGTTTCTGCTTATTACAGGTTAAGTTTGTTTTGAATCCTCCATCGTGATCAGACGAACATAAATGGTCATGGTGCATTTCTGCGCGATGATCAAAATCAGTGTCGTCGCCCCCCCCCCCCCCCCCCCCCCCCCCCCCCCCCCCCCCCCCCCCCCCCCCATCACTCCCTCCCATAAAACTTATTTCACCAAGAGCAAAAAGGGCAAACGTGCTTATCAATTCACAAATGCACCCCACCCCCTGCCACCAACCCTCAGCCCCAAAAGAGAACTTTATTCGGGGGGCGATTTTACTAAGTGCGGCGGTGAGAAGACGAGGGGTCCCAGAAGTCTGCACGCAGTCATTATTCGTACAAAGTCGGCGGGACTTTGACAGCACTAAGTAAACAAAAACAAAAAAAAACAATGAACACTTTCACTCTGTAATTGGATACTTGGGGCGGCGTTTATGGAGAGAGGTTGTGGTATTTCGAGAATGCGTTCGACCCAAACGGTGACAGGTACTTTGTTAAGGAATTTGCAGAGAAGGGTTACTCTGAGCATTTTATGTGTAGATTGTCTCCGAGGTCTTCGGTTTCCAGTAAATTATAAAAGTCAGAGTGTTGAAATTAATATGTAGAGCTCATTTAGGGTATTTCCTTTTCCTTGTAAACCGAGAGAAATCAAACCCCTTTTAACTGCAGCGAAAGCCAGTGCACGTGGAGCGTTCGAAGAAGGCAGCTTGACATTTAATTCTGGCCAAAACAAAAATGTTTTTCCCTTTCTGTCCTTCGCCGATTGTTTTGTTTTTTTCTGCCCAGATCTGTTTTGGGGATATATGAACCGTGTGAAATGATGCCGGATTCCACGGCCTTCTCGGTTAATATTAAGTGGAATTTAATTTATTTTGTAATTTATGTTAATACGAGCAAACAAGAATTGTTGTAAATGTCCCTGGCGTTTGTTGTGGACCTGGAAATATTTTGTCTTTGAACGCCGCTTGCGTTTCCCTCACAACCCCGTTAGACCGGTGGTTTCCGAATGGACCAAGGGGCTGCTCCACGCTGTCTTTGACTCGAGCTTCTTTCAACCAGCGAGAAGAAAATCGATGGCGAAGATTCTCTACCTGTGTCTCTCAGGCAGTCGGTCTTCTCCCCATTCACCGTCCCTGTCATCGTGGGCTTGGCAAGCCGACAACATTTTTTGTTCTTAAAACGCTCGTTTGATTCCGTACGAGAGACTGGCGGAAGTTTCAACGATTCTCGGGGAGTGGGTGAGGTGTGGAGGGAATCACTAAACAAACTTGCCAATGTTTTAGCTCGTGTGATTCCATCAAAAGGTGGCGCCTCCTCCGAATTTGTAAACTGACAAACTTTGCTCCGTGTTTTCAATCGATGTGCGCTCGTTATTTGTCCCAAAACCCATTGCCTGTGAAGCCTAGCCGGAACTTAGAGAGAAACTTCTCTCTCGCTTCTTCAGCTTATATCATTGTTTGAGATTTGCCTGATATCGTTTCCGATTCTCAATGAATTGATCCCACTACATACCCGAATACAGACTCCCGTTGATCACTGTGTTGTCATGGGGTTATTATCATTATCTTACGGTTGTCAGTTCCTTTATCAAATATATTAGGAAACACCCAACTCGAGCCTCAGGGTACATACATTACAAAAGTGACAGTTCTGTAAATCGTTGGAAAAGAACAGTTTTGTTTTTTTTGCAAAATCATTATTATCCATTACTTGTTTTTTGGGGATATCTATAAAATAAAGTAAGCGCTAAGTCCATGGACCGAGGAATCGAATGAGCAAAGCCAACCAGAGGCCAACAATCGTTCACAATCATGTGTCTTTAAAATTGGAGATTAACTCAACGTCCACACTAACTGTTGATCAGAAGCCAATCTAAGATTGTTTTCTGTTATTTACACTGTATATTTATGATGTTCTATAGTTGAATTTGTAATTGATGTAACTTATGAGAGAGCAGTACTCCGAAATTATATGGCCAATTAATGAACGAGCACTTTGGTAGTTAAAATACTTTAAATGAACAATCAATAAACTGAGTCTATGCTAATCACCCCGTTTGCTTCTTGTATTTTTCTACTGAGCAGATGCCATATATTAAATATTTTGATGCACGTAGCAACAATTTCCATGTGTAGGAAGGAAGTGCAGGTGCTGGTTTAAACCGAAGATAGACACAAAAAGCTGGAGGATCTCCGAAGAAAAGGAATAGGTGGCATTTGGGGGTCGAGTCCCTTATTCCGACTATTTCCATGTTCTATGAACAAACAGTACCACTATTTACAGGCTGCCGTTTATTAAATGTCAACTGAATTATTTTGTGAATAAGAAATTTTAACAAGAATCCTTGGCTGAATGTCCGGGTTTCGGAACTGCGCCGTCTACAGAGTTTCGGGTCACCCACCGCGGACTTTCTCATTGTCCGCTCTCTCTCTCTCTCTCTCTCTCTCTCTCTCCCCAATCTCCTCCGTCTCAGCGGAAAACTTTGTGCTTGTGTCTTCGATGTCGCTCTGTGAATTACACCTTGAACTCACTTCATCATTCCTCCATCTCCTTTGCTCCCGCCTCAATGATCCTCGGGGAACACCGCCAACTGCCGCGACTTGGAGTTCCAGAGTTTGGTGGATAATGAAGATCGGGGAAATTAAGGGGAAATAAACTGTTGTACATTAAATGTTTAGAAACTGGTTTACACCGAAGATGGATACAAAGTGCTGGAGTAACTCAGCGAGTCAGGCAGCATCTCTGGAATAAAATGATGAGTAACGTTTCGGGTCGGAACCCTTCTTCAGACCTGACGCGACCCGCCGAGTTACACCAATTCTTTGTGTCTATCTTCTATCTATTTTACAGCAAGTACAGACCTGTTAACTCCCCTCTCGTCGCCAGTCCTTCCCGCTAGTTTTATGGCCTTTATTTAAGAAGGAACTGGAAAATCGAAGGTGCACAAAAAAGAAACTCAGCGGGTGCAGCAGCATCTATGGAGCGAAGGAAATAGGCAACGTTTCGGGTCGAAACCCTCCTCCAGACTGATCGAAACGTCGCCTATTTCCTTCGTTCCATAAATGCTGCATCACCCGCTGAGTTCCTCCAGTTTTATTCCCTTGTTGTCCGTACCACAATTTCCTACCACGTCTTCTCGTTGATTTATTTTTTGAACGGTTTTGCTTCAGGTTTTGTATCGGTTATCTGTTTCTCTCCCTTTCTCTTCCCTTTCCCTTGTTTCTCCAATTACCGTTTTATTCTCTAATCTTCCACGCTCTGCAACATTTATTTCAGTACAACTGTTTGTTTCACCCCATATAACGAGTTCTCGCCACGGCATCTCCTTATCTTTATCTTCCTTTTCTTTACCGAAAGTACAAGTTTCTGCAGATGACGATGACGTTTTCGCAATAAAAGAGAGGGAGAACATCATTGAGATTTCCCACCCTTCCAGACACGTCGCTGACTTTTCAGTCTGGGTCCCTGGCCCTCATCCATTAACCCGCCTCTGTGCCCTGACCCGCGCTGGCACTTGGACAATCAATGTGTGGATATTAACTTCATCCCTCCTTGATCCACGTCCCCTCTGTTCTCTCGTTTTCACACTTTGCCCTTGTGTATCTCTCGTCTCCCTCTCCGCTAACTCTTAGTCTGAAGAAGGGTCTCGACCCGAAACGTCACCCATTCCTTCTCTCCAGAGATGCTGCCCGTCCCGCTGAGTTATTCCAGCATTTAGTGTCTACCCTTCTTTTCTACCCCATTCACCACAATTCCTTGTATTGAGGCATCGCCAGCCGCCTGCCACTCACTCCTTTCTGCTGTACAACTTTCTTCAGGACACAACCCTCTGAGTTTACCGCCTTCATCCCGTCTGGTCCCTTGATTTACTTCCTAGATTTCAATCGCTCCACCATTAGTTGCTCCTCCCCTTAAGCATATTTTAGTTGACTTTAGCTTAGTTTATCATTGTTACCGGTACCGAGGTACAGTGAAAAACGTTTCGTTGTGTTGCATGCTATCCCGTCAGCGGAAGGGTTACAACCAAGCCGATCGCAATATACAGATACAGAATAAAGGGAACAACGTTTAGTGCAATATAAAGTCCAGTCATCTCGTCTTTCATTCTGTTTCTCTGGCCGCTAATCAAAGTCTATTTCTTTGGCCCCACTTGTGATTATCTACCCTCATACCTGCTTTCATAACATTATCGTAAGTTGTTCGATAGCGAAATTTCCAGTGAAATTCCATGGGGATGTTTTACCGCGATAAAGGCACCAAATGAATAATTGGAACTTAAAATTGTTATCACTAAGAAACCTTTAGCCCATGAGATTCCCATCGTGTTTAACGATCCCGATACGCCTCTCTATATTCCGACATGCAAACATTCTATTATAATGTCTAATGCCTTCAATTATATCCTTCGAGCCCAATGTATTATTTGTCTTTGTCTGCTTTCCAGAGTGAGGCTGTTGAGATCTCTTCTGAGATAACATGCATGAAGTGTGAGGAATTTATAAGATCTTACTCAAACATACATCTTCACTAATGACAAAAAGTTGTCTTCCCGGACTGATTCAAACAGCTGAGCGGGTGGCCAAAAGAGGGCGCACATCGAGCCAGTTGGACTCCGGAATGAGCAACTATTCTAAATCGTTTTCGTAATCTCAATTTTGTATGAATGCATATTTTTTTTTAGTCTTTGGTGGGCATCCAAATGAAGGCATTAATTTTGGAAATTTGAGGGGGGGGGGGGGGGTAATTGGAAAATATGGATTTGCATATGTTAAGAAAAAGTGAACGAGCAATTGAAGTTACTCCAGCATTTTTGTGTCTATCTTTGAACTTAAATAGTGCAGTTTCAAATAAATTACACGGACAGTGTTTGGCTGGGTACATCTACCTGCTTTAGAAACTTCTAGGACTAGTTAAGGTTGATTTTTTAAATAATGAAAGATTTTTAAAGACGGGTCTCGACCCGAAATATCACCCATTCCTCTCCAAAGATTCTGCCTGTCCCGCTGAGTTACTCCAGCATTTTGTATCTACCTTCGATTTAAACAAGCATCTTCAGTTCTTTCCTACACAAAGATTTTTGCTTTGCAAGTAGAGATTATTAATAAAGAAACCATTTAATAAAAAAATAAAGAAACCATAAAAAAATATCAAAATGCAGATCCTGGAAATTTGAAATAAATACTGAAAATACAGGAAACAGGTCAGGCTGCGTCTGTGCAGTGGGACAGGCCCTTTAACATTTCAGGTTAAAGATCCTTTACCAGACATGGGAAAATGAGAGAGATGAATTAGATATTCCTTTTGCTCAGTGTGAGAGTCTAGGAAAGTCTAGAGGACCTTAGAAAGGAGATGAGGAGGAATTTCTTCAGTCAGAGATTGGTGATTCTGTGGCAGAGTAAGAGCTGTTGCCTTACAGCATGAGAGTCCCGGATTCGATCCTGACTATGGTTGCTTGGCTGTAGAGAGTTTGTCATTCTCCCCATGATCTGCATGGGTTTTCTCCAAGATCATTCGGTTTTCTCCCACACTCCAAAGACAGACAGGTTTGTAGGTTAATTGGCTTGGTATAAGTTCATGTTCATAAGTGAAAGTAGCAGAATTAGGCCATTCAGCCCATCAAGTATACTCCACCATTCAATCATGGTGGATCAATCCCTCCCTCCCAACCCCATTCTCCTGCCTTCTCTCCATAACCCCCGACACCAGTACTAATCAAGAATCTATCTATCTCTGCCTTAAAAATGTCTATTGACTTGACTTCCACTGCCTTCTGTGACAATTAATCCCACAGATTCACCACCCTCTGACCAAAGGAATGTCCTTTAATTCTGAGGCTATGACCATGGGTCCTAGACTCCCGCACTAGTGGAAACATCCTCTCCACATCCACTGCATTCAGGCCTTTCACTATTTGGTAAGTTTCTATGAGGTCCCCATCATCCTTCTAAACTCCAGCGAGCAGAGGCTCAGTGCCATCAAATGCTCATCATATGTTAACCCTCTAATTCCTGGGATCATTCTCGTAAACCTCCTCTGGACCCTCTCCAAAGCCAGCACATCTTTCCTCAGATATGGGGCAGGCCACAATTGTTCACAATTCTCCAAATGCAACCTGACCAGCATATTATAGAGCCTCAGCATTACATCCCTGCTTTTGTATTCTGGTCATCTTGAAATAAATGCTAGCATTGCGTTTGCCTTCTTTACGACCAAATCTACTTGAAAATTAACTTTTTAGGAATCCTGCACCAGCACTCCCAAGTCCCTTTGCAACTCTGGATTCTCTCCCCATTTAGAAAATAGTCTATGCCTGTATTCCTATTACCAAAATGCATGACTCCATACTTTGCTACACTGTATTCCATCTGCCACTTCTCTGCCCACTCTCTCAACCTGTCCAAGTCCTTCTGCAGAGTCCCTACTTTCTCTACCCTACCTGGCCCTTCACCTATCTTTGTCTCATCTGCAAACTCGGCCACAAAGCCATCAATCCCCATCCAAATCATGAATATACAACATGAAGAGTAGCGGCCCCAGCACCGACCAGTGCGGATCTCTGCTAGTCACTGGCAGCCAACCAAAGTGGCGCACTTTATTGCCACTCTTTGCCTTCTGCCATCCAGTTATCCATGCCTGTATCTTCCCACTGATACCATGGGCTCTCATCTTCCTTAGCAGCCATGTGTGGCACCTTATCAAAGGCATTCTGAAAATCTAAAAATCTAAATAAGCAACATCTACTGACTCTCCTTTGTCCTGCTATCTACTTCCTTAAAGAATTCCAGCAGATTTGTTAAGCAAGTTCATGCTGACTTCTACCTATTTTATCATAAACTTCTAAGTACTCCGTACTTACTTACTTACTGCCTATTATGCCTCCTGGCATGTAGGGCAGCAACAAAGGTCCTCCACTCCTGTATGTTCTGGTCTAGCTTCTGGACACTACCCCAGATCAGGTCCACTGTTATCATTTCCTCCTTTACAGTTCGCGCCAGGTGGTTTTGGGTCTCCCTCTTTTCCTTTTCCCTTCCGGTGTCCAGTGCACGACTATTCTTGGGATGCTGTCTGGTATTGACATTCATCCTAGCATCTGTCGATAGCCCTGGAAGTCCAGCACGCCCAGCAGTGTTGATTCCTTCAGTTGCTGTTTCGGTAACATATTTGTTTTACGATACTGGGTTGTTAGCCGTGTGCTCAACCTCCAACCTGGAGGACCAGTGGATCGATCTTCGTCTCGCTTCTGCCCTTCGACCTGCCCAGCATGGGAGACCCTAACAGGAGACGAATCTCCCGCTGACATTTTGAGTATAGAAGCTGGGATGTAATGTTAAAATTGTACAAGGCATTGGTGAGACCAAATCTGGAGTATGGGGTACAATTTTGGTCGCCAAATTATAGGAAGGATGTCAACAAAATAGAGAGAGTACAGAGGAGATTTACTAGAATGTTGCCTGGGTTTCAACAACTAAGTTACAGAGCTAGGTTGAATAAGTTAGGTCTTTATTCTCTGGAGCGCAGAAGGTTAAGGGGGGACCTGATAGAGGTCTTTAAAATGATGAGAGGGATAGACAGAGTTGATGTGGACAAGCTTTTCCCTTTGAGAATATGGAAGATTCAAACAAGGGGACATGACTTCAGAATTAAGGGACAGAAGTTTAGGGGTAATATGAGGGGGAACTTCTTTACGCAGAGAGTGGTGGCGGTGTGGAATGAGCTCCCAGTGGAAGTGGTGGATGGAGGCAGGTTCATTGGTATCATTTAAAAATAAATTGGATAGGCATATGGATGAGAAGGGAATGGAGGGTTATGGTACGAGTGCAGGCAGGTGGGACTAAGGGGAAAAAATTTTTGTTCGGCATGGACTTGTAGGGCCGAGATGGCCTGTTTCCGTGCTGTAATTGTTATATGGTTATATGGCATAGCTCTAGGGGTCACTGAGACTCACATGCTCCCCGACCATGACAAGGTTGCAATCCAACGGGGAGAGTACTCCGTAATCTCATCCTTTATAATGGACTCTAAAATCTTACCAACTACTGAAGTCAGACTGAACGGCCTATAGTTTACACTCTTCTTCTTTGCTCCCTTCTTGTGCAGTGGGGTAATATTTGCAATTTTCTAATAGTCTGGAACCACTCCTGACTCTTGTGATTCATGAAATATCACTACTATTGCTTCAAGCTACCTCTTTCAGAACCCTGTGGTGCAATCCAGGTGACTTATCCATCTTCAGACCTTACAAATTCCCAAGCACCTTTGTAATAACCACTCCACTAACTTCCACTCCCTGCCTCTCATGAATTTCAGGCATGTTGCACTGTAAAGACTGATGCATAGAAGTTATTCAATTCCTCTGTCATTTCTTTATTCCCCATTATCACTTATTCCGCATCATTCTCCAGAGGTCCAACGTCCACTCTTGCCTCTTTCTTATTCTTTATATATCTGAAAAAACACTTGCCACACTTTTCCATGTTATTGGCTTGCTTTCCTTCATATTTCATCTTTTCTCCCAGTATTGTGTTTTTAGTTATCTTCTGATGCACCATGATTGAATGACGGAATAGACTTGATGGGCCGAATGTTCTACGTTTGCTCCTATAATTTATGAGCTTATGAACCAATGACAAGTTTAGGCTGCCTTTATTAATAAGTAAATGGTTCGGCAACGTGTGGCAAGAACTGGAAGTCACTAACGTCAATGTTAAACTGAATAGTAGAAAAGGTAATCTCACAAGATTGGCAAATGCCCTGATCTTAAAATTTTCCACCACAGGGCTTGCAAGGTAGATAAGAAAAATGCTAATATTTTAGTCATAGTCTTTCAAATTTCTCTAGCATAGAACATTGAATAGTACAGCACAGGAACAGGCTCTTTAGCCTTCAATGTCAATGCCAAACATGAGGCCAGGTTAAATTAATCTCCTCTGCCTGCACGTGATCCATATCCCTCCATTCCCTGTGTATCTATGTGCCTATCTAAAAGACCCTTAAATGCCAATCTGAAAATAAGTTGTGTCTTTAGATTGGAAACTTGCAAATTTAACTCCATTAAGGGGGAAAGAAATTATAGACCAGTTAGTCCATCATTTGTTTCGGCAAGGTTATTGGAAATATAATTAAGGGCAGAGTGACAGTGAGTTTAGTTGATTAGAGAGAGTGAACTGAAGCTGTGGAGGTCAGGTCATATCCAGTGAATCAAATTGAACTCTTGAGGAAGAATTAGCTGAAGTGGTTAAGAGTGCTATATTGACATCTTTTTTTTAGACTTCAGAATGCTTTTGATAAGCTTGCATATATCACAATCTTAGCTAAAATTAATGCTCTTAGAATTGAAACTAGATTATTGACCAGCTTCGGCAGGAGAAAACAGATAGCATGGATAATAGGTTTACATTGGAAGCAATTGTCTAGTGGGGGCTGCAAAAATCAGTGCTGGTCTCTCAGCCATTCAACTTACTTATTAATGATTTGGATAATACAATTGGGAGTCATATATTCAAGTTTGCTGATGAACGAAGATGAGTCATATTCAAAGTAAGGTAGACAGAAGCATAAAATTGTGAGGAGACGCTGATAGATGAAGTGAGTTGGACAAACCATGGCAAAACTCAATTAAGTATGAAGTCATCCATTGTGGACCACAGCGAGACAGATCTCAGTGTGAATTAAAAAGTGAAGATATAGGAAGAGTGGAAGATTGCAGAGATTTAAAGAGACTAAAATTCAGTGGAAAAGTAATCAGGAGATTAACAGAATGTTTAGAAGCCTGGTGTACGAAGGGGAGGAAATGTTGCTTCAACTACAACTACATCAAGCTATGATGCAGCTGGACCATTTAGAGTTAGTCACTGAGATATACAGCATGGAAACAGGCCTTTCGGCCCAACTTGCCCATGCCGACCAAGAAGCCCCATCTACACTAATCCCACCTGCCCGCATTTGGCCCATATCCTTCTAAATCTTTCCCGTCCATGTACCTGTTCAAAGACAAATGTCTTTTAAATGTTGTTATAGTACATGCCTCAACTATCTCATCTGGCAGCTCATTACATACCTCTGTAATAGGGCAACCAGAATTGCATGCAACACTGTAAAAGCAGCCTAACCAAAGTCCTATAACCCTGCAGCATGACGTCCTGACTCAATGGGGACAAGCATACCATTTACCTTCTTAGGTGCACAAAAATGCTGGAAAAACTCAGCGGGTACAGTAGCATCTATGGAGCGAAGGAAATAGGCAACATTTCGGGCCGAAACCCTTCTTCAGACTAATCATCTACCTTCTTGATCACTCTATCTACTTGTGTTCCACTTTTTGGAAGTTATAGACTTGGATCCCACGATCCCACTGTACATCAATGTTGTTAAGGGCCTTTCCATTGATTGTATATTTTCCCTTTACAATTTGACTCCCAAAGTGCAACACCTCACACTTGACCGGATTAAACTCCCTGCCGTTTCTTTGCCCATGCAAGGAATGGCAGGAACAACATTGTTAAGCAGGTTACATACATAATGTAGATACGTAGACAATTGGTGCAGGAGTAGGCCATTCGACCCTTCGAGCCAGCACCACCATTCAATGTGATCATAGCTGAACATCGACAATTAGTACCCCGTTCCTGCCTTCTCTGCATACCCCTTGATTCTGCTTGTCCTAAGAGCTCTATCTAACTCTCTTTTGAATGCATCCAGTGAATCGGCCTCCACTGCCTTCTGAGGCAGAGAATTCCACAAATTAACAACTCTCTGTGTGAGAATGTTTTTTCCTCATCTCCGTTCTAAATGGCCTTTATTCTTAAACTGTGGCCCATGGTTTTGGACTCTCCCAACATCGGGAACATGGTTCCTGCATCTAGCGTGTCCAATTCCTTAATAATTTTAAATGTTTTTATAAGAACCCTCTCATTCTTCTAAATTCCAGTGAATACAAGCCCAGTCACTCCATTCTTTCATCATATGACAGTCCAGCCATCCCGGGAATTAACCTTGTGAACCTACGCAGCTCTCCCTCAATAGCAAGAATGCCCATCCTCAAATTAGGAGACCAAAACTCCACACAATACTCCAGGTCTGGTCTCACCAGGGCCCTGTACAACTGCAGAAGGACCTCTTTCCTCCTATACTCAACTCCTCTCGTTATGAAGGCCAACATGCCATTAGCTTTCTTCACTGTCTGTTGTACCTGCATGTTTACTTTTAGTGACTGATGTACAAGGACACCCAGGTCTCGTTGTACTTCCTCTTTTCCTAACCTGACACCATTCAGATAATAATCTGCATTCCCCTTTTTGCCACCAAAGTGGATAACCTCACATTTATCCACATTGTTGCAAGGTTCTCTGATGTGGATCTGGAAGTCCATTTTGAATTCCAGACAAAGGATGGATGGCTTGCTTGATGCCCAAGGCAGGCCAGTGCAGTTGTTGGTGCCAGCCATATTAAGGGACAGCAGTGATAGGCCCCTTTCAAAAGTCCCCAGCGTAGGAGCAATGATAGAACTTTAATAAAGTGATTAGATGCAACAAGCACAACAAATGTGGCACGGTGGCGCAGTGGTAGAGCTGCTGCCTTACAACATCAGTAACCCAGGTTCGATCCCGACTACAGGCACTGTCTGTACGGAGTTTGTACGTTCTCCCCATAACCTGTGTGGCTTTTCTCTGGTTTCTTCCCATGCTTCAAAGCCAGACAGGTTTGTAGGGTAATTGGCTTGATAAAATTGTAAATTGTCTCTAGTTGGTGTAGGATAGTGTTAGTGTGCTGGTCAGTATGGACTCAGTGGGCCTAAGGGCCTGTTTCCACACTGTATCTGTAAACTAGACTGAAAAGACAATAAAACTCTATACCTCTTCCCACCTCTGAATGCCTCACCTTGAAGGTAACCAGATACCTGCCAGTCATTGTCCTGCCCCTGCTCTCTTCCAACTTTTTTTCCCCGCACCCCCCATTACAATAAGTCTGAAGAAGGGTCCCGACCCATAACATCACTTCTTCATGTTCTTCAGAGATGCTGCCTAACCTGCTGAGTTAGTCCAGCACTTTGTTTCAGGAAGGTAGCCAGACTGTTCCTCTAAACCACACATTGGATAGAGAATTGGCTTCTTGGAAGGAAGAAGAGTGTGATGGCTGAAGGTTGTGTTTTGAACTGGAGGCCTGTGACTAGTGGTGTGCCTTAGGTGCTGTATATTGCTGTTTGTGGTTTATATCAACAATTTGAATGAAAATGCAGCAAACGTGATCAGTAATGCCCCTGTCCCACTTAGAAAACCTGAACGGAAACCTCTGGAGACTTTGCGCCCCACCTAAGGTTTCCGTGAGGTTCCCGGAGGTTTTTGTCAGTCTCCCTACCTGCTTCCACCACCTGCAACTTCCAGCAACCAACTGCAACCTCCGGGAACCGCACGGAAATCTTGGGTGGAGCAGAAAGTCTCCAGAGGTTTCCGTTCAGGTTTCCTAAGTGGGACAGGGGCATAAGTTTGCAGATGAAATGAAAGTGGGTGGTATCCTAGATAGTAAAGATGGTTATTAAAAATTACTGCAGGGTCTTGATCAGTTGGGCGAATCGGTGAAGGAATAATTAATGGCGTTTAATGCAGATAAGGGCGAGGTGTTACATTTTGGGGAGTCAGACCAAGGCAGGACCTTCACAGTGAATGGCAGGTCTCTGGGAGTGAAGTAGAGCAGAGGAATCTAGGAGTACAGGTACATAGTTCTCTGAAAGTGGTATCACAGGTAAATAGGATGGTCAAAAAGGCTTTTGGTAATTTGACCATCAATCAGGGTATAGAATTGGGATAGACACAAAATGCTAGAGTAACTCAGCGGGACAGGCAGCATCTCTGGAGAGAAGGAATGGGTGACATTTCAGGTCGAGACCCTTCCTCAGATGTATGCTACAGTAGTACATGATGTTGGTGAGACCATATTTGGAGTAGTGTGTTCAATTTTTGTCACCTTACTATATGAAGAATGTTGTTAAGCTAGAGTGGAGAGAAGATTTACGAGTTTGTTGCCAAGATTTGAAAGCCTGAGCTATAGGGGGAAGAGGGCAGGCTAGGACTTTACTCCTTGGAGCACAGGACACTGAGGGGTTATCTTATACAGGTGCATAAGATCATGAGGGGAATAGATAAGGTAGATGCATAGGCTTTTACCGAGATAAGTGGAATCAAGAACAGAGGATATTGGATTAAAGTGAGAGAGGAAAGCTTTAATAGGACAACTATTAAACAACTTTATCACAGAGAGGGTGGTATGTACATGAAACGAGCTGCTAGACGAGGAAGTTGAGGCAGGCACTATAACATTTATAAGACATTTGGACAGGTACATGGATACAAAGGGTTTATAAGGTTATAGGCCAAACACAGTATGGGCAGGTGGGACTACAATGGAGAGGGCACCCTGGCCGGCATGGGCAAGGGCCTTTTTTGGTGCTCCATGAGTCTGTGACTTGCAGTATATAAGATTTGCTTACAGCAAACTTTCAGAGTAAAGATTTTTTTTTAAAAGAATAAACGATCGGCTCCAGTTTCCACAATGATGTAAAAAAGCCCAAGGATCAATCACTCTCGAGCCTCTGTCCTTTTTACATTGTTTTGTGGCACTCAAAAATGGAAGGTGGTCTGACACAAGAGGGAGCTTTTGGCTGCAGTACTGAATTAAATGGTCAAGTTTGAGATCAAATGCTCTTGTAAAGTATTCAAGTCACACACCGTATCTTTACTACTTCTTTATTAATACTACACACACAGACTACTTCTCATAGCTGTTCGTGGTCTGTCACCGAAGCTAGAAAGAGAGGTGGGGAGGTTACAATTATACTAGTGATGTGGGGAGTGGTTTAGTAGTGATGAAGTCATTATGTTAAAGGCACATGCACAACCCTCTACATCCTTCCCCTTGGAAACGAAACAACACAGCAATGACAGGGCGACCACGACTCATGCGCTAGTAGCAATTAAGCAAAGTCCCCATAACGGTCAGGGGGCCGGACCACGCGCCCGGAGCGGGTACGCAACTCGCCACTTCCCCACTCCGCAGGAACAACCGGAGACGGGACTGTGGGGGGGTGGGGGAGTACGAACCGGAGATCCAGGGGGGGAGGGAGGAGGAGGAGGAGACCGAGGGGGCGAAACGGGAGCATCGGCAGGTGGACGAACCCGATGAACCGGGCTGGAGGCCGGAGGTGGAGGGTGATAAAGCTGAGAAGGCAGCGTGCGAGGCATCCGAGGAGTGGCCGGAGGAGCCGAAGCCACTGGAGGTGCAAAAGGGGCAGCAGGAGGAGGAGGAGGCTCATTTACGAGACGAAGGTGCTGACGGGACCGGCGATAGATGGTGCCATCATGGTCAACCAGGTAGGAACGTGGCGAGTCAGCAGACCCGACGACGATGGCCAGACGATAGTGGCCGGAGGGGGATTGCATGCGCACCACCTGGCCAGGGAACAGGCGAGAGAGGGGGCGGCAGGACTTGTCGTGGATGCGCTTCTGGACCTCGTGCTTGTGGGCAATGCGCTCTTGGACAGCATGAGGCTGCAGGACAGAGGGCACGAGAGACCGCTGGGAAACGGGGATGGGAGGCCGTGTAGTGCGGGACATTAGCCGCTGGGCAGGCGAGCCCAGGGTAGGGTCACCGGAGATGTTGCGGAGATTGAGGAGGGCCAGGCAGAAATCGGAGCCGGAAAGGCGACAGTGCTCCAGCAAGTCTTTGGCACTGCGGACAGCGCGCTTGGCCAGGCCGTTGCTCTGCGGGTATTCAGGGCTGCTCGTGAAATGTCGGAAGTTCCAGGTGGCAGCAAAATCACGAAATTCGGCGCTGGAGAAATGGCTGCCATTGTCAGATTGCAGACTCGCCGGGGAGCCAAAGGTGGCAAAGTGGCGGCGCAGCCTGCCGATGACCGCGGCGGATGTCAGTGAGTGCAGCTGGTCCACCTCGAACCAGCTGGAGTACGAGTCCACAAGAACCAGGAAGGGTTTGCCACGCCACTTAAAAATGTCGGTGGCTACTACCGTCCAGGGCAGTGCGGGGGCCGGTTGCTGCAGGAGCGGCTGGCGTTGATGTGGTGAACGAATATTGCAGGTAGGGCAGGCAGAGACCCTCTCCCTGACGTCGTTGGCCATGCCTGGCCAGTAGAATTGGCTCTGGGCCTGGGGCAGAGTTGCCTCAGCCCCAGGGTGACCGCTGTGGGCTGCGTTGAAGTAGTGGTCCCGCAGCGCAGCAGGCACCACAACCTTGTGGCCCTTCACCACCACACCGTTGTGCAGCACCAGTTCATCGCGGACCAGGAAGTAGGGCACGGCGCCAGCATATTCTCGCTGCTGCATGCACCTGCCCTGATTGCGGACCCTTCAGCTCGTGTTACTGTGAACGGCTCCTCTTTCCCTGCCAAGGTCGATAGTGGTGCCGTCGCCAATGTTATGTCTCTGAGCCTCTTCAAGAAGATAAGGTCTGGTGAGAGAGTCACTCCCAACGACTCCCTATTGCATGCCTACGGGGGAGGCGTGCTCGAACCTGTCGGCACGGCTACATTACTATGCAAGGTCCTGCAGGCCTCTCGGCCCCTCACATTTTATCTGCTGGACACTGACAATGTCACCCTGTTGGGCGCACGAGCGTGCCAGGACCTCGGTTTAGTCTCGTTCCACCGTGATATCCATCTGGTGCGCTCCACCTTGGACCCGCTTACAGAATACCCTGACCGTTTCGACGATATGCTGGGCAAGCTGCCCTGCAGCTACAAGATTGTTGTCGACCCGGGCGTTGAGTCCGTGATCCGCCCGCCGCACTGCGTCTCCTTTGCCATGAAGGACAAGGTGGAGTCGACTCTGCAACACATGGTGGCAACTGGCGTCCTCCAGGAGGTGTCTGATCCCACCAGGTGGGTCTCCACCATGGTGGTCTCGGCTAAGAAAGACAAGAGCGAAATCTGGATCTGTATCAATCCCAAGGACCTGAACCTTGCCATCCAGCGCCCACACTACCCTATGCGGACGGTGGAGGACGTCACTGCACAGGTTGGGCCGGCCACTGTCTTCTTGGTCCTCGATGCCAAGAGCTCCTTCTGGCAGATACCGTTGGATGAACGTTCCTCCCTCCTGACTACCTTCAGCACGCCCTTCGGCCGGTTCCGGTTCCTCCGCATGCCGTTCGGGATCAACTCTGCCAGCGAAGTCTTCCAGCGAACGATGGAGCAGATGTTTGCTGGTGTGCCTTGTGCCATCATCGTCGATGACATTCTGGTCTCCAAATGGAGACGTGGGTTCGAATCCCACTTCTGACACCATGTAAAATATTCAAGTCACACACCGTATCTTTACTACTTCTTTATTAATACTACACACAGACTGCTTCTCATAGCTGTTCGTGGTCTGTCACCGAAGCTAGAGAGAGAAAGAGAGGTGGGGAGGTTACAATTATACTAGTGATGTGGGGGGTGGTTTAGTAGTGATGAAGTCATTATGTTAAAGGCACATGCACAACCCTCTACAGCTCTGACCCTAATTTGAGAGTTTGGGGTTCATACTGCAGACATTACAGTTCCTTGAACATGGAGTTGTGCGTAAAGGCAAAGTTTTATACTATGATTCACACACTGTTCACGCTAAAATAATTCCACACATATTGTACCAAAAGTAAAGAGGAAATACTATTTACATGCACTAATGGGGATGGCAATACATTCAAACAATAAAACATCCTGATTTGGAATTATCATTGGGTCTAATTCTTCAAATACCCCCCTGCCCCACTTACCACCCTATCATGATTGTTAGATTAGCTGAAAGAAAAACAGAAAAGTTTCACCAGGATGTTTTTTTAGTTCAGTTTATTACTGTCACTCTTAGGGCATTGAGTATAGAAATTGGGACAAGATGTTTGTGAGACCAAAATTTGGGACATTGTGTTCACTTTTGGTCACTTGAGGATGGACATCTTGTGATTGAGGCTGTGCAGCTTAGGTTCACGAGATTGATCCCTAGGATGGCGGGACTGTCATATGAGGAAAGATTGAAAAGACTAGGCTTGTATTCACTGGAGTTTAGAAGGATGTGGGATCTTATAGAAACATATAACATTAAAAAGGACTGGACAAGGTAGATGCAGGAAAAATGTTCCCAATGTTGGGTGAGTCCAGAACCAGGTGCCACAGTCTTAGAATAAAGGGGAGGCCATTTAAGACTGAGGTGAGAAAAAAACGTTTTCACCCAGAGAGTTGTGAATTTGTGGAATTCCCTGCCATAGAGGGCAGTGGAGGCCAAATCACTGGATGGATTTAAGGGTTAGATAGAGCTCTAGGGGCTAGTGGAATCAAGGGATACGGGGAGAAGGCACGGCATGGGTTATTGATTGGGGACGATCAGCCATGATCACAATGCATGGCGGTGCTGGCTCGAAGGGCCGAATGGCCTCCTCCTGCACCTATTTTCTATGTCGCTACAGGAAGGATGTCATTTAGCTGCAAAGAGTACAAGGATTTACGAGGATGTTGTTAGGACAAAAGACACTGAGCTACAGGAAGAGTTTGGGCATGCTGGAATTTTATTTCTAGTGGTGCAGGAGGCTGAGGGGTTACCTTTGAGTATAAGATCATGAGGGAAATAGACAGGGTGAATTTTATTCCCTTACCCTGAGTCTTTTACCAGGGTAGGAGAATGAAAAGCCAGAGGACACAGGTTTAAGGTGAGAGGTACAAGCTTTAACAGGAACCTGAGGGGCAACCTTTCCACTCAGAGGGTAGTAGGTATAGGGAACGAGTTATCAAGTAGTTGAGGCAGACACTTTAAGAACATTTAAAACAAACACTTGGGCAGGTACATGGATGGGAAGTGTCTAGAGGGATATAGGCTAAATACAGACAAATGGGACAAACTTAGAGGAGCTACTTGGTTGGAATGGATAAGTGGACCGAGGGGCATGTTTCCAAGCTGTATGATCTAAGTATGCAATTCATTACTGTTTAAATGATCATTCATTTTCAAAATCTTATCTTAAAATCTGAGCAATGGTTACGGTGACACAAAGAGCCGAGGTTTAGGATCATAGAGCAGAAAACACTCGTTGTGATGTCAGGGTCATTGCAGGGGTGAGAAGTTTAGCATCTGGACCAGGTCTTACATTTCACATTTGACAGAAGGATCAAATGTTTAATCCACTTTACCCTATGTTATCCACTTTGATCTTGTTACATGCATAAGAATGAGTTCTAGATGCTAATCCTTCAGAACAAATGTGTTAAGCATGGTGATTAAAATCAGGTCTAGTCTACGAGGAAAGCATTTTATTCAGTCAATAAGTCAACAAAAACATTCACTTCACCCCAGTTGCTATATTCTCTTAAATTACATTTAGTAATAGGTGCAGATAAAATTTACAAGATATCCATACATACCATTTAAATAATCAGTAAATAAATGCTCATCTTATTGAAACTAAAAAATTGCATATTAAAAAATGTGTTAATCATGAGCTGGTATGTACAAATTAGTAAAAATATTACTTAGGAATAATAATCATTAATCTAATTACTTTAGTACATTTTTCAAATGTTATTCTGGTCATATTATTTAAATTATTGTGACATTGGAGAGTATGAGAAATAAATATATGCTAATTATTGATGTGCTCTTTAGAAACATAATACAATGTAAATCAGGGCTTTGACGCAAATAAGCTAAAGGGCCTGTCCCACTTAGGCAACTTATTAGGCGAGTGCAGGAGACTCTGCTCTCGCCACATGGTCACCACATGTTGGCAGGTGGTCTCTGGTGAGTCTCCTTCATGGTTGCGAAGAGTTCCCGCATTCTGGGAACTAGTCGCGGCCTCAGTATGGTCGCCCCCAAATTTTTCAACATGTTGAAGATTTTTCTGCGACCAACAATTGGTCGCCATGGAGAAAATCGATAATCCTAGGTGTCGCAGGTGCAGTTGTAGTGGGCTCGCCATGTATTTATGGGTAGTCGAGGTAGTCGTATGTAGTTTTAGTTAATCGCCTTTGCTGACCGGGCATTTTCATTGGCTCATTGGGGAAAAAAAACGTAAGCACGAGTTTTCAGAACCAAGAATAACCGACCGGTAATGTTAAATGCCCGCCAAACTTCACAGCTGTGTATCTTTGCCTTATTAAAAGTTGTCTGGCTTCTTAAAAGTGTCTCCACAACTTCTCCCCCCCCCCCTCCCCCCCCCCCCCCCCCCCTCTCTAAAAGGAACTCCCATACTCTCTCCCAGCCGTCACCCCCCCCCTCGCGGTGTGTGTCTGTATCACCTTAGAAAACATAGAAATTAGGTGCAGGAGTAGTCCATTCGGCCCTTCGAGCCTGCACCGCCATTCAATATGATCATGGCTGATCATCCAACTCAGTATCCCGTACCTGCCTTCTCTCCATACCCCCTGATCCCCTTAGCCACAAGGGCCACATCTAACTCCCTCTTAAATATACCTTGGCTTTGCATCGTGTGAATTTCAGACAGCACTCCCCCGCTTTCCCTGGCAGTCGCCGTTCCAGTTCCCGGTTTTTCAGGCGACTGCCGTGAATTTGACAGTCGCCGGCAATCCGCTGAAAAATCACCTAAGTGGGACAGGCCCTTAAAACTGCTGCCATTTATGGGGGGAGAAAAAGCTGGTTCATTACTTGCAGCTTACCAACTAAGCCAGGACTGTGACTGCTAATCTTTCCAAAATGAATACATCTCAATAGAATTCCCACCTCTTGGTTTAGGTTGGCATTTAATGTCAATGGGAGGTTCAGCATTTTTTGGAAAATAAATGTTAAGAAAGGTTACAGCATAGTGTGGCAATTTGATTCATCAAATTCCTGGTGCTGTTGTTTATTTCCAGGTCACACCCCACCTCAACAAATCTCAAACACCTTTATTACTCTTCTTAGAACAAAAAACTACACATCTTGCGACAATTCATCCTAATAGAGTAGTTCTGACCACCAGCTGGAAATTGTTCTTTCTTCAGTTCTTCATGAATAACTTAAATTTATGCCCTCACAACTTTTTTTCTTTCCTAAGGAACCCTTTCAGGTCAACGGCAAATGCCTGCAAGTCTAATAAAGTAAAGCCATCATTTTACAAGACCCATTTCATAACCACAAGACTTCTCCATCCCTAATGACATTTTAATGAATCCACACTACAATTTTCTGGTTGTTTTGATATTTTATGTGAATTCTTACATACAACATGTAAACTGTTCTTTGCACTTATGAAGACTTGTACAAGCTTTGAATATTTTTTTCCTGTGAAAGACTTCAAAATCTTCTAATAGCCAGTTTGCTTTATCCTCTTTCAACAATTTTTTGGTAAGATTCTTTCTATTTGTATAATTTAATTTGTATAATTATAGCTTGTTGCATTATTAAGTTTAACTGGACCTACCATCACTTTGCCCATCCTGCAATGTTTTCTTGCTGTCGCTAGCATTATCAATGCCTTCTCTTTCAGTAATTTTGTACTGGCTGGAGCACATATTTGGATAAAGTACATTTCATGCAGTGGGAAAAACTTAAAATCGGAAGCACTGAAGAGGCAAAGTAATTCCAACTATTCTTTTAATTCCAAACTCCATATTATGTAAACATGACATAATGCCCCTTAAAATACTCCTTATGAATGAAGCATCAATCACAGCTTTTTTGTTCAGTAAGGTCCATATTTGCTAGCATATTCTGTTTTGGTGGCAAGGTTCCACTTGATCTTTGTAATCATTTTTTTTGTGTGGCAACAATCAAAAACTCACAATCTTTTAAAAACCATATTGATTGTTCCTAAGTTTTGTCCATGCCACCTTTTATTGCAAACATTTTATCCGTCAGTTAAACGCAACCGAGACTATGGTTATGCAACATCCTAATGTAAGGTAAAGCCATTAAAGTTCAATTAATAGTCTGAGGGTCACCAATGAGGTGGATAGTAGTTCAGGACTGCTCTCTGGTTGTGGAACGATGATTCAGTTGCCCGATAACAGCTGGGAAGAAACTGAAGGGTCTCGACCCAAAACGTCACCATTTCTCCACATATGCTGTCTGACCCGCTTAGTTACTCCACCTTTTTGTGTCTATCCTAATCTCCTCTCCAGTCTTTAATTTAGTTTAGAGATACATCACGGAAACAGGCCCTTCGGCCCACCGAGTCCGCGCCGACCAGAGATCCCCACACATTAACATTATCCCACTTAGGACAATTTTTACATTTACGAAGCCAATTATCCTACAAACCCATACGTCTTTGGAGTGTGGGAGGAAACCGAAGATCTTGGGGAAAGCACATACAGGTCACGGGGAGAACGTACAAACTCCGTACAGACAGCACCCGTAGTCGGGATCGAACCCAGGTTTCCGGCGCTGCATTCACTGTCAGGCAGCAACTCTACTGCTGCGCCACTCTGACCGCCCATTCAAAACTGGTATTATACTTGTATCTGTAGTATCTGTGTGTTACATGTTGTAATACAAATGCGCCTTGAATCTTCTGGCAATCTGGGTATTTGGCATTGATGCAATTCAGCTCCACTTCCTTTCACCCTTCACCCCCTCCATTATCATCTCCTCCTTCCCTCTCCCCACCTCCAACCTATCATTTCCCAAACCGTTTCCAACTCTCTGCAACAGCACTTCATATCTGGTCCCCACTACAAGCTACCTGCTCTAATCTAATTAAAATCAGGAAAACATTCAGATCATTTTGCATCTGTCAAGTGGGAAATGATGACTTTCAGCCTGAATAAAGCATGCGGATTTAACACCATTAACTGGTGAAAGTATTGAAATACAAAGAAGAGCAATACAGGTCATAGTAAAGTTAAAATTGATTTAAATTGCTGGGAAGATTTAATAATCAGTTCACTTTCTTCTGTAAACTGCTCAATAAAACTACATGAATAGAGTCCCCCATAGTTCTGTGCATCACATCATCAATTACAATTACCATCCATTACCATAACATACATTAAACATTTATATTTTGTACAAATTTAGCACCTGGTGTAAAAAATACATAATTAAATACTTTACAATAAATAATGTACACTGATCAAATTTTTATTCCTGTAATAGATAATAGACAATAGGTGCAGGAATAGGCCATTTAGCCCTACGAGCCAGCACCGCCATTCAATGTGATCATGGTTGATCATCCACAATCAGTACCCCGTTCCTGCCTTCTCCCCATATCCCTTAACTCCGCTAGCCCTAGATAGATAAAACTCTCTCTTGAGATCTATAGAAAACAGCAGATAGGAGCTAAAAATTTCTGTTGCAAAAGACTTGATAGCTGAAACATAGCATGGTCACAATACAGTGACCTTTCTCTGCACCTTGCCCGCCTTAATGCAATGCATAGTTGAACTGATTCGCAAACTTTTCATGTTTTCTTTTGTCGATAAAGGCCATTGCTTCGGAGACTCGTTTGACTGAAGCTCTGCAAAGAGAAACAAATAAAAATTGGTATTGTTCATATTTAGAGTTTGCTCTTGTGACATTACTTAATTTGATCAGCACACATTATAGAATGTTAAAACAGCTTTAGCCCACACCTTAACTGCTGCAAAAATAACAGCGTCAAGACCACCTGCTGCAATGGACAAACTAAATAATTCAGGTCACACAGCCTTCAGTGGAGAGGTGAACTTAGTTCATGTTTCAGATAAATAAACGTTGGCCAGAATTGCCGGCCGAGATGCCACCCGAACTGCTGAGTATTTCCAGAGTTTGTTTATATTTCAGAATTCTCGCACTTGTAATATTTTGCTTTTGTATCAAATTAAATGGCTATTAGAAGCCTCCTTGGTGTGGGTTACGTCTTCAACTTTTTTTAAAGGAATGTAAAAATATGATGTCCTTCAGTTTAATTAACATTTTGGAAATAACTGTTGGATAAGTGTAATAAAGTGAAAGGAGTTCTGTTAGAAGATACATCTGCAGTCGTATTCAGGCCTTTAGAAGAGATAATGAATACTATCAATGTATTTCAAACAACTGGGGAGTACCAATTAGGGAAGAAGAATGGCATAGAAATTGAAGAAGCATATTTAAATTTGACATCATTGATTCAAAAATGACAACAAAATAATTTGCAAAACACTCATTACAGAGAGTCCCGGTGATAGATTGTGGAATGGGACAGTGACAGTAAATTTCAACCTGGACTGAAGCAAAACATTGCTGTTTTGGATCAGCCATCCATGATTCTTTTTGCCTTTCCATCGACTTCCATGTACGAAGTCCAACTGGAACATATAATGAATTGCTGATGTATGGTGAAAATTGGGTTATACATTTGTTTGGACGGCTAATTCACAGTTTTTTTAAATGCTGTAATTGCTATATGGTTAAAATCATAGTCATACAGCACGGACACAGACCGTTCGTCCCAACATGCCTGTGCCGACCAAGATGCCCCAACCAGATTAGTCCCACCAGACTGCGTTTGGCCCATATCCCTCTAAACCTTTCATGTCCATGCAAATGATTTCCCCAATATTGTTCTGTCTTCTTCCATGAATGGAATCAATGTTTTTTTAGATGGTCCTGCCTTTCTTAATACATCTCCCTTCCCCAAATCTTCTCATTTTACGCCCATATACCGAAAATTGGCGAGGCCACCATTTCCACTCATCTGCCAATAACCTGTAGTCCCAATAGCATCAATTTAGATCCCTTCCCTTATTGTGAAGAATGAATACTGTCAATTAACTTTTATATCTATAGCGTATTGCCGGTATTTCTTGGACCCTCAGTTACCGTGAGAAGTTGCTTTCTTGAACCAATGCAGCCCTTCTGCAGAAGGTAGCCCCACAAAGATGTAGTAAGGAAATTCCAGAGTTTGAATCCAGCAACCATGAAGCAATGGTATTATATTTCCAAATCAGGACAGTATGAAACTTGGAGGGAACTACATTGTTTATTTTCTTACGCCTGCTGCTCTTGTCCTCCACAATAGACAATAGGTGTTGGAGTAGGCCATTTGGCCTTTCAAGCCAGCACCTCCATTCAATGTGATCATGGCTGATCATCCACAATCTGTACCCCGTTCCTGCCTTCTCCCCATATCCTCTGACCTAGCCCTATCCAGCTCTCTCTTGAAAATATCCAGAGAACCGGCCTTTACCGTCCTCTGAGGCTGACAATTTCAGACTTACAACTCTCTGTGCGAAAAAGTTTCCTCATCTCCGTTCTAAATGGCTTACCCCTTATTCTTAAATTGTGGGCCCTGGTTCTGGACTCACCCAACATCAGGAACATGTTTCCTGCCACTAGCGTGTCCAAATCCTTAATAATCTTATATGTTTCAATAAGAAATCCTCTCATCCTTCTAAATTCCAGAGTATACAAGCCCAGTCGCAACATTCTCTCAGCATATGACAGTCCCACCATCCCGGAAATTAACCTATGTGCACTCCCTCAATACCAAGAACGTCCTTCCTCAAATGTATAAACCAAAACTGCACACAATTCTGCACCCTGTACAACTGCAGAAGGACCTCTTTGCTCCTATACTCAACTCCCCTTGTTATGAAGGCCAGCATGCCATTCACTTTCTTCATTGCCTGCTGTACCTGCATGCTTACTTTCACTGATGAACAAGTACACCCAGATCCCGTTGCACTTCCGCTTTTCCCAACTTGACACCATTTAGATAATAATCTGCCTTCTTGTTTTTGCTTCCAAGGTGGATAACCTCACATTTATCCACATTATACTGCATCTGCCATGCATCTGCCCACTCACCCAACCTGTCCATGTCACCCCTGCATTCTCATAACATCCTCCTCACAGTTCACACTGCCACCCAGCTTTGTGTCACCTGCAAATTTGCTAATGTTACTTGTAATCCCTTCATCTAAATCAATATATATTGTAAATAGCTGTGGTCCCAAAACCAAGCCTTGCGGTACCCCACTAGTCACTGCCTGCCATTCTGAAAGGGACCCGTTAATCCCTACTCTTTGTTTCCTGATTCCAACCAATTTCTATCCATGTTAGCACTCTACCCCCAATACCATGTGCCCTAATTCTGCCCACTAATCTCCCATGTGGGACCTTATCAAATGCTTTCTGAAAGTCCAGGTACACTACATCCACTAGCTCTCCCTTGTCCATTTTCCTAGTTACATCCTCAAAAAACTCCAGAAGATTAGTCAAACATGATTTCCCCTTCGTAAGTCCATGCTGACTCAGACAGATCCTGTTACTGCTATCCAAGTGTGCTGCTATTTCATATTTTATGATTGACACCAGCGCCGATGTCAGGCTAATTGGTCTATAATTCTCTGTTTTCTCTCTCCCGCCTTTCTTAAAAAGTGGGATAACATTAGCTACCCTCCAATCCACAGGAACTGATCCTGAATCTATTGAACATTGGAAAATGATCGCTAATACGTCCACATTTTCTAGAGCCACTTCCTTCAGTACCCTGCGATGCAGACCATCAGGCCCTGGGGATTTATCAGCCTTCAGTCCCATCAGTGTACCCAACACCATTTCTTGTCTAATGTGGATTTCCTTCAGTTCCTCCATCACCCCAGATCCTCTGGCTAGTACATCAGCAAGATTGTTTGTCTTCTCCTTAGTGAAGACGGATCCAAAGTACATGCTTAACTCAATGACAGAGGCTGTGAATTTAGGAGATGGCATTAACAACTCCTCCTTGCTAACCATCAAAAGCGGGGCACCTCAGGGCTGCATGCTCAGTTTACAGCAGGAGTCGGCAACCTTGTTCTGCATAGAGGCCGGGATGCATGTCTGTGAGCGGATGACGGGGCCACATTCATCACGTGTACACATGGATTCCATCCCATCCTGCCCCGGATGGCAGGCATCTAATCAAGTGTTCACAGAAGGTAGACAAAAATGCTGGAGAAACTCAGCGGCTGAGGCAGCCTCAAGCAATCCTTGAATGTCTCACCCGCTGAGTTTCTCCAGGATTTTTATCTACCTTTGATTTTTCCAGCATCTGCAGTTCTTTCTTAAATGAGCTCACAGAAGGTGCGTGGCCGTGCTGGCGGCTTTGCACAGGATGCGGTACAGCCAGAGCTCAGCCGCGCTCGGGGAAGCGCTCGGCCGTGCTCGGGGAAGCATTTGGCCGCGTTCGGTGAAGCACTTGGTTGTGCGTGGCGGGCCGGATGATTACGGGGGAAAAAATCCGCGTGTGGGTTGAATGATTTTGGGTTACAGGCTGCATTCAACCCGGGGGCCAATCCCTGGTTTAGAGATACAGCACAGAAATAGGCTTTTTGCCCACCGAGGCCGCACCAACCAGCGATCGCCAAACATTAACACAATCCTAAACACACACACTAAGGACAATTTACATTTATACCTAGCCGATTAACCTACAAACCTGTACGTCTTTGGAGTGTGGGAGGAAACCGAAGATTAAGGATGGAGAGGAATCTGCCAACAGACAGGAGGTGACACAGATGGCATCCTGGTGACACCGCAACAACCTGGAGCTCAATGCTCTTAAGACAGTGTAATTGATTATAGACTTCAGGAAAGCTCCCCCTCTGAAGGCGGGGAGGGGGTTGGGGAAACCGGCCCTTCTCTCCCTCAGGACCTGGCTCCAGTGAGACTCCCTGAGTCTGGTGCACCAGAGTCCACTCTGGGCCCAACTGGGGTTGGGATAGTCGCCCCACTGTCGATGGTCTTGACTCCCCAGGTACTTCTGGGAAAGGCCCCTCTGCCACTGGTCCCAGAGTTGGGACTGAGGTGGAGGGGAGACCAGCAGGTGGGGCAGAGGCAACTGCCACACAGGGTGAGGCGGGAGTATCGAGCACTAAGGGTTTGTCCGGGATGGGGATGGTGTCTCCATCTGCAGTGAGCAGGTGGACGGGGACTACTCGGACAATGAGTCAATGGATGTACTCGCTCCCCCCGATGCCACTCCACTCATTCCAGTGGAGGAAATCCAGGCCACCGAAGGAGCCCAACATCGGCCACGACTGGCCCCCCTCCAGTGGCCAAACCTACACAGGCTCACCAGCTCGCTGAACCTCACCCTCAGAAGGAAGGGGAGAGGCAGGTCGGTGAAGGGGAACAGCCGGCGTCAGCTCAGATCCTTCTTGGACGACCTGGAGAAGGGTGCCAAGACCAAGAGCAGCGTTGTTCCTGTTGAGGGTAGAGGGACCAGTGGAGCATCCCTTGTAGCCAGAGTCCAGAGGGCAAGGATCACAGCCACTCCACCTAGGGTCCGCAAGGGGAGGAGCGGCTCTGCTGTTAGTGACCGTAGGACTGGTGATGGGATCTAGGGATTAGCAGGGCTGAAGATGTCCTGGTTGCTCCTAGGCCTGACCAAGCTGGCTATCCGCGAGTCACTACGTCAGATGGTAGACGGCTTTGCCCGAACCAGATGCTTGCCCCTTTACCGGGGTTGTATAATAGTTATTAGAATATTTGTTACATAGTTGTTTGATGATTTTGAAACATGGTGGTGGGTCCACGGTGTGGTTTTTTTTTGGTTTTTGTATCGTGTTGAAATAAATTTAAAAAAAAAGCTGGTTACCAAGCTCACGGAACTGGGTCTCTGCACATCCCTCTGCAATTGGATCCTTGACATCCTCATCCACAGACCACAGTCTGTTCGAATTGGCAGAAATACATCTTCCTCATTAACAATCAGTACGGGAGCACCTCAAGGCTGCGTGCTCAGCCCCCTGCTCTACTCACTCTATACTCATGACTGTGAGGCCGGACACAGTGCGAACTCCATCTTCGCCGATGACACCACGTTGTTGGACGAATTACAGATGGTGATGAGTCAGAGTATAGAAGCGAGATCGTCCGATTGATCAAATCGTGCCAGCACAACATCCTGGCTCTCAATATCAGTAAAACCAACTTTGTAAGAGGAAGGATAAGGACCCACAATCCTGTTTATATCAACGGGACGATGGTGGAGAGAGTCATAAACTTTAAATTCCTGGGCGTGCATATTTCCGAAGATCTTTCCTGGATCCAGCACACTGATCCAATTATAAATAAAGCACATCAACAGCTCTACTTCTTGAGAAGATTATAGAGATTTGATACATCAGAGAGGATTCTCTTCTACTTCTACAGGTGTACAGTAGAGAGTATATTGACTGGTTGCATCATGGCCTGGTTCGGCAACTTGAAGGCCCAGAAGCGGAAAAGACTGCAAAAAGTGTGAACACTGCCCAGTCCATCACTGGCTCTGACCTCCCCACCATTGAAGGGATTTGAATTTAAAACGACCAGCTTCAATTGAAGATGTCACAATTGCTCGGCTAGCAGTGATAAGCTTCAATGAAGATATCATCCTATATTTCACGTTATTCACGATTAAAGCTTCAAAAATACCAACTTCCACACGAGTTTTAATGTTAAAATCATTCCTGCCAGTTTCCAATACACTTTGATGGGATTTTTTCAACAGGAGGGGAAGGGCCAATTGGTATTGCAGTTGGAACTGATGTGAGGGCAAGTGCAATTGGAATTTTTTTTTAAGTCCACTACTGAGGTAGGCCGGGGAGTGCTCGAATCTTACGTTCGGGAACGGGTTAAGTTGCATTGGGGGAACGGCTGAGTGGTGGTGGAATATTGCGTTGGGAGAGCAGACATATTCCGATTCACATTTTTCAATTAAAATCATTAAAATCATTCCTGCCAGCTTCTAACACACTTTGATAAAATGTTGCAACCCAGGAACATTCTGAACTTTTCACTTCACAGGAGGGGGAGGGCGAATTGCCATTGCAACACACAGGGAAAGTGCAATTGGATTTTTGTTTAAAGCCCACTACTGAGGGAGGCGGGGGAGTGCTGGAATTTTACGTTCGGGAACGACTTGGAGGACCATGCCTCCAGTGAGGGCTAAAGGAAGGGAACGGGTGCATTGGGGAAGCAGACCCCGATACCTATAAAAGTCTAATCTTGTACATGTGTTGTATGTGTGTGTATGTTTTGTATCTTCCTCAAAACGCTACGTGCTAGCGCTTAAACATTTACATATCCTGACTTACATTTTTGCCCTCCACGTCGTAATCAGGTTCACTAAAGATTTGATGCTATATTTCACGTGGTTGATGATTAAAGCTTCAAAAATGCCAACTTTAACAAGATTTTCACTGTTAAAATCCTTCCTGCCAGCTTCCAACATACTTTGATACAAAGTTGCAAGACAGAAACACTCTGAACTTTTCACCTCAATGGGATATCACAGCAAGTGCTTCAGCAGGAGGGGGAGCGCGAATTGGTATTGCAGCAGCCAGAGGAAGTACAATTAGATTTGTTTTAAGCCCACTGCTGAGGGAGGCAGGGGAGTGCTGGAATCTTACTTTGGGGGAACGGGTTGAGTTGGGGGACCACACCTCCCTGGGGGCTACGGGTTAGTGGTGCAATATTGCGTTGGGGAACAGGTTGACCTGGGGGACATTTTAGAAAAAAACACTACCACGTACGGCTGTGATTTTTGGCCATCTAACTCAGAGTCCCCCTCCGTTCATCAGGCGCCGAGGATTTTTCCCATTAATGAAAAATAAAAGTTAGTAGTGTTTAAAAAATGTTGAGGTTCTCTCTCATGTCAATCACTCCACGCCCCTTCTGGTGGGAGGGACTATAAAACCCAGAAGTGTGGGCATGGCTCAGTCTCTGCAAGATGGAGGAGGAAGAGGTCACGACTCGCTGTCTTTAGTGGCCTTGCACCCTGCTTGAAATGGCATGAAACTGTGCTTGAATTTGGTCGCCTTGTACCCTGCTTGAAGTGGCGTGAAACTGCACTTGAATTTGGTGGCCATTTTACTCCGCTTGAAATGGAATTTCAAGGAATAGCCATGAGTCAACTGCCAGCCCACCAGCCGTGAGTGAGCTGCCAGCACAACAGGCTTGAGTGACAGACGACAGCCCAAGAATCCATTTGGCCCACAATGTCCATATTCGCCCTCTGGAAACCAGATTCGTGCCCAATACTCGCAGATGTCCAATCGGAATGGCTGATGCTCGCAGATGTCCAATCGGAATGGATCCATTTGCATGTACGGCTGCCGGCTGCATTTGTTCCTTTGATTCATTGCCATGCCCAATCCACACGCTCAATCTCCGAGATCTTCTCCATTTCGATAGAGATTTCGCTTTTCTTTCTAAGTATCCGCTCCTCATTACATTTCGTCGTGTTGAAGTACACGTTTTTAATCAAATCCTTCTCTCCCCCCCCCCCCAAGTATTTCAAAAATAAACTGGCTTCTCCATTTACATGTCAGCTTCCAACACACTTCAAAACAAAGTTGCAAGACAGGAACACTCTGAACTTTTCACTGCTGCAGCAGGCAGGGGAGGTGCCATTGGATTTTTTTTTAATCCGCTGCTGAGGGAGGCAGGGCAGTGCTGGAATCTTACTTTTGAGAACGGCTTCAGTTCCATTGGAGGAGACGGGTGCATGGTG
The DNA here is from genome assembly GCF_028641065.1 of Leucoraja erinaceus. NCBI lineage: Eukaryota > Metazoa > Chordata > Chondrichthyes > Rajiformes > Rajidae > Leucoraja > Leucoraja erinaceus. The sequence goes on along the minus strand of NC_073377.1, from coordinate 11,962,962 downwards.
GAATACTGGGTTGGGGGATCACACCATTGGGGGAGCAGACCCAACGGGTCTGCACTTGGTCTAGTATATTACTAAAACTCTCATCTTGTTTGTTTCTATCTTTGTTTGTTATCCCATGTGATCCTGAAATTACGCCAAAACGATACACAATAGCGCTAAAATGTTGCACCACCTTAATCATAATTGTCCTGTGGTTGTTTTGTGTCAAGTTTCGTTCAGATTGATGTTATATTTCACTAGTTATTGACATTGCTAGATTTACAAAACACCAATTTGAGAAAAAAATCTTCCCTGTGCTTACAGCTATGAAGTCACAATGGGGTTGTAGCCCTGCTCGCAACATTGTTGCTATGCAAGTACACGGAGTCCTGCTAGCTCTAGCAGGTCCAAATGCATTTTTCTTAAAGTCACAATACACTGTATTTGTTTTAAAGTTTAAAATGAGGAGGGCGAATAAGGAGAAATGAGCAGCTCCTGCGCAGTTGGGGGCTATGGATGAGTGGTGGAATATTGCGTTTGGGTAACGGGTTGTGTTGAGGAAACGGGTGAGTGGTGGAATATTGCCTTGGGGAATGGGGCTGTATTGGGGGACCAGGCCTCCCGTGGGGGCTATGGGCGAGTGGTGGAATATTATGTTGGGGGAACGGGTTGCGTTGAGGGACCATGCCTCTTGTGTGACAGGGACCCAACTGGTCCCACTTGGTCCAGTATAAATATAAATAATAAACAAATATTACTAAAACTCTCATCTTGTTTGTTTCTATGTCTGTCTGTGAGGATTGTGATCCTGAAATTACGCCAAAACGGTACACGATAGCACTACTTTACTCACCATTGTCCTGTGGTGTACTGTTGCAAGTTTTGTTCAGATAGATGGTATATTTTACAAGGGGTTATGGAGGGAAGGAGTGACTGAGGGTAGAGGAAAGGTGAGTGAGGGAGAGGTGAAGCAGTGGAGGAGGAAAGGGGAAAGGAGGGTGAAGAGGAGGGGGAATGTAGGAAGATAGGGGTAGAAAGGATGGCGAGGAACACTTGGGGAGAGTTGCCGTAACTCGCATCACAACAGGGATCTCTGGCATCACAACGGGAACCCGTCAGCCAGCCTGCACAGTTGGGGGCTATGGGCGAGTGGTGGAATATTCCGTTCACGGACCACCCCTCCTGTGTGACAGCGACCCAACGAGTCCCACTGGTCTAGTATATATATGTATCTATATTATATTGCGGCGGGACTCGCAGATGTCCAACCAGGAATGAAACGGACGCAAAGTTTGTGTAATCAATCGGTCTTTAATGATTCTCACAGTACAGCTCCTTACTCCTTTACCTGGGCATTGCCCGACCTTATATACTCCCAGGGGAGCCCCATGACCTGCATCTCCCGTCATCGGGACACTAGACTCCCTCCTCCAGAGCCGAGGGTTCACACTCCGCGTGGCTCACCACCTGGTGCCGCCACATGACCCCCCCCGGCAGCGGCCCCACGATGTCCACGTGCATGCGGTCGAAGCACCGGTGAGGCACTGCGAACTCCTGAACCGGCGCCCGGACATGCCGATGCACCTTTGATGTTTGGCACGGAATGCACGCCCGGGCCCAGCGACCAATTCGCTTCCGCAACCTGTGCCACATGAACCTTGCGGCCATCATCGCCACCGTGGCCCAGATAGACGGCTGGGCCAACTCATGAATTACATCAAAAATGCGACGGTGCTAGGCCGCCGAAACAATAGACCACGGCTGCCCCGTGGAAACGTCGCACAGCACAGCACCGCCCGAGGGACCCAACGGCACGTTCTCAAGACCAAACCCGAGATCGCAGTTCGATATGCTGGCATCTCCTCGTCCACCAGCTGCACCGCAGCCAAGGCAGAGTAGTCTATTCCAGGGGGCCACGTCGAGAACGGCTGCAATAGCCGGGCTGGACAAGGCGTCTGCAAAAAGGTTACATTTACCGGCGATGTGTCGGATGTCGGTGGTGAACTCGGAAATAGACATGAGCTGGCGCTGCTGGCGGGCGGACCAAGGATCCAAGACCTTGGCGAAAGCAAAGGTGAGGGGCTTATGGTCTGTGAAAGCAACGAAGTCCCGGCCCTCTACCAGAATACCAGAAATGCCGTACCGCCAGGTGCAAGGCGAGCAGCTCCTAGTCGAATGCACTACATCGTTGCTTTGCCGGGTTCAGCTGGCAGCTGAAAAAGGTGAGAGGCCGCCAGTGGCCGCCGAACGACTGCTCCAACACGCCGCCAACCGCGGAGTCCGAGGCATCCACGGTAAGGGCTGTGGGGGCATCGCCCCGCGGATGCACAAGCATTGTTGCCCGTGCCCAGGCTTCCTTCGCCACTTCAAACGCCGCCATGGTGACATCGTCCCACTGTACATCCCGCCGCTTGCCAGTCAACAACTGGAAGAGTGGCCACATTATTCTAGCTGCCGCTGGCACGAATCGGTGGTAGAATGTTACCATCCCAACAAATTCCTGGAGGCCCCGCACTGTGGAAGTCCGCGGGAACTGGCGAATTGCCTCAACCCTGTCTGGTAGAGGCACTTCATCGTGTTGCGTCACCTGGTGGCCCAGAAAGTCGAGGGCACGGAGGCCGAACTGGCATTTGCCAGGTTTGATGACCAGGCCGTGCTCACTGAGGTGCTGGCACAATAAACAAAGGTGGGCACAGTGCTCCTACTGCGAGCAACTCGACACGAGGATGTCATCCAAGTAGATGTACAGGAAGTCGAGCACGATGTTCATTAGACGTTGGAAGGCCTGCACGGCCGTCAAAGCTGGCCCCTGAGAGGTGCAGGCGGATGTCATGCGGCATCTGCTGGAGGAACGTGTATTCGAAAAGTAAGCAGGGCCGATGGCAGCCCATGAGCGTGAGCATCTCGCTCATGAGGGCCGAGGGCTTCTGGTCGCCAGGCCCGCCCATGTCAAGGATGCACGCCAGTCACTCCAGGCGGTTGAACCAGAAGGTACGGAGCAGCAGCTCTTTGAGGCCATATTTGTTCAATGCTGGCAGATTGTCCAGGTATGGCACCACGCGACAGGCCATTTCATGGTCGAGCACGCTCACGACTTAGTGATAACTGGTTTCGTCGACCGTTATCCTGCGGATATAAAATTGGGACTGGACCTGCCGGAACCATGCCCGTGTTGCCAGGTCCATGAGGTTGGTCATTTCAAGGCAACGGCGTTCACTTTGGCCTTTCTCTTCCAGAATAACAATTCTGGACGTTGGGGTCACCAACGTGGTGGGACTCGCAGATGTCCAGCCGAGAATGAAAGGGGGCACAAGGTTTGTGTAATCAATCGTTTTTTAATGGTTCTCACAGTACAGCTCGTTACTCCTTCACCTGGGCACGGGCGTTGCCCGACCTTATATACTCCCAGAGGAGCCCCGTGAGCGCTGCACTGGCAGCAGCCTCTGCCGACAGCCTGTTTGTTATTTCTATCTTTTTTATTATTTTTAGTTAGTCTAAAGTCTTGTGTTGGGGGAAACTTTTACTTTTCTATGTGGGGGAGGGGGACAGGGTAAGGGGGAAACCGTCTCCTAGTCTCTCCCTGGCGGGGACGCGACTATTTCTCCGAGTCGCGTCCTCGCCCCCCACCTCGCGGCCTACCAGCTGGATCGGAGCGGCCTTTCCTGCCGGGGACCGGGAACCGGACCGGGGCTGCTACAGCGGCGGCGCAGCGCTGGAGTCACCGTGGAGCGGGCGATGCCTACCTGGGTCGCCGGTTGGAGCTCCGGAGCATTGGGCCGCTGCTCCAACATCGTGGAGCTCTGGTTTCGAAGAGCTTCCAACGCGGGCGGCGCTGATAGCCAACACGGAGTCCTGGGGCAGCAGTCTCCACCCGGCGCGGCTTGCGGACTTTGGAAGCCGCCGACTCCGGTAGGACGGGGCCGACTCTGGTGTCCACGCCGCTGAGGACGTCCCGCAGCCCCGACGTCGGACTTACAACACCCCGGCGAGCGGTCCTGAACATCGGGCCGCCCGTAGCGGCAACTGCGAACGGCACGGGGAGGCCCTGACCACGGGGAATAATGGAGGAAGAGACTGACTTTGGTGCCTTCCCACACAGTGGGAAACTCTGATTCTGCTGTGTGGGGATGTATTATGTTAAACTCTATAGTGTGTTGTGTCCCTTATTTTTTATTGTATGGCTGTATGGGAATTTCATTTCACTGTGCCATCTGGCACATGTGACGAATAAATGTATCTTGTATCTTGTGTCTTGTATCTTGACCTGCACCTTCCGTCACTGAGGCACTTGACTCCTCTTTCCAGAGCCGAGGGTTCGCACGGCCGCCACAATATATATATTATTTATTTTATATTACTAAAACTCTCATCTTGTTTGTTTGTCTGTCTATATGCATGTCTGCATTGAGTGTGATCCTGAAATTATGCCAAAACGGTATAGGATAGCGCTACAAATTTTGGCCCACCTTATTCAACGTTGCCCTGTGGTGTGGTGAATCAGATTGATGGTATATTTTACAAGTTATTCACATTTTAAACTTTACAAAAACCACTTTGACAAAAATCTCTTCCATTTGCACTGGCTGTTAGCAGCGTATGACTTCACAATGGGATCTCATTTACATAAACTTCCCATCAGCAGTGTTCCACCCCACAATGACATCACAATGGGATCTCATTTGCATTAAAAAAAAATCAGTTTAAAAAAAACACAGCAGCGTTCCACCTCACAATGACGTCAAGGGGGGTAGGGAGGTGAGAGCGGTCATGGAGGGAGAGGGGGAGTGACTGAGGGTAATAGTAAAGAGAGAGATGAGGGAGGTAGTGGGGGAGGGGAGGAGAAGGGAAAGAAGAGGGAGGGTGAAAAGGAGGAGATGCAAGTGCTGGGGATGAGGGGGGATGGAGGAGGATAGGGGTAGGAAGAGGGACGGCGAGGCGCACTTGGGGAGGGATGCCATGACTCGCATCACGACGGCGATCTCTGGCATTACAATAGGAACCCATGAATGGTGGAATATTGCGTTCGGGGACCAGCCCTCCTGTGTGACAGGGACCCAACGGGTTCCACTTGGTGTGTGTGTGTGTGTGTGTGTGTGTGTGTGTGTGTGTGTGTGTGTGTGTGTGTGTGTGTGTGTGTGTGTGTGTGTGTGTGTGTGTGTGTGTGTGTGAGAGAGAGAGAACTTGTGGGTATGTGTATATATACACACACACTGAACTTTTTTTTCTCCCTCTCATTTATGATATTGTTTACAGTGTAGTATGTTTACATATTCTGTTCTGCTGCAGCAAGTAAGAATGTCATTGTTCTTTCTGGAACATACGGCTCTTGACTCTCTTGACAATGTTTAGAACTTAGTATTCCTGGCAAAATCCAAGCTGGCCGTCAGCAAATAGGTGAGTAAGCTCCACATAACGGCCCTCTTGATGACATCATTTTGCTGATTAGTGCAAGAAGACTGAAAGTGTGAGAATTAGCTCGATTGGATTTGTCCTGCTTTTTGTGAACAAGACATACTTGGGCAACTTACTACATTGTCAGGTCAATGCCAGTGTTGTAAATGTACTGGAACAACTTAGTTACAGGCACAGCATGTTCTGGAGCGTAGATATTTTGCTACTATTCATCGCTACAGCTGGGATGTTGTCAGTAATGGTATAAATGATTATTAGCTTGCTCTGCCAATTCAGAAGACATTCATGAGTCAACTACTTGGATGGGTTTGGAGTGACATGTTGTATAGATGGGCAGGAGCAGATTGGCTCCCAATCATTAATCATTGTCTTGTTTCTTCCAGAATACACAAATTTAAATTCCAGAGCTACCATGCTGGGATTTGATCTTGCATATCTATATTGTTATTCCAACCCACTCAAAATTGGTAGCATGAGAAGATTAGAATATAAAATATAGGATGTAATGCTGTGGCTTTATAAGGCACTGATCAGGCCATATTTAGAATAATGTGAGCAGTTTTGGGCCCGATATCTGAAGAAACAAATGCTGGCATTGTAGAGGGTCCCAAGGAGTCTTACGAGAATAATCCCAAAGATGTGTAGGAAGGAACTGCAGATGCTGTTTTAGCTCAAGGATAGACACAAAATGCTGGAGTAACTCAGCGGGTCAGGTAGTATCTCTGGAGAGAAGGAATGGTTGAGGTTTCGGGTCGAGACCCTTCTTGAGACTGATGTCAGGGGAGAGGGAGAAAAGGAAATGTAGGGTGTGAAAACTAGACAAAGGGATTGGAGATCAAGGAAAATGTAGAATAAATTATTCTTAGCTGGGCGAAGATAACAACAAAGCCATCAGAGATAAAATGTAGTCGTTGACAGTAAGACCGGATCGGAGAACTGGGAAGGGGGCGGGATGAAGAGAGGGAAAGCAAGGGTTACTTGAAGTTAGAGAAGCTAATGTTCATACCGATGGCGTGCAAGCTGCCCAAGCAAAATACGAGGTGCTGTTCCTCCGATTTGCACTGGGCCGGTCACGCTGACAATGGAGGAGGCCCAGGACAGAAATGTCAGTGTGGGAATGGGAGGGGAAGTTAGTGTTTAGCAACCGGGAGATCAGGTAGATTTGGGCGGACTGAGTGGAGGTGTTCAGCGACACGATCACCGAGCCTGCTCTTTGTCTCGCCGATATACACAGTGCCCTCCATAATGTTTGGGACAAAGACCCGTCATTTATTTATTTGCCTCTGTACTCCACAATTTGTGATTTGTAATAGAAAAAAAATCACATGTGGTTAAATTAACTGTTTGGAACATCATTAAGAAGAGAGCACTGATGAGCTTACTAATCGCAAAGGGACTGGCAGGCCAAGGAAGACCTCTACAGCTGATGAGAAGAATTCTCTCCATAATAAAGAAAAATCCCCAAACACCTGTCCGACAGATCAGAAATACTCTTTAGGAGTCAGTTGTGGATTTGTCAATGACCACTGTCCGCAGAAGACTTCGTGAACAGAAATACAGAGGCTACACTGCAAGATGCAAACCACTGGTTAGCTGCAAAAATAGGGTGACCAGGTTACAGTTTGCCAAGAAGTACTTAAAAGAGCAAACACAGTTCTGGAAAAAGGTCTTGTGGACAGATGAGACGAAGATTAACATGCCAGAGTGATGGCAAGAGAAAAGTATGGAGGAGAGAAAGAACTGCCCAAGATGCAAAGCATACCACCTCATCTGTGAAACACAGTGGTGGGCTTGTTATGGCCTGGGCACATCTCCATCATCAAAGACCCTTACCACCCATCGCATGACTTTTTCACCATCCTCCCATCTGGGAAGAGGTACAGGAGCATCAGCTGCAAAACCAGCAGGATGCTCCTCAGCTTCTTCCCACAGGCTATAAGACTGTTAAATGAACTTTCCCCCCTGCCAAGTATCGCGCACAAACACCCCGCTGCCAGTCGGAACGGCTGTTGAATGTTATTGAATGTTATTAGAGGGTTAAATTGTTCATGACATGTATTTTAACTTTAATTGCTATTTATTTTGTAACGAAAACTGAATGGACACTGGTCGAGAAACGTTTTTTTTTGTTTCCTCTGAGTATGCGAATACTCATGACAATAAAGATTTACAATTACAATATGGTTGCTGAAGGTACTGGCTCACTTATCTTCATTGTTGATACAACTGCTGATGGCAGTAGCATAATGAATTCTGAAGTGTATAGACACATATCTGCTCAAGTTCAAACAAATGCCTCAAAACTCATTGACCGGCGGTTTATTCTACACCAAGACAATGATCCCAAACATACGGCTCAAGCAGGACTGTCAAGTTTTGTCAGAGCATTTCAGTATTCTAGTACCTGAAAATCAGTACTTTGCTGAGGAAATCAGTATTTTTACGCGGTGCCATTTTGCTGATTATTTTTTAAATGTGCAGTCATACCCTTGCAAGTGTACAAGAATGCATAACTTTGCTACCAATTGACGTCTTCTACGCACCTTACTTGACAGTGCATTCATTGGCATCTCTTTGTATACTGCTGTTTGGCTGTCTCCTGCTTTTGGATTGGATTGGATTGGATTCAATTTATTGTCATTATCTCATAAGAGACAACGAAATGGATTTTCCTTACAGTCAAGTAACATTAAAATAAATAATAAATAAAACATGTTAAAAAAAAAAGCACAAACTAAGAAATCCACGACACACCATAACCCCACAGTGGCACCAAAGTTGAGGAAGGTACCATAGTCCAGCCAGCCTCCCCGCCGGTCTTCCCAGATGTTCACCCGTGGTCGGGGCCTCCCGAGCACCCGCAGTCACCGCCATGGGCGGCCCGATCCTCAGGCCCTCACGCCGGGATGATGGAACACCGACGCCGGACCTCGACGGAGAACATCCTCAGTGGCCCGGACCTCCAGATCAGTCACCTCCCACTGTAGTCCGCGGCTCCCGAAGTCCACAGGCCGAGCCGGGCGGAGTCGCAGGACTCCGCGATGTTGGTCAGCGCCGCCCGCGTTGGGGGCTCCGCGAACCACAGCTCCGCGAGGTCGGTGCAGCAGGCCCAGCACCCGGGGCTCCAAACGGCGATCCCCAGTAAGTCACCGCCCTCTCCGCGATGTATCCAACGCTGTGCCGCTGCTCCTGCTGGAGCTCTGGTCGGCCCCGGCAGGATAGGCCGCGCCAATCCAGTAGGTAGGCCTCGGGGGGGGGAGGCCACGACTCGAATAATAGTCGCGTCCTCTCCAGGAAGCGACTGAAGGACGGTATCCCCCTTACCGTACCCTCTTCCCCCACATAAAGACATTGAAAAAAACACAAAAAACATTCTTCAAACATAACAAAAAAACAAAAAGATACCGGACTAAAGGCGGCGGCAGCTAGCAACAGCGCCACCGGATGTCCGAACCAGATGATGATGTAGAGCCATTTTGGAAGCCTCCCTCTTCCTCGCGCTCTCTCTCCCTCCTTCCTCCCTCTCCCTCCATCCTCTCTCCCTCCCCCCCCTCCCTCCCCGTTCCCCTCTCCCTCCCTCCCCCTCCCTCTCTCATTCACTTCCTCCCTCGCTCCTTCTCCCACTCTCCTCCCTCCCCATCCTCTCCCCCTCTCTCTCTCTCTCTCTCCCTCTCTTCACGCCTCCCGCTCTCCTTCTCTCCACCCCTCCCTCTCTCCCCCTTGAGCCCACACACCGTTCTGTAAAATCAATCCCAATGTAACTGCAATCCCACTGGTAACCTTTCACCATTAGGTTTATCCAGAATTCTACCACTGCCTGAAAAATAATCAATGGCTCAACTACCACTGAGAAAGAGAATTCCAAAGACTCATTGTTATACGAGAATTTTCCTGAACAGTCCTGAACAGTCTGTGGTTAAAGTGAACATTGTCAGATTTTAATAAAGGCCATTTTTATACATTTTGGTTTCACCATGTTGAAATTACAGCAGTGTTTATACATAGTCCCCCCCCCAGCTGCGCCCCTCCACCTGTCGGTTTGCCCCCTCGGTGGATGGCATGTCATTACAAACAGTGAGTCAGTCGGATCTGGAATAGGCAATCAGTTCCACTGGAGCTGCTTGTAGTCTTCCGGCATCAAAGGCCCTGCTGGTGGAGGGTGATGTGACTCAAACGGAGAGGTTTGGTGGCGGCAGGGGGCTGAGCGGCGGCCACTGGCGGGGCGCACACGGGGTGCCACGGCGGGCCGGGCAACATCTCCGGAGAAGGGTCTCAACCTGAAACGTCACCCATTCCTTTTCTCCGTGGATGCTGGGATGCTGCCCGTCCAGCCGAGCGTGCTGCAGCACCCCTGCGGGTAGGGACGGGAAACTCGGGGGGGGGTGCGGTCCAGCGGCGGCTCCGCAGTGCCTGTGGCACCGGTGACACGGGCTCAACCCGGGGTACGGATGAGGCGAGGGTCTGTGCGCGGTTCTCTTCCTGTTACACCCCGCTCTCCTACTACCTGGCACCCCTGTTCCTCAGATTAAATATTTTTTTACACATAAATCATGAATAAAGATAAGAATTTACATACAGTTTATGCAGCCAGCTCTCCATTCACTTTTTCTTTATAGCGAGTGACCTTTGACAAATCCCATGATTCTTTGCATTTTTCGGAATACCAAACTCACTTATTCTTCAGCAATTTGCAGTAAGGCTTTTACATGATAGTCCCTTGTGGCTGAATTCATATTTCAAGCAGTGTCCTTTCTCTAGACCTTTACTCTTGCATTTGTACCTTGCGTCTATGATTTTAGTTTCAGTTTTATGGAAAATGTAAATAATGTCACCTTTCACTTAAAACGCTCACCTTTAAAGTTGAAATAGGCAATCAATAACCTAAAGGTGTTATGCCCTTCATGCAAATGTACACAATAAATCTGGTTTTAATCAACTGTCTTTATTTTACTGGGATATAAAAATGTCCTCATCCAGTCTTTCAAACAGATATCAAGCCACACAAAACATGATTATTACTGTAGCCATGGTTGGTTTAGGAATGATTAGTTTGAACAAAACTGAACAATAAATAACCAAACGGAAAAACCTGAATTCAATAAAAATTGTAATTACTCAAATATGAGTTTCTGAACACTGATTTCCCTTGCAGCAGTTCCAGAAAAGATCAATACTTTAAGCTATGTAATTCCTTGAAAATACGTTCTGTTAATGAAAGCACACCAGGACACTGCACATTTAACAGCATCATATCTATCTTCAAGACCTGTGAAATTTGGAAACAGCAGAGCTGCAGCCCAAATATGTAATTCTTAAGAGGAGTCTTTAGCACTAATTCAGTGGCCTTGGCATGTCTTGGTGTGTAATATTAAGTCTAGCATCAGCATCTCCTCGCCATATGGTGCTGCAAATGAAATGATATCCATCTCGGCCTTGTGCAGCCATTCACTAAATTCTATTGACAGAAACAGCAGGATTTTATTACTTGTTAAAATCACGTCTTCTTCTTTTTTTTGTGGCAAAAAGAATGGAAAGTTAATTAACCCCCAAAGCACTCTAACATAAAACGTTGCATTTTGTAGGCATTTTATATTGTACATGTACTTTTTTCTAGTTAGGTTCTGTGATGAACAGAGGATTATCCAGTTAATATGTCTGTGAAGACATTTGCCCCATTACAATTCTGCCTGAACATGCACATAGGGCTTTCAATTAACCAAATGATTGCACTTGCAACAACACTGCATTCCCTCAGTACCTGCACTGAAATGCCAACACTGGTAATTCTTTTCACAGCAGAGGGCCGCAGGTGAGTGGATTGAAATAGGAAAACAATGCAAAATAGTGTTTTTTTCATTGAAAGAATAAGAATGGGCAATTTTAACCAAATGGTACTATTAAAACATAGAATATAGGTGCAGGAGTAGGCCATTCAGCCCTTCGAGCCAACACCGCCATTCAATACGATCATAGCTAATCATCCAAAATCAGTACCCCGTTCCAGCTGATTTCCGATGCAGAAAAACAAAGACCAGAAAGCGTACAGGTTTATGTTTGCTAAAGACATTTGTAGAGTCATACAGCATGAAAACAGGCCCTTCAGCCCAACTTGCTCATGCCGACCATGATGCCCCATCTACGCTTGTCCCAGCTGCCCATGTTTGCCCCATATCCCTCTAAACCTTTCCTATCCCTTTGCCTGTCCAAATGTTTTTTAAATATTGTCATAGTTTGTGCCTCAACCACCTCCTCTGGCTGCTCATTCCATATAACCACCATCTTTTGTGTGAAAAGGTTGCCTCTCAGCTTCCTGCTAAATGTTTCCCCTATCACCTTAAACCTGGTCTTGATTCCCCTGTTCTTGGTGAAAGACAATGCATTCATCCTACCTATTCTCTTCCTGATTTCATACACTTCTATTAGATCACCCCTCAGCTTCCTACACTACAAGGAATAAAGTCCTAGCCTGCCCTAATACATCAGCCCCCCCACCCCGAGTCCTGGCAGCATCTTCATAAATCTTCTCTGCACACTTTCCAGCTGACTGGCAGGGTTCAGTTGGGTGAGGTGTTAAAATGGCAGTTTTCGAACAATAAAGTATTAGAACAATATCCAGGAGAAAGGAAGCTTTGCCAAAACTTTGTACTGAGCCCCTAACATGGATGCTATGGATAGCTCAGAAGACCAAGTGACCGTAAAGAACAAAGGACATTTACTGGAATGGATAGAATGAAACCAGGGAAATAAATACATCAGCTGCATTAAAAAACTAGAAACAAGTATGTTTGTTCTACTTAAGAGTGAAGAGGTCGAGAAGATTCGAACAGGAAAGGTTTAGTGGGATACCATTGGGCCCCATTCCCCAAACACAACATTCCAGTCACCCGTTCCCCCAACACAATATTCCACCACTCACCTATAGCCCCCAACTGCGCAGGCGCAGCTCATATCCCCTCAAACCCCCAACATTCCTTCCCCCTCTTCTTCACCCTCCCTCACCTCTCCACTCTCCTCTTCCACTCCCTCCCTCCCCTTTACCCAACCCTCAGTCACTCCCTCCATAACTCCTCCCTAACCCCCTAACCCGTTGGGTCCCGTACCCCCAATGCAATATTCCACCACTCAACCATTGCCCCCAACCTCGCAGGCGCGGCTCATTTCCCCTTATCCCCCTTTAATTTAAAGTTCATCAGTGGCTAACGACACAGATTTATGGTCATTAGCAAGCGTACCAGAGTCCATGTACTTTATTTTGATATGGGAGACCTGATAGAAATATATAGTGCTATGAGAGGTATAAACAGGGTGGACAATCAGAGACTTTTTCCACCAGGGTAGAATTGTAAAGATTAGACGGTATGGCTTTAAGATGAGAGGGGCAAAATTTAAATGAGGAAATGTGCAGGGCAAGTTATTTTTTGTTTTACTCAGCTGCTGCCTGGAAAGAACTGCCAGGGGTGGTGGTGGAAGCAGATACTATAGCGGCTTAAAGGAGGCTTTTAAATAGGCATAGGATCATGCAGGGATTGGAGGCATGTGGATCACACACAGGCAGAGATGATTGGTTTTACTTGGCATCATGTTCAGCACGAACATTGTGGGCCGAAGGGCCTGTTCATGTGCTGTACTGTTCTATTTTCAGTACACAGTAAGTAATGATCTGGAATGCATTACGTGATCGGTTGGTGGAAGCAAGATTCAATAATGGTCTTCAATAGAAAATTGGAGAGAATAAAATGTGCAAAATTACCAGTGACACTAACTGAACAACACAGTCAAAGAGCTGGTGCTGGGGTGAATGGCCAAGTTGCCTCTTAACATGCTCCATCATTCAAGAATTCTGCAATTACGGTTGCAAAATATTGTTGGAATAAAATCAGTGACAAAAAAGGTAAATTATAGTCTACATAATCTTTTTATTAATTAATGTTTAACTCCCAAATTAGTACATAATTGTAATTAAAGTAAAGGAATGAAAGTGCTGATTCAATTTCAAATTAAATTATCTGAACGCACCATGAGAAATATATGTGCTATATGTGGAGATAAACAAGAAGCAACTTTTTTTGTGCGCTAAATTCTGTACTCGATCTTCCAAAATTTGTATAAATTGAAGTAAATGAAGCTGCATTTCACATGATCATAAACAAACAATGACTGTATTTGTAAATTTAGCACAACCACCTATTGCTATGAAAGGGATACAAACAAGAGGCATTACAAAAATAAAAAATAAAAAACACTGGACCATGTCCTTACTTGTTGAACACTCGTTTCTCCAGCCTTGATCGAGATGTGTTACTCTCCTGTTTCAGGTCAGTGAGATTTGGATACTTTTTCTTTTTTCCTTTTCCTTTTTTCCCTTTTCCCTTTCGGTCATATCTTGAAGAGCCAAGATCTGCTCCTGTGGCAGCTTCAATCTCACGCATTAATTCTGGATCTCGCCAGTCTGTCCAGGAAGAAACACCAATGAATTTACATCAAGAGTAAATATGATGCTTGCTTTTTTAATTTCAACCCTGATTCAACTTCAGAGACATTTGTACACATTCAAACTATTAAAATTGAAGTAAACAACAAGATAAATAAAAATAGTCAAATACAAAAATAATTAAATTATTAAGATTTAAACCTTTTATCTTCTCTTTTGTCGCAAAGCTACAGGACGACAATCAATGAAAAGACATCTCCGATCCATTTTACAGCTGAGTGGAAATAAACTTTATTAGAAAAATAGGAGCCAAGATCAACCATTCTGAACACCGAGACGAAAACAAATAGAAAAAGGAAATAGTAGGAGGAAAGGGTGAATGAGTTCATTAAGTGTTAATCCGTAAGTGGAGGAATTAAGAGCAAGGCTGCTTTACCAAAGGGAACTGAGGGAATGCTCTATGTTCTGTTTCACAGAGACATGGCTCACCCCCAGCTCCCCAGACTCAGCGGTCCAGCCTGAAGGTTTATCTCCATCCATCGCATGGACCATACACTGGCACCTGGGAAAGAGAGAGGGAGCATCTGCCTCATGGTCAACTCAGCGTGGTGTTCAGACGTGGCAGTCCTATCCAACACCTGCTCTCCACACCTGGAACACCCGGCTGTGAAGTGCCGTCCCTTCTACCTACCGAGGGAATTCACCTCCATCATCACCCTCCCGTCTACATCCCTCCCCAAGCAGATGTCCATCTGGCACTGGGGGAGCTGCATGCCATGGTCAACAAACACCAGACGGCTTACCCCGAAGCATTTACCACCATAGCCAGGGATTTCAACAAAGCCAACCTTAAGAAATCGCTCCCTAACTTTCACTGCATGTCTCCTGCAGCACCAGAGGACCAAACACCCTCGACCACTGCTGCACGACCATCAAGGATGCCTATCGCTCTACGGTGCTCTACCATACTACGGTGCTGCTTCTTCCTGCTACAGGCAGCAATTGAAGAGCGCACCCCCAGAGGTGAGGATTGTACAGAGCTGGTCGGGGGGCAGAGGAACAACTCCAGGACTGTTTGGCGTCTGTAGACTGAGCAATCTTCAGGGACTCAGCTGGTTACTAAGCTCTCAGATCTGGGTCTCTGCGCATCCCTCTGCAATTGGATGCTCGACTTCCTCATTCACAGACCACAGTCTGTCCGTATTGGTGCAAATGTGTCATCCTCGATAACAATCAGCACGGGAGCACTTCAAGGCTGCGTGCTCATCCCCCTGCTGTACTCATTCTAAACTCATGACTGCGTAGCCGGACATAGTGCAAACTCCATCATCAAGTTCGCCGACGACACCACTGTTGTGGGACGTATCACTGATGGGGACGAGTCAGAGTATAGAAGTGAGATCGACCGATTGACCAAATAATGCCTGCACAATAACCTGGCTCTCAACACCAGCAAAACCAAGGAACTGATTGTGGACTTTGGAAGGGGTAGGATGGGGACCCACAGTCCCGTTTAGATCAACGGGTCGATGGTGGAAAGGGTCAAGAACTTCAAATTCCTGGGCGTGCATATTTCCGAAGATTTCCCCTGGTTCCAGAACTCTGATGCAATTATAAAGAAAGCACATCAGCACCTCTACTTCCTGAGAAGAATACAGAGAGTCGGTACGTCAAGGAGGACTCTCTCGAACATCTACAGGTGCACAGTAGAGCGCATGCTGACCAGTTACATCGTGACTTGGTTCAGCAACTTGAGCGTCCAGTAGCGGAAAAGGCTGCAAAATGTTGTAAACACTGCCCAGTCCATCATCGGCTCTGATCTCCCTACCACCGAGGGGATCTATCGCAGTCGCTGCCTCAAAAAGGCTGCCAACATCATTAAGGACCCACACTCATCTCTCCGCTGCCTTCAGGTAGAAGGTACAAGAGCCTGAAATCGGCAACATCCAGGTTCAGGAACAGCTTCTTCCTCACAGCCATCAGACTATTAAACACAACTTCAAACAATCTCTGAACCATAACAGCTTATTGCACTTTATCTGTTTATTTATGTGTGTGTATATATATATATATATATATATATTCTAATGGTATATGGACACACTGATCTGTATTCATGCCGCCAATGTTCTGTTGTGCTGCTGCAAAGCAAGAATTTAATTGTCCTATCTGGAACAAATGACAATAAACTCTCTTGACTTGACTTGCTCTGATACCAATTTGCAACAAATAATAAATAGGCAAATGCTATAAATCTGAAATATTGCAGAACATTTGGCAAAATATCTGAGCAGGTTTAAGTTTATTATTGTCACATACTGAGGTACTATGAAAAGCTTTGTATTGCAAGCTATCGAATCAAATCAGATAATACTATTCATGAATACAGCAAGTCAAAGTACAAAGAAGGATAAGTCGCAACCTGGCCACTCCCTCGTCTCCCCTCTCCTATCAGGGAAAAGGTATAGAAGTGTGAAAACGCACACCTCCAAATTCAGTGAAAGCACGCAACAAAAGCTTTCCAGTGTCCTTCAAAATTCCAGTGGATACAAGCCCAGACAGACACATTATTTCATCATATGTCAGTCCCGCCATCCCGAGAATTAACCTGGCGAACCTACGCTACACTACGCTACAGGGCCCTGTACAACTGCAGGGGGACCTCCTTGCTCCTAAACTCAAATCCTCTTGCAATGAAGGCCAACATGCCATTAGCTTTCTTCACTGCCCGTACCTGCATGCTTGTTTTCAGTGACTGATGTACAAGCACACCCAGGTCTTGTTGCACCTCCCCTTTTCCTAATCTGACACCATTCAGATAATAATCTGCTTTCCTGTTCTTGTCAACAAAGTGGATAACCTCCCATTTATCTACATTATACTGCATCTTCCATGCATCTGCCCACTCACCCAACCTATCCAAGTCACCATGCAGCTCCACAGCATCCTCATCGCAGCTCACACTGCCACCCAGCTTTGTGTCATCCACAAACTTGGAGATGTTACATTTAGTTCCCCCGTCTAAATCGTTAATATATACAGTATTGTAAATAAGTGGGGTCCCAGCACTGAGCCTTGTGGCACCTCAATAGTCACTGCTTGCCATTCTGAAAAGGACCCATTTTTCCATACTTCTTGCTCCCTGTCTGCCAACCAGTTCTCTATCCATGTCAATACCCTACCCCCAATACCATGTGCTCTAATTTTGTACACTAATCTCTTGTGTGGGACCTTGTCAAAGGTTTTTTGAAAGTCCAGATACACCACATCCACTGGCTCGCCTTTATCCATTCTACTTGTTACATCCTCAAAAAATTTGAGAAATTTAGTCAAACATGATTTCCCCTTCGTAAATCCATGCTGACTTTGACAGATCCTGTCACAGCTTTCCAAATTCAAAAGGAGTAAAATATGCAAATAAACAAAAATATAAATACAAGACATGGATTGGAAGTGGAATAAAAGGTCAGAATATGTGGCATGGAACAGGGAACGATTGGAAGTGAGGGAACTGGGAAAGATAAAATCAGAAAACCAGAGAGGTAAAGGGAAAGAAATGCTCAAGAAATTGGGAGCAATATTATGGAATCCAGAAAAAACGTGAGTGTGAGGAATAACCAAGAACAAGGAGGAGTGTGGAATTATTATTGTAAGAAGGGGAAGTGTGGTGATATGTGTAGTGGTTAGGGAATGTGGTGGTGGAGGAAGGATAAAAATTGCAGTATAAATTAGAGCACACCATCTCAGAATAAATAAGTGAGGGAACTTATTGATTTTGTTACAGGTATTCAAGGAATTATCTGCCAATGATAATAAAACCTGAAGACGAACTGAGGATGTTTATCGGGATGCCATCAAAAGGAAAGACCAGTTATACAAAGAGATTGGGGAAATTTCATTTTTAGTTTAGAGTTATAGCTTGGAAACAGGCCCTTCAGCCCACCAAGTCCTCGACGACTTGTAATTACCCATACTCTAGTTCTATCCTACGCACTACAGACAATTTACAGAAGCCAATTAACCTCCAAACCTGCCCGTCTTTAGAGCGCGAGAGGAAATTGGAGCACCTGGCGAAAACCACAGGGATAACGAGCGAGCACGGGACAATCTCCGTACAGACAGTACCTGTAGTCAGGATCAAACCTGTGCCTCTGGCACTTTACTGCTGTACCACCCCAAGAATCTGAGATTGTTCTTGGAGCTGTGAAACTTCAAGTGTAATAGAGTGAGCAAAGAAAACGTTCCTTTCGCATTGGGTCGATCATTGGAATTGTAGATTCAAAATAATTGGCATACAAACCAAACTGTGCTTTGTGTCGTATTTATGGTAAAATCTTAAATGCAGGGTTAAAGCAGATTCCAGGGCAGCTTGCAGGTATTTGATGTAAATGCAGGGTTTTGGGGAGAATAATGAAGGAAGACATTAAGGAGCTCTTTCAAAATAACAGGTTGAAAATCATGTCAGGATAGGTAAAATTGATGTAATGTATATTTGAGCTTCCATCACCTCACCAATGAACACAGGCACATGCAAAATCTGCTCCTTGGATTTCAGGAAGAAAGGAATGAACTGACATTGTTCTATTTACAGTCTGCACTTGGATAGATACTGCGATTCCCACAGGGTTAAATCAGCCCTAAATGTCTTCTATAAATGGACTGCAGTGAGATAAGGCGGAAGAGAAAGTGAGGAGTCCATGAAGAAAGTTGTTCCAAAAGATTTATTTAACCTTGAAAGAGATTAAATACAAAGTGACACAAGTCAAAAAATGAAACTATTAATCTATGATTAAGACCAAAATAAAGCACAGTTAGGCACAAGACCTTCCAATAACAACAAGGCGGTTTCAGCTTAGAGTTCCATGAATGGGACACTTGTGTAAATATGGCAAAAAATACTGGGGCCCAGTCAGTATGAAATGAGCATTTCAACAAAATGAAAGACCAATTTAAAAGCCTTTGAAAAGAAATCAATAGTGTGCCAAGGAAGAACAGTCTTTAGAGCCTTGATGGACCCTAAAGCTCTTCATATAGTGTTGCTGACTTTACTGATGGTGAAAAAAATTACACAGTTTGAGAAGAAAAATCAATACTGTAGTTAGTAAAGCGATGCTATTTCACATCTGACTGGCCAGAGGCCTGCCTTCCCGCAGTTGTCCTGATACCTGTTTGTTAACAAGTCACTAAAGGTTGAAAGACCAGATATTCTTGAGTACTGACACAAAAAATAGGTACTTAATTTGCTCCCATGTGCGAACCACTGAAAAGGATGAAAGCTTTAGATTTGTAGGTCACTGTGCTTTATCATCGATTCATGCTATCAATACCTAAATCATCATTACCAGGGGTATTTGCATCACATTAAAAAGGCTTTATGTAAACACTGAAAACTGGGAAAGAGTCAAGTGATTTAGAAAGGATCAGACTGGAGGAAGCACAACTGTTCAACGCACATTCGCTGCTGTCATTCCCAAATAGATTGTAATACTGTTATGTCTAAGTTCATTCACTGTGTCAAACGGTATTTGGGATTCAATCTATTTTAAAATGGAACACTGAACACTTCAAACTGCTGAATTCCGACTAAATTCCCGGTTCAAAGCCACCTGGAGGCAACCAGGCAGCTACAGCAAGGATCACAGATCATGTATGTGCCTACCAATGTGATTTTAAAATGAGCAATATTTAGGATTGAAAGTCAAAATCTAGAAACGTGCATTGCACAACATTGAAATTATATGACCGCTGAGCTACAATAAACAGCAACAGCAAATACATGCCAAAGTCAAATATTTTTCAGGAGTTATATGGCGTTTCCAGTGGACAGTTCCCATGAAACATTCCCAAAATTATTTTGTTTATGCATTTTTCTGGCTGTCTAATTATTTGAAGTGTCGACATTGGGGACAATTTCAACTAAGAAAAAATACCGTAATGCACATTTGTACTGCAGAACAGCACAACAGAAGATTTGGCAATATAAATGCATAATTGCAACAATCTATTTGCAGCATAAAAGAAAATGTGTTAATGCCCGAAATCTGGAAAGATTCTGCTGAAGGGTTCACCAATTGTTCTCTCCTTTGCATTTAAAGTATGTATCAATATGCCCCATATATTCACACTACATCCATCGCATATTTGATTTAAAGATAAGATTGAATGATCAAAACACCTAACACAAGTTATTGGTAAAATTTTAGCGAGCAATGCAGTTCAGTGTGACGATAAGAGTGTAGAAATTTAAGCTGCCCTGACACACTCGTGGGAATGGCTTATTTAAGGTGTGGCCTAATTCTTACATTGGGAAGTGCTGGGAATATACTATAGGTCAGCCAGCTTTATTCATGTGACAGAAATTTTAAAACTCTTACAAAAGAACCTGAAGATTTAGCATTCATTGTATTGGGTAAAACTGTATTTCACAATTGAAATTCATCAATTTAAGAACTGTCTTAGTAAATCTAATTTCCCTCCTTGTTTCAGATTTGTCTGATTTATATTAAATACAGAATTCTTCAAATATCAATGAGCCCTGGCTCTGCAATGCAATCTGAAGAAACTTAAGCTTGGTCATCCGGATAATTGGACCTCGGTTTTTTTTTGCCGGGGGATGGGGGAGGAGAGCTCCAACAGGTAAAGACCTGCTCATTCAGTGATTCAGACTTAATAAAACTCCTGACCCTACGATGCTGTGGGTGGTGCATTCCTCAGTTTTCTCTGGGCTTTGAACCACAGCAGGAATGAAGTTTTAGGCTTGACGAAAGGCAACGTGCCCACGAGGGAAGCCAAGCTGCTGGAAGAGAAAAACTAAAACAAGTTGTGCTGAAAGCATTCGTTTCTAATCTGCTTTAAGACCAGGTGCCACATCATAGATGGGTCTGGCCTTCTGATGCTGACTTACAAATATTAACAGGTGGAGCCTACAATCAGTGAGAACTGACAAAAAGCAAAATGTGTTGGAGGCTGCACTTCATTTTGCTGTATGTCACCTAGAATTGAAGATACATTATTAATCAAGAGAATTAATAAAGTTAAAAAAGTAGTTGGAAAATAAAGGAGAAATGGAATGCAATCCTCTGATCATTTTTTGTTTCCTTCAGCCCCAGCGCTTTTGATAAGCCAATGAAAGCTGGTCAAATAAACTAGGCTTAAAAATAGAAAACAATATGATATTCCAAAATGAGTTTTTAAAGCACATTTTATGCTTGGTATGGCATGGATTTTATCTTGAAATAAAAACTGACCTGAACATTTATTAAAGCTTAGCAACTCTCAACCTTAGTACTATTTTGCATAAAATAGCTACTTCTTCTGGCCATACAATGCTTCAGGCTATTTATTGGCTTTGAAATACTTTTAGTAGCCTGAAGACCAGAAAGGTGCATTGTAAATGCAATTCTTTCATTTTATTTCCAGCTCGTCTTTATTTCTCTCAGCCTGCCTTTATATTAATCTATCAATCTCAGCCCTTACAAATAAAAGAACCATCATTTTCAAGTTAAGCACAAACCACAATAACAACTTAAATTGTATTCATATGCTGTGGTAAACCCACAAATAGTTTTGCTTTAATCGTGTCATCTACTCGATATATTTTACCTAATCACATTTGTTGATGTTGTTGCTTGTTATTAAAATTAACCTGCATGCTAGAGTGTCTAATTTGCCATGACTAATATATAACAATGATTGAATTCTAAAAATATGAAGATCTGTTCTGTCACTTCTGATAAAGCAATGAATTTACGTAACTTGGTCGACTTTCTTCCATGCTCTGAGGGAACTATTCTCTTTCTTGTACTTTGCACTAGTGGTAACAAAATTGTGCATGCAATAGTAGTCTCCGATGAAATTCACACACCTAATACACAAAAAGTTGTCATTCTAATTTCACATATATTAAGTGATAAATTCACATTTGAAGAAAGAAAAATTAAATCACATCCATACCAGTTTCTTCTTCTTGCTTTCTTCGTTTTTCTTGCTCCTGTCTTTGAATATCTTCTAGATTCACAGGATTTCCTTGAGCATCTCTTGAGATAATTTTTCCATGGAAAGGGCACTATGTATAAAATGAAAACAGGACAATGAACAAACATTGCTGGACGTTATACCTTCTAATTTAATACAATATCCAAATGTAATGTGCACATGAACACATACATTTTGACTCCGAATAATAAAATAAACATCTTGAGTATTGTGTCTAAAAGCTTGCCCAAATAAGGCAACATTGAGGGAGGGAAACAGAGAAAGACAGAGAGAGAGAGAATTGACAAGGGAAGACAGTAATTTATGTTATCTATAAAGCAAGACCTTTGACAAGGTGCTGCATGGTAGGCTAGGCCAGAAGGTTAGATCACTACTCTTCCTCAACTTCAATTAATTATTGAATTTACCCTTGTAATGGTTTCCATTTCCACCATTTCTTTTGGGAAAGCAAACTCGGCTCCTGTGCAAATACATTTTCCATTAACTTCTCTTTCTTTAAAGTTTTAAAGTTATAAGTGTTTGCCGTGGAATTGCTCATCAGAGAAAACTATTTTTATTCATTCTTTCACTAACTGTCACTCTTTAATGGCCATCCTTAGCCTGCAGTACTTTGGTGGAAACTATTCCAGTACATTAGGTGCGACCAGTGATGCAGCAGTCGGTCTGACAGCTCCTGTGAGACGGGTCTAACCCTGACCTCCGGTGCTGTCTGTGTGGAGCTTGCAAGTTCTCCCCACAACAACATAGGTTTCTCTCAGATGCTCTGGTTTCCTCTCACATCCCCAAAAACATGCAGCCGTTATTTGGTGAATTGGCAACTCTTGCAGGGTAGCGTGAGAATCAGTGTGTTGATGGGCAAGGAAGAAAATAGGTTCTAGGGAAATAAATGAAGGAATGAGACCGATAGGAATAGCCCAGGACCAGGCACAGACCCTCTGGGCCAAATGAAAACATGAAGTCTCTTTTCATTGCTCTCATTTCTCATCTATACAAACACCTCGACCAAATTGCTCTGCGCACTGTACTCTATGGCTTTAATGAACTTTGATAAGTGAGTGCAACTGTTGCTGAACATAAATTAATTGTTATTTCTTTACTATTGTGGATGCTTTGCTCATTCCAAGTTTAAAGCTAAACATTCCTAGAGAAACCCATTAATAAAACCCCAAATTCTAGTCATGGCTTTTACTCTCCACGTGCTTACTTTCAGGTTTGCTGTAATTGAAAAACTGGTTTCTTCCGTTTATTCGCATTTTTGCATGCCTTCCCAAGAAATGGATGTGAAATGTAGAAATGTATACTTAGTTAAGCTCACTATTACTATAGTATAATATTTAAAATCTAGAGAGAACCGTAGGAATAAATTTATTTTCAGATATGGTGTAACACATTGTGAAGTTGTTGCCCGCAACAACAATGAATTTCGATGAGGACATTAAGTGCTTAGTTAGTATCCACAGCAATACAAATAAGACAGTGGCAGGTGCTGAACACATATACAATTTGGACACACCTATTACAAAGATTTTCAGCATATCACTGAAAATGACTGGAACAAATGTAAAAAAATTAGTGCACTTTATAGCTGAAACCAGTAAGCAGAGCGAGAAAGCGTGCAACAATATTCAATGACCTAAGACCCTTATTAGGAGAAAGTAATTTCACCTAATATATAGTGCTTTGGAACAAAGGTGTGAAATTACAACAAGAGTGACAATCGAGCATCTTGAAAAGTTGATCTCACGGCAAATAGTATCAAGGGGATTGCAATATACAGTGACTCTTGCATTCTTGGTGAGAGTTAATGGTGCATAACATGGATCAATTTTCCATTTTTACAGCACTTGTTTCCCTCACCAATGACAATATTTCCCCTGAACTGCTCAGAAAATGTTGGCTTAATGCTTAGCATCAAACAGAGTTAAGCTTTCAAGTCAACAACTCACAGTATAACATTTGGTCAGTTAACTTTATCAAAATCAACTTGGGTATGAAACCTTTATTAAATTCTAAAGAGCTTGAGACCCAGCATCTTGAAAATTTGTTTTTTTTCCTGATTACATCATTAAAGTCAAATGTTTATGAATTGTTGTTTGTAATATGAAATGTTGCCATTTTGCATAGGCTGTGCAAATATAGCATATAACCCTCATCCATGTAGGCTTATTGCAAATGCAGTCTTGGCATGACTTCAATGATTCAAATTTTCAAGCCCAAAATTACTTCACTAACATTTCACCTTTTTCGATGTAGATACGAGGTCTTTTAGCCTGCTACTATCAATTCACAAAGCAGATAAAATTTTTATGACTATTTTCCTTGTTTGAAATAAAGGGGATCTTATGCACATCATTGCCAAATTAAGTTTATGTGCTGATTTAAACACTGAATACAAACAATGGCTGATGAAATTGTTACACACGACTCATTAAGCTAGTTCCAGTGCAGTATCTTTGCAAATAAAAGACTTCAGGGATATTCTTGAGGAAAGGCTTCAGCAGGAATATGCACAGACAGGATTTTCAGCAAGAAATTTATCCTTGATTAGTGGTGCTAGCACACTATGAAAATTCAATTACATAATATTGTTTTTTTCAGTGTTACGCAATTGAAAATCAAATTTTCCTCGAATTTTATGGTTGCTTCCTGCTATTTGGAATTTTTGACCAGGCATTCCTGGACCAGTCATCCTCATCAACCTTTGGCAATAGTTACATCGGAAACACACCGGTTCATGCCAGTAACCTTCAATGCGTTTCAGGATGCGCATGCACTTTGTTCTAAGAACACCTATAATTGGGCACTACATTGGACAATGTAGGTTACCATTTTACTTGCAATGCATAGCATGACGTAACCAGGAGCATTACAACCCACATCCTCGCCTCCAGCCTTTCTCACCCTCCACTGGACAGAGTTCCCCACAATCCACTCATCTCCAGACAGCCTCTTCCAAGCCCTCTATTACGAGCTGATTTAACAACAATCTCCTTGAAAATTTGCAAACCATCATTCCACCATCTTCCTATTAATCAGCCAATCCACCTCCCCCAATTCTTTATCAATCTGTTCATCTGCCAATATATTTCCAACGAACCCCACCAAAGTCAACTCTTCCTCAAGCCTGCCTCTAAGAAGATAAGTGGGGGTGGGGGGCTTGGAAAGTATGGAAAGACCACAGCAGTCAGTGGTGACCTGCTTCTGAGTATTCTAATGGGTACAGTTGAACTTCCAGGCCACCATATAGTTTATTTTAGAGATACACGACAGAAACAGACCCTTCGGCCCACTGAGTCCACACCGACGAGCAATCCTACACACACCAGGAACAATTACAATTTTTATCAAAGCCAATTAACCTACAAACCTGTACGTCTTTGGTGTGCGGGAGGAAACTGGAACTCCAGGAGAAAACTTATGCAGGTCCCGGGGAGAATGTACAAACTCTGTACAGACAGGAACTGTAGTCAGGATCTAACCAGGGTCTCTTGTGCTGTAGGGCAGCAACTACTGCTGCTCCACTATGCAGCCCCAAGTTGTGACATAACATTTTACTCTGACTCCAAAATTCAGTACAATGGATTTCAATGGGTCATCAATTTCAGGCCCATAGAGTCAAGCAGCACGGAAACAGGCCCTTCGGCCCAAGACATCCACGCTGAACAACATGCCCTATCTAAGATTGATTCCCCAACTGTGGGCAAAAGTCTCTGTGCATTCACCTATGACACTCATGATTTTATACACTTTTATAAGATCACCCCTCAGCCTCCTTCGCTCCAAGGATGATATTCCTAGCCTGACCAACTTCTCCCTATATCCCAAACCCTCGAGTCCTCTGCAACACCCTCCTACATCTTCTCGGCACCCTTTCCAACTTAATGACATCCTTCCTACAGCAGTGTGACCAAAACTGAACGCAATACGCCAAAGGTGGCCTCATCAATTTTGTGTGCAAGTAACATAACATTCCAACTTCTGTACTCAGTACCGTGACTGATGAAGGCCAATGTGCTAAAAGCCTTCTATTCCCCGCTATCGAGGAAGAGTATAATTTACTGCCAATGCCACCATGCAACTCTATCTGACCAAGGATATTCTTCCAGGCAACTTTTCTAATGCTGTGAGTCAAACCCTATTTACTATTAAGGTATTTATATTCATTGCTGTGTTCTCTCGTCCACAATTCAACTGTTGCCAGCACATTTCATAAATGCTTAAATACTGTGGAATGCAGAAACTCTGTGAAATTCCAACATTTAATGTTGTTATCTGGAAATACTGCACAAGGAGAGGCAAATGTAAAATCTCACACTAGTCTATTGCTGCTGTTACCTATTAGTAATTCATATTTTACAACAATGTTGATCTGCCAGTCAGTCTGTTAAAAAAAGACTGATAAATATTTATGCAGCAGTTTTCATAAAAGCCTTCTTCACAGATAAAAACTATCCTTTCACTCAAGATGTCCTGTCCCATTTCAAATTTGGAAGATTTTTCATGGATGTAGCAATTCCAGATCTTTTCAAGAGGTAATGTCTCCCAAATGTGTAATATGCTGTCTATCAAAACGTTGCTTATGAAAGATATCAGTCTTTTAAGCTACATTCAAATTACACAGCATCAAATTTCATATAAACTTCTTCCCATCCATTCAGCATTTGGGCAAATGTTATTTAAATAGCATAATATGTTTTAGCTATCACCAATTTCAATTCCACATCTAGATACAGAAGGATTACAGCAATGACATGTTAAAGCTTTTTACTAATAACTATAAGCTCAAATTTTGCAGGAAATCTGCCAGCAATTTTTGCATCCAAATGTTGGCAATACAACATTTAAGTGTCAAAGTAACAAAATGCGATTGCACATATAAACATGCAATTCCTGACGACTAATATTTTTTCCAACTGAGCACCCCTCGTGTAGTCCAGTGCTGGTGGGGAAAGCTATGGTAGTTCCCCACATCTACTGCAAGAACAATATCTCCTTTCATTTGGATAGACAATAACCAAAGTAGGCCTCAATTTTTTTTTTTCTTTCGCCGTATTTCAATTTATGGTTTTTAATGTTTTTAAGTAATTTACATGAATCCAATTTCTTTCAATGTTTACATCTTCAAAAAAGTGAATCACGAATTGAAGAGACGATGGTTCCAAGGAACTTAAAACATGCTACAGATATGACTGTGGTGTTGTTGATGGTGAGTGGGGGGGGGGGGGGGGGGGGGGGGGGGAGCTCTCCTAAAATCTATCAATTCCAACCTAAGAGCTCCAGGTTGTTACAAAGGCACCAGGAGGCCAGCTGTGTCACTTCCTGTCTGTAGGCAGATTCCTCCCCATCCTGGATCAGTCCAATCAGGGTTGTGTCGTCCGCAAACTTGAGAAGCTTGACAGAGGTCTGTGGAGGTGCAGCCGTTGGTGTAGAGAGAGTAAAGGAGAGGCAAGAATACGCAGCCTTGCGGTGCTCCTATGCTGAGGGTCTACAGGTCCAAGATGTGCTTTCCCAGCCTCACATGCTGCTTCCTGTCTGTCAGGAAGTTGGTGATCCACTGACAGAGGGGTTCAGGCACAGTCAACTGGAAGAATTTGGAATGTAGTCGCTCTGGCACAATGGTGTTGAATGCAGAGCTAAAATCTACAAACAAAATCCTTGCATAAGCCCCCTGGTGGTTTTGGTGCTGGAGGATGAAGTACAGGCCTTGGTGGACCTACTTCTCTTGCCAGACAGGTCAATAACCAGGGTTGAGGATAACTTGCAGGGTTGGAGATGAGTTAATGACAGTTTCAAACAGTGTTTGAAAAATTGTGAGGCTGAAAACCTAATTCATAACAGCTCCCAAATGCCGGACATCCATAACAAGGGCAGCAGTGAATGGAAACAGCACCACCTGCAGGTTTCCCATTAGGTGACATGTCATCCGAACTTGGAATTACATTGCTGTCCTTCTTATGAGCAACTGGGGATGCACATTGTCATACATGGTTTACTGGAAACAGGTTGTACATAATTA
Organism: Leucoraja erinaceus; assembly: GCF_028641065.1. Classification (NCBI taxonomy): domain Eukaryota; kingdom Metazoa; phylum Chordata; class Chondrichthyes; order Rajiformes; family Rajidae; genus Leucoraja; species Leucoraja erinaceus. The sequence goes on along the minus strand of NC_073377.1, from coordinate 11,935,129 downwards.
GCTGAGAGAGATTATCAAGATAATTTACTTTAAATGATATTGCTTGAGGGCTGAATACTGTGCAGGAAACTGAGCAATCCTTGACTTCTTCAAAATAGTGCCATGGAATATTTTATTCCCATCTTGGAGGGCACATAACGCCTCAGTTTAACATGCCATCTGCAAAGCAGCCCCTCTGATGGTATTCTCATTATTTCATTGTGGTGTTAGCCTAGATTATGTTATTAATGTTTGTGAGTGCGTTTCAATCAACAAATTTTGTCTCAAATTACCAAGACTCGAGGGTGTGAGCTATAGGGAGAGGTTGAATAGGCTGGGTCTCTATTCCATGGAACGCTGGAGGATGAGGAGGGATCTTATAGAGGTGTACAAAATCATGAGAGGATTAGATCAGGTTGATGCACAGAGTCTTTTGCCCAGAGTAGGCGAATCGAGGACCAGAGGATATAGGTTCACGGTGAAGGGGAAAAGATTTAATAGGAATCTGAAGGGTAACTTTTTCACACAAAGCATAGTGGGTGTATGGAACAAGCTGCCAGAGGAGGTAGTTGAGGCTGGGACTATCCCGTTGTTTAAGAAACAGTTAGACAGGTACATGGATAGGACAGGTTTGGAGGGAAATGGACCAAGCGTAGGCAAATGGGACTAGTGTAGCTGGGACATTGTTGGCCTGTGTGGGCAAGTTGGGTCGAAGGGCCTGTTTTCACACTGGATCACTGGACTCTAAATACAAGTGTTCCATCAACAGGGTATCCCTGTTGGATCTCACGGATGCTAATCATTTTAACCTCTCTTCCCAATCCCATACTGACCTTTCTGGCCTGGGCCTCCTCCATTGCCAGAGTGAGGCCTCATGCAAAGCAGAGGGACAGCACCTCATGTTCTTCCCAGCTGCTATCAGGCAACTGAACCATCCTATCAACAACTAGAGAGCAGTCCTGAGCTACCATCTACCTCATTGGAGACCCTCTATCTGTAATCGGACTTTGCCTTTCACTAAACATTATTCCCTTTATCCTATATCTGTGCACTATAGACGGCTCTATTGCTGCCGGTGGTGGGATCCCGTTGGTAGACAAAGCTGGAGAAAATCAGAGGGTGAGGCAGCACCTATGGAGCGAAGGAATAGGCAACGTTTTGGGTCGAGACCCTGCTTCAGACTGATGTCGGGAGGGATGGGGGGGGCGGGAAAGAGAAAGGAAGAGGCGGAGACAGTAGGCTGTGGGAGGGCTGGGAATGAGAGGAGAAGGAGGGGGAAAGCAAGGACTACCTAAAATTGGAGAAGCCAATGTTCATACCGCTGGGGTGTAAACTACCCAAGCAAAATATGAGGTGCTGTTCCTCCAATTTGCGGTGGGCCTCACTCTGGCCATGGAAGAGGCCCAGGACAGAAAGGTTGGATTCGGAATGGGAGCGGGAGTTGAAGTGCTGAGCCACCGGGAGATCAGGTTGGTTATTGCGAACTGAGTGGAGGTGTTGTGCAAAGCGATCGCCAAGCCTGCGCTTGGTTTGACCGAGGTTGATCATACGCTGAATAATCCGACCAGATTTTTGTTTTGAAGTGGAAAGAGGTAATAGAAATTGCATTCATTGTAACATGTAAAAAGTGATGAGATACTGTACTGTAATTTTGCTGCATGTCATTGTGATATATAAGTTATGTCTTGATTGGTGAATATGTTTAGTTTGCGACTTTATTTGAGGCAGAAATAATATGTGAATGTTTCATTGACCATAATTCCGACTGGTAGCTACGCACTTCGTCCGAGCACATTATTGCACGCGTCATGCTTAAATGACCACCTAAACTGTCATTTGGCAACCAAAAAAGCTGCCGAGGTTGCCCAGCTGGCAACAGGGGAAAAAGATAAGTGAGAGCCCTGTACATTCCAAGAAAGCTCTTTACTCAATAGTCCAGTACTAGATAGACAAGATAATGGACTTCAAGCAAAAAAAATTTCCATTTGAATGAGACATGGTGTTGAAAGCATGATTAGATGATTGGGATAATATAAAAACCAGGATGTCAGTAATCCAACAATACAAATATCAGTGTGGCTTGTTAGAATGTTTTCCAATCATTTATTGCAGGTTGGGTTTTGAAAGTGGTGAGGGACTACTTTTTATTCCAGTCTCCTAATACTTCACAGAGGCTTCTCTGGGAGCAAAAACAACTCTAGTTTCATAACCAAACAAAGATGATTGCAATTTGTACCTTGACCGAGTTGGGGTTCATTACCTCAAGACAGATGGCTGTGGAGGCCAAGTCAGTGGATATTTTTAAGGTGGAGATTGACAGATTCTTGATTAGTAAGGGTGTTTGGGGTTATAGGGCGATGGCAGGAAAATGGGATTGAGAGGGAAAGATAGATCAGCCATGATTGAATGGCGGAGTAGGCTTGATGGGCCAAATGGCCTTAGTCTTCTCCTAGAATTTAAAAACTAAAAAAATTATCACACATATTATATTTTAATTAGCAAGTCTATTTGACATGTCCAGAGTCAATGGATAATATTAAAATGCTTAATTCAGCCTCCTTCACATTCCAGGTATTGATCATTCACTCTCGTATTTTACAATAATCAGTGACATTCATTTGAACCCTGTGCATTATAATTTTGCATATTCTTGGATTTGATGCACTGCTTTATGTGTCCACATATCTGGAGTTTACGTATGCTCAGCATTGCTAATACCTGCCTGTCCGTATCTTTGCACAAATATAACTATTTCTCGGAATTTATGGCACAGGGTGTTAATGCTGCAAACCTGGGTGACACATTACAGCTTATCAGATATGGGTTTTAGATTTTTTCCCTTTTACTTAATTTGTTCAATTTTTACATGTATGCACTCATGTAATTTTAAATTTGCTGCATCACTACTCTGTGGACAGTCATAAGGCCAGGTAGGATTCAACTGTTTATTACAAACATTAACTGCCTCATATCATATTTTTATTCCAATGCTGCAGTGATACAATAATGCTCTGAAACATGCAATTTTAAAACAAACCTTGAAACGATCCTGGCGTTCACAAAGTTTTCCATTGGGCATAGGTGCTTGGCATTTGTGCTTTACAGGTTCAAACTTCCCTGCAAAGGTTATGTATCTGGTTTTCAGCAAGGTTGCCACCTCCTTGTTTTCAGACTCATCCTCCGTTTCTTTAGGCCCCCAGAATCGATGCGGAATATCAATTCTAATAGATACACACAAAAGATAAAATCCTTCCAGCAGAGATGCATGACACTAGTTTTCATTAACGTGACAACTATAATTTGTTATATTGCAAATTAAATTTTGAAATTCAGTGGTTTCACGATGCAGTTCAACAGCATTATATTGTGCCATACAGTAGCATGGAGGGATACATTCTACTTATCCATGGGACCCAAGTCATCAGTGTGGTCACAATTTAGATTTTACAGCCAGAACAATCCTTCAAAATTAATTCAATGGCAGTGAGGTGCTTTGCAATGTTGTGGAAGAAATCATATAAATCCAAGGCCTTTATTCTAACTCCATTGCTGTTAATGGAGGTAAATTAACAGATGATAGTACAGATTCAGACCTAAAACACAGATGAAGAGTTACACGTAAAATGCTAATCTGTTTTACTCTATTGATTAATCGATAAATTTGCACCACAATGTATAGAGGGCAGGGGGTGGCACTTACTGGGCATAGAGCAGGCTTGGATTCAATGTGATGAATGGCCTTGTTTCATGATCTAACAATTCTGAGATTCAGTAATACTGCATTTTATACATTTCCATTATAGTACGAAAAATCTATATTACCCATTTCAACTCCACATTTAATCAACATTTTTTTTCCTAAAATCTAGAAATCCAGCACTGGGCTCATGAATGTATCTGACTACCATTGGTTAACAAAGGGTAGAATGTCCTCTGGTGGCTATATGGATACATTGCACAAGAAAATGAATCATTTACTAAACTGTACCATTTAATTTACAATTGTTTCTGACCAGAGATGTAGATGTCAAAATGTGACTAATTTCTATAACAACTCTTTCAAAACAATGAACAGCAAATATAGATGCTGCAACATCATATTTGACATGACATCTCAATCTCTTGTAGTTAATGTCTCCCATCGTTAGCAGTGTTACCATCAGAAAGATCAATGGCACACTTTTTTGGAGCTCAGGCATAAATGGGAATAGGACAATCAAAGATATGCGAGCCTCAAAATTGGGATTTTAAAAAATATATACTTTTTTCTAGTTAAGACAATCAAAGATATGCGAGCCTCAAAATTGGGATTTTTTTTGAAGATGTACTTTTTTCTAGTTTGATCTTGGAGGATTGGACTAGAAGAAAAGGACCGGACAGAAATAGGGCATTGCAGTGTCACACAAAGGACAACTATGGAATGTGTTGAAATAAAATTCATTGCTCGATATCAGCTGTAATCATGCCATGCAATATCAGTAACAAAATTATGTACGCACATTATTATTATTTAACTGATAAAGCAATTCTAAACGGGCAAACAAATCTGTATGACTTAACATTGTGGGGGAAGATTTCAACACATTATAGTTTATCCCAGGTTAAAATGGGCAAATGGCCACTATGTATTGGAAGCAGTCTGATTAAATCATCTCAAAACAAATAATTTTAATTGTTACATTTTTCTTTTCATTTTGACCAAATGCCTTGAAGATATATCTCCACATATAATCATGGCTATATTGGTACAAGAGTTTGGTATTAAATAAAAATCTTCGAACATATTGAACAGGAGAACGTAGACAGAGAACCGCCTAACCTCAACCCTCTAATATCAGGCAATCTAAAACTTCAGTTTCATAAAAAATTCTATATTAATGGAATTGATCTATTTCCCATTGTTGCAAACAACTTTATCTTTGTGAACTCAGACATATGTTATTACGTAGAGAACATCACTTTCATTATCTCCAATACTTTATACAAGCTGTGACACTTGAAAGCAATCTGCACTTGATTTGATGAATAAATCTATGGAATTGAATTCACATTGAATTTGTCTTGGATATTTCACATTGTTTCCATTCTAGCGTTACTCAACATTATTCCCTTATGATGTTCATACACACTGTAAATGAATCAATAGTAATCATGTATTGTCTTTCTGCTGACTGGTTAGCACACAACAAAAGCTTTTCACTGTACCTCTGTACATGTGACAATAAACTAACTGAACTGAATATTCCTCATAATTCTTATCAAAAGTCCCAATCCTTTTCATTAAAGCAAAGAAAAAGATGCAGCCATATCAAATATTTATGTTAAGCATTTTAAACAATTCATAAGGATTCTAAATTGTATGCAAGCAATAAAGACAGGGCTGTTATTTTAATTAATTACAAACCATCAATTAAAGAGATTGTCTTGTCAGTTTACAAATAAAATCTCTTTTGTGGCCTCCTGTTGTGGACCAGCTGCTGTGATACTCATAGACAATGGGGTCTGTTTGATTACCGCTGGCAAGTTACAAGTACGCAGTTGAGGTTTATTTTCTCGCAATTCTGTAAGAATCAATTTTTATTCCATATCTCAATTCTTTTGGGAGTGATTTATGAATTCCATAATGGTAAACCTATCTATATCTATCCATATACTATTAAACATCTTGTTGTGTGTGTGTGTGTGTGTGTGTGTGTGTGTGTGTGTGTGTGTGTGTGTGTGTGTGTGTGTGTGTGTGTGTGTGTGTGTGTGTGTGTGTGTGTGTGTGTGTGTGCGCGCGCGCACATGTTATTGTATCTTCGCCAAAATGGTACACAGTAGCGCTGACATTTTTGCAGAAATTTACTCAGCTTTTTTCCGCCGTCAGTCTTATCAAGTTTCCTACAGATATGATGTTATATTTCACAAGTTATTGATATTTAAAGTTTAAAAAAAAGCCAACTTTGATACAAAATAATAGCTGCCTTTGAGACGGAGACTCTTCAGGCGGCTTCCAGTGATGATGTCACAATGCCATCTCACAGTCCTCCAATCACAATGGGATCTCATTTACACAAGCTGCCGTGAACATTCCGACAATCGCAAATGACATCACATTGGGACCTCTGCTGCCAATACACAAGCTATGAGAGTTGACGGGATGGGGGATGGGAGGAGAACAAATGTTATTTAAACATTGTCTTTAGTGGTGAGTGCGAATCTATGGGGAGAGGTGAAGGAGGGAGTAACTGATGGCAGGGAAAAGGAGAGGGAGGGAGAGGTGACAGACAGACAATTGTATCAGCAGATTCAAGGGGAGTAAGTAAGGAGAGTGAGATTTTTACCCCCCCAGACCCCCAAACGGAATATGAGGTGCTGTTCCTCCAATTTCCGGTGCTGCTCGCTGTGGCCATGGAGGAGACCCAGGACAGAGAGGTCGGAGACGGAGTGGGAGGGGGAGTTGAAGTGCTGAGCCACCGGGAGGTCAGCTTGGTTATTGCGGACCGAGCGGAGGTGTTCGGCGAAACGGTCGCCCAACCTCCGCTTGGTCTCACCGATATAGATCTGCTGACATCTAGAGCAGCGGACGCAATAGATGAGGTTGGAAGAGAGCAGGTAAACCTTTCGCACCTGGAACGATTGCTTGGGTCCTTGAACAGGGGGGAGGTAAAGGGACAAGTGTTGCATCTCTTGCGGTTGCAAGGGAAAGTGCCCGGGGAGGGGTGGACCGAGAGGGAAGGGAAGAATTGACAAGGGAGTTATGGAGGGAGCGGTCTTTGCGGAAGGCAGATATGGGGGGAGATGGGAAGATGTGGCGAGTTGTGGGGTCACGTTGGAGGTGGCGAAACTGACGGAGGATTACTTTTTGTATGTGATGGCTGGTGGGGTGAAAGGTGAGGACTAGGGGGACTCGGCCCTTGTTGCGAGTGCGGGGATGGGGAGAGAGAGCAGTGTTGCGGGGTAGGGAAGAGACCCTGGTGCAAGCCTCATTTATGGTGGAGGAGGGGAACCCCCGTTCCCTGAATAGTGAGGACATTTCAGATGTCCTGGTGTGGAACGCCTCATCCGTGGAGCAGATGCGGCGTAGACGGAGGAATTGGGAGTAGGGGATGGAGTCCTTACAGGAAGCAGGGTGGGAAGAAGTGTAGTCCAGATAGCCATGGGAGTCAGTGGGTTTATAGTGTATGTCGGTTAGAAGTCTATCACCTGCAATGGAGATAGTGAGGTCAAGGAATGGTAGGGAAGTGTCGGAGATGGTCCAGGTGTATTTGAGTGCCGGATGGAAGTTAGTGGTGAAGTGGATGAAGTCAGTCAGTTGTGTGCGGGTGCAGGAGGTGGCACCAAAGCAGTCGTCGATGTAGCGGAGGTAGAGGTCGGGGATGGGGCCCTGGTATGTATTGGTGAAGATGAGGGGGTGAGGGCCTCGACGTAACCTACAAATAGGCAGGCATAGCTGGGGCACCATCACCAACTTCATCCACTCCAATGCCCTACCCGACCGAGCCTTCAACCCGCAACAACCCAGATTTGGTTATCAAACCCGCTGACAAGGGAGGTGCCGTGGTAGTCTGGCGCGCCGATCTCTACAAAGCTGAGGCCACGCGCCAACTATCGGACACCTCCTCCTACTTACCCCTGAGATCGAGCACCAGGCCACCATACGGCCACCATCATTTTTGACCACCTCCAACTCGCTCAGAGCCCCCCGCTCCCGCAATAACCAAGCATGTGTGCAGAGGACTTTTCCCTCCCACTCCGCCTCCGACCTCTCTGTCCTAAATGACAGCGAGCATACCGGAAATGTATTTTTGGGGAGTCTGCACAAAAGAATTCCCATTTTGTTCTCTGCTGTCTCCTCCCTTCCTTAGCTGACCCCCAGGGGGCTACTCCTCCTTTTCCCTTATAAACCCACCAGGAAGTGAAGAAGGGTTTCGGCCCGAAACGTCTCTCTCAAGATGCTGCTGCAAGCTGCAGAGGGTCACGTTTCTCTGAGCTGTGCAATTCCCTCTTAACACATGTCTATTTAACATGTAAGTGCCCTTAGTGGTTCTAAAATGCTTGGCAGAATGTGAGATTGGTTCTAAAATGTTTGCAAGAAGATGGCCTGTCTCGCACCTACATCACAAGATTACGGTTTCAGATATGTGGTTAGGGCACGGGTGTGTAATGGAAACTGTTTCGTTGGGGGAATCGGTACGCATGTATTGGGGGAAAGAGGTGAGTGGGAAGGGGTAGAGGTGAAGGAGGAGAGATGGGCGACAGGGGAAAGGAGAAGGGAGAGGAGACAGACAGATTGGTGAGAGAGATTTTTACCCCCCCCCCCCCCCCCCCCCCACCACGTGGGAAGGATTGATAGCAAAACTGACAGTGTTGACTCTTTTGGTACAATGCTTCTACAATGCTTGCAAAGCAAATGTCTATCAGGGAAAGTATCTGCCAGCCTAAAGCTTGCAAAAAATTAGAATTGGATCAATTGGTTCCTGTCGCTTGCATCAATTAAATCTTAGTGCAATTGCATTCTTTTGGTTCTTTCAAGAATATGCTTGCAAAAAAAGGGTGTCTCTATTGGTTCGAAAATGCGTTGCAGATAGTATCTCTATTGCTTCTAAAGGGTGTGTGCGCGTCGTCTGGAGTCTGTGTAAATGTCTGTGGATGAGTGTGAGAGTGTCTGTGTATGAGTGTAGGTATGTGTGAGTGTCTGTATGTGTGAGTGTTTGACTGTGTCTCTGTGTATGGTGTCTGTCTGTATGTGTGTGTCGTGTGTGTGTCTACGTGAGTGTCTGAGTATCTGTGTGAGTGTGTGTATGTGTCTGTCTGAATGTGTGTACGTGTTGGTGACTATGTGTGTGTGTCATTGTGTTTGTGTGTATATTTCTGTGTGAGTGTGTCTGGCTGCATGTGTGCCCATCTGTGCTGTGTGTGTGTACGTGTCATGTTTGTGTGTGTGTGTGTGTGTGGATTTTTCCCGTCGGTGTGACAGAGTGTGTGTTTTTGTGTGTGTGTGTGTGGCACTGCTTGAAAGGGCTGTGAAATGGTGTGCTTGGAGTCTCTGTGAGGTTGGAGAGGGTTGCTCTGGCCTGCACTGTCTACATGTATGACTTTTGTGGTTCTAAATTCTCAGAATTTTCTTTGTTAAAATGTTTGCAAGAAGCTCTAATCTCTCTAAATGTTTGCAAAAAGTGTCTCTTTTGGTTTAAATATCTATTGAGCTTGCAGTGTCTATTGGTTCAAAGCTTGAACACAGCAAAAGTCTATTGGTTCAACAAAAAAAGTAACTTATTGGTTCTAAAATGCTCAGATCTTCTCTATTGTTTAAAGTTGTGTGTGTTGCGTGCGTATTATGAAGCCATCTGTGTAAGTGTCTGTGGATTTGTGTGACTGTCTGTGTATGAGTGTGTGTATAAATCCTTTGTGTGAGTGTTGACTGTGTGCCTGTGTATGAGTGTCTGTCTGTATGCTCTTGTCTGCGTGAGTGTCAATGAGTGTCTGTCTGGCCGTGATGTGTGTACGTGTTTGTGTACTATTTGTGTGTGTCTTTGTGTTTGTGTGGAATGGTTGTCTGGCTGCTGTGATCTTTGTGTGTGTGCGTGTGCGTGTGTGTCTGGCTGCATGTGTGTGATTGTCTTGGGTGGGTGTATTGTGGGGTGTGTGTGATAGACTGAATGTGTGTGTGTGGGTGTGTGGGGAATGGCATGGAGCAGAGTGGGGGGAGAAGGGAAGAGGGGTGACTGAGTGAACTGCCACCACCAGCTGTGAGTGACTGGGCTGCCAGCCCACCAGCCATGAGTAAGTGAAATGCCAGCCCACCAGCTGTAAGTGACTGAAGTGCCAGCCCACCACCCATGACTTAGTGAACTGCAAGTCCAAAAATCCATTCAGTCCACAATGTCCATAGTAGCCCTCTGGAAACCAGTCCCTTCAGTGCACAACAGCCTGAGTGAGCCTGAGTGACTGAGCTGCCCGGTCAGAGCGACTGAGGTGGAATATTGCGTTGGGGGACCAGCCCTCCCGTGTGAAGCTGGGACCCAACGGGTCCCACTTAGTCTAGTATATTACTAAAACTCTCATCTTGTTTGTTTGTGTCATATTTTACAAGTTATTCACATTAACTTTACAGTTAACTTTAGTTTGAGAAAGAATCACTTGAACACAGCAGTGGCAGTTGAGTGGCAGTTACAGCTATGACGTCACAGGTGTGTGGTGGAATATTGCATTGTGGGAACGGGGCCCAACGGGTCAGAGGGGTATGGAGGGGAGAGGGGTTACAGAGGGAGGGAACGACTGAGTGTAGGGGAAGGAGATGGCGTGAGAGGTGAGGGAGGGATTGGAAAAGAAGAGGGGAGAGAAGAGGGAGGGTGAAGAGGAGGGGGAGGGAGTTGGGGATTTGGAGAAATAAGCCGCACCTGCGCAATTGGGGGCTGTGGGTGAGTGGCGGAATATTGCCTTTGGGGAACGGGTTGCGTTGGGGGAACGGGTGAGTGGTGGAAACGGATTACGTTGGGGAAACGGGTGAGTGGTGAAATATTGCGTTGGGGGAACGGGGCTCAACGGGTCCCTCTTGGTCTGGTTTCTATTATAAAATTCTGTCGTAACGCTGAGGTCACCTGTAACATAATTTCCCTATTATGCATCTCTTAAATATTGAATTTAATGGTCAAATATTTATCAGATCTCAATGATGGGGTCATACAGTGCAAGGAATGGCCCAGCAATTGGCAATAATCAATTTTACTATTTCGCTGCAGCATTCCGTTGACTTTGGTGCTTGCTGATCTGTAATTGTTGGAAATATTGAAAGATATTCTTGAAATTCATCATGTTGATTGCAAGAGGCAATTGTCCACAATGTCCATTAATTTCAAAGAAAACAAAACTTTTGACTCTCAAAGTATAAACAATTCTATAACATACCTGAAAAAGTGCCCACTCCACAGAGACAATACCCAAGGTCAGGACCAAACACGGGTCTCTAGTGCTGTGAGGTAGTAGCCTACCAGCTGTGCCAGTGCATTTTTTATGTTTCCACCCAGGGAAAAAGGTTCTGACTGTCTACCCTATCTATGCATCTCATAATTTCCTATACTTCCATCTTGCCTCCCCTCAATCTCCAATATTACAGAGAAAACAATCTAAGTTTGTTCAACCTCTCCTTATAGAAACATAGAAAATAGGTGCAGGAGTAGGCCATTCGGCCCTTCGAGCCTGCACCGCCATTCAATGTGATCATGGCTGATCATCCAACTCAGTATCCTGTACCTGCCTTCTCTCCATACCCCCTGATCCCTTTAGCCACAAGGGCCACATCTAACTCCCTCAATAGCTCATGCTTGCTGACCAAAGTAGTATTCTTGTAAACTTCTTCCGCAAAGTCTCCACATCTTTCCCGTCATAAGGCAACGAGAACTGCACAACAAATGCAGCCTAACCAAAGTTTTATAAAGCTGTTATACAACTTCCTGAATCGTATGCTCAATATCTTGAGCATACCATACCCCTTCTTTACCATACTATTTATTTTGCCACTTTCACAGATACATAGACATGGATCGCAAGAACTAATGATAAAAGTAAATTACTTGAGAATTTTGCCAGTCGTTGACTGCTCTTCTCCCCAGTAGTGAAGGTCCAACCCGAAAGGCATCACAGGTGCTTTTTTCATCTCTTCACTTTTTCTTTTCTTGGCATCTTCACTGGACGGTTCTGGCACTGCTGGTGTGGATGACCAAATGTTGTCGTCCGAGGTTCCAGGTAGGCTATTAGAAGAACATATTAAAAAAAGAAAAAATCAATGGAAAGCGGCATGCCACACAATCACATTTCCAATTTCATTAACCTCTGCACTAATATTCACATTAATGTAGGATCACTTTGACTAATACCATCATTATATACTTTACAACTTGCTAGTCAATTTGAAGTTTCCAGCATGCAACTTATTCCTGGATCACCCATGCAAAAATAAAAGTTGACACCACCTATAATTGTGATAATTAAAAAAGAAACAATGACCAATTTTCCTTTGCACCTCTTCTCTGGTATCTGCTTCAATGATAGGCACCCAAGTCTAAACATGTCAACATCTAAACAATCTTTTACAAGCAATAGGAAAGGATCTAAAGTACATTTAAAATAGCCACTTGAGCATCCCCCACCAGTCAATTGGATCCTGGACCTCAAATTAATTTTCTCAACTCATCACCATATTTCCTGTCCCATGCTCAACTGAACAATGAACATTTGAGAAGTATGAGATTACATGTACTACCATTTACTGAGGTGAGTATTTTTTTTGGAGACAACAAAGTATTTTCTCGGGTATGACATGAGCAAGTCACTGTTAGGACATGGAAATTTTAAAAATCATTGTGAAAGTATCATGCCTTAAAGTGGTCCATAGAAAAAACACCGATATCACAACAGCTAAGATTTTCGATCACCTTTTCAATCTGGTAAACATACTTGACATAATGTATACCATGGCAAATTTCAATTATATTCTCTTAAAACCTCCTCTTGTTTAACTCGTATCCAATGAACTATACTTAATTGATTAATAGCTTCTGATTAAGAATGAACTGAAGTGAAACCCGATTAGCCACCTTTTGCATTTGAAAATGATTTGCGCAAATGGTTTGGTGTGTTTATTGAAAATTGCCTTCAGAATCACGATATTTTATGCTACACTGCAATAGTACCTTCACTTTACTCCAACCATTGAATAAAGCCATACAACATTTGTATTTTGTATTTGTGACTTTTGTCCAATCAACTTTAACAAATTAGAATCTGTTTTTGGACAGGTAGGAAAGTGTCAGACGAGAAGATAGAATAAAAAAATCTCAAGCTCTAGAGAAAAATTCAAGCTCTAGAGAAAACTCCAACTAGAAACATCTAAAGACTAAGATTATAACATTTGGGATTATAACATTATATCATTAGGCCCCCAACAGTTTTATTTTAGTACAAGACTCATTGTGCAGTGTGCTGCTTGGAAACAAAAATGTTGTGGCAGGAAAAGACAAAGTACTGGAGTAACTCAGCAGGTCAGGCTGATCCTATCCCAGTGCTACAAATATTTATTTTCCAGGTATCATAGTCATAGTCACAGTAATGTGGAAAACAGGCGCTTCGTCCCAATTCGCCCACACCGGCCAACATGTCCCAGCTACCCTAGTCCCACTTGCCTGCGCTTCGTCCATAACTCTCCAAACCTGTCCTATCCATGTACTTGTCCAACTGTTTCTTAAACGACGGGATAGTCCCAACCTCAACTACCTGCTCTGGAATCTTATTCCATACACTCACCAACGTGTGTGTGAAAAAGTTACGCGTCAGATTCCTATTAAATCTTTTCCCCTTCACCTTGAACCTGTATCCTCTGGTCCTCGATTCCCCAACTCTGGGTAAAAGACTCTGTACATCTACCCGATCTATTCCTCTCATGATTTTGTATACCTCTATAAGATCTTCCCTCATCCTCCTATGCTCCATGGAATAGAGACTCGGCCTACTCAACCTCTCCCTATAGTTCACACCCTCTAGTCGTGGCAACATCCTCGTAAATCTTTTCTGAACCCTTTCAAGCTTGACAATACCTTTCCTATAACATGGTGCCGAGAACTGAAAACAATATTCTAAATGCGGTCTCACCAACATCTAAATAAAACTGCAACATTACCTCCCAACTTCTATACTCAATAATCTGACTGATGATGGTCAAAGTGCCAAAAACCTTTTTGACCACCTTATCTACCTGTGACTCGAACTTCAAGGAACCATGCACTTGTACTCCTAGATCCCTCTGCTCTACAACACTCCCCAGAGGCCTACCATTTGTTGTGCAAGTCCTGCCCTTGTTCGACATCCCAAAATGTAACTCCTCACACTTCTCTGTATTAAATTCCATCTGTGGCGGCACCGGGAGGTGGGCCACTCACTATACCTAACCTTCAACTCTTGGGGGGTTTACGTGTCCCGGTGACGAGAGGTAGGGGGTCACAGTATGGTCACGGGTGCCCCTGTGGAGTATTTAAGGGGTTAATTGCACTCGTTCTTTAACGGACAACACACCTGTTACATTTGGTAACCCAGACGTCCAGACTAGATATTCTGGAAAAGAAAATGTGCCCCGCCAGTGCCCAACCCGCCGATGACGACCAGGCTCAACTCAGCGCTGTCGCCATGAAGCTGCCGACCTTATGGACTGAACAGCCGCAGGTATGGTTCCATCAGGCCGAATTCTTTGTTCGCAGGGTAACAAATAATGAGACCCGCTACCATTACGTGGTCGGCGCGCTGAAATAATCCCTTTCCTGCAGGATCCACCTAAATATGGCGGCCTGTAGGCACTGCTGCTCCATACCTTCAGCCTCAGTCGGATGGACCGAACGGGCCGTATTTACAACATGGGTGTGCTCGGCGACTGTAAACCATGGGCCCTAATGAGCGAGATGCTCTCGCACATGGACAGCCACCACTATTGCATGATTTTTGAATATGCCTACAACTTCCAGACCGCATCCACCCGCTCCTCGCAGGGGTAAGTTTAGAAAACCCCTGGGCTCTAGCGGAGCGTGCTGACGAACTGTGGTTGTCCCATCGGCAGGAAGTGGGCCAGTTGGATCGAGTGTCCACAGTGCCCAGGATGGCACAGTGGCCTAGACCCATGCCCATCAGGAGCTCCGCGGAGCATCTGGAGCCTGCCCTTAAAGGGGAAGTCCTTAAAGGGGAAGTTCTTAAAGGGGAGTGATGCTTTTACCACCAGCATTGGGGCTCGACAGCCCCCCCAATGCCGCCCACCCTGTGCGTTTCTGGGAAACGCTAGGGACGGCTGCCAGCAATCACTGCAGCGGTCGGCAACGTTCATCGCCTTTACCTCTGGGGGCGAAAGAGGCGTTGGCTCGGGTGGCGATGCTGGTACATCTGCGGATTGACACCCCCAGAGCACTAACTGTGGAGGCCTCGGACTCTGCGGTTGGTGGTGTATTGGAACAGTTTGTAGACAGTCACTGGTGGCCTCTCGCCTTTTTCAGCTGCCAACTTAACCCGGCGGAGCATAAATACAGCTTGTTCAACCGGGAACTGATCGCTTTATATCTGGCAGTTAAGCATTTCCGTTATTTCCTGGAGGGCCAGAACTTTGTTGCGTTTACTGACCATAAGCCCCTCACCTTCACCTTCGCCAAGGTGGCTGACTCTTGGTCCGCTCGGTAGCAGCGCCACCTCACCGCTATCTCCGAGTTCACGACGGGCATCCGCCACATCACCGGGAAAAATAACTTGGTCGTGGACGCCTTGTCCCGCTCGGCTGTTAAGGCCGTTCTCGACATGTCCCCGGTAATCGATTACTCAGCTTTAGCGGCGGCGCAGCTAGCAGACGAGGAGATGAGGGCGTACCGAACTGCCATCACAGGACTGGTGCTCGAAGATGTGCCTTTGCGTTCCACTGGCATCACCGTCCTGTGTGACATCTCCACGGGGCAGCCGTGGCCTATTGTTCTGGTGACCTGTTGTCGTTGGGTTTTCAACGCCATTCATGGTTTGGCCCACCCATCCATCCGGGCGACAGTGTCGTTGGCTGCTGCAATATTCGTATGGCATGTATTGCGGAAGCAGTTCGGTCATTGGGCCTGGACGGGCATTCCCTGTCAAGCATCGAAGGTTCAGCGGCACGTCTGGGCGCCAGTTCAAGACTTTGTGGTGCTTCGCCGGCGTTTCAACCATGTCCACGTGGATATCGTGGGGCTGTTACCTCCGTCCCGCGGCATTTTACACTTGCTTACGGTGGTGGACTGTTTCACCCGGTGGCCGGAGGTCATCCCGCTTGTCGACACCTTGACCCTGTCCTGCGTGTGTGCCCTGGTGGCCTATTGTGTTGCCCATTTCGGGGTACCGCTGGACATCTCATCCGAACGAGATGCCCAATTTACGTCGGAGCTGTGGTCAGCAATGGCTCGCCTGTTGGGGGCTCAGCTCCACCACTCGACAGCATATCAACCCCAGTCGAATGGGTTGATGGAACATTTCCACCGCCGGCTTAAAGACGCTTTGAAGGCTCTCCTCACCGGTCCTGGTTGGATGGACGAGTTGCCGTGGATCCTGCTGGGGATTCGCACGGCCCCAAAGGAGGACTTGCAGGCTTCATTGGCGAGTTGGTTTACGGCGTTCCATTAATCGTGCCTGGGGTGATTATCCCAACCGCTGGCGACCCCCAGGAGTCGCCATCATCCATGTTGATCCGACCGCGGGGAAAGGTCGGCGCCCTGTCTCCTGTCCCAACGTCGCGGCATGGTGTTGCTCTATCTCACGTGCCTCCGGCTCTTGCGGACTGTCAGTATGTCTTCTTTTTCGGGTGCTACAGCATGGGCTCACGACTTTTGAATTGGACATGGGGGGGAGACTGTGTCGGTGTCTCGTTTGAAGCTGGCCCATTTTGACCTGAGTAAGCCAGTCCAGGTGACCCAACCTCGCCGTCAAGGGCGTCCGCCGTCTCATACCCCATCTAGTTCGTCCTTACCAGAAAATAAACCTTTACGTGGGGACGTACATACGAGGTCCGGCCGCCTCGTTTGGCTGCCCGTCCGTTTTTGTGCCTCCTGTTCTGGGAGGGGGCGGGGGGGGGGTAGGTAATGTAGCGGCACCGGGTGGTCGGCCACGCATTATACATAACCACCAGCTCTTGGTGGGGGGGGGTCACGTGTCCTGGTGACGAGAAGTAGGGGTCACGGTGTGGTCACCGGGTGCCCTTGGGGAGTATTTATGGGATTAATCGCGCGCGCACGGGGTTGGTGAGTGAGGAGAATTAGTGTAGCAATAAAGAACAAGAATTTCAGACAAACTTTGTCTGCCTCGTTCTTTAACGGACAACTCCGCATCCGCTGCACATTAACCATTCCTCTGCCCACCTGTCCAATCGATCCAGATCCTGCTGCAATCGTTAACAACCTTCTTCACTATCTGCAAAACCACTAACTTTTGTATCATCAGCAAACTTGCTAATCTTGCCCTGTAAGTTCTCATCCAAATCATTGATGTAGATGACAAACAGTAACGGGCCCAGCACCAAACCCTGTGCCACACCACTAGTCACAGGCCTTCATTCTGAGAAGCAACCTTCCACCATCAATCTCTGCTTCCTTCCATAGAGCCGATTTGCTATCTATTTAGCTATCTCTCCTAGGATCCCATGAGATCTAACCTTCCAGAGCAGCCAACCATGCGGCACCTTGTCGAACGCCTTACTAAAGTCCATGTACACAACATCTACATCTCTGCCTTCATCAACTTTTATGCTCACGTCTTTATAAAAAATCAACCAGATTTGTGAGACGTACCTCCCACGTACTAACCATTCTGACTGTACCTAATCAGCCCTTTGGCAGCTCTCCTGTATTTAAGGACGACATAAATTTGAACCAGAGCTCCCGCAATGTCCTCGGATAGATCTCATCAGGCACCGGAGATTTTTCTACCTTCAAACACGACAGTACCTTCAGTACTTCCTCGTCGATAACCCTGACTGCTTTCATGACACCTCCAGTAACTGCTCCAATTTCCTCCATCCTACTATCTTTCTCCTCGGTAAATACAGAGGAGAAATACTCATTGAGGACCTTGCCCATCTCCTGTGGCTCCACACAGAGGTGACCGCTTTTATTCCTGAGAGGTCCCACTCTCACTCTAGTTACCCTTTTCCCCCTTATGTATTTATAAAAAATGTTGGAATTGTCTTTTATGCTACTCACCAGAGCTCTCCTGTCCACTTTTTGCCTTTCCGATCTCCTTTTTAAGTTTGCTCCTTAGTTCCCAAAACTCCTCTTGGGATGCACTTGATCCCAGCTGCCTGCTCCTGCCCCATGCATCCTTCTTGTTTTTGACTAACGTCGCAATTTCCCTCGTCAGCCAAGCTTCCTTACATTTGCCTGCTTTTCCTTTCACTCTAACGGGGACGTACACATCCTGAGCTCTCTTCAGTACACTTTTAAAAACATCCCACTTGGCCGATGTTCATTTTCCCTCAAATAACCTGCTCCAGTCAACTTGAGCAAGATCTTCTCTCATGCCCTCAAAGTTGGCCTTACCCCAGTTGAGCATTTTAACACCTGGACCCTCTCCGTCCCGATCCATAACCATCTTAAACCTAATTGAACTGTGGTCACTTGACCCAAAAGGCTCCTCCACACACACTTCATTAACTTGCCCTTCCCAATTTCCCAATATTAGATCCAGCGTTGCTTTCTCACGTGTGGGGGCCTTCACATACTGTTTGAGAAAACTCCCCTGAACACTTTTGAGGAGTTGCACCCCATCTAAACCCATCACAGTATGATTTTCCCAGTATATATTGAGAAAGTTGAAATCCCTGACTACAACAACCTTATTTAACATGCAGCAGTCTGCAATCTACTGGCACATTTGGTCTTCTTAATTCCCACTGACTATTTGAGGGTCTGTAGTACACCCCCAACAAGGTGATCATCCCTTTCTTGTTCCTCAACTCCACCCATATAGCCTCACTAGACGAACCGTCTGTAATGTCACCTCTGAACACAGCCGTGATGGCCTCCTTAACCAATAATGCAACGCCCCTCCTCTTTCTTCCTCACCCCCGTCTCTCCTGAAGCTCCTGTACCACGGAACATTGAGCCAGTCCTGCCCCCCTCACTTAACCAGGTTTCAGTCATAGCTACAACGTCCCAGTCACTCGTACCTATCCACACCCTAAGCTCATCTGCCTTACCCGTCAAGCCCCTTGCATTAAAATACGTGCAGTTTAAACCAACCCTCCTTCCTCACTCTCTGGATTTTTGCCTATTCTGTCCATTAACCTTTCCCACACCACCATCCATTCCAACTTCTAGTCTCTCCTGTGCCTCTGTCCTACACGAGATCCCACCCCCCTGCCAATCTAGTTTAAACCCTCCCTTGTAGCATTAGCAAACCTTCCCGCTAGGATGTTGGTCCCACTCCAGTTTAGGTGCAACCCATCCCTTTAATTCGTCATCCAATGATCCAGAAATCCAAATCCCTGCCCTGTGCATCAACTCCTCAGCCATACATTCATATCCTCCATCTTCCTATTCTTACCTTCACTAGCATGAGGTATTGGAAGCAATCCTGAGATCACTACCCTGCTGGTCCTGCTTTTCAGTCTTCAGCCCAATACCATAAAATCTTGTTACAGAACCCTCTTCCTCTTCCGACCTATATCATTTGTGCCAACATGCACACCAACCTCCGGCTGCTCCCCCTCACTCTTGAGGATGTCGTGCAGCCGCTCCGATACGTCCTGGACCCTGGCACTAGGTAGGCAACACACTGGTGCTAAGTTGACATATTAGTCAATGGTTCACGAGAATTTTATTGTCACATGCACCTAGGACAGTGAAATTCCTATTTTGAATATAGTTCAGTTAATATCTGACTCAACAAGCACAATCATACTAAGTACAAGAGTGTAAGATTACATTACATTGAGACAGTATAAAAGAGTCGCCACGTTTCTGGTGCTTACTTCTACCCTGCATGGTAAAAGTCGTGAAAAATGTCATAACATGGATAATGAAAGGTCACCTATCCATGTTTTCCAGAGATGCTGCCTGACCTGCTGAGTTACTTCAGCACATTGTGTCCTTTTATATATTAACCAGCATCTGCAGTTCTTTGTTTCCAAGACAATAGCAGCAGGAGTAGGCCATTCGGCCCTTCGAGCCAGCACCGCCATTCAATGTGATGATAGCTGATCATCCACAATCAGTACTCTGTTCCTGCCTTCTCCCCATATCCCCTGACTCTGCTATCTTTAAAAGCCCTATCTAGCTCTCTCTTGAAAGTATCCAGAGAACCGCCCTCCATCGCCCTCTGACGCAGAGAATTTCAGACTCACAACTCTTTGTATGAAAAAGTGTTTCCTCTTCTCCGTTCGAAATGGCTTACCCCTTATTGTTAAACTGTGGCCCCTTCTATCTAATATTGTGGCTTGAGTACATGGCCAAAGATGACCCGGGTATGTTTTAAAACTTAACCTCTTCTTGAAGTTCAAGTATATCTGCCTGACCATAAGGTTGCAAAGAGTTTTTGGGTAACCCTTGTATTAATCGCCAATGACAAATCAACAGCACAATCATCCTACAATAGCAGATTATGAAAAAAATCCTCAGCTGCCCACATTCTTTGGGGTCATTAAGACCCCTGAGTGATAGCAATTATTTCAATTGTTCCCTGCTTCAAACATCATTGGACAAACCCTTTCAAAATCTACCAGGAACTTTAATTTACATAGAGCTATTTCTTTAAAACCTAGATATCCCCTGCTTCTTCACGTGCACCAACATCGTCCATCTCCATGCAAGAATGGAAACCACCGTGCCATCCTAATAATTAGACCTGTAACAAAGGTACTAAACAAGAGGCATACGAATGAAATTAGTCAATAAAATGGCACTAGACAGCAGAAAATAGCATTTTGCAGAAACAAATGTGCAGTTATGTGCAGAGCTATTACCCTTTGACCAGCAGGACTAGTGATTCTCTACATCACTCTCATTTTGCCATAATCATTATGCCCCTGTAAACCATCAGTGTCATTAACAAAATAATGAGGCAGGATTGGCTTGATTAGGTTCCCTGAAAGATAGATGAACCCACAGACTTTACTTCAACAATTTTTCCATTTTTTTTCCCTAGTTTTTCACATCTGCTGAAACTATGAAAAAGATTGTCTGATGGTTCTCTCTCATTCATCTAGTTTGTATGTCGAGTCTTACTAGCAACGAGTTGTCAGCTTCAGACATCCCCAGGCAGATCGCTCGACTGTTTGGGGTACATTTCCTTCATCTATCCCTGCTAAGTGACCTGAAACCCTTCAACTAATTCATAAAGGCCAAATTGTTTTGACTGAATCGATTCAAAGAACTCAGTCACTGAAACCATGGTACAATTACTTGATCAAAATCTATTTCAGCAGTGCTTTCCACTACATCATGAATTTCAAAAGCTCCTTGGATTCATTAACAAAAGATTCAATTTGTAATGTCTTTATCTCATCCAACAGAAAATACCTCCAGTGTTCAGCTGTAATCAACACCCTCACTTCAGAGAAATCTGGATCTCTATGCATGGATAGTATTATTTGTTTAATCCAGATCTTGTTGATTGAAAATTACCAAGAAATGGAATTGAAGAAGAAACCAATATTTGACTTCCTTAAGAAACTGGAAGTCCTCAGACTACATCGCAAATGATTCTGCAAATAGCATCCTTCAGAAAGAATGATGGTTGATAGTTAATTAAAACCCATTACACAATTTACAAAGTACACACAGAGTCTTTTATTAGCCATGGTTGCACTATTTTCAATATAATTGTTTTGAACATATAACAAAAAATTATGTTAACAATCAAAAACAAAGCTCTATTCAAAGGAATTATGATTGAAATTATAACATCTGAAACATTCACATGGAGCTGCTATTTTCATAGTATTTTACAATAAACATGAAAAAAATTAAGATCTATGAAAAAGTGTTGGCTTCCAGAGCTGCCTTTTCTCTACATACTTGCTCTGTGGTTCTGATACATCCATTGCCATTTTGCGGTGGGACATTTTGTTTACTAATGAACTAGTAAAAAAAAAATTTGATTGTTTATCGTTGTGTTTTTCCTCTGTGCTCCATTAGGAACGTCAACACCTGTTGCTGCTCCTATTGGATATCCTGACAATGGTACCAACATGTACCCTAACTAGCTGTCAATTGAGTAATTTATTTTTCCCCAACTTGTTTCGAATTTGTCCTAAACGTGGCAATCAGTCAGCATTTCACAATTAATTTAGAGAAGAATATAGTTCATTAAAAATACGTTGACATATTTCAGTGCAAATAATTTGATGCAATTTAATTAATAGATGAGAATTGTTTTCATTGAATCGTCGAAGGTTACGGCAAACAGTCAGGTGAGCTAGTCCATGCCAACTGGACGTAAAGGTTAATTCTACTACAGGTCTTCAAGTGGTTATCCACAAATTTACCTTTAAATGTGGGGAGAGTTTCTGCCTTCCCCCCCCTTCAGACAGTGAGCAATAGAATTCCATCAATCTGAAGCAGGATCCCGACCTGAAACTTCACCTATTCATGCACTTAGAGTTGTTGCCCGACCTGCCAAGTTATTCTGGCACCTTGTGCTCTACTGTAAAAACTTCCCCCCTCAACTACACTCTATTCTTTCTGTCAAAGAAATATCTGACAGTTCTACCAATTGCCTATGAGTAATCTCTTTTTATATTTAAAAAAATCATTGACAGAAGCTTTGACAAAGGGCCCATGACCTAAACTTTTAACTGTTTCTCTCCTCAGATGCTGCGGAAGGACATGCTTAATATTTACAGCATTTTCTCCTTTAATCAGATACTTTAGTCAAATGTTATTTGCTCTTAAAGTTTTGAGATAGTTGAGCTGAAACCACATCAAAAACAATTCCAGGGTGTACTTGCTGCAATACTTAAGAACAGCATTCTTCAGTTTCACGGATGTCTTCACCACTGCTATCCTTGACTGAGAAGGACAAGTCCTGACAGCTTCTAGTCCCTTTTCATGCCCATTCTCCCACTTCTTCTTTCGTGTCCATCATCTATGTTTCAAATGTTCGGCCTGGCTCTTGCACAGTGGACAGCCTTTTCGTTTGCCACCACTAGATCTTCCAGGCAGCATTGTTCACCAAGAAGTGGGCATCTTAGTAGGGGTTCCCACAAACAACTTAGCATCCCACTAGCAACCCTTACTCCAAATACTCTACTGATCGGTATTATCCTCCCTCCGCTCCCAACTCTGTCTCTCCACCATCACTCCCATCCCCAATTTGCTCTTGCCAAAAGATAAAGGCCTATATTTAAATAAAGCTTGTTCAATAGAACATGACAATAGGACGTGCCTTGTGTTTAGTTCATGAATAAAATCCACCAGGTGGCAGCTATTCAATATGCTCTCGCTGCTAACCAATTTCTTGACCAGTATTCTTAGAAGTTGCCTAAGCAGCAACTTACAAATTGTAATTGCTACCTCCTTATTTTCCAGCTGCGTGTTAATACAACATTGATGCTGTGTTTTTTTTAAAATATATTGAAACTTTGCTGGATTTTCTCTACAGCTCGCTTACCTTGCTGCATTGTCTTGTTCAACACAAAAGTACTTGCAACAGAAGTACATTTTAAAGAGTGATTATGATGTTCAAATGAATTGTGCTATCTGGCAAGTTGTCATTGGCAGCTACACCAGTGAGATTTTAGTGTCAGATATGCAAGCTGTGACACTGTCATCTGTGTACAATTTATTTGGACTATTGTAGAGAGAAATGAGTCCACACAATTGCATCAGTTCCTTTTAATTTTTTTATATCTCATCAGGCTATCACCTCCTTTTCCCTATAGAGGATCTCCTCCTTCCCTTCATGCCTGAGCTCCCACTATACAATGTCTCCAAAACCACATGCCCAAATTCCACAATACCCTTCCCTCTGACCACAAGAACACAAATAGGAGCTGGAATATACAGTGCCCTCCATAATGTTTGGGACAAAGACCATTATTTATTTATTTCCCTCTGTACTGTACTGTAATAGATTCGTAATAGAAAAAAAAAAATCACATGTGGTTAAAGTGCACATTGTCAGATTTTAATAAAGGCCATTTTTATATATTTTGGTTTCACTATCTCTGGAATTCTCTGCCACAGAAGGTAGTTGAGGCCAGTTCATTGGCTATATTTAAGAGGGAGTTAGATGTGGCCCTTGTGGCTAAAGGGATCAGGGGGTATGGAGAGAAGGCAGGTATGGGATACTGAGTTGGATGATCAGCCATGATCATATTGAATGGCGGTGCAGGCTCGAAGGGCCGAATGGCCTACGCCTGCACCAATTTTCTATGTTTCTATGTAGAAATTTCAGGGCACCATAATGTTTGGGACACATAGCTTTACAGGTGTTTGTAATTACTCAAGTATGTTTAATTGCCTCCTTGATGCAGGTATAAGAGAGCACTCAGCACCAACTCTTTCCTCAAGTCTTTCCATCACCTTTGGAAACTTTTATTGCTGTTTATCAAAATGAGGACCAAAGTTGTGCCAATGAGTCAAATAAGTCATTATGAGACTGAGAAACAAGAATAAAACTGTTAGAGACATCAGTCAAACCTTAGGCTTACCAAAATCAACTGTTTGGAACATCATTAAGAAGAAAGAGAGCACTGGTGAGCTTACTAATCGCAAAGGGACTGGCAGGCCAAGGAAGACCTCCACAGCTGTTGACAGAAAAACTCTCTCTATAATAAAGAAAAATCCCCAAATACCTGTCCGACAGATCAGAAACACTCTTCAGGAGTCAGGTGTGGATTTGTCAATGACCACTGTCTGCAGAAAACTTCATGAACAGAAATACAGAGACTACACTGCAAGATGCAAATCACTGGTTAGCCACAAAAGTAGGATGGCCAGGTTACAGTTTGCCAAGAAGTACTTATTTCGTTGTCTCTGTACTGTACACTGACAATGACAATAAATTGAATCATTTTTTTTTTTTCATTTTTTTTTTTAAAAGAACAACCACAGTTGTGGAAAAAGGTCTTGTGAGCAGATGAGACAAAGATTAACATATCAGAGTGATGGCAAGAGCAAAGTATGGAGGATAGAAGGAACTGCCCAAGATTGTGTATTGTGTGTTCTTTTTTATTGTACTGCAGTTGGCAAGTTCATTTCACTGCACTTTATTGTGTATGTGACGAATAAATCTGACTATTGACTATTGATCCAAAACATACCACCTCATCAGTGAAAGTGGGGGTGTTAGGCCTGGGCATGTATGGCTGCTGAAGATACTGGCTCACATCTTCATTGACGATACAACTGCTGATGGTAGCAGCATAATGAATTCTGAAGTGTATGGACACATCCTCTCTGCTCAAGTTCAAACAAATGCCTCAAAACTCATTGGCCGGCGGTTCATTCTACGGCAAGACAATGATCCCAAACACATTGCTAAAGCAACAAAGCAGTTTTTCAAAGCTAAAAAATGGTCAATTGAGTGGCCCAATCACCCGATCTGAACCCAATTGAGCATGCCTTTTATAGGCTGAAGAGAAAACTGAAGGGGACTATACCCCATAACAAGCATAAGCTAAACATGCCTGCAATACAGGCCTGGCAGAGCATCACCAGAGAAGACACCCAGCAACTGGTGATATCAATGAATTGCAGATTTCAAGCAGTCATTGCATGCAAAGGATATGCAACAAAATACTAAACATGACTACTTTCATTTACATGACATTGCTGTGCCCCAAACATTATGGTGCCCTGAAACTGGGGGACTGTATAAACACTGCTGTAATTTCTATATGGTGAAAACAAAATGTATAAAAATGGCCTTTATTAAAATCTGACAATGTGCACTTTAACTAAATGTGATTTTTTCTATTACAAATCTCAAATTGTGAAGTACGGAGGCAAATAAATAAATGATGGGTCTTTGTCCCAAATCTTATGGAGGGCACTGTATCACATAGCCCTGTATCCCATCAGCATTATTAAGATTGTGGTTGTTTTGACCATGGTCACGTTTCATCCTGTTCCCCACTCTGCTACATAATAAGATCCTGCCTGTCTCTGGCATGAATACTTTCAATGATTTAACCTCCAGAACTTCAAGCAGGACAGTTTCAAAGATTCACAATCCTGAGGAAATCTATCCCGGTATTGTGAATTAAGCCCTTAAATTCCTCATTTTCTGAGAGGGAAAAGGACCTCTTAGTATCTACTCTGTCAAGTTCTCTCAGAATCTTATACATTTTTCTCATTCCTGAAATCCAATGAATATTTGCCCAAGCTGCCCAATCTTTTTTTAAATCATTTAAATCACCTGGTGAATCTTCCCTCAGCAGCCACCAACACAACTATATCCTCCATTGAGTAAAGAGATCAAAACTATATGTAGCACTCAGTTATGGACAGCCCTCCACTTTAACAGTCAAGAGTGTTTAATTATCATATGTACAGACAGATGTACCATAAAAAACTGTCAATTTATAACCGCAATATTAGTGGAAAGAAAACACAAAGTCCGTGGAATAACTAATGACACAGTTCATCGATGTTCAGTTGTTGTGGACACTGATGTGTAGTGTTCATGAGCCTGATAGTTCAATGGCTCAGTGGTGCATTATTTGTCACATGTGCAACTGCAGTAATTGCATATTTACACATGCAGGCGCTGCCATGTTGTGGCACCATTTCCAGAATCCAAAGTCCAGTACACACGCGCGCTTGGAGCAGCTCCTGATTCAGGTAAGTCCCAGGTTCCTGCAGGGCCTTCCACCATGTCCTTCGACCGGGACGACCCACTCTCCTCGTTCGGCAGCTGACCTTGAAGGCGCTGGAGGCATTATCCTGTTCACTCTGCTACCGGCCCCTGCTCCTCGCGTCCGACGTCTCTTGCGGCTCGCTCCCGGTACCATGGGCCGCTGTGCCTTGTGTTCTCAGCTGACTGCTGTACCAGTCATCCTGGCAGATTTCCGGTTCCGCAGTCTGCCGAGCCTTCGAGCATGTTCCCAGAGTTGCATGGAAGAAGTTGTCCTTGAATCTGGTGATTCCTGTACCTTCTTCCCGATGGTCGGAGCAAAATGTGTGAGAGTTTTTGATATTATCGTCGGCCTTTTTGAGGCAATACATCCGAAAGACCCCATTACATGGCAGAGAGGTCAGTATCTGCAAATGACAAAGCAGTGTCTACTACTCTCTGTAATCTCCTTCATTCCTGGGTGTTCTAGTTACCAAACCAGGCCATGTTACAGTCAGTCAGGTGCTTTCTCTTTTATGTTTCTATGTTTCTCTTTTACTCTACATCCCCTGCATAATATAGGCCAACATCCCATTTAGCTTCCTATTTACTTCTTGAACTTGCATGTTAATGCTCAATGATCTCCATATTCAATAGTGCCCAATGCCATGGGACTGGGCCATTACTTTTAGGCAAAACAAAGCGCTGGAGGAACTCAGCAGGTAATTCAGCATCTGTGAAGGGAATGGTCAAACAATTCAGTTTCAGATTTAGAAAGGTCCGGACCTGGAACAATGCCCATTCCCTCCATAGATTCTACCTGAACCACTGAGCTCTTCCAGCACTTAATTTCACTCAAGATTCGAGCATCGGAAGTTTCTTGTGTCTCCATTACTTAGATCCAAGTGATGGTCCTTTACTAAATGGTTATTTGTGCATCATGGACACCAACTGAACATGCCCCTGCAAGTTCTAATGCATTTATAGACCTATAAATGTACCCATAAAGTAGTTCAACACAAAACAGGGAGATTCGAGCAAGTCACAGAATTGGCAGAGTTTACTCATCTGAGCAGGAAACTATAACCAGCCTTTGTGCCCTGGCTTGCAACAGGATGATACTTGAAGGTTTATTTCCAAATCTCAACTGAAATACTACAATGTTCTACTTGGACATTGGACAACTGGAATGGGCTTGTTTGCAAATCTCATGGATTGGCAGATTCTGACAATGAATAATGATCAAGTGCACAGAAAGCCAATTAATCATTGCAGATACACCATATCCCAAACAAAAAAACTGATAATTCAATTGTACAATGATGACATAGGTTATTTTTAGTGCATATCAAAAGCTTCTATTCAGTCACGGCGAAGTTCATCAACTATGACTTTTTATTATTCTGTAGATATTGACATGCTATTTATATTTATAATCTTGCTCATTACAAATTCTGTTTATCTCCATATGCTTTATGCTTTCAATTTTAGCTACAGTTATTACTATAGCAACAGCAAGAAACAATCACTCAGTTAACAACTGCAATTGTAGGAAAACCAAGCTACAAATATAAAAGTTTTTCTTCAATCTCATGTATTGAATGGTGGCCTGCGGAAAATGGCCATTAGGTTTGTCCTCATAACGGTCAATGCTTTTCAAAGAAATGCCTTTTATGTGAAGTGTATTGAGGTGTGAAATGCTATACTGCATAAACATGTCCTTCTAATGTTCCTTCATTTTTGTTCAAAATTTACCGCTCTCCATTTATCTGCATAATCATTTCTGGTGTGCTTTATCCAGGTGAATTCATAGATCAACATAAAACAAACTACTGCAAAGGTACAGCTGGGGGACACAGAAGCAAACAGCGTAACGTGAGAAACTCTGCATCTTCTATGGCCTAATCGTTATTAATAAGTGATTAATGGTGCATTGTGCAGAATGAAGGATGCAAGGTCACCGTAGATCATGGGTGTGAACAGCAGGCAAAAACAAGAAACTTGCCTATAAAATCAGCTTTGCACTGATACTGTAGCACCAACAGAGCAACACTCAGGGAGAAACTTATTATAGTAGAGTGCTGCTTCCTCTTTTTAATATTCTGGTATAAAGTTGCTTTCTGTTGTGAAAGCAATATGAAACCAAGAGCTTTACCCCAATTTTATTTCTGTTAAGGGCATTATACGTTTGGAGGAAAAAAAGTAGGTTAAAATTATTTTTAAGGTCATGTTGTTCTTGATTTGGTCAAACTTACTCATGAGAAAATAAACAAAAGTAAATAGAAACATCTACCTGTCCATCTGCGAGGATAGCTGTTCTTTCCAGATTTTTAACGTTGCTGCAGCACATGTTGGGTCAAGTTCCTCGTCATTCCTCCGCGCTGCTAAGGGTTCAGCAGATGGTGTTACTCTTTTCACTGCTTCCTTGGTCTTCGGTATCAGTGGCTCCAGTCCTGGAGTTACAGATAATACAAACCACCTGCTTTAGATGTTGTGAACTAGAACATTAAAGAAAATAATAATAATAATCACCAATGTCTTAAAAAAATATGTTGTACTCAAGTGCTATTATGTCCAGTTCGCTTGTCACTTCAGATACAATTCTGATTCAATTACTGACAGGAAATGCATAAAATATTGATTAAAGGTTAAAATCAAAACACAATAGCAGGTAAACACCATTTCTATGGAGCATTAAGATTCAAATATCCCGTCAATTAAGTCATAGTCTTGGTTATTGCATTGGGGGTTCACTTAAAGTAAAGAATC
Organism: Leucoraja erinaceus; assembly: GCF_028641065.1. NCBI lineage: Eukaryota > Metazoa > Chordata > Chondrichthyes > Rajiformes > Rajidae > Leucoraja > Leucoraja erinaceus. The sequence continues at coordinate 11,906,083 of NC_073377.1, read as the reverse complement.
TTCATTGGATAGCTACTGTGACGGAAAGTGTGCAGAAATTTGTAATAGAAAACAAAAACAGAAGAGCAGAATTTTTAAATACCAAAGTTGCTTGAGTGACATTTAATAGTGTATTAAAGGATTTATTTCTTCAAACCCCTGATTAACTAAATAAATGTTCTGACAGAAAGGCTTAAAGACCTAGTAGCTACCAGTTTGAATTTCCAGACCTACAGCAAGCCAATCAATCTCAGCCAAAGCAGCGGTAGGATATTAAGCTTGCATTGAAATCACAAAGGAATAGGAAGAAATCTCCGCTGTGTACTTAATCACAACTAGGCAATGCTTGCAGGAAAGAAAAGTGCAGGCTTAGTTATTAGGTCCTGAAGATCAAATGAACGACATAACCACACAAGACAGCATACACTAGGCTAGTGCACGAACTACCATATGGACAAGATATCAGAAACATACATTTCCCTCTGAAATTGTACATTGATAGGGGAAAAAAGTAGGAAATTAAAAAATGTAGTCGGTTTGGCTAATACTCTCAAATTAAATAATTTCAAGACACAAAACAGTTGTTAATACAAATGTTTATTTTCCAATACAAAAGCAAAGTTGTGGAGTAAAAGTATCTTAAGGTGCAGGGTTTGTTGTAGCCAACAGATTTCAGCAGGACGTTTGACAAGCGCAAAGCCCATGGGATACAAGGGAGAGTGGCAAATGGAATCCAAAATTGACTCAGTGGCAGGAAGCAAAGAATAGTGGTTATCTGGTATTATTGTGACTAGAAGTTTCCAGATGATATACAATTTTTCAGTGAGGAGAGGCAGGCACATAGACCAGCTGCATATTTCCCAACAAACACACCATCCTAATTTGGAAGCCATCGATTAATCTAAATGCTGGTACTTTCTACTCTACAGCAGCGTGGAGATACCCTCACCACTACAGTGGTGCAAGGAATAGCTCACCACCAACTTTAAGGATAGGTCAATAACACTCTTCTTACCAATGACACCCAGATCCCCCCTCCCAAAAAAAGGAAAACCTTATTTTCATTAAGAAGGATTACAAACTGGGTAACATGAAGTAATTAGTAGATTAATTAAGGGGAGATGTAGATGAGGTTTATAACCCAGAGAGAGATAGGGTTTTGGAACTTCCAGCCTGTAAGAATGGTAGAGAGACAAAACCTCATTACACTTGACTAATACACTTGAATGAGTGTTTCAAAATCATTTGACTGCAGTTCTCTGAAATAATTCTTAGCGGATAGGATTAGGCTGGTTTGCTTTTTCAAGCTAAGCACAGCCCCAATGATCCAAAATGCTTCCTCCTGTGCCATAAACTTTCTGTATTGAGGCTTTGTTGAAAATATTGCTTTGCTTCATTTTTAAGTTTTAATTTTTCAAACAGAGAGACATTGTTATAAATGTGACCTCATTCTAAAACTATAAAACGCTGAAATCTTTTTGAAATTGCTCCGCATCACCCATTTGCCTGAAGCAATAACATGGATAGAGTTAAAAAGATTAATCAATAGCAGGAAATGGCAAGGCAGGGCCTATGGCTCAAAGCTAGGCCACTGAATGCTGACATTATTGATTTTAGCAAGTTCACCAGGACTTGTAATTAAAATGTAAATTTGAGAAAGAGATTATGTCCTGACAGAAATCTTAGGATTAGGGAGAAGATAAAGCGCCTCAGTGGTGCAGAGAGAGAGAGAAGGAAGGTTTCCTCAGCTGTGTGGCTTTACCCTTACTTTAACAACATTGGATCTGCTCTGAAGTTTAATTGGCAAATTGTTGAGACAGATAATAGAAACTGCTGATAGAAGTTGAACCATGGAAAGCTCCTATGAACTCTAATGCTTCTGACTTAACTCTTTAGCCTCTTTCAACTGAGCAACATAACATTTGCCGCAAGTTTTAACATGATAAGCAGAATGGGGATTGGAGGTGACGATACAAATAACATGTCACTGAATAATTTAAAAAAAAGCAATTGTTTTAACCACTGAACTCTTTTTTGACAACCGTTGTCAATATGTTTTAAAAGTCAACTGTGTTAAGAACATTATGTTGCATAAAGAAGGCTTTTTCCATCCAAGTCACTTACAGGTTTTGTTTTTTTTACAAAAACATTTGGCACATGGATTCAATGGCAACTCTCAGAGCAATCATAGCAGTCCTATTTCCCCCAGTTATTCTACTGTAATCTATTGCGTCTCACATGTCCATCAAATCCCCAATTCGCCAGCCACCCACCTGAACTAAGGGCAATTTGCACAGTCAATTAACCCATCAGTGTGTCTTTGGGATGCAAAATACTTAAAGGGAGACAGAACCAAAACTGGTCAGTTGCACTGTGGGCATTTACACATCACCTCCACAGCGACCATCCTCTGACAATAATTCTGTTATCCCACTTTCTCATCCATTTCCCACACATTAGGGGCCATTTACAGAGGCCAAATAACCTGCAAATCCATACATCTTTGGAATGCCCCTCCCGAGCCATGTGGGCGGCAGAAGCATCCTGGCAACATTTCTATAAGCTGGATGACGAAAACTGAACACTATACTCCAAGGGCATCCCCACCAACATCTTGTCCAACTGCAACATAACATCCCAACTTCTATACTCAATGGAAACACAAGACAGTGCAGATGCTGTAATTTTGAGCAAAACAATGCGCTGTAGGAACTCAAGCGGGTCAGGCAGCACCAAGGGAGGGAAAAATCAAAGCGCAAAACTTTGCATACATTCAGAGCTCTTGCCTAGGAGCTGAGATTCTGTACTCAATAAATGGAGAATCCCACGATAAACCAATGTTTACAGCTTTATGGCTTGCATTCCACAACAATATAATTTTCCAAATATATTACAAGCATCAGCAAAACAATCAAAAAATCTAATCAACGCAATTTTAAATCATCTTGTTTTTCCCATCCAGCTCACTCTACAAGAGACACAAGAGACCACAAAAAATTAGCTGCTTGGATTCCAGCATCTAGTCTCATGTCAAGATTTCAACATCTGCAGCTTCTGTCTCCGGCTGCTCATTTTTAACTTCACAAGCACGTTATTTCATCCAGCAAATTCAATTCAAAGATCATATCTTTGCACATGGACCACTAAACTATATGTGACATCAGAAAATAATTTGATCCCATCATTAAGGTGCATGCCTCAATCATGTGTAATAATAATGGGAAGTTGACCTGCAATTTCTGTTCGCTTTCCAATTACACTGTAATAAGTTGTGTTACTATCTAGTGTCATGCTGTCATTTTTGTAATGGACCTTGAACCTTAAGCATTACAAGAGGCAAAAGACCTAAACTGTTTAAATTTCCTTGACAGCATGTTACAAAAGGTTTTTACACTCAAGTATTTTCAGTCCAGATTGTTAACTGTGGCTCAATGGTAGCACTCGTAGTGGTCATCAAACAATTCGAGGTTCAAGTTCTGCTGAGAGACTAGACTATAAAAACCTCTAGTGACATAATACAGTCCTGAGGGACTCCTGTGTAAACGGAGGTGCTGTATTTCAGATGAAAACTCTGTTGAATCTAAAAGACCCAAAGGCACTATACAGAAAAAGGACATGGGTGTTATCACCAGTAATCTGTCCAATGTTTATTGATCAATCCTTCTTAAAAAATAATTGAGTATTTGGTTATTATCAACTTGCAATACACAGAATAGGTGTTCATAAATTCTAGGAGCAGAATTAGGCCATTTGGCCCATCAAGTCTACCCTGCTATTCAATCATGGCTGATCTATCTTTCTTCCTCGAACCCATTCTCCTGCCTTCTCCCCATAACACCCTTACTAATCAAGAATCTGTCAATCTCCGCCTTAAAAATATCCATTGACTTGGCCTCTACGGCCGTCTGCGGCAAGACATTCCAGATTCCACACCCTCTGACTAACAAAATTCCTCCTCATCTCCTTTCTAAAGGCATGTCCTTTTATCCTGAGGCTATGTATGGTCTCTGATACTAGACTCTCCAGGTGCTTGGAGCTATTTTCACTTTGGCTATCATGCTTCCTACTTTAGAAAAGTAACTATTTCTTCATAAAAGTAACTTCAAAAGTACTTCATTGACTGTGAACACTTGGGGATGTTCTGAGAGGATTGAAAAAGATTCAATTTAAATTAAAGTCTCTTCTATCAACATCTTCAATCAATATCACAGGCAGATTAACTGATCATTATTACATGGGAGCTTGTGAGACCTAGCTATTTGCAACACTGCAGCACTTTGATACAAAATGCTTCCTTGAAAGATATAATTTTAATAATGTGGTGGTTTTTCAATTCCTGTACTTGATGTCAAGAACATTTAGTCGGGAGTTGGGTTCCTGAAGCCAAAATCTGGTAACTCTTATCAAAATGTTAATTGGAAATTAGTCCACAATGTTCTGTTTTAAAATGTACTAAATTTCATTTTTAAAAAGATCATCATTGTAAAATTACAGAAAACTAAATGATAATCTAAGGATTAAAAACACAATATATATAGATATGAAAGGCTGTTCATTCATAAAAGGATTAATTTAAATTATATAGGCAGGATTTGGTAAATTATTTTAGTATTATGACATGTTAATTTAGTGTCCAATTATTTATAATCAGGCAAGTACAATGAAAATAGACAAAATGCTGGAGTAACTCAGCATCTCTGGAGAGAAAGAATGGGTGACATTTCGGGTTGAGACCCTTCTTCAGTCGGACGGTCTGAAGAAGGGTCTCTACCAGAAACTTCACCCATTCCTTCTCTCCAGAGATGCTGCCTGTCCTGCTGAGTTACTCCAGCATTTTGTGTCTATCTTCAGTTTAAATCAGCATCTGCAGCTCCTTCCTACACATTAAGTACAATGAAAATTCCTTTGACTGTTCCAATTAAATTTAGCATAAAGGGTAAAAATATTGAGAATCAAGAATGATTACTCGTTTAGGAACACAAAATCTTCTATTTCCTTCAACTAAACTAATCACTTTTCTGATTCCAACCACAGTGCAAGCTGCCAGAAATGGATTTAGTATCAAGATTGAGACGATGGACTGATTCAGCTCAGTTATGGGTGTAATATTATTGTATCTTGCTTCAACTGCCACATTCATGTCATGATCTCTTATAAATATTTGTTTGACATGAATTTTGTGGAGTATACCCAGTTGAATTACACTCCTAATTTAGATATACATTAAAAAAAACTGTTCCAGAATGGGTTGACAGTGCCAACATGAATTTACATTATCATAAACATTGATTGCTATGCCCTAACCATTAAACAAAGACCAACATCACTATAATGTGATTGCACAACAGCTTACAGATTTGCTTATATCCATCCTATAAAGATTGTGCTGTGATTTTTTTTTAAACGGGAGGAAAGACTTGGATTTATACACCAGGAGGTACTGGAGTTAGGATGTAGTGTTCAAGGTATAATGAGCTTTGAAAAAGATGTGAAATGGGACAGTTAGCCAATTTAACTAACATTCATGAGATAGAAAGTTATGGGATCCTTATTGGGGAAGAGAGGTTTATTTGTCAATTTACAAATAAGTGTTCAAATAACTCGGTGACAGCTTCTTCAGTCATCAGTGGACAGAATAAACACACAGCTGATCACCTTATTGCTTAATAACAGGGTTTGTTTACTTAGCTGCGGGAGAGTGTCCTGGAAGTGGCAGCTAGCAGCTGCATCAACTCACCATACTCCTCTCGAAGGTGCTCCTTAATGTGCGGCTCATAACCTTCCTTCTCAGGAACTTCAACAAAATCATCATCGTCGTCGTCATCATCATCCTCATCAGTTGCTTTCATCTGTCGAAGCAAATCAAAAGAAAACCTGTCACTATCGCTGACCTGTGAAACATCCTAATTATACTCTTCGGAAATGACAGGAGCACTTAACTTTCTCAGTGAATAAATGACAGCAATCAATCAAGTCTGAATAACAATGAGCTGCGGACCTGAAAATTATTTTTGTATAGAATCTAGCCAGGAATTTATGAAAGGTGAAACACAACCCAAGGTTTAGGGTATTATGGCTTTCAGCTTGCACATTGCACATCAAACACTAAACAGAATTTATGTTTTAATTTTCTGAAAGGTAAAGTAGGAGGGGGTCTTGTGCTACAATGCATAACATATAGAGCATCTCTGCTAAACACACAACATGCCACTGTAATCAAGTGCCTCAAAAGTAATCTTCAGAAAATTGTAATTATCTTTCTAAATAATGTATTTAAGTCAGGTAAATTTGGTATTAATCGGGAAAAAAACATAAATATGAATCTTTCAGAAGAAATATTACATCTTCTTGTAAAGTTGGGGTTCGAGCGAGGCTGGGCACTGTTCTTTATTCCCACTCGTTTTATCTTTAAAAAAATGGGGTGTCAATTTCCAGTCGCCCATTTTGTGCTGCACCCAAGCTGAATGTATATCCCTCCATGCACTGTCACCTTTAAACATCTCAAAGGTGTTAGTTGATGATTTATTTTTGAAATCAGTGCTTTTTCTTATGGCGTAAATAAGACTACATACATACACAGGGTCCCTGCATCACATTAATTAAATCAGAAAACCAATAATTTTTTATTCCAACTATGAGTATATCAATATTCCTCAGACAAAAAAATCTAACACCACTGTTGTATTCAAGATTGGGTGAATGTAGCTGCAAATTCTAATTTAATTTTAAAGAAAATGATTATGTCACTGTTTACAGAAACATTTCCAATGTCCAATTAAAAATATGGTAAAAACATTAAAATATAACATTAGGAATTACATTTCTGGATGGGTCATAACAGGACTGTTTAATTTTGCCTTGTAATGCAAGAATAGGTTAAGAATAAGGATCATTCTCTATGTTCAAGTGGTTGAAGAAATCTGCTTTCTTATACTTTTTGTTTTGTGAAAAATCTTAATAGAATCATAAAATACATTTTCCGTCATCTAATTAATTTGGGAGGCAATCTCAATTATTTCCCACCCAGGAAATCAGTTTTGTCCTTAAATAAGTGTCTGTTATACTCTAAAAAATGATGTTATAAGGCATCCTTAGACAAGTGAACTCTAAACTTCATTTGTCATTCTGCAAGCTTGATGGCTATGCATTTAAAAACCCATTCTATCTTATAAACTAAAAATTAAATGTACTCAGCTGTGATAGTCGTCATTGCATCTGCTATTTATATGCTAATATCCTTTCTGGAAGGTCCTGCAAATTATAGCACTCCAGTAAGTCAGGTGCATCTAGCCTTAGGCTTCAACCGTGCAGCGAAAAAAAAGCACAACATTTTGAAAGACTGTGGCAAAGACTTAAAATCACAATCAACTTAGATTGTTTCAACTTCCCTTTAAAGTTGATAGAGACACTGCTGACTGACAAATAATTAGCCAATAACAAATGAGAAGGAACGTACAATCACAGTACACAAGGGAATGTTTTGGCAGTGAGGCAAAACCAAGTGCTGGAAAGAATGCTGATGCTCAGATTAATGCATTTCTCTGAGCTGTTAAGCATTTCTTTAACAAACTACTCGCAAAATGTTTTAAGGACTTGTTTCATGTTTTGTTTCAGCCAATGGTTACATTGTTTTAGAAATAGTTATTTTAGAATGCAAATTAAGAGATTAGCCCATAATTTACTTCATTGTAATTTTATCAGGGGACAATGAAAGGTTCAGAAACTAACCAAAATGAGCCGGTATCAGCTTTTGTGATAATTGGATGGATGGGGAACATGTTTTTTCATTAACACCAGAATACACGCATTGCAATTGTTCAGAGAGGGAACCCTGGGTGAGCTCGCCAATTGGATTCAAAATTAGGACATCGTGAGACCACACTTGGGAGTCAGATTTGGAGTTGTGTACAGATCTGGTCACCCACTACAGGAGATGCCATTGAGTTGGAAAGGGTGCAGAAGAGATTCAGCAGGAAGTTACCTTTGCTTGAGGGTTTGAATTATACAGAGAGATTGGATAGGCTGAGATGTTTTCTTTGGAGCAGAGGAGGACTGAAGGGGCCTTAGTGAGTTGTACAAGGTCATGAGGGGAATGGATAATGTGAACACTTAATCTTTTTCTTAGGGTAGTGTTCTTAAAAACGAGAGGGCAATGGCTCAAGGTGAGTGGAGAGAAATTTAAGAGGGACCTCAAGCAGCAATATTTTCATGCAGACGATAATCGATATCTTAAATGAGTTGCCGGAGGAAGCTATGGAAGTGGATACAAAGACGAGAGTACTAAGGAGCCAAATGCAGGCAATGGGTATAAGCCCAGTATGCCAACTTTGTCAGCATGGACAATGTGGTCCATAGGGTCGGTTCCTCTGCTGTGCAGCTCTATAATTCTATGCCACCCAGCATTCCTTGCATTCATTTTTCATGTTTCTCTTCCTGTAAATAAAAATGTCATTCCCCAGTTGGGCATGAGAGCAAACATTGCTGGATTAATAAACCAGTGGAATTAGCAGGACAGATAAGAGTTCAAGAGTTCATCATTGTACTGAGTGAGTTTAACTTCTGTTAATGGATTAAATCAATTTGAAACTTGTCATTGAAGTGTACAGCACAGAAACAGACCTTTGGCCCAATGCATTCATGCCGACCAAGAAGCTCCCACATTTTGCTAATTTCCTTATGAACCTTTGCTTTTCATGTACATGCCCAAATGTTTTTTTAAATGGTGTTATTGTACCTGCCTTAATCTGGCAGTTTATTCCATATACCTCGGACTGAAAAAGTTGCCCCTCAGGTTCCAATTGAATCTTTCCCCTCTCACCTTAAACCCAAGCCCTCCAGTTCTTGATTCCCCTACTTTGGGACAAAAACTGTGCATTCAACCCATCCCCCTCATGATTTTACACACCTCTATAAGATCACCCCACAGTTTCCTACATTCCAAGGAATAAAGTCCCAGCGTGCCCAACCTTTCCCTATAGTTCAGATCACCGAGTCCTGGCAACATTCTCATATATCTTCTCTGCACTTATTCTAGCTTAATGGTACTTTTCCTTTTGATGGGTGACCAAGACTGAGGACAATACTCCAACTGGGACCTCACCAATGTCTTCTACAACTGCAAGATAACTTCCCAACTTCTATACTTCATTCCCTGACTTGTATTCAATTGACTTCTCAAAATGCAACACCTTAACCATCTTCACCCTCTATGACACTCCATATTTTGGTGTCATCTGTAAACTTTGTGCCCACAGACCAGATTATGATAAAGACTATCTAGTTCACAAAAGCACGTTTCTTCCATAGCTCCAGACCCACAGCAACATGGCTGAGCTACAATTGGTCTCGGGAATGGCTGGGGAAACCATTCAATTCATGGGAAAACACAATAACAAACACATACATCGCAAGAGCCGATGGGAGTCCCCCCCCCCCCCCCCCTCCGATCGACCCTCCCCACTCCCTGCCTTGTGGCCAATCACCAGGAACATGGAGCAGCAACCTCGTTACCGTTTGTAATGTCCCATTGCCATGTCATTGTGGTAGTCGGCAGCTTGAGAGCCCGATGTGATTGGTGCAGTGTGAGTGGCATTGTGACATCATCACTGGAAGGTCCTGGAAATGAGCTGTCAGTGAGAAGGCGGCTTTGGCTTTTTTTTAAACTTTAATCATGAATCGAAGGGCCGAATGGCCTACTCCTGCACCTAATTTCTATGTTTCTATGAATAACCTTTGAAATATAGCATGAAATTTGAAGTGAGCCTGATTACGGCGTGGAGGGGAATCAGAAGTTGAGGAGCAGCCCCTTCTGATATTAGTGCAGTGGCAGCAACCTCGTTACCATTGGCAATGCCCCATTGTGATGTCATTTGTAAATGAGATCCATTGATTGGACGTTTGTGAGATGGCATGGTGACATCATCACTGGAAGGTGCTGCAAGAGTCTGCCACTAAAAATCCGTTAATTATTTTTCAAATTTGGCTATTTTTAAAAACTTTAATCATTAATAACTTTTAAAATCTTGCATGAAATCTCAAGTGAAGCAGAGTATGGTGTGGGACTAAAATGTAACCAGAACTTGAGGAGCAGCCCCTTCAAATATTGGTAGAGGGGCAGCAACCTCATTACCGTTGGCAACGTCCCATTGTGATGTCATTGTGGCAGTTGGCAGCCAGCTTGAGAGCCCATTATTACATAGAAATATAGAAATTAGGTGCAGGAGGAGGCCATTTGGCCCTGCGAGCCTGCACCGCCATTCAATATGATCATGGCTGATCATTCAACTCAGTATCCTGTACCTGTCTTCTCTCCATAGTCCCTGATCCCTTTAGCCACAAGGGCCACATCTAACTCCCTCTTAAATATAGCCAATGAACTGGCCTCAACTACCTTCTGCGGCAGAGAATTCCAGAGATACCGTTGGCAATGTCCCGTTGTGATGTAATTGTGGCAGTCCACAGCCAACTTGAGAGTCCATTGTGATTGGTGCACCGTGAGAGGCATTGTGACATCAACACTGCGAGAAGGCTGGAAGCTGTCTGTGAGAAGGCAGTTTTGGCTGTTTTTAAAATTTCAATGATTAATAACTTCTGAAATATATGTGGAAAGGCGACGGGAAGATGTTTATCGTCACAATGTGAAAAATGTAAGTAGGATGTGCGGAAATGGGAAGGCTGTGGCCTAGCTTTTGGAAGAAGATAGAAAAACCAGATTGACACATCGTGGGCACAAACAAGATGAAGACTTTTACTTATATAGAGATGGGATAGGGACAAAAATTGGGTCACAGATGGCCTGATCCCAAACAAGTTAACAGGGAAAGAGGTACGAAACTGGTTAGATCAGGGCAGATGAACAGAGAGAGCAGCAGGTGGGTTTCATGAATGAGATCGGCTCTGCTGGCGATGTGAATCCTGGCCTAGGAAGAAGGGGTGGAGCCTGTAGAAGTAGCAGCATTGAACATTTTAAATTTTAGAAAGAGAAAAGGTAATAATTTTGAACTGGATGAGGCAAATCACCTTGCTCCATCACACTTACCAAATTCTAGAGTCATTTGTAATTGGAGTCATATAGCATGGAAACAGGTCCCAAGGCCCAACTCATCCATGCCAACTGAGATGCCCCAGCTCAGCTTGTCCCATTTGCCTGCGTTTAGTCCAGATGCCTCAAAACCTTTCCTATCCAAGCACCTATCCAAATGTATTTTATGTATTCAGAGTCATACAGCATGGAAACAGGACCTTCGGCCCAACTTGTCCGCGTCAACCAACATGCCCCATCTGCCTGCATTTGGCCCATGTTCTCTAAACCTATCCTATCCTTGTACCCATTCAAATTTTATTATTACACCTGCCTTGACGACTTTCTCTCCACAGATATCCCTCCTGGGATAAATACATTTCTATTGTATCGTACTGCCTGACTGACTGAATATATCCAGTATTTTAGAATGAAGAAAAATCTAACCCGACTATTCTTTTGGAATTTCAGTACAAGTTCTCAATTGAAAAGTCAATTCCGTCCACTCGTATCAGGTTTCTCAGCCAGGAATCTTTTAGCAGATTGAGCTGCCATCAAAGTGCTCTTTTCCCTACCACCAGGTTGAGATAACAAGGATGGCTTGGAATACCCTTATAATGATACAGCCTGAATACAATAGACAATAGGTGCATTGGTAGGCCATTTGGCACTCCGGGCCAGCACCGCCATTTAATGTGATCATGGCTGATCATCCCTAATCAGTACCCCGTTCCTGCCTTCTCCCCATATCCCCTGACTCCGCTATTTTTAAGAGCCCTATCTAGCTCTTTCTTGAAAGCATCCAGAGAACCTGCCTCCATCGCCCTCTGAGGCAGAGAATTCCACAGACTCGCCACTCTCCGTGAGGAAAAAGTGTTTCCTCGTCTCTGTTCTAAATGGCTTACTCCTTATTCTTAAACTGTGGGCCCTGGTTCTGGAGTACTGATCAGGAATGATCCTAACATCACTCACAACCAAAGTAAGAATTTCATTGTTTTGTTATATTAAAAACATTGCTTAATTTATCTAGCATAGCTACATAAAAGCTACTGATGGTCCCTGAAATAGAGAATGTAAAGTGGGAATGTTGCAAATTCAGTGCCCTCCATAATGTTTGGGACAATGACCCATTATTTATTTATTTATTTGCCTCTGTATTCCACAATTTGAGATTTGTAATAGAAATAAATCACATGTGATTAAAGTGCGCATTGTCAGATTTTATTAAAGGGTATTTTTAGACATTTTGGTTTCACCATGTAGAAATTATAGCTGAGTTTATACATAGCCCCCCCATTTCAGGGCACCGTAATGTTTGGGACGCATGGCTTCACAGGTGTTTGTAATTGCTCATGTGTGTTTAAATGCCTCCTCAATGCAGGTATAAAAGTACCTTGTTTTGTTTTTCCTCCAGTCTTTCCATCACCTTTGGAAACTTTTATTGGTGTTTATCAACATGAGGACCAAAGTTGTGCCAATATAAGACAAAGAAGCCATTATGAGTTTAAGAAGGAACTACAGATGCTGGAAAATCGAACACAAAAATGCTGGAGAAACTCAGCGGGTGCAGCAGCATCTATGGAGCGAAGGAGGTAGGCAACATTTCAGGCCAAAACCCTTCTTCAGACATTATGAGACTGAGAAACAAGAATAAAACTGTTAACAGTCATCAGCCAAAGCTTTGGCTTAACCTATTCAACTGTCTGGAACATCATTAAGAAGAAAGAGAGCACTGGTGAACTTACTAATCGCAAAGGGACTGGCAGGCCAAGGAAGACCTCCACAGCTGATGACATAAGAATTCTCTCCATAACAAAGAAAAATCCCCAAAAACCTGTCCGACAGATCAGAAACACTCTTCAGGAGTGAATTTGTCAATGACCACTGTCTGCAGAAGACTTAATGAACAGAAATACAGAGGCTACACTGCAAGATGCAACACTGTTAGCTGCAAAAATAGGATGGCCAGGTTGTAGTTTGCCAAGAAGTACTTAAAAGAGCAAAAAGGTCTTGTGGACAGATGAGACGAAGATTAACATATCAGAGTGATGGCAAGAGCAAAGTATGGAGGAGATAAGGACCTGCCCAAGATTGTGTATTGTGTGTTCTGTTTTATTGTACAGCTGCTGGCAAGTTCATTTCACTGTACTTTATTGTGTATGTGACGAATAAATCTGACTATTGACTATTGATCCAAAGCATACCACCTCATCAGTGAAACACGGTGGTGGGGGTGTTAGGCCTGGCATGTATGGCTGTTGAAAGTACTGGCTCACTTATCTTCATTGATGAAACAACTGCTGATGGTAGTAGCATAATGAATTCTGAAGTGTACATCCACATTCTATCTGCTCAAGTTCAAACAAATGCCTCAAAACTAATTTGCCGTAGGTTCATTCTACAGCAAGTCCATGGTCCCAAACATACTGCTAAAACAAGAAAGGAGTTTTACAAAGCTAAAAAAATGGCCAACTCTTAAGTGGCTAAGTCAATCACCCGATCTGAACCCAATTGAGCATGCCTTTTATATGCTGAACAGAAAACTGAAGGGGACTAGCCCTCAAAACATGCATAAGCTAAAGATGGCTGCCATACCGTCCTGGCAGAGCATCGCCAGCAAAGAGTAGGAGTTAACGGGTCCTTTTCAGAATGGCAGGCAGTGTCTAGTGGAGTACCGCAAGGCTCAGTTGCTGGGACCCCAGCTATATACAATATATATTAATGATTTGGACAAGGGAATTGAATGCAACATCTCCAAGTTTGCGGACGACACGAAGCTGGGGGGCAGTGTTAGCTGTGAGGAGGATGCTAGGAGGCTGCAAGATGACTTGGATAGGCTGGGTGAGTGGGCAAATGCATGGCAGATGCAGTATAAAGTGGATAAATGTGAGGTTATCCACTTTGGTGGCAAAAACAGGAAAGTAAACTATTACCTGAATGGTGGCCGATTAGGAAAAGGGGAGATGCAATGAGACCTGGGTGTCATGGTACACCAGTCATTGAAAGTAGGCATGCAGATGCAGCAGGCAGTAAAGAAAGCGAATGGTATGTTAGCATTCATAGCAAAAGGAATTGAGTATAGGAGCAGGGAGGTTCTACTGCAGTTGTACAGGGTCTTGGTGAGACCACACCTGGAGTATTGAGTACAGTTTTGGTCTCCTAATCTGAGGAAGTTCATTCTTGCCATAGAGGGAGTACAGAGAAGGTTCTGATTCCTGGGATGTCAGGACTTTCATATGAAGAAAGACTGGATAGACTTGGCTTGTACTCGCTAGATTTTAGAAGATTGAGGGGGTTCTTATAGAAACTTATAAAATTCTTAAGGGGTTGGACAGGCTAGATGCAGGAAGATTGTTCCCGATGTTAGGGAAGTCCAGAACAAGGGGTCACAGTTTAAGGATAAAGGGGAAATCTTTTAGGACTGAGACGAGAAAAACATTTTTTACACTGAGAGTGGGCAATCTCTGGAATTCTCTGACACAGAAAGTAGTTGAGGCCAGTTCATTGGCTGTATTTAAGAGGGAGTTGGGTGTGGCCCTTGTGGCTAATGGGATCAGGGGGTATGGAGAGAAAGCAGGTACAGGATACTGAGTTGGATGATCAAGCATGATCATATTGAATGGCCTACCCCTGTTTCTATGTTTCGAAGACACCCAGCAACCGGTGATGTCCATGAATGTCCATGATGTCCATGAATCGCAGACATCAAGCAGTCATTGCATGCAAAGGATATGCAACAAAGTACTAAACATGACTACTTTCATTTTCATGACATTGCTGTGTCCCAAACATTATGGCGCCCTGAAATGGGGGGGACAGGGGGACGGGAGGGGGGACTATGTATAAACACTGCTGCAATTTCTACATGGTGAAACCAAAATGTATAAAAATGGGCTTTTTTAAAATCTGATAATGTGCACCTTAACCGCATGTGATTTTTTTCTATTACAAATCTCAAATTGTGGAGTAGAGGCAAATAAATAAATAATGGGTCTTTGTCCCAAACATTATGGGGGGCACTGTATATGCATTACAAATTTTCCTTATTCCTACATTAATTCTAAATGTATATCCTGAAGAAATCATTCTTGGCATAGCTTTTATAGCTTTTATTTTTAAGAATACCACTGTAAAGGAATTACAAAGAATAAATTCTAGTTTGGGGATAAATACTGCATTCCCTTACTCAGAGGGAAGAAAAAATCAGTCCAGCTTAAAATAATTAAAACTCCAATTGAAACTAAATACTAAATCACCAATGAAATGTTGTGATTATCTGGTGTTGTTCTTCCAGCAATGATGCTTATGTATTCTGGCCCAGCAAACCAGCACAAAGCACTAACTCCCTCTGCTGGATTTTATGGTAGTATTCCAACCCAAGCTGTAAAGGCTGAAGAAAATAAAATCCACAAAGGCTTCACAGAGTCACCTTAAAAGTAAACCTTAATATTTTTTTAGTAGTGCTTATGTGCTATTTCAAGAAGGCAATAGATCAAACTAAATAACTTCAGTGTTCACGGCTAAAAATGTTTACTTGGTTAATCCAAACAAAGGTTCACAATTCCATCCCCGCATCATTTTACATTTGCACAGCACCTACACCCATAGTGACTTAAGAACTGAAAAGTTTTCACATTTTTTCATTGTGAATAACACCTTAAAAAAATGGAGCCTGACATAGCACATCAATACTGCAAATACTTTTTACTATTAAATACCCAAAGTTGTGATTTTCCCTCTCCATAAAAGTTAATGCTATCGGAGCAGAATTAGGTCATTCGGCCCATCAGATCTATTCCGCCATTTAGTCATGGCTGATCTATCTTTCCCTCCCACCCCCATTTTCCTTAGTTTATTTTAAAGCATTTCTTCATTCTGCCATAATTAGTTGTTGTAAACCCAATGGCCTAAAGATATTGAAGGAGAAATTTAGCTTTGGTTGTCTGGCTTATAGCATTCAGCTTTAATACAATTACAATGCTTTTGGTGCTCACAATTGAGACTCCTCTGCTACATTGTAGGAACCCAATCCAGATTGGGTGTTTATTTTGCAAAATACCTTCTTTAGTTCACAAAAGTGACCCTGTGCTTACGGTTGTTTATCACTTTAATTGTAGTCTCCCCATTTCCCATCTGACCACTTTGTCTTTATTATCCCAACAACATCCAATCCAAGATCAAGGAACAGCATCTCAACTTCGTTTTGGGCATGTTGCAGCTTCTGGAACAATACTGTTACAATGACAACTTTTGTCTGTGCCCTGTCATAGACATTACCTCAGTTTTCTGCATCACCACCCTGCCAACCTAACCAAGCGGTTTTCTTGCTTGCAAGTTCCTTGACAGGAAATGTTATATTTTGTTGCTCTCCCCATAAATGCTGCTTGCCCTGTTGAGCACTTGCAATATTTTCAGTTTCTGAAGCAGGATGCACTGCCCATCAAAGAATCAGATTTAATTATGGCTTCCAAAAGACAACTAAATCAATACTTAAAAGAAACGGAACCACAGGGTTGAAAGGAAATCGTGGGGGAATGCGACTAGCTAGATTGTTTTTCGGGGACAGGTATGAACTTTGGGGGCTTCCTTCAGTGCTTCAATCATTCAATAACCTATAATATAAAATATCTTCAATACCTTAGGATGTGTCAAACCACGTCAGTAGTCTCTCCTTATCCCGTTCTTGTTTCCTTTTCACATCTAGCGTTTGTCACTTACTCCACAAATCAAATCTCCCTCACCTGCATCCACGTATCACTTCATAAGGTCATGTCATAGGAGCAGAAGTAGGCCATTCGGTCCATAGAGTCTAGTCCACCATTCAATCATGGCTGATTGATCTTTCCCTTTCAACCCGATGCTCCTGCTTTCTTCCCATAACCCTTGACACCCTAATCAATTATCTGTCAATCTCTGCTTTAAAAACACCTAAAAGCCTCCACAGCCATCTGTGGCAATGATTCCACACATTCACCACTCTCTGACTAAAGAAATTCCTCTTCATCTCCTTTCTAAAAGGTATGTCCTTTTATTCTGAGGCGATACCTGTTGGTTCTAGATTCTCCCACTAATGGAAACATTCTCTCACCACATCCACTCCATCCAGGCTTTTCATTACTCGATAAGTTTCAATGGGGCTCCCCGCTACCCTCATCCTTCTAAATTCCAGCAAGTACAGGCCCAGTACCGTCAAACGCTCATCATACTTTAACCCAATCATCCTCGGGATCATTATCTTAATTCTCCTCGCCCTTCTCCAACATCAGCGCATCCTTGCTCAGATACGAGACCTAAAACTGCTCACATGTTAGGCTTTTTCACCCCCCCTCCCCGCCCCCCACTACAATCAGTCTAAAGAAGGGTCCTGATCTGAAACATTGCCTGTCCATTACCTCCAAAGGTGCAACCTGGCTCGCTAGTTACTCCACTTACTTATTTAGGAATATAAAAGCCAATTTTCTTGCCAGCAACATATCCCAACAATAAATAGAAAATAAATATTGTCACTTTCCTTCAGGAGGAAAACTCCAGTTTTAAAGTAAATTTGATAAGATGAATGAAGGCTGCATCACAGTAAGTATCTGCAGTTCACAGTATTTGTCTGCAAGCCTTCAAAGTAGAAATGTTGCTTTCCCATACAAGAATTAAGAATCGTCAATTTAAAAATCTCTGGAATACTCACCACTTTCCTGTATCTCTTCTTCGAACGAATGTTCATCTCATCATGTTTTTCTAATGTGCGATCTATTGCACTTTTTAAGTCAATGGCTCGTCTCAATCGGTTATCACTAATACCTGCTTTGGTGAATGTCTGCAACAAAATTACAGAGGTGTTACTTCAAACTAGTTCATTTTAATCATTGTTCAGATAGAAAATTGCATATTTGAATGCAAACATTGAAAAGCCAACCACCATAAATTCAACAAAGGCAACGTTCTGGAGTAACTCTGCGGGTCAGGCAGCATCTCTGGAGAATGTTTCAGGTCACGACCCTTCCTCAGACTCAACAAATTCAACATCTTACTTAGAGTATTCTTTACATGTGCTCAGATACAAGAGAAAATCTCACCCGCCTGCGGTCAACCTAACCTTACGCAAGCTTGACAGATATAGTCAGCTCCCAGTCGACAAAAGTCAGGCAGCCGTGCTTTATTCTGGAGTACTTTGCAATAAAGGCAAATGATGAACATCAAGCATGAAATAAAAAAATATTAGTATAGAAAAAAATGGCTTTTTGATAATAGGAAAAACGATAATGACAAACCCAACAGAAAATTCTCAAAGGAGTCAGCAACAAGCACAATCCACTTCAGAATTATGAAATCAAAACACCCACACAACTACAAACAGGGTTCTAGGAATTCAAAGTAATGACAACAAAGGAAAGACAAGACATTTCCAAGTTGAGATAGTGTGGTAAAGATAACCAGCAGATGGCAGTGTTCCCTGCTGTTTTTATACTCCTAAGTGATAGATTATGGGTTGCAAGTTTGAAACAAATTGTCAAATTCATCAGTTTTTGCAAAATAGAACAGCAGAGGAGAATCAAATCAGTAATTATTATCTGAATGGTGACCGATTAGGAAAAAAGGAGATGCAACGAGACCTGGGTGTCATGGTACACCAGTCATTGAAAGTAGGCAGGTACACAAAAATGCTGGAGAAAATGCGGGTGCAGCAGCATCTATGGAGCGAAGGAAATAGGCGACGTTTCGGGCAAAAACCCTTCTAGTAGGCATGCAGGCATGCAAGTGCAGCAGGCAGTGAAGAAAGAGAAAGGTATGTTTGCATTCATAGCAAAAGGATTTGAGTATAAGAGCAGGGAGGTTTTACTGCAGTTGTACAGGGTCTTGGTGAGACCACATTGCATACAGTATTGCGTACAGTTTTGGGCTCCTAATCTGAGGAAAGACATTCTTGCCATAGAGGGAGTACAGAGAAGGTTCACCAGACTGATTCCTGGGATGGCAGGACTTTCATATGAAGACCAAGCAAGAGGACATGACTTCAGAATTAAGGGACAGAAGTTTAGGGGTAACATGAGGGGGAACTTCTTTACTCAGAGAGTGGTAGCGGTGTGGAAGTGGTGGAGGCAGGTTCGTCGGTATCATTTAAAAATAAATTGGATAGGCATATGGATGAGAAGGGAATGGAGGGTTATGGTATGAGTGCAGGCAGGTGGGACTAAGGGAAAAAAAGTTGTTCGGCACGGAATTGTAGGGCCGAGATGGCCTGTTTCCGTGTTGTAATTGTTATATGGTTAAGACTGGATAGACTCGGCTTGTACTCGCTGGAATTTAGAAGATTGAGGGGGGATCTTATAGAAACAAACAAATTTCTTAAGGGGTTGGACAGGCTAGATGCAGGAAGATTGTTCCCGATGTTGGGAAAATCCAGAACAAGGGGTCACAGTTTAAGGATAAGGGGGAAGTCTTTTAGGACTGAGATGAGAAAATCATTTTTTACACAGAGTGGTGAATCTGTGGAATTCTCTGCCACAGAAGGTAGTTGAGGCCAGTCCATTGGCTATATTTAAGAGGGAGTTAGATGTGGCCCTTGATTAGGGGGTATGGAGAGAAGGCAGGTACAGGATACTGAGTTGGATGATCAGCCATGATCATATTGAATGGCGGTGCAGGCTCGAAGGGCCGAATAGCCTACTCCTGCACCTATTTTCTATGTTTCTATGTAATGGAAAGTATGGGAGTGGAAGCTAAGTGCAGTTACAATAAAGCCAGATATCAAAACTTGCCAATATATTTTGAAATTGCGGGCAAATGGAAGATAGCAAGCGCTTACAGGAACTGGAGAAAATTCAGCATAAATCATCCAGCTGGAGCAAATGTTGGTCTCGATATCAACAGAGATTTGAAGAATGCATCAACAACCTCCTGTCATGGATTACGTAGTAACTGAGCAAAAACACATTGTTGACGATACGAAAATCAATATTTTTCTGGATATGGAGTGATATTTGGAATGACTTCCGACCTGTTGTTCAACAGCAATGGGAATTGAAAGAACGTCAGGATCTCTGTGTGCTTGGTTTTGGCTTCAACAAGGTAAGCGCCCTACTCTGTTCTTTAAAGCCAACAAAGTTATGATACCCAAAACATACATTCTTTTAGGAAGGAGATGAGGAGAAATTTCTTTAGGCAGAGGGTGGTGATTCCGTGGAATTCTTTACCACAGAAGGCTGTGGAGGCCATGTCAGTGGATATTTTTAAGGCAGAGATGGATGGATTCTTGATTAGTACGGGTGCCAGAGGTTATGGGGCGTAAGGTGCATTTAAACTAAATAGCGGAGGGGTCGGTTGACAAATTGTATAAGGATGAAGTTAAAAGGGAAGAGAGTACAGGAAAAGTTACGAAAGACACCAGAATGAATGGGACGGAAAGTAGGGATAAGAGGGTAAGGTTAGGTGAAATAGGAACCAGTGTGAGAGGCGAGGTGTATACCAAATTAAAAGTGTTATATATGAATTTGCAAAGTATAAGAAATAAAGTGGATGAGCTTGAGACTCAGTTAGAAATTGGTAAGTATGATGTTGTGGGAATTACAGAGACATGCCTGCAAGAGCTGGGAACTGAATATTCAGGGGTATACGTCCTTTCAAAAAGACAGATAGGTGGGCAGAGGGGGTGGGGTAGCTCTGTTGCTAAAGAATGAAATTCAATCCCTTGCGAGGGGTGATAGAAAATCAAAATATGTAGAAAGATGTGGATAGAACTGAGAAATTGTAAGAGTAAAAATACCCTAATGGGAGTTATCTACAGGCCCCAAAACAGTAGCCTGGATAGAGGGTGCAAGTTGCATCAGGAGTTAAAATTGTCATGTAACAAACGTAATGTTACGGTGGTTATGGGAGATTTCAACATGCGGGTAGACCGGGATAATAAGGTTTAATCAAATAATATTGTACTGGACCAAAGAAAGGGAGTTTGCGAGGTGCCTCCGAGATGGATTCTTAGAGCAGCTTGTACTGGAGCCTGCCAGGGAGAAGGCAATTCTGGATTTAGTGTTGTGCAATGAACTGGATTTGATAAGGGAACTTAACGTAAAGGAACCATTAGGAGGTAGTGACCATAATATGACAAGTTTTAATCTGCAATTTGAGAGGTAGAAGGTAAAATCGAAAGTGTCAGTATTGCAGTTGAGCAAAGGGGACTATGGTGCCACGGGGGAGGAGCTGGACAAAGTTGACCAGAAAGGGACCCTAGCATGGTGGCTGACAGGTATTTCTGGGAATAATCCAGAAGATGCAGGTTCATTTAATTCAAAAAAGGAAGAAAGATTCTAAGGGGAGTAAGAGGTGACCAGGCTGACAAGGGAAGTCAAGGACAATATAAAAATAAAAGAGAAAACGTATAACATAGCAAAGATGAACGACTGCATTGGTACTACCTCCTGCACCCATGCAGAACTCACTGACTTCATCAACTTCACCACTAATTTCCGTCCTGCACTCAAATTCATTTGGACCATCTCCGACATCACCCTACCATTTCTAGATCTCACCGTCTCCATCACAGGAAACAGACTATTGACCGACATCTACTACAAACCTACTGACTCTCATAACTATCTTGACTACACTTCTTCCCACCCTACTTCCTGTAAAGACTCTATCCCCTACTCCCAATTTCTCAGTCCACGCCGCAGCAGCGCCCAGGATGAGGTGTTCCATGCCAGGGCATCGGAGATGTCCTCATTCTTTAGGAAACGGGGGTTTCCCCCTTCCATTATAGATGAGGCTCTCACTGGGGTCTCCTCGATATCCCGCAGCTCCTTCTCTTACTGCCCCTCCCCCCATTTGTAACAAGGACAGAGTCCCCCTTGTCCTCACCTTCCACCCCATCAGTGGACACATAAAGCATATAATCCTCAAACATTTTCGCCACCTCCAACAGGATCCCTATTCCAGGCATACTGGCCACATCTTCCCATCTCCACCCTTTTCTGCAGATTGTTCCCTCCGAAACTCCCTGGTCAACTCGTCCCTTCCCACCCAAACCACCCCCTCCCCAGGTATTTTTCCCCTGCAACCGCAAGAGATGCAACATCCCCCCCTCTACACCATCCAAGGACCCAGTCTTTCCAGGTGAGGCAGAGGTTCACTTGCACCTCCTCCAACCTCATTTACTGTATCCTCTATTCCAGGTGTCAACTCGTCTACATTGTTGAGACCAAGATCGTTTCGCTGAACACCTCCGCTCAGTCTGCCTTAACTTACCTGATCTCCTGGTGGCTCAGCACTTCAACTCCCCCTCCCATTCCCAATCTGACCTTTCTGTCCTGGGCCTCCTCCATTGTCATGGTGAAGCCCAGTGCAAATTGGAGGAACAGCACCTCATATTATGCTTGGGTAGTTTACACCCCAGCGGTATGAACATTGACTTATCTAACTTCAGAATAGAATAAGAATAGTTTCTTTATTGTCATTGTAACATGAACCATGTACAACAAAATTTAAAAATGTCAGCCAGTCAGTGCACCATTCAAACATTTCTAAAAGCTAACGATACATACAAGGTAAAATATTAAAAAAGATAAACAACTAAAATAAATATCATGAAAATAGCACGCATAAACACCCAATCCTACATCCTTCTGTCGATTTCACAGTGTACCACAGTCCCTTAGTATGTATCGCCCCTGCGTTCCTTGGCGGCTACATTTAGTGCCTTTATAACCATATAACCATATAACAATTACAGCACGGAAACAGGCCATCTCGGCCCTACAAGTCCATGCCGAACAAATTTTTTTTTCCCCTTAGTCCCACCTCCCTGCACTCATACTATAACCCTCCATTCCCTTCTCATCCATATGCCTATCCAATTTATTTTTAAATGATACCAATGAACCTGCCTCCACCACTTCCACTGGGAGCTCATTCCACACCGCCACCACTCTCTGCGTAAAGAAGTTCCCCCTCATATTACCCCTAAACTTCTGTCCCTTAATTCTGAAGTCATGTCCTCTTGTTTGAATCTTCCCTATTCTCAAAGGGAAAAGCTTGTCCACATCAACTCTGTCTATCCCTCTCATCATTTTAAAGACCTCTATCAGGTCCCCCCCTTAACCTTCTGCGCTCCAGAGAATAAAGACCTAACTTATTCAACCTATCTCTGTAACTTAGTTGTTGAAACCCAGGCAACATTCTAGTAAATCTCCTCTGTACTCTCTCTATTTTGTTGACATCCTTCCTATAATTGGGCGACCAAAATTGTACACCATACTCCAGATTTGGTCTCACCAATGCCTTGTACAATTTTAAACATTACATCCCAGCTTCTATACTCATAGCATTGGGGTAAAAACATTGGGCTTTATAGCAGTGGAGTAAAAACTGTTTTTAAGTCTGTTTGTCCTTGTCCTTGTAGATCTGTACCGTCTGCCTGACAGCAACAGTTCAAACAGGGAGTGGGAAATGTCCTTTATAATACTCTGGGATTTTTTGATGCAGCGGGAATTGTGTAAGTCCTCCAAGGTAAGGAGAGGGCAGCCGACAATCCTCTGGGCGTTGTCAATGGCCCTCTGGAGCGCTTTCCTCTGAGCCGCTGTGCAGCTGGTGTACCATACGCATACACAGTATGTTAGGATGCTCTCAATGGAGCACCGATAAAAGGACAGCAGCAGTCTCTGATTGATGTTATTCTTCCTGAGCACCCTCAGGAAGTGCAGTCTCTGCTGGACCTTTTTCAGCAGCGCAGAGGTGTTCACGCTCCACGTCAGGTCCTCCTCAATATGGATTCCCAGGAATTGGAAATCCGCCACCCTCTCCACACAGTCCCCTCTGATAGTCAATGGTACCATGTCCGTTTTATTCTTCCTGAAGTCTATTATTATTTCCTTTGTCTTTAAGGTGTTGAGGAGCAGGTTATTTTCTCCACACCACACTGTCAGCTGCTCCGCCTCATCCCGGTAGGCGTACTCGTCCCCCCCGGAGATGAGTCCCACCACCGTAGTGTCATCTGTAAATTTGACAATAGTGTTGCTGTGGTGGGCGGGGGTGCAGTCATGTGTGTAGATGGTGTAGAGCAGGGGGCTCAGTACGCAGCCCTGTGGAGAGCCGGTACTGTGGCTGAGGGCCGTGGATGTGTGATGGCCCACTCTGACTCTCTGGCTGCGACCCGACAGGAAGCTATTTATCCACATGCAGGTGGAGTGTGGAAGTCCCAAGTCCCCCAGTTTGTCCACCAGTTTGTGGGGACGGATGGTATTAAAAGCAGAGCTGTAGTCCACAAAGAGCATCCGCACGTAGCTCCCCCGCTGTTCCAGGTGGGACAGTGCAGCATGGAGAGCTGTGGCTACAGCGTCCTCTGTAGATCTATTCGCTCTGTACGCGGACTGGTGGGGGTCAAAGCTTCGGGGCAGGAGTGATGTGATATGACCCCGGACCAGTTTTTCAAAACACTTCATCACCACTGGTGTGAGTGCGACTGGCCGGTAGTTGTTGAGGCTGGAGATGTTGTTTTTTTTGGGCAAGGGGACTATGGTGGAGGACTTCAGACAGGGTGGAACAGTGGACTGGGCCAGAGACTGGTTGAAAATCCTCGTCCAGACTCCAGCCAGCTGGTCTGCGCAGTCCTTCAACACGCGTCCAGAGACGCCGTCAGGTCCAGTTGCCTTCCTTGGATTGATGACCCGCAGCGTGCGCCTCACCTCATGCTCCTCTATCTTGAGGGTTAGGCTGATGTGGATCATGTGGTGTGTTGTGGCTGTCTCGGGTGGCTCCACTTCAAAGCGAGCAAAGAAGTGGTTCAGCTCCTCTGCCAACGAGGCGTCACCTTCAGCAGCTCCAAGGTTGGTCTTGTAGTTGGTGAGATACTGGATCCCCTGCCACACCTGCCTGCTGTTGTTACTGTCCAGGTGGTCCTCTATCTTCCTCCTGTAGTCTGATTTGGCCTCTCTGATGCCTCTCTTCAGGTTAGCTCGGGCCGTGCTGTATAAAGCCCTATCGCCAGACCGGTGTTCCTCTCTTTTAACAGCCGCTGGACCTCCCGGGTCATCCAGGGCTTCTGGTTGGGGTAGACCCGGATGCGTTTGTCCACTGTGACCGTGTCCATGCAGTTTTTAATGTAACACAGTACACTGTCTGTGAACACCTCCAGGTCCCGGTGTTCAAACACATCCCAGTTGGTCTTCAGACAGCCCTTGCTTTCTCGCTCCATCCCCTTCTCAGTTCTCCCACTAGTCTTACTGTCTCCAACTACATTCTATATTTGTCCCGCCCCCTCCCCTGATATCAGTCTGAAGAAGGGTCTCGACCCGAAATGTCACCCATTCTTTCTCTCCAGAGATGCCACCTCACCCGCTGAGTTACTCCAGCATTTTGTGTCTACCTTGGGTCCAAGTCAGCATGGATTTACGAAGGGGAAATCATGGAGTTTCATGGAGAAGGGGAAATCACGGTGTTTCAAGTCGTGACCCTTTTTCAATCCGAATATATCCGAGGAAGGGTTCCAACCCGAAACGTCACCCATCCAGGTTCGCCGGAAATGCTGCCTGACCTGCTGAGTTACTCAGGCACCTTGTGTCTTTTTTTGTAAACCAGCATAGAGGTTAACTGGTGCAGAGAAAGTGAGTGTGCGGTGGTGGCAGGAGGGCACTGGGTAGGAGACAAAAATTATTTGCAAGTCCTTACAGAAAAGCTTAACTTAAAACTATCATTCCGGTGGCAGAGAGATAGACGTACAATTTATAATTTTTACCTTGGTGGCTGGAACATAATAGATGATTGATGAAGCATAATTGATGAACCATCATCATTTATAAATAATACTAAGTAGATATGACAACTCAAAGGCTTCTTTGCACAAAACCAATTATCATGCTGTAGTATAAAATAAGGATTATTCATACCTGGATCCAGCACTGCACAGTCGGCAGGTATTTATTAGTGATCAATCTTTGGAAATCCTTCACATTGTTAATTACAGCAGTGTTGTCCTCATCCTCGTTGATCTTTAAATCTGTCATCCAAATATATAGATTATTCTAAATGGGTACAGATTCTTTCAAAATAAACTTTACTGTATATTTAAACACATAACTAGACTGATACACAAAATACAAGCAATGTAAATAATTTATTCATACAGCTTAAAAACTGGCCCTTCGGTCGCAAGACTCTGTGTCTACCATCAACATTAATTCTACCCAAATCCAAGTTCTTCATCCACCTGCCCAATTCTCAAAACCAAACCCCGAGAATATTATTCATCTGAAAAACGCCCATTTGCGAACATTGCAAAAACCTAGCTTTGCAATACAGCAGCTTATTGTTGCACTTTCAGCAGTCCATACCTGATAAGAAATATCTTTAGCATCCTTTCCCCAATTAAGCCTCACATGTCAAAATTAAATTATATTTGCCATTCCTTGGCCCACCTTCCCACATGATCAGGATCTTCATATAAATTTAGATAATCCATCCTCGGCATCTGTTGTACCACCAATGTTAACTGCAAGATCTATCTATCTACATCTATATATATATATCTATATTACTAAAAGTCTGATCTTGACCGCATTTGGCCCATTGTGGCGCAATTTCCGAGAGAACGCCGTCACCTACGGCCGTCATTTTTGGCCACCTCCCTCAGAGCCCCCCTCCGCCTTCCAGGACCAGAGGATTTTTCCCATCGATGAAATATGAGAGAGATATTAATGTTTTTACAAAATTCCCCATTCTCTCTGCTGCCCCCGCTGGCAGCAGGGGGAGGAACTATAAAACCCGGAAGTGTCGTGCCTCACTCAGTCTCTGCCAGACCCAGGAAGCGAGAGGTTCACCGCTGTCTGAGCTACGAATAACACTGAACACACATCTACTCCACGGTGAGTCCCCTCGATGCAGCTGTAAAGTGGCTGTAGCCCTTTTTAAAAAGTTTGTGTTCACAGAATGAGTTTTGGCTGTCAGGTGGCTGCAGCCCAAATGTTTGCCTCGCCTTTTGAACAAGTTTGTGTTTACAGAATGACTTTTGGTTGTCGGGTGGCTGCAGCCCAATTTTTTGCCTCGCCTTTTTTATTTTTTTTTTTATTTTATTTTTATTAGAAGTACAGTAAATTACAATACTACACAACACATATATCTTAATACATTTTTTGTACCGCTTCATTTTTTTTTGAGCTTTAAGAAAAAGGTAGAAGTAAGGAAAGTAAACATAGAAACATAGAACATAGAAATTAGGTGCAGGAGTAGGCCATTCGGCCCTTCGAGCCTGCACCGCCATTTAATATGATCATGGCTGATCATCCAACTCAGTATCCCGTACCTGCCTTCTCTCCATACCCTCTGATCCCCTTGGCCACAAGGGCCACATCTAACTCCCTCTTAAATATAGCCAATGAACTGGCCTCAACTACCCTCTGTGGCAGAGAGTTCCAGAGATTCACCACTCTCTGTGTGAAAAAAGTTCTCCTCATCTCGGTTTTAAAGGATTTCCCCCTTATCCTTAAGCTGTGACCCCTTGTCCTGGACTCCCCCAACATCGGGAACATTCTTCCTGCATCTAGCCTGTCCAACCCCTTAAGAATTTTGTAAGTTTCTATAAGATCCCCTCTCAATCTCCTAAATTCCAGAGAGTACAAACCAAGTCTATCCAGTTTTTCTTCATAAGACAGTCCTGACATCCCAGGAATCAGTCTGGTGAACCTTCTCTGCACTCCCTCTATGGCAATAATGTCCTTCCTCAGATTTGGAGACCAAAACTGCACGCAATACTCCAGGTGTGGTCTCACCAAGACCCTATACAACTGCAGTAGAACCTCCCTGCTCCTATACTCAAATCCTCTTGC
The DNA here is from genome assembly GCF_028641065.1 of Leucoraja erinaceus. Taxonomy (NCBI): domain Eukaryota; kingdom Metazoa; phylum Chordata; class Chondrichthyes; order Rajiformes; family Rajidae; genus Leucoraja; species Leucoraja erinaceus. The sequence continues at coordinate 11,878,279 of NC_073377.1, read as the reverse complement.
TATGAAAGCCAACATGCCATTCGCTTTCTTTACTGCCTGCTGCACCTGCATGCCTACCTTCAATGACTGGTGTACCATGACACCCAGGTCTCGCTGCATCTCCCCCTTTCCCAATCGGCCACCGTTTAGATAATAATCTGCTTTCCCGTTTTTGCCACCAAAATGGATAACCTCACATTTATCCACATTAAACTGCATCTGCCAAACATTTGCCCACTCACCCAGCCTATCCAAGTCACCTTGCAGTCTCCTAGCATCCTCCTCACACCTAACACTGCCCCCCAGCTTAGTGTCATCCGCAAACTTGGAGATATTGCCTTCAATTCCCTCATCCAGATCATTAATATATATTGTAAATAGCTGGGGTCCCAGTACTGAGCCTTGCGGTACCCCACTAGTCACTGCCTGCCATTGTGAATAGGACCCGTTTACTCCTACTCTTTGCTTCCTGTTTGCCAGCCAGTTCTCTATCCACATCAATACTGAACCCCCAATGCCACGTGCTTTAAGTTTGTATAGTAATCTCTTATGTGGGACCTTGTCGAAAGCCTTCTGGAAGTCCAGATACACCACATCCACCGATTCTCCCCTATCCACGCTACTAGTTACATCCTCGAAAAATTCTATAAGATTTGTCAGACATGATTTACCTTTCGTAAATCCATGCTGACTCTGTCCAATGATTTCACCACTTTCCAAATGTGCTGCTATCCCATCTTTAATAACTGACTCTAGCAGTTTCCCCTCTACCGACGTTAGGCTAACTGGTCTGTAATTCCCCGTTTTCTCTCTCCCTCCCTTCTTAAAGAGTGGGGTTACGTTTGCTACCCGCCAATCTTCAGGAACTACTCCAGAATTTAAGATAATACTGAGACCAACTCTTATCTGCCTGCACAAAGTCCATACCCCTCCATTCCCTGTATATCCATGTGCCAATCCAAAAGTCTAAAGAAAGTGCGCGAGAGTCGTGAAGTGCAAGAGTGTTGGGAAAAGAAAGCCCCTTAGAAAAGAAGTTAGAGAAGGAAGTAAAGTGAGAAAATAGATCCTAGAAAAGAAAGAAAGAGAAAATAGGAACAATCGCTCTATTATAACATTAAACTCCGCAGAAAGGGGACTACCAACCAAGTCTGTTTTTGTTGTTTTACCTCCCGTTACCAGGTCCTGATACCACTTATTTATTTATTTGTTTATTTAAATTACTATTGCACCTCATACTTGTAATAGGTCCAGAAACATAGACCACGTCTTTTGGAATTGGTCTGCTTTACCTGCTAAGAGGAATCTCATCTCTTCCAGATGTAATGTTTCAAACATATTTGATATCCACATTTTTATTGTTGGTGTGGGCGCATTTTTCCAGAATTTAAGTATAAGCTTTTTTCCCATTATTAGCCCGTAATTAAATAAATTCTTCTGAAACACGTTTAGTTCAGGGTTACCTTCCGATATTCCGAAGATAATCCATTCTGGTTTTGGTACCAGTTTTATTTTGATCAATTTTGAAAAAATATCAAATATTTCATACCAGAATTTTTGGATTTTTGTACAAAAAACAAGAGTGCCCTATGGTAGCTTCTTGACACAGGCATTTATCACAGATTGGTGAAACATTAGGGAAGATTTTATTTAATTTAGTTTTTGAATAATATAATCTATGTAATGTTTTAAATTGGATGAGCGTATGTCGTACGTTGATCGAACATTTATGCACCTGTAGTAAATGATTATCCCAGGTCTCTTTTGAGATTTTTATAGCTAATTCTTGTTCCCAATCTTTTCTAATTCCATCTGTTGTGGGCATTTCTATGTTTAAAATGATATTATATAGGTACGATATTAAATTAGCTGATTCCGCCTTTGTCTTCATTGCTTCATCCAATAAGTCGGAAGGCATATTATGATAGTCTTTTGTGTGTTTTTTCAGATAATCACAAATTTGAAGATATTTAAAATATTGGTTATTTTTCAAATTATATTTCAGTTGTAGTTGTTGAAATGATAGTAAATTCCCCAATTCATACAGATCTTCGAGCGTTTTGATTCCCATTCTTTCCCATTGTATAAATGATTTGTCTATGATTGATGGTTTAAACGATGGATTATTGACTATTGGTATTAAAAGAGATAGGTTTCTTAATTTTAAATTCTGTTTTATTTGTTTCCATGTTCTTATTGTGTTATGTATAATTGGATTTTTATTATAATTTTTATTATTCAAATTTATTGGTGAGAGGATGGTCGCTCCTATATTACTCGGGGAGCAGTCCCCTTTTTCCATTACCATCCAGTCCGCCTGCTGTGCAGAATTGTCCAGCAGGTGAATCATATTTTTAATATTTACTGCCCAATTATAATACATAAAATTAGGGAGCGCTAGACCCCCCAGTTCTTTTCGTTTATTAAGGTGTGCTATTTGTATTCTATGGGATTTATAATCCCATATAAAATTTGTAATGTCTGAGTCCAATTTTTTGAAAAACGTTTTTGGGAGATATATAGGTATTGATTGAAATAGGTGTAGGATTTGTGGTAAGAAAATCATTTTAATAGCATTTATTCTGCCTATTAAGGACATCGGAAGTGTTTTCCAGAATTTAATCAGATTATTCAATTTCTTGAGTAAGGGATTATAATTGGCTTTAAACATATCCTGGTAATTTCTAGTAATTTCAATTCCCAAATATTTGAATTTTTCTGTAGCTATTTTAAAGGGAAATTTCCGGAGATGTGTTGAGTCTTTTGGTTTTATCGACATAATTTCACTTGTGTTCCAATTTATTCTATATCCCGAAAAGGATCCAAAGTCCTCAATTAAATTTAATATGCCTCACCTTTTTAACAAGTTTGTGTTCACAAAATGAATTTTGGTTGTCAGGTGGCTGCAGCCCAATTGTTTGCCTCGCCTTGGCTTTTAAAATCGATGCAACAGTTGGCTTCCAGCCCAAGAATCCATTCGGGCCACAATGTCTATACTTGCCCTCTGGAAACCAGTACCTTCGGCCCACAACACCCATACTAGCACAACAGACAGCCCCCCCCCCGCCACTGGCGAGCAATATTGGAATTGGTGGAGAGGTGGAATGTTGCGTTGGTGATCAGCCCTCTCATGTGATGCTGGGACCCAACGGGTCCCACATAGTCTAGTCTATCTATCTATCTATATTTAAAACTCTGGCTACCGCCTGCCTGCCGGCTACCTGACGGCCAGTTTTCTGCCTTTGATTCGTTGCTACGCTGACACCAGACGCAAAATTGCCGAGATTTTTTCCATTTCGGTAGAAATGTTACTTTTCATTCCAAGTATCCACTCCTGATTAAATTTTGTCGTGTTTATGTACACATTTTAAATAAAATCCATCACCCCACCCCCCCCCCCCCAGATGGACTGTCCCTACCCCTCCCCCCTTCCACTCTCCCTCCCCACTATTTCCCCTCTCCCTCCACACTCTTCCCCCTCCCTCCCCTACCCCATCTCCCTCCCCCCCCCTCCCCACACCTCTCTCCCCCTCCCCCATCCATCCCTCTCTCCCCCTCTCCATCCCTCTCTCTCCCCCCCCATCCCTCTCTCCTCCCCTTCTCCATCTCCCTCTCCTCACCACTCTACTCCTCCCCCCTCCTCCTCCTCCCCCCCCCATCACTCTCTCACCCCCCCCCCTTCCCCCTCTCTCCTCCACCCCTCCTTCTTCCCCCACCCCTTTCCCTCTCCCCCACACTCTTCCCCCTCTACCATCTACCCCATCTCCTCGCCTCCCTTCCCCTCACCTCTCCCCACCCCCCCCACTCCCCTCCCCCCCCCCATCCCATCCCCCCCTCTCCTCACCCCTCTCCCTCTCCCTCTCCTCACCCCTCTCCCTCTCCTCCCACCCCCATCCCACTCCCCCACCCCTCTCCCTCCCCTCCCTCCCCCCCCCCCCCCTTCTCTCCCCACCCCATCCCTCTCTCTCCCCCACCCCCCCTTCCCTCTATACCCCCCCCCCCTCTGTCCCTCTTCCATCACTCCCCCTACCCCTCTCCCCACTCTTCCACACTCTCTCTCCCCCCCCCCCCCCTCCCCTATCTCTCCCCACTCTTTCCCCTCTCCCCCCCTCTCCCCCCCCTCCCCTCTCTCTCTCCCACCCCACACACCTCTCTCCCCATCCCCCCTCTCTCACACCATACCCCGCTCTCCTTTCCCTCACAAATCTCTCCCGTTTCCTCCTACTCTTCTCTTCTCTCCCCTCTTCTCATACTCCCCTCTCCCCACCCCGTCTCCTTCTCCCCCCCTACCCCCACCTGTGTGTTTGGGGGGTGGTTAGTGTGGGTGTGATGCCGCTGCCCCCCCCCCCCCCCCCCACCCACCCCCCGCAAACGCCGTTGGGGAAACAGACCCAACGGGTCTGCACTTGGTCTGGTAATTACTAAAACTCTTGTCTTGTTTGGACGTCTGTCTGTCTGCGTGTGTGCGTGTGATCTCAAGGAACTACGCCAAAATGGTACAGAATAGCGCAAAAATGTTTGCACCACCTCACTAACCTTTGTCCCGTGGTCATTCCTATATAGTTTTGAACACATTGATGTTATATTTCACAAGAAATTTTACATTTTTAAACTTAAAGTCAACATTTTAGAAAAATAGCTTCACCCTCCAGCTATATCTACAGCTATAACTTCACAACGCTCCATTGTTCGAATCTGGGCACAGTCAGTCCTGTCAGGCTGCCAGCACAAGAAATTTTACATTTTTAAAACTCAGCTATGACCACAATGCTACATTGTTGCAATCTCGGCACACTCAGTCCAGCCTGGCTGCCAGCACTACAAAGTGCTGTTGCTATCATTTTTTCTTTATTCCTGGCAGCATGGAGCGAGGGTGTCCAGTAAAAGTCACAGTACACTGAATTTTGAATAAGGCGAACTGAGCAGCCCTCGCACAGTTGGGGGCTATGGGTGAATGGTGGAATATTACGTTGGGTGGAACGGGTTGCGTTGGGGAAACGGGTCAGTGGTGTGGAATATTGCCTTGGGGAACGGGTTGTGTTGGGGGACCAAGCTTCCTGTTGGGGAAACGGGTGAGTGGTGAAATATTGCCTTGGGGAACGGGTTGCGTTGAGGACTAGGCCTCCTGTGGGGCTATGGGTGAGTGGTATAATATTGCATTGGGGGACCAGGCCTCCGTGTGAAAGGGATCCAATGGATCCCAGTTGATCTAGTATCTATATACTTTTAAAACTCTGTATGTGTGTGGGTGTACGGGATTTTGCCTTTGAAACGCATCACCTTGAAAACCAGATGCGGAGATTTTTACAATTTCGGTTGGGATTTATCTTATGTTCCTTGGTCAATTATTTCCCCAGATTTTGAATTAAATTGTTCACAAAACTCACTTTAAAAAAAATAAAATCGCCGCTTGACCTGGGGGAGCGTCAATGTTGCCCCCCCCCCACGTGGGGTTGATTGATTGGCTCCAACCGCCTCGGCCTCTCCCTCCCCCAGTTCCGGGCCACTCAGCCCTTCCATCCCACAGCCCGCACCTCAAGTACAACTTTTTCGCCGAATTGGTGGAGAAAACATCGAGGTCCTGCGGAAGTAAGGAGGGAGAGTGGGGGGGATTGAGAGAGAGGAGAGAGAGGGAGGGGAAAGTGGGGGAGGTAGGGAGTGGGGGATAGAGAGAGATGCGGGCAGTGGAGGAAGTGAGGAGGGAGAATGGTGGGGTGGATTGGGGGGAGGTGAGGAGTGGGGGATAGAGGGAGAGGAGGGGAAAGGGGTTATGGAGGGAGGGAGGATAGGGGAAAGGAGAGGGAGGGAGAGGTGAGGGAGGGAGTGGAGGGGAGGAGGAGGAGAGGGGAAAGAAGGAGGGTGAAGAGGAGGGGGAGGGAGTGCTGGGGGATGAGGGGAAAAGGAGGATGGGGTAGGAAGAGGGATGGTGAGGTAATGGAGGAGAGAGAAAGAGAGAGGAGGGGAGGGAGGGGTGAGGGGAGGATGCAGAGGAGGGTTGGTGGAGGGTGGGGAGAGGGAAGATAATGAAGGAGGGGAATAGGGGACTGAAGGGGGCGAATGAGATGCGTTCACATTGATCTTATATTTTACAAGTTCTTGCCATTTTGAACTTTAAAAACATCAGCCGTGCCTGAGCAGTTAGGGGCTATGGGTGAGTGGTGGAATATTGTGTTTGGTCCAGTTACAATATCTACAGTCATCAAAATTGTTAATGAACATACGAGGGGCAACTGGAAGTTTTTTTTTTAAACTGTAGGGATATAGATATAGATCTATAATATAGATCATAATATGAAACTGTGGGGTACGTTTTTCATGCAAAAGGAGTTAGTTTGAGGCAAGTATTATCGCAATATTCAGACAGGGGCATGGATAGGACAGGTTTAGAGGGATATGGGCCAAATATAGGCAGGTGAGTGGTGTAGATAGGAAATAAGAGTTAGTCTTGGCGTCATGTTTGGCATGTACATTGTGGGCCGATGGTCCTGTTCCTGTGAAGTAGTGTTGTTCTTTCTGTAACCAGCAGCACCAAATCTGCATCAACCCCTGTGACACTACACTGGTTACAGGCCTCCAATCGGAAAAAAACAACCCTCCACAACTACTCTGCCTCCCTCCTTGAAGCCATTTGGCAAACTCACCTTGGACCACACACCTAGCCCAGAGCCTCATCCCCTTCCTCTCACTCTGCACTGTGGAGTCATGGTTCTGGCCATAGCCTTACTTGCTTTCTAGATACATAATTCACAGTTCACACAAATGAGTGAACCACATGCCAGACAATCAGAATTTCTGGATGGATGCCAGATCAATTTCATGATCAATAATGCAATAAATGGTGTCCTGTACTTACCCGTATTAATTTCTAAGTCAAGAGAATATTTATGGGAAAGAAGCCCATAATTTCTGATCATTTCTTCATTGTCTTCAAAATTTTCACTTTCATCGTCTTCATTTTGACTGAAGTTGTCTAGCTCTTCATCCAATTGCTGCTCTTCAGGAGCTGTGTTCGCCAGAGGCTGTGGGGAAAGGTCTTTACTGCTGCAAGGCTGCTCATCATCAATATGATTGCTGGCCCATTGGTGGTCAACTCTCTGCCTGCTGGTTGTAGAGCTGCCATTTGCTGTTTTATCAGGCGAGTCTTGGTTGCACTGAGAGCCTTCATCACTAAAAGTGAACTCAGAGAGACTGGGGAGTAGTAATTTGAAGCATGCCTCCATTTCTGCCAGAGAGTTCTCAATTTCTTCTGACATCTCTGTTTTGGCGGAAAATACAAGGTAAAACAACAGACAATAGCAACTCACAGAAATACATTACAAGATTAAACATTATCAAATCAGATCACAAAAATAAACCAGTTTGCAAAAAAAATGGCTGAAAACCAATCACCAAAAATATTGAGCACAGGTTATGCAACCCATTGAGTCTGTGCTCGATCCAAGAACAATATAGTTCATGCCACATTTCCATTTTTTTTCACAGCCCTGCGAAGATCAGATAAATTCCCAATGTAATAATCAAGAACTAGTTACCTGTAGTTTTGGCACAATAGACTGAAGCATACGCCAGTCGGCAGTAGGATTATGGCGCATTACATACTAAATGTACTGAAACCTTTTATTTCCACATTTATTTTCTTGGCATGAATTTGTTTTTTCACAAGCAAGTTTGATTTAACGCAACAGAAAATAAATTAATAGCACACCTTTCATTTCCTCTTCCACTCGCTTCACCCTCATTTTATTAATGTTCTCCAGCCTTTTCGATCTCTCTTCCTCACGTTTTCGCTCAGCTTGAGTTCTAGCCCGAATATCTTGAAAATCCACCTGTATGTGTACGAGACAAAATGTTTAATTCATTGCCTATCCAATATTACCCTTGAGAAGGTGGTGGTCACTAATTCCACAATGCAGCTGAGGAAAAGAGAAAAAAAAACAGGATTTAGCTTTTACAACAATGAAGGAATAAAATGTGTTTCCATCTTCGGGAAGAACTCAGCGATAGCGGCAATTCAGTATGCCTGCTGCTTTTATTGCCCTTGGTGGTACAGGTCATTTGTCTGGTAGGGTGACGCCATAATGGATTAGTTTCACAGATATCATCTGCTACAGACATAGCCAAGGTGGAACGGGAATTAACATCTAGAGTGATGTTAGAGTGCCAATCATGCAAGCTGCTTTGTCCAAGATAGGGTCAAGCTTCATGAGTGTTATTGGAGCTGCTCTCATCCAGAAAGTGGATGGTATTCCATTATGTTTCTCATGTAGATGGTGGAAGTACATTGGTGTGTCAAGAGGTCGGTCATTCACTGCTGGATATCCAGCCTCTGAACTACTCTTGTAGCCACTGCAGAGTATACAACCCCATTCCATTTTTTGGCTAACTGTAATCCTAAGGTTGTTGTTGTTGGGGGATTCAGAAATGGGTCATGCCATCAAATATCTAGGACATAAACACACTCAATGTTAGGGATAGCACCAAAAAATTGAAAATAGCAGATAGGCTGCAGTGATTCATAACAACATCACACCACCACCTCCTCATTGACAATTATGGACGCGTTTTGCCAGTGATACCCAAATTCCTTGTGGCTCTCCAGGTCAGTACGTTGACAATCCTCTCTCAAAAACACTGAGAATTCATCCCCCATTTTGTCCTTCTGCTTCCTATTTTAAAGACATGCACCAATTCCTAAATATTTAAAGGACTTATGCAGGGATTTATCAATAGGAGGCAAAAAGTACTCACCTTCTTAATCTGTTTCAGGAAATGATAACCCAGTGAGAGTTTTTTGTAACCATCTCCATATTTGTCTTGCCACTCCTGGACAGTTTTAATTGCCATTTCCTTTAATTTTTGAGCTGCTTCTTTTGGTGGAGGCAGAGGCTGTTCATAATCGGTTTCTACCGTCAACTCCAAGAATTCCTGAAAGTTTGAAATAAGTAGCAACCGAAACTGATGTGAGCGCATAAAGAGTTCATTTGCTATTTGGAAAGCGGATAGGCGGATCTCTGCATGCTCTTGGTTTAGCTGTCTCATAATTAAGTGGTACGCGTGCTTGACATACTCCTCAGATAACCTGTAAAATGTAAATACATTTTAATTATGTGTCCTGTAAAATGTAAATACATTTTAATTATGTGTCCTGTAAAATGTAAATACATTTTAATTATGTGAAGAAAGCGAATGGCATGTTTGCCTTCACAACAACAGGAGTTGAGTATAGGAGCAAAGAGGTCCTTCTGCAGTTGTAAAGGGCCCTAGTGAGACCACACCTGAAGTATAGTATGCAGCTTTGGTCTCCATATTTGAGGAAGGGCATTCTTGCTATTGAGGGAGTGCTATTGAGAGAGACCTATTGTCTATTGTCCTGGGATTGAAGGCAGAAGTCAGAGAAGGAGTGGGATGGGGAATTAAAGTGACAGGTAAATAGAAATTCAGGGACGTTTTGCAGAGTGAATGGGAAGTGTTCTTCGAAGTGGTCCTCCAAACTAAGTTTAGATTTTCTTATGTGGCAGACAACATATCAATCACCAAATATGAAACACTAAATTGGAAGCAGTGCATACAAATTGCTGTTTCACATGAGAAGAATTATTTGGGCCCCTGGACAGGGGGAAGATGAAAGACGCAATTTCCTTCTTCAAAATTAGTGCATTGCACTCAATGCTCGCAATGTGTTCTTCTGGAGAAACTAAACAGATTAGGTAACCTGTTACTTTAATTATTTGTCCACTGCTATTCTGACCTCTCTCCTCTCTGCTTTTAACCTATTTTCCTTTTACGATGCCCAATATAGGGGTTGAGTAGTGTCTCAGCATGTTTCTGAAGTTAAAAGCAGCCCTCAGCACACTTATTGAATTTAATAATTTCAGATAACCACTATTTTTCGCTCTATCCACAGATGTAACTATACCATGTTCAATGCATTTCCTTTTATGTCTGCAACTGTCAGTTTTTATAGTGATTGTTACCGTGGCATCAAAGCAAAGGAAACATATTGAAATGTAGAGGAGTATGACATTCTCTCAGTTTTGTCCAGCCCTCACCCTTCTCTACAACAAAACACAATCATTCTCACTTTGACTTCTGTTGATGGGTCCTTGAATTCTCTGCCTCAGAGGGGGGTGGAGGCTAGTTCTCTGGATACTTTCGAGAGAGCTAGATAGGGCTCTTAAAGATAGCAGAGTCAGGGGATATGGGGAGAAGGCAGGAACAGGGTACTGATTGGGGATGATCAGCCATGATCACATTGAATGGCAGTGCTGGCTCGAAGGGCCAAATAACCTATTGTCTATTGATCCAAAACGTTGACTGTTTCTCTCTCAACCAATGATTCTTGCTCCAATGAATATGTCCATTTCATAATTGTTTCAGATTCCCAGCCTCTGCAGCTTTTTTTTGTTCCATTTATTAAACAAGGTCTGCTCAAAAATATACAATTGTAGCAGGTATGTAAAAGAACCAGGAATGAAGGCGAGGAGCCAGGCAAATTCTGTAGAGGCTTTAATGAGCACAGCACACTACTCTCCGCTTCAGTGAGAGACTGATGACTGGTCTCGTGCCAAAAATCCCAGCTCTTATCTTCGCAGCGGGGAGCCGCTCCCGGATCTGTCCATGAGGTGCTGAGGGGGATGAACCAGAGAGTGGCCTACTCTCCAGGAACCCCCACACAATCATGTTATATTGTGAACAAAATATTATTTCATCAAATACAATTTCTTGACCAAGAATACAATCCAATTTATTCCAATACGAGTCCAACTAACTAATCGAAGATCTGAAACAGTGTCATCCTCTTGTCACCTTCCTTCACAAGAAAGTGTTGTGCATGACCTTGTCCAGAATTCGTTCAAAGCACTTATTGAACTGCAATTATTCTGTATAGTGCTGGTCACCAAACTACAGGGGGGGGGATGACATAGAAGAGATTCACCAGGACGTTATCTGCTATGAAGGGCTGTAGTTATAAGTAATTGGATAGGATGGACATACATGCACGGGAATGTAGGAGGCTGTTGGGTGATCATATGTAGGTTTACAAAATTATGAAGGGCGCAGATGGAATGGTCTGAATCTTTTTCCCAGACCAGGTCAGTCAGAAACAAGAAGGCACATTTATGGTGAGAAATAGTCATACAGCATAGAAACAGGCTCCTTCACCCGATTCATCCAATGCCAACCAAAATCTCCCACGCTAGTGTAATTCCCCCCCCCCATTTGACCCATATTCTTCAAAACCTTTCCTATTATGTACCTGTCGAAATGTACTTTAAAGGAAACCCGAAGGAAACATTTTCCATTACAGAGATCGGTTATTACATGGAGCAAGTCGTTAGTGGTTTAAGAAGGAACTGCAGATGCTGGAAAATCGAAGGTAGACAGAAATGCTGGAGAAACTCAGCGGGTGAGGCAGCATCTATGGAGCGAAGGAAATAGGCAACGTTGCGGGTCAAGACCCTACTTCAGACTGATGTGAGGATGGGGGGGGGGGGGGGGCGGGAAGAAGAAAGGAAGTGGAGACAGTGGGCTGAGGGAGAGCTGAGAAGGGGATGGAGAGGAGAAAGTAGGGACTACCTGAAATTAGAGAAGTCAATGTTCATACCGCTGGGGTGCAAACTGCGCAAGCAAAATATGAGGTGCTGCTCCTCCAATTTATGGTGGTCCTCACTCTGGCCATGGAGGAGGCCCAGGACAGAAAGGTCAGATTCAGAATGGGAGGGGGAGTTGAAGTGCTGAGCCACCGTGAGATCACGTTGCGAACCAAGCAGAGGTGCTGGACGAAGCGATCGCCAAGCCTATGCTTGGTCTCACCGATGTAGAGCAGCTGACAACTAGAGCAGCGGATGCAATAGATGAGTTTGGAGGAGGTGCAGGTGAACCTCTGCACCTGGAAAGACTGCTTGGGTCCTTGAATGGAGTCAAGGGGGGAGGTAAAGCGACAAGTGTAGCATTTCCTGCGGTTGCAAGGGAAAGCGCCCGGAAAGGGAGTGGTTCGGGTGGGAAGGGACAAATTAACCAGGGTGTTACGGAGGGAGCGGTCTCTGCGGAAAGCAGGCAGGGGAGGAGATGGGAAGATGAGGCAAGTGGTGGGATCATGTTGGAAGTGGCGAAAATGTCAGAGACGTCAGTAGTGGTAGTTGAGGCAGATATTATTACAATGGTTAAAAGGCATTTAGATAGGAAAGGAATAGAACCCCTTACAGACAATGGGATAAGCATAGATAGACATCAAAGTTCGCATGGATGAGGTCAAGTCAAATCAAGTTTATTTGTGACATACACATACAAGATGTGCTGTGAAATGAAAGTGGCAATGCCTGCAGATTGTGCAAAAACTACAGAACAGAATAGAACAGAATCAGTTCTATTGTGGACCGCAAACGACTGTTTTGCACTCTACTTTTACATGATTCTATGACTTGATACGTAGACATTCAGGAATTTATGGTGCAATAAAATTACAGGCACAATTCTGTAACCTCCAATCTACTCATTCAAAAAACAATATATTTTAGCAATATCCAACTCCATACTTGCAGATTTTCTTCAGTTCCCTCATCTTATCTGGATTTAGCACTTGCTGTCCTGAGGTGGTGAGATCTTCCACCAGCTGAGAAAGCTTCTCATCCGGCCCAACTTCCATTCCTGCAAAGCAGTAAGAACACAATATGTACATACATTGTGAATTCAATCACTCCTAAAGTTATATGTTTATAGCAACTGGGTCCAGGTTTAAGAGCCCTATCTACCTCTCTTGAATGTATCCAGAGAACCCGCCTCCACCGCCCTCCGAGGCAGAGAATTCCGCAAACTCACAACTCTCTGAGAGAAAAAGTGTTTCCTCGTCCCCATTCTAAATGGCTTACCCCTTATTCTTAAACTGTGGCCCCTGGTTCTGGACTGCCCCAACATCGGGAACATGTTTCCTGCCTCCAGCATGTCCAAACCCTTAATAATCTTATATGTTTCAATAAGATCCCCTCTCATCCTTCTAAATTCCAGAGTATACAAGGCCATTCACTCAGCATATGACAGTCCCGCTATCCCGGGAATCAACGCTGCACTTCCTCAATTGCAAAAATGTCCTTCCTCAAATTTTCAGACCAAAACTGCACACAATACTCCAGGTGTGGTCTCACTAGGGCCCTGTATAACTGCAGGAGGACCTCTTTGCTCCTATACTCAACTCTTCTTGTTATGAAGGCCAACATACCTTTCGCTTTCTTCACTGCTTGCTGTACCTGCATGCTTGCTTTCATTCTGATGACAAGGACCCCCCAGATCCCAATATACTTCCCTTTTTTCCAAATAGACACCATTTAGATAATAATCTGCCTTCCTGTTCTTGTTACCAAAGTGGATAACATCACATTTATCCACATTAATGTTTTTGAAGGGGGCGCTGTTCTGGCGGCAGCCATGACAGCAGTCGCGTCAGTCCTTTCAATTTTTTTTTGTCTCGTTTTTAAAGTGTGTATTTGAGTCTAGTTTTTTTATTATTTTTGTTTGTGGGTGGTGGTGTGGGGGGTGGGGAGGGGTGGGGGGAACCGTTTCGGCCGCCCTCCTACATGGAGAGGCGACTTTTTCCCTGTCTGGTCCCCGATGTCTACCATCAAGGATCGGCGAGGCCTTTCCCGGAGACGTGCCCGGGGCTTCAGCGGCAGGCGCAGCGTGGACTAGGCGTGGAGCGGGTGAGCCCTCGCTGGGGCTCGCGGGAGGGGAGTGCTCCGTTTCACTGGCCCGGGGCAGCCGGCAGCCTGAAGTCGCAGCCTGAAGCCGCGGAGAGCTCCAGCTGTGCGGCGTCTACAGCCCGGGATATCGTGGGGGACCCGGGGGAAGCTGAAGCCGCCATTGCCTTCGGAATTCTACCGGGAAGGCAGGACTATGGTGGGGCTGGCTGCGACCCGACAGTCTACGGTGCTTCTGGCGGCGGCAGGGACCTCAACCGCTGGCCTGCGACACAACGGGAGCTCGCAGGTCCTTGGTGGGAGACCGTTTTTCGGAGCTCCCGCAATGACAACTTCTCCCGCTGCCATCGCGGCGTTTAAAGGACTTGGAGCGGGGCCTTATATCGCCCGGCGCGGCTGAAATGATTTTTAAATTATGTAATGCACTTTGGGGTCAATGAAAATGACCAAATGTGGGCTTATATTATTAAACTGCATTGTGTGTGGCAGCTCGATACAGTCCGTCCGTCTTTGTCTCGTTAAATGTATGTCTGGACTCAGTTTTTATTATTTTTTCTTTAGAAGAACAATATGTGGGGGGTGGGGATAACCGACTTTGCCTCCTCCCTGTACGGGGACCCGACTTTTTCCCTGTCTGGTCTCCGATGTCGTTGGGCCTAACATCATGGAGCCGGCAGCGGCCACCGGCCGGGATCAACGTGAGGGGTCCAGTCGCGGAGCCTGTGGACCTGATATCACGGAGCTGGCCGTCTTCGGAATGGGAAGAGCTATGGTGGTGCATGGCTGCGACCCGACTTCGGAGGCTCCGGCAGCAGGCCCAGTGGACAGGAACATCGGGAGCTCGCAGGTCCTTGGTGGGAGACCGCTTTTCGGAGCTCCCGCAATGACAACTTCTCCCGCTGCCATCGCGGCGTTTAAAGGACTTGGAGCGGGGCCTTATATCGCCCGGCGCGGCTGAAATGGCCACGGGACTTTCCATTGCCCACCGGGGGCTTTAATATTGTGAGCCGATAACATCATTGGACTGCTGGACCACGGGAGAAGAACAAAGGGAAGAGATAAGACTTTGCCTTCCACACAGTTCACATGTGGAGATCCCTGTGATGGATGTTTATGTGTCTTAGGTCTTTTTTTTGTAATGTAAGACAGAAAATTTTTGTTAAACCAAGCTGTTTGAATGACTTGTATTCCATTCCCTTCATCTAAATCCATTCACCCTGCATATATAGCATCCTCCTCAATAGCCAGCGTGTCCCTGCAAATTTGTAGTCTTGTAATCCCTTCATCTAAATCATTAATATATATTGTAAATAGCTGCGGTCCCAGTAGTCACTGCCTGGCATTCTGAAAGGGACCCGTTTGTGGAAGGGGCAATCACTTTGTGTTTGCAAAGATTTGAAAGAGAGGTGTGGGTGGTTAAGAGGGATGGTGTGTGCAATAGTTGCATCAGATTGGAGGTTATCATAAATGGCAGAGAGTGATCTGTTAAATGTGGAGACGCATGGGATGAAAGTCAGATCCTGGTCCAGATGTAGGATAGGGGGAAACGGATTAATATCAGGAGAATAGATAGGGTGAATGCACATTCTTTTACCCAGGGTAGGAGAATCAAGGACCAGAGGCCATCGGTTTAAGGTGAGAGGGGACAGATTTAATAGGAACCTGAGAGGCAACTTTTTCCATAGGTGGTGGGCATATGGAATGGGCTGCCGGTAGAGCTAGTTGAGGCATACAATAACAACATTTAAAAGACACTTGCACAGGCACGGACAGGTTGGCCCGTTCCTGTGCTGTATGCCTCTGTGACTCTAACTCCGTAAATCAGTGGGGTGGGAGATTGCAACCATCACGTGCTCCGCCCTGTTTCAACGAATGCAATCAACCTGGCGTGCACAATCAAGTAAGATCAAATAGAACAAGTTATCCTACAACTTTAGGCAGTTACGGTGGTGCAGCTGTAGAGTTGCTGCCTTACAGCAAAATGCAGTGCCAGAGACCCGAGTTCGATCCCAACTACGGGTGCTGTCTGTATGGAGTTTGTACGTTTTCCCCGTGATCTGCGTGGGTTTTCTCCGAGATCTTCGGTTTCCTCCCACACTCCAAAGACGTACAGGTTTGTAGGTTAATTGGCTTGATAAAATGTAAAACAATTGTCTAGCGCCGAGTGATGCTCTAACTAGAGCTTTTCAGCGTACTACATCCAGATCCAGGATTGTGCCATACGAAGTAAAGGGCCTGTCCCACTGTACGAGGTAATTCAAGAGTTCTCCTAAGTTTTCCCCTGATTCGAACTCAGAAAATGTCTGTAGCGAGTCCGTAGGATTTCGTGGATGTCTCATAGCGGCTCGTACGAATAAAAAGTAACAATTTTTTTCAATCACAAGTATTTTTTTACTCGTGGACATTTTTCAGTGTTGAAAAAACGTCACTAGTTTACCGGATTTCCCGAGTACCTACCGTTACTCGTACGAGCCGCTACGAGACATCCACGAACTCCTACGGATCCGCTACGGACATTCTCCGAGCTCGAATCAGGGGAAAACTCGGGAGAACTCTTGAATTACCTCGTACAGTGGGACAGGCCCTTAAGTCAGGTACCATCCCTTGAGAGAATGTGACATCAAGAGCCTTGTCAAATTCAATTTTGGTGGACTGAAAAGTAAGATGTATTGGAAAAATGTCCTGTAATGTGATTTTGTCACGATTTTAAAATTCCCACCCCTCATGTTCCAAGACCTCTATGAATGACCCAAACCCACCCAAGTTGTAACTTTCCCCATCTACCCCAGAACAGAGTTCCTCCGCCACCCCCACTCCCTTCAACCAAAATACATATATCCAACATTCAAAAGCCACGAGCTCTAGAATTTCCCCCATTAACTACTCGAAAAGCTTCTTAAAACTTACCGTTTTAATCATGTAGTTGACCCGCTGAGTTACTCCAGTATTTTGTATCTATCTTCGGTGCAAACCAGCACCTGCAGTTCATTCCGCACCAACTGTCCTGGAGTTGTTTGAAGAAGGGTCTCGACCCGAAACTTCACCTATTCCTTCCTCCACACAGACGCTGCCAGTCCCGCTGAGTTACTCCAGGATTTTGTGTCTGCCTTCTGCGTAAACCAGCATCTGCAGTTCCTTTTCTGCACAACTACTGTCCGAGAGTTAAATTGGGTTGAGATCAGTTTAGTTCGATGACACTGCTGTGAAGTAAAGCAAGCGCCTTGGGACCTTTGGACACGTTACCGGGGATTAGGTGAAAGGTCTGTATGTGGGGCTATAATGAGGATGAGTGCGGTCAGCGGGTTGTTCGTGGTCACCGCGCGCGTGTGCGCGTGTGTGTGGGAGGGGGCACAGCGACGGTTGGGCCGGAGACGCTTCTCCAACGGCCCGCCCGCCCGCCGCGCGGAGAGATCAACCGCGTCACCAAGCCCAGCATACACACACGCGGCTGAATGGCAGCGACTGTGGCCAATCAGAATCAAGTGTTCCTCACGGACGCCACAGGCGCCGCCAAAGATCCTGTAGCAGAGCCTGCTATAGGATCTTTGGGCGCCGCCATTCGGGTGGGCAGGTGGGATGCGTGGGCGGGTCTTCCTGTTGTGTCGCCCGTTTCCTGTTCGCGATCTGACCCTTCTTCAGACCAAAGATGCTGCTTCAGACGAAGAATCAGGTGAAAGGGAAATGAGAGATATAGGCGGTGATATAGAGATGTATAGAACAAATAAATGAAAGATGTGCAAAAATGTAACGGTGATTAGGGAAACAGGCCATTGTTGGCTGTGGGGTAGATGATATATAGGGTGATTTCACTAAAGGTCACTGGAGCGTAGATCCGCACCCACGTGACCAAAATTCTCAAGTGGAGGACACTCGAGGGTTCCGGTAAATCAGTGGATGGTAATTTCGCATTTTCCCAGATTAAAAACATAGAAAGAAGAGGTTTGAAATTTGTGCCAGTCGGGGTGACCGTTCCAGCTACTTAGATTTACAGGGAAAAAAAATATTGCAAGTGAGGTAAATTCAAGAGGGAACTGAAGGTGCCAAACCGCCGGAAGTGAACAGCCGACATTTGCTGTGGATATTTAAAGGTCCAAAATATCGGGAATTATCGCGTTTGCTCGCTGAATTTCATCAAAAGTAAGGCATTATTGACTTACTTTTGATGAAATTCAGCGAGCAAACGCGATAATTCCCGATATTTTGGACCTTTAAATATACGCTCCAGTGACCTTTAGTGAAATCACCCTATAGACAAACTCACCAGGATGACAATGAAACTAGTAGCAATGTTACAAAATTTTGAGATTTAAAAAATCAAGTCTGTAATTTATCCCATCAGATAAAGCATAAAAAGAAGTTTAATTTGACACCTAATTCCCTTTCATATCTCAAGTATTTAAAAATTTATGGCCATTTTCATACTCGGAAATTAGCATCTTGTTCCCTATTGATTTTCTATGGACATAACAAAAAAGCTGTGATCGTGTGCTGTCAATAGGCCATAACCTTCTTAAAAATTAAGAGAACTGAATGAAATTTTCAGTTATCGTAGATTGAACCATTCTGAAACAAACATAAAATAATCTAACTTGGATGACCTGAAATTAAAGCATATAATTAGGTAGTTACCCAAGTGTAGCTAATTTCAAACTTCAATTACTAGATCTAAACATCTATCCATTTCTTAATAAATGATTAACGTTTTTAAATAGCCCAAGTGTCCAAATAATATTCATAAATAATTCACAATAAAACATGATTTTAAAATCTCATTTACATTAATTTATAGGCCAAATGGAAGGAATTTAGTGTTCAATTGCAGTAAATTAAAGTCCATTTTAAATCAGCTTTCTAGTGGGATCCTGTGAACGCGCTGGTTTAGAACGTTCACATTGCGCTGGATTTGTGCCCTCAAATGCCCAGAAAAATACTGCGGGATATAAAGAGCCCAAAATGAACTACCCGCTATAGAAAACTTTATATACAGGGTTCTTAAGAAGCCCCTTTTAATGTAAAAATAAGGTACATACCTTTAATTGTTTGCTTTATAAAACCCTGGGGCTGCGAGAGGTCGCGGGTTTAGAGAGTGATTTTTAAACTACTATAACTATTATACAAGGCCATAAAAACTAATAATACCTTTTGCGACGGGGACTTTCAGCGATTTTTCGTTAATGATTTACTAGGCTGAACATTTTCGATTGCAACAGCCTAGTAAAAATCGCGTTTTAAACCCTCCCCCTCTAAACAGCGCCAAAATCACGCACACGGGCTGGGGCAGATTCTCAACGACGATTCAGGTAGGTTTTGCAACATACCTAAAACTAGTACAACGTTTAAGAAAGAACTGCAGATGCTGGAAAATCAAAGGTAGACAAAATTGCTGGAGAAA
Organism: Leucoraja erinaceus; assembly: GCF_028641065.1. NCBI lineage: Eukaryota > Metazoa > Chordata > Chondrichthyes > Rajiformes > Rajidae > Leucoraja > Leucoraja erinaceus. Next base: position 11,859,220 of record NC_073377.1, on the reverse strand, counting down.
CTCAGCATCTATGGAGCGAAGGAAATAGTCAACGTTTCGGGCCGAAATGGGTCTAAAGAAGGATTTTGGCCCGAAACGTTGCCTATTTCCTTCGCTCCATAAATGCTGCTGCACACACTGTGTATCTCCAGCAATTTTGTCAAACTAGTACAACGACTGGGGGCGGTGGAGGGACAGAGAGTGAGGGGGTGCAAGGGTTATTTGAAGTTGGAGATACCAAAGATAGACACAGCATCCTGGAGTAACTCAGCCGGACAGGCAGCATCTCTGGATAGAAGGAATGGGTGACGTTTCATGTCGAGACACTTCAGACCTTCAATATTCATATCGCTGGGGTGTAAGCTGCCCAAGTGAAATATGAGGTGCCATTCCTCCAATTTGCGTTTGGCCTCACTCTGACAATGGAGGAGGCCCAGGACAGAAAGGTCCGTGTGGGAATCAGAGGGGGAGTTAAAGTGTTTGACAACCTGGAGATCATGTGGGCCTAGGCGGAATGAGCGAAGGTGTTCAGCGAAACAATTACCGTCTACGTTTCAGTGTCTCACAGCTCTTCGGCCCAACTTGCCCACACTAACCACATGTCCCATCTACACTATTTCCACCTGCCTGCGTTGGGCCCATATCCCTCTACCTATGTCTACCTATCCATGTACCTGTCCATTTCTTAAACGCTATGATACTACCTGCCTCAACTACCTCGTCCGACACCTCGTTCTGAACACCACCCTTTGCGTGGAAAAAGGTTACCCTTGTGGTAATCTTTACCCCTTCACCTTAACCCAGCACAGACACAGGCCCTCCGGCCCACCGAGTCCGCACTGACCAGCGATCCCTGAACATTAATACTACCCTACACATACTAGGGACAATTTTACATGTATACCAAGCCAATTCACTTACAAACCTGTACATCTGGAGTGTGAAAAGAAACCGAAGATCTCGGAGAAAACCCACGCAGGTCACGGGGAGAACGTACAAACTGTACTAGCAGCACCCGTAGTCAGGATCGAACCCGGGTCTCTGGTGCTGTAAGGAAGTAGCTTTACCGCTACACCACCTAGATTTAGACATAACCACTGGAGATTATACACAGGGGTCAAGCTGCTTCTGTAGCAGCGCCGCTGCCTGAGGTGAACCCTGAACGCAGGCCGCCATCTTAATATGATGCCGAGGTTCCATCCCAACCCTACTGTTGTGTGCAGTCGTGACTCCAGTGCAGTAATTTTCTTTCTTCTGCACAGCCTAAAGTTGTAGATCAAGGGTAGACATCCAGGCCAGGACAGCATCAGTTACTTGGTGGATGGCTTTGATGTCCCCGGGGAAAAGCCTCAGTGGGCAGTCATTCTCCATGTGTGGGATAGTCTGGTCTGGATGTCCACAGTCGCAAGCAGGGCTGTATGTCGTCCCCCACTTATGCAGGTGCACAAACAAATAGTGCAGTAATAGTTTAGGTTCATTATTGTCAAGGGCACTGACGTACAGTGAAAACTTTTACCTGTGATGAAATCAAAGAACACTATACATGAATACAATCAAGCCATACACAGGTAGGTCGGAAGGAACTGTGTATGCTAGTTTACACCGAAGATAGACAAAGCGCTAGAGTAACTCAGCGGTTAAGGCAGCATCTTTGGAGTGAAGAAATGAGTGATGTTTCGAATTGACAGACAGTCATGGGAGAGGGAAACTAGAGATATGGTAACTTGCAGCCCGGGTGATAAGGGTTAAGGGGAGAAGGCAGGAGAATGGGGTTAGGAAGGAGAGATAAATCAGCCACGATTGAATGGCGGAGTATACTTGATGGGCCGAATGGCCTAATTCTTCTCCTATCATTTATGACAACCCAGCAGTATTCCTCTAACTTCAAGTAGTACATTGGTTACTTTACTTACTAACCAATATAGTGCTTTATTATTATAAGCTCCGCCTACTACCACACCATTCATTTTATTACAACCCGACATGTGCTGCCAGTCAGTACTGCTGCACGGTACGAGTAACATGCTGTAGTGTGTTATATACGTTACTCAATAAATATTATTTTACCAGATCTGTGAGTATGTGTGATTTACTCAACATGGTGTCAGAAGTGGGATTGTGGGGGGAGAGAGAAGGGGGGTCAGTTGGATTTAGACCATATCTTCCCGCTACCTCGTAACCCTTTGACTTTCGAAGTTCGGCGTGAATCAGGTAGTATGGGCAAATAGGAAGTGGAGCGCGATATTGTTTATCCGGCCAGCCATGCCGGATGACTGAAGACAGTAGCTGTAAAGTTGTATCCGCAGCCATATGCTCTGCCAGGTTGCTGAGGCATTCTGTAGGTACGTACGACACCATCATTACTGTGAACTGGTCATTTTCAGACGGCTGTTCATCGCAGGTTTGAACTTTCTCACGCACAAATTTGGTCATTCTGGGCCAGAAAAACATGTAGATTGGTTACTTTACTTACTAACCAATGTAGTGCTTTATTATTATAAGCCCCCCCTACTACCACACCATTCATATTATCACAACCCGTTGTGCAGCCAGTCAGTACTGCTGCATGATAGGAGTAACATGCTGAAGTGTGTTTTATACGTTACTCAATAAATATTGTTATATATCTGTGAGTATGTGTGATTTACTCATCAACTTTGTGGCGATCTACGCCAACGTGGTCCACGGCAAACTGGACCAGCGAAACTAACCACTGGAGATCGGTCGGTCCATCCATTGGCAGAGATATCCGATCACAGGACCTCAGCATTATGGCTGGAACTCTGCAGGACTGGTGTAATGGGCGTGATGTTGTTTTAGCTGGTATTGAAGACCAAATTGGACACTCCGATCAATATAAAGAACATCAGCAAAAAGTTAAACATCAAGTGGAAAATGAGGTCTCCAACCTGCGTAAAACGCTGAAGGTCACAACCGGAACGGCAACCCAGGAGGCTGAACAGAATCTGATGGATTCACACGAACCCCCCCTCCCAGAGGAACTGAGGCAGGACGGCAAGATAGCAAGAAAACATCAAAAGTCAAAGGTTACGAGGTAGTGGGAAGATAGGGTCTAAATCCAACTGACCCTCCCCTCTCTCCCCTTCTCTCTCGCCCTCTATCTCTCGCTCCACAATCCCACTTCTGACACTATGTTGAGTTAATCACAGATCTGGTATAACAATATTTATTGAGTAATGTATACACACACTACAGCATGTTACTCCTACTATGCAGCACTACTTACTAGCAGCACATGTCGGGTTGCTATAATATTAATGGTGTGGTAGTAGGCAGAGCTTATAATAAAGCACTACATTGGTTAGTAAGTAAAGTAACCAATCTACAAAGTAACCTTTGCTTTCACTCTCTCACTCCCCACACTTGTTCTACAACTTGTCTCGCCCCACAGCTATTAATGGACGATTCTTATGTTTATCACTTATATGCAGGTAGATCAAAGAGAAAAATTGCCCGAGTGCAGAATGGAGTTTCTCAGTATTGTAGCGTAACAATTCCGCAATGAGGTCAGTTGGAAAATTGGGGACTGTACCCTAGCTTATGTAAGGTCCGTTCAAAAGTTTGATCAGTGGAAGAAGCTGTAGCTAGGTCTGATGTACATGATTTAAAGCTTCTTTATGATTGGTAATGTTTTCAAGACTCAATCTTCTGCCTAATGGGAGCAAAGAGAAGTAAGAATGACCGAGGTGGGTATGGTCCTTGTATATGTTAGTTGTTTTCTCGACGCAGTGAAGTGTAGATGGAGTCTATAGTAGAGACTGTATAGAGATGTTATGCATCCTGACAGTAGGCAATGTGGACATTAAGTTCCACTTTTCATGTATGTTTTATGCTGGCACTTGTGCGGTGGAAGTCTTTAATTACATCCATTTAACAGCGAAGAAAATACAAGTATCGAAAGTGATAACACTACTATCCATCATCCTATTCAATTCCATTTAGCAAAAGACAAATGGTTTTATTCGTTTTTCATAAGGGAAACATTTTCTGAAAAGTAATTCTGTAATAAACAACATTGAAAATAGTAAAAGGCCTGATGTCAAAGGAAACATTGGTATGGATAGATTGTCTGGCTAGCAACAATCAGAGAACAGAAATTGGGGTTTTCTGGGTTGACAAGAAGCAATGCATGGTGTGACACCCTAATCGGTGCTCGGGCTTCAACACTTGAAGAGACCTACAGTATGGCTGCTAATGTTTCTTTTAAATTCCCAAAACATAAAAAGCTGGAAAGACTCAGCAGTTCAGACAGCGCCTGTGGAAAGAGAAACAGCTAACGTTTCAAGTTCCAATTCTTCATCAGATCTTGTTTTTATTTCATGCTTGGGAAGGGGGCATTACAGGCATGTAAACATGCTTGGCTTATCCATAACTGCACATCACCTGGAAACCACCAACTTTAAATTCTACAGTGCTCGTGAATCTACCCCCAGTACTTTTTGATGGGAAGTTCCAGAGTGTAAACCAGTGACAATCATGGACAGGTAATGTATTGAGAAAATAGACAGATCTAGGATAAGATAGATTGATGTCAGGATGGTGTGTAACCCTCCTAATGACAATTTCTCCCTCCCACCTTTACAGGCAGGGTTCAAGATTCTGACCAACTTAGGGGTGAAAGCATTTTTCCATATTTCTACTTTCTATCTGGACATTTTTTTTGGTTCTTCATTCTAACATGTACTAGATTAACCACCAGATGTGAAGTTTAGCATATAAATTGAATTTGTGTGATAAAGGTAATTAGTAGTATATTGATTTACATTAACAATATGTCTAATTAATATTTGACATTCCAATGTTTTGCATCTTTTTACAGGTAATCAGAAAGTCTTGTGTAGATATTACAAAGGTTTAGTAGCTAAAAGCTGCCATGAGACGAGTTCCAGCTTATGGAGGACATGGGGATTGTCCGGCGGTCGGACAGTCCTTGGGCTTCCCCGCTGCACATAGTACCCAAAGCATCCGGGGGTTGGAGACCTTGCGGTGATTACAGGCGTTTGAATGCAGTAACCACAACAGATCGGAACCCAGTCCCAAACATTCAGGATTTCTCGGCTCATCTGGAGGGCAGAACCTTTTTCTCGAAGGTTGACCTTATTCGCGGGTATAATCAACTTCCGGTCCATCTCGACGACGTCCCTAAGATGGCCACCATCACCCCTTTCGGCCTTTTCGAATGGCTAAGAATGCCTTTTGGCCTGAAGAACGCTGCGCAGGCGTTCCAAAGGATAATGGATCAGGTCGGTCGGGGTTTTCCATTCATATTTATCTACCTCGATGATATTCTGGTGGCCAGCAGCTCGCAGGCAGAGCACGTCAGGCACCTCCACCTGCTTTTCGAATGGCTGTGCAAACACGGATTGGTGATCAACCCTGCGAAGTGCCAGTTCGGATTGCGTTCCATTTCTTTCTTGGGTCACAGCATTACCTGCCACGGCGCGCAGCAGCTGCCCGAGAAGGTCGACGCCATCCTTCGCTTCCCGAGGCCCCTATCCATCAAGGGCCTGCACGAGTTTATCAGGATGGTAAATTTCTACCACCGATTAGTCCCATCAGCAGCCGCCATCATGCGGCCGTTGTTCCAATGCTTGATCAGTAAGCCTAAGGACCTGGTCTGGGCCAAGGAGGTGGAGAAGGCATTCGAGGGGGCTAAGACTTCATTGGCCAACGCCACTATGCTAGTACACCCTAGGCCGTCAGCCCAAACAGCCCTCACTGTGGACGCTTACGACGTTGCAGTAGGCGCTGTCCTCGAGCAGCACATAAGTAGTCGCTGGGTGCCGCTGGCATTTATCAATAGGCAGCTGCGAGCCCCCGAAGTTAAGTATAGCGCTTTCAACCGGGAACTCCTTGCGCTCTACCTAACAATCCGCCATTTTCGTTATTTCCTGCAGGGGCACGCGTTTACAGACCATAAGCCACTTACGTTCGCATTGACCAAGGTATCTGATCCCTGGTCTGCCAGACAGCAAGGGCACCTCGCCTACATTTCTGAATTCAGGTCTAATAATCGGCATGTGGCAGGGAAGCTGTCGGATCTTCGACACTATCCACAGCCTAGCGCACCCGTCCATTTGTGCCACCTCTGCCTTGGTCGCGGCGAAGTTCGTCTGGCATGAGTTGAGGAAGCAGGTCGCAACATGGGCCCATTCCTGCATCCCATGCCAGACTTCCAAGATGCAGAGACATGTGCGCCCGCCGGTGCAGGACTTCGCCGTCCCGGACGGCACGTTCCTGCACATCCATGTCAACCTGGTGGGTCCCTTGCCGTGTTCGCGCAGGGCTATTCACTTACTGACTATCGTGGACAGGTTTACCAGGTGGGCGGAGGCAATACCGTTAACAGTTACCTCCGCTGAGGCGTGCGCGAGGGCCATTGTCTCGAATTGGATCGCTCGTTTCGGGGTCCTCTCTGATATCACTACCGATCGTGGGGCCCAGTTCATGTCCTCCCTGTGGAGTGGTATGGCACAGCTGTATGGCACGAAGCTGCATCAGACCACCGCGTATCACCCAGAGTGACCACTCTGCATCTGAGCGTTTCCACAGGCACCTCAAGTCGGCGTTGAAAGCTCGGCTCACCGGCCCAGATTGGGTCGACCAGTTGCCTTGGGTTCACCACGCCTAAGGAGGACCTTAACGCCTCCTTGGCCGAGTTGGTTTACGGCTTGGTTTTGCGAGTTCCTGGGGATTTCCTGCCCATCCCCCAGGATCAAGAGGTCCCGGCTTCGGCGTTGTTAGCGGACCTTCGCGAGCGGGCGTGCGCTTTGGTCCCGGTTCCCACTTCCCGGCATGGTTCGTCTTCGATACATGTGCCTACTATGTTACAGGATTGTGCTTATGTTTTTCTCCGTAAAGATGCTCACCGCTCGCCGTTACAGCGGGTGTACGAGGGCCCATACATAGTGCTGATTACTGGTGCCTCGACGTTTATGTTGGACATAGGTGGCTAGGAGGAGTTTGTCTCCGTGAACAGCCTTAAGCCAGCACACGTTGACGAGGATAGCCCAGTGACAGTGGCTACTCCACGGCGTAGAGGACCTCCACCGGCCGTTTTGCCGCCCTCTGCACCTGTTACCCCCGGTCATGTTTCTCCGGTCCCCTCCATTACGCCCATCCCTCTTTCGCGTTTTTCGCATCGCCTCCGGTTCTGTTTTGCCAGCCCCTACTGTTACGCTCGCCCAGCGACCTCCGACTCCGCGCTCCGGTCGAACCGTCCGGTTACTCGTGCGTTTCCGCACCGCGGATTCTGGGGGGGGCCATGTAGCAGCGCCTGCTGGCGCACACAGGTATCATACCTGGCGTTCCGAAGCCGCGGTCACGTGACTCGGGAGGGGCTGCTTGTTTTCACGCGGTTTTGCTTTCGCGTGGCAGTTCAGCACTGACCGATGTAATAATGACAATAGTGTGTGATTAGGAAGACCAGAAACGGAAATTATGTTGTAGATAGCAGCTGGGTTTGAGAGGGTTGGAGTAAAGGAATTAATAATTTCAGGTCAGTGATACAGTATGTACAGAAGAAATTAAGGATAATAATTTAAACACCAATGTTAAAATATGGTTGCGAATAATGGGAAATGTAACACTTTATAAAGGCAGATATACCATTAATGGGCCTAATAATTACTGTCATCACAGTCCTGACCACTCTGTTTTCACCTTGGTGTGATATTACTACTAACAAACCAATCAGCATTAAACATACTATTTATAACTGAAAATTGAGGATCATACCAATGCATTCATAGTTACAAGTGGGCCACAAGAGGACGCTGTTTCAAGGAAGCTAATTTATGAAAATCAACATTGAATTCTCAAATTTTAGGTAACTGATCTACAACCACCCTTCCCCCCATTTCTCCATCCCACACCATTCCTCCGTCCCCCCGTCCCCTCGTCCCCTTTTCCCAGTGGTAAAAAAATTGAATTAGAAATCTGATGAAAATTATAAGAAATAACTCCCAATAGTCTGGGAAATCTGTCGGTCTGCCATATTAATGGAGGTTTTGCCTACAGGATTTAGTCACAGTGTGATACAGTGTGGAAACAGGACTTCATCCCAACTTGCCCACACCGGCCAACATGTCCCAGCTACATGAATCCCACCTGCCAGCATTTGGTCCATATCCCTCCAAACCTGTCCTATCTATGTACCTGTCTAACTAGTTCTTAAATGTTGGGATTGTCCGTGCCTCAACGACCTCCTCTGGCAGCTTGTTCCATCCCCACATCCACCACCCTTTGTGTGAAAAAGTTACCCCTCAGATTCCTATTAAATCTTTTCACCTTCACGTTCATCTTTTCAGCTCCACCAATGCAGCATTTCCTCAGTGCTGCACTGAGGCACCAGCCTGGTTGAGGTACTACAGGATTGTAATAACAACAAAGGACTACCAGGTGGCGCCAGCAATGGCTGCCTTACCAACAGTCTGCCTGTCCCTTACTTCCTTTGTTGTTTGATAGTATGTGTTAAATGTATCTTTTAGTGTCCTTCAGCTTGTTTTATGTGGGTGGGTGGGCGGAGTTGGAGGAAACCTTTTAAAATCTCTTACCTCGACAGAAATGCAACTTTTTTCGTATTGTTTCTCCGTCCGCACTGCGGCCTAACATTGTGGAGTTGGCGGCCTTTGCTGGAGACCGACTTCGGGAGCTCCAACTGTGGGAGTCTGCAGGACTTACCATCGTAGAGCTGGCGAACCCTGTCGGGGATCGACTTTGGAGCTCCAACCGCGGGAGCCTGCGGACTTTTACATTGTGGAGCTCGTGGACTCTCGTTAGAGACTGACTTTGGGAGCTCCAAGCCGCAGGAGCTTCGACCGCCCTGACACGGGAGCTTCGACCGCTCCGACACGGGGGCTTCGATCGCCGGCTGCGGGAGCCTTGATCGCCCTGACTGCGAATGGTTCAACTGCCCCGACCGCAGGAGAATAAAGAGGGAAGAAGATTAGACTTTATTACCTTCCATCACAGCAGGGCTGCCAACATTGGGTGAGAGTTGAGAGTGAGAAATTGCGAGAGACCAAGCCCGAGGGAGCATAGCGACCGGGGGTGGGGGGGGGAGGGGGAGTGGAGGAGGGAGGAGGGTGTCCCCTCTCCCATTGGTACAGAGCTTTTGCATTTTTCAGCTTGAAATTGTGCAATATGGTGCATACTGTAGCGAGTCTTTTAACACACTTGAATGCAATATATATGCTTTAAAGAGTGTGAGAAATTTCTGATCAGCGTGAGGGCGTGAGAGTTTATTCAAATGCGTGATTCGTGAGTTGGCAGCCCAGCATCACAGTGAGGAATGTGGGGAATCCGCTGTGGTGGATGTTTATGTTAACTTTTATGTAGTTGTGTGTCTTGTTGTTTTTTTTTTAAATATAGCTGTATGGTAATTTGAATTTCACTGTGCCTTAATTGGTACATGTGACAATAAACTGACCTTGAACCTTGGAAAAAATGCACTGCAATCTTCAAAGCTTACTTTTTTGGGACAGAAAACAGGATGCTGGACTGAACACTGTGGGTCAAGTGGCATTTGTGAAGGCAAAAGATGAACGTTGACATTTCAGGTGAAGACCCTACATGACTGAGAAGGAAGAGGAAAGATATAGGAGTGGTGGTGTTGGGGGAGGGTTCCGGTGGAATAGTTATTAGTAGCTGATAAGAGGATGGAGGAGATGGGAGGGAAGTTGCTTTTTGTTGTTTACTCTTACCATTAATTATGATTTCCTCCCAATAGGATCACATATTATCTGAATTTAAAAGTTGAAATGTAACAGTTTATACAGTGGTTGTTATAGTACAGGTAGTGGTGCTAGAAAACAAGAAACAATATATCATCTGTAAAAACTAATAGGCTATATTTATTCTTCCAACTTCCACTGTTTTCCTTCTGCAATATATATGGATGACCCCAACGTGCACTCCTCCAGTCAGTAACTGTGCTCAAAAAGATTATACTACGATAATATTGGAGAGCAGCCTGTCTAGTCAGCGTTATTAGTAATGAGCTCACCAGTAACCTTACTGCCACTGCTTACTAGGCATTTTGGACATTTCAATGATTCTGAACCCTGCATTCTGAGGCCCATTTTCCAAATTATTAACTGTGTAAGAGTGCAGTTTGCATTTTTGGAATTACTTTATTACAAAGTGAAATGACTGCAGACGCAGGTAATTAGAAATAAAAGTAGAAAATGCTGGAAAGGCAGGTCAGGCAGCATCTGTGGGGTGACAAAATGGCTTGGTAATAATATTGTCTGTAGGGAGGGCAATTAAAAGGAGGAATAAAACAAAATAACATACGGTCATAAGTGATAGAAGTAGAATTAGGCCATTCGGCCCATCATGTTTACTCCGGCATTCAAACATGGCTGATCTATCTCACCCTCCTAACCCCATTCTCCTGCCCTCCTCATAACCTCTGGTACCCATACTAATCAAGAATCTATCACTGCATTAAAAAATATCCACTGACTTGGCCTCCACAGCCTTCTGTGGCAAAGAATTCCACAGATTTACCACCCTCTGATTAAATAAATTTCTCATCTCCTTCCCAAAGGAACATCCTTTAATTCTGAACCTATGACCTCTAGTCCTAAACGCTCCCACTAGTGGAAACATCCTCTCCACATCCACTCTATCCAAGCCGTTCACTATTCTGTATGTTTCAATGAGATTCTTCTAAACTCCAGCGAGTAACTCCGCTCTCACCCTGGCCACTAACTCTTTGAATCACTTCCCTCTGGAAGGCGACTCTGGACAGTCAAAGCTGCCACAGCCAGACATAAAAGCAGTTTTTTTCCACGAGTAGTAGCTCTACTCAATAACCAACAATATGGAGCCTCCTTTTGCACTGGTAGTTTATTTAATTCACATGTTTAATCAATAATGTTTTTTTATTCATGTTTAATGTTTTATGTGTCATTCTTAACTGTCACTGTATGTCATGTTGACACTTGCGGGCAGAGCACCACAGCAAATTCCTTGTATGTGAATACTTGGCCAATAAACTTATTCATTTACTTACCTGTCTGTTATGGACTTACAGCATATAATACAATAATATTAAAGTTCTGATCATGAGAAGATCACATTTTTTGAATTTTCAAGGCAGTCTGGGTATTTATTACTATTTCCGTCACAAAGGTCAATTTTGTAATTAGCTACTATTAGGTAACTAACTAATATGCTTTAATTACAGGTGAAATGAAAGATAGGAACACCTTTTACATCTTACACAGCAACACCTCCCACAATAAAGAGCTTCTCGCTCACCTGTCTCCACAATACAAACCTGGAACACGGTTTTGAGATATAAGCATTCCACGTGCATCAGCTTCCATTGTTGTGCAATATTCTTGCAACATTTTTGCAACCCCATCCAGATTCCAAACTTCAATGTCACTATCCTTCCTTGCAAGGAATATATTCTTTGAATATTTGGATCAAGGATTGAAATGTCTGCGTTTCAAGGACCATTCAATTGGGGCAGCACAGCAGGGTTGCTGGGATAGCCGCTTCCTCACAGCTCCAGCGACCAATATTCAATCCCAATGTGCTGTGCTATTTGTGTCAACATCGTCCCCACGGTAAGGGTAAGCACCTTCCCGAACCAAAAACCATGGGTAGACAGATCTGTTCGTGTGGCCTTGAATGCTCGTACCGCTGCCTACAACTCGGGCTTGGCATCAGGCAACATGGACGTCTACAAGGCAGAGTCCTACCGAATGCGAAGGGCGGTGAAGGACGCAAAGAGACAAGATGGAGTTACAGATGGAGCAGCAGGACACCAGAAGCCTGTGGCAGGGGCTACGGATTGTAACCAACTACCGAAGCACCGCTACCTCATCCGCATGTGCCGGCACCTCCCTAGCTGACGACCTGAACTCCTTCTACGCTCGTTTCGAGAGGGGCAACACCACTCCAGGTCTGCCGACTATCGACAATACCGACAGCGGGCTGGCTACCGAAGCTGAAGGGAGGAATATGCACACATTCTCGCTGTCCGAGCACGACGTGAGGAGGGCACTGACACGGGTGAACACAAGAAAAGCTGCAGGCCCCGATGGCATCTCGGGGCGAGTACTCAAGTCCTGTGCTACGCAGCTAGCTCCAGTGCTCACTACATTATTCAACCTCTCCCTGGACAAGTCCATAGTCCCTGCCTGCTTCAAAAAATCCATCATTGTAACGGTACCAAAAAATGCCTCCCCAGCCTGCCTGAATGACTACCGTCCGGTGGCCCTTACCTCGGTAGTCATGAAATGCTTTGAGAGGCTGGTGAAGAATCACATCTGCGCCTTCCTCCCTCGGAACATGGACCCGTTGCAGTTTGCATACCGTCCGAACAGGTCCACGGACGATGCGGTCTCCCAGGTCTTGCACACCGCTCTCTCCCATCTGGACAGCCAGAAGGGGGGCTACGTGAGGATGCTGTTCATAGACTACAGTTCAGCCTTCAACACGATAGTCCCCACCAGACTGGCCGGGAAGCTACTGGAATTGGGGCTCAACACCTCCCTGTGTGCCTGGGTCCTGGACTTTCTCACCGCCAGGCCCCAGGTAGTCAAGATGGGAGGGAATACATCGAAGTCCCTCACCCTGAGCACAGGATCGCCCCAGGGTTGCGTCCTCAGCCCCCTATTGTACTCCCTGTACACACATGACTTGTGGCTAGGTTCAGCTCCAATTCAATAATTAAGTTTTCTGATGACACTGTGGTGGTGGGCCTGATCTCAGACAATGATGAGAGGGCCTACCGGGAGGAGGTGGCTGATCTAGCACTCTGGTGCCAGGAGAACAGCCTCCTCTTGAACATCAAAAAAACGAAGGAGCTAATCATGGACTTTAGGAGGGCACATCATCCGAGGACGTACCCTCCATTGAGTATAAATGGGGATCCTGTGGATAGGGTGAACTGCTTTAAATATCTGGGAGTCCACATCTCTGAGGATTTGACATGGTCATCACACGCCTCAGCACTGGTGAGTAAGGCAAGGCAGCGCCTTTACCACCTCAGGCAATTGAGGAAATTCAGAGTGTCTCCGAGGATCCTCCAGTGCTTCTACGCAGCGGCGGTGGAAAGCATCTTGTCCGGGAACATTACCATCTGGTTCGGGAATTGCTCTGCCAAGGACAAGAAGGCTCTGCAGAGAGTAGTGCGTTCGGCCGAACGCACTATGGGAACTACACTCACCCCCCCTGCAGGAACTATACAACAGGAGGTGCAACTCCAGAGCAAACAAAATCATGAGAGACCTCTTCCACCCCTGCAACGGACTGTTCCAGCCGCTACGGTCAGGCAAACGCCTCCGTTGCCATGCAGTGAGAACGGAGAGGTTGAGAAGGAGTTTCTTCCCAGAGGCAATTCGGACTGTAAACGCCTTTCTCACCAGGGACTAACTGTACAGAACGTTTTTCCTTCTATTATTTATTATGTAAAATAATATGTGTGTTATGATTGTGTTTATAATTTGTTTGGTTGTTTTGTTGTTCCGCGAGCATTGCCACTTTCATTTCACTGCACATCTCGTATGTGTATGTGACAAATAAACTTGACTTGACTTGACTTGTGTGGAGTTTGCACGTTCTCCTGTGATTGCATGAGCTTTGCTCAAATGCTCTGATTTTCTCCCAGTTGGTTAATCAGTAATTGTAAATTGCCACTGGTGTGAACTTGATTAGTAGAACCTGAAATTGGAGTGAAATGATGCATCTAGAAACAATAGGATACATGAAAAATTCATGGAGATGTGGGAGCCTACAGAATTGCTGGAATGACCTCCTCCCAATTTGTACGAAAACATGGAAAAAAGAAGGCACACACCATGGGGAGAGACCTCAAGAAGCAGCATGACAGATGAGAAAGTCAAGCATTGACATGTATTGGACAGAAACATTTGTTGCTAGTGACAAGTGGCTGGATTGTTTTCACAACCGTTATAATTTGTATTCAGTATAGTTGATGGGAGAGGCTGCCAGAGCAGATATTGGCATTGCTGCTGCCCAATGTCACCCAGAAGAGCTGCAGATTATAAAGTACAATGGCTATGCAGGAAAAAAAACCACACATTTAATTTTGACAATGGTGGTTAATTGGAAGTGATGAGCAGAATGTGCCTTCATATCGCTGGCCTGGTAAAGGAGACCAAGGAAAGAACCGTCAGTATGGGAAGGAAAGGCAAAATGGTTACTGGGAGCTCCAGCAGGCCTTGGTAGACAGGGGACATGTGTTCAGCAAAATGGTTGTTTTCTTCTCATTGATGTAAAGAGAGCAATGAATGAAGTTGATAAGCTTTGGAGATGTACAATGAGGCAATGAGGGGCAGAAGGTGCCCGAGGGTGGTGTGGGAAGTGGGAAGAGCAGGGTGATAGGGCGAGGATCCGGGGGGGGGGGGGCATCGAGAGCGAGAGAGGAACAAGAAGTGGGCGATTGGGTGGAAAGGGATGAAAAAACCATGTTGCGAGAGAGTGGAAGCAGAAAGGGGTGGAGTCAGGAAGATATGTCTGGCAGCGGGATCACATTAAAGCTGATAGGAATGTCGGAGAATGAAACACTAGCACTTTGTCTGCAAAGGTTGGCTGGAGCTCCTGGTTGCTAATCATTTTAACTCTTCCCATACTCAAATCAACCATTCTGTTCTGGCCCACGTCCATTGCTGGAGCGAGGCCTAACACAAACTGGATGACAGCACCTCATATTCTGCTTGAGTAGCTCACAACTAGTGGTATGAAATTGAATTCTTCAATTCTCTTCTTATCCTTTCTGTTTCCTGTGCCCTCCCCCAAACCATGCAGATTCCCCCCCACCCCAAGTTACGCTGAAACTTTCCCCTCCTGTAGATGCTTATCCTTTGTCTCCAAGTCCCATATTTCCATTTTATTTGCCACTCTTTCCCCTCCCCCCACCCCCTACCTCCATTTACCTCTCTAGTCTAGACTCACCTTTCACTCCTTCCCTTCTTTACTTATCTGACCCCATTTTGTCTCCTTTCATCTCTAGCCTTTTTCACATTCTCTATCACTTTATCACATATTGGGGGGCATCAGCCAACCATCCCCCCCCCCCCCCCCCCCACCAACATCCATCTATCACGTGTAGGAAGGAACTACAGATGCTGGTTTACATCACAGATAGACACAAAATGCTGGAGTAACTCAGAGCTCAGGCAGCATTTCTGGAGAAAAAGGAACAGGTGACATTTTGGATCAAGACCCTTCTTCAGATTCTGAAGGGTCTCGACCCAAAACGTCACATATTCCTTTCCTTTTCTCCAGAGATGCTGCCTGACCCGCTGAGTTACTCCAGCTTTTTGCGTCCATCTTCCATCCAAAGATCCCATAGCTCCGCAATAAGATCTTTGCTTCCATCGATCACTTGCCAGACTTTATCCCACCCTACCTCTCTTTTCCAGCCTTCACCTCTATTCCAGTCTGAAGGGGGGGGTGTCACACAATGTAATTTGTCAATTCTCTCCACGGATGCTGTAATTGGAATATAGCATAAAAGTTTGTCCCTGGCACAGAACTAAACATTTGATGATTCTGGGAATTTTCATGACGAAAACCATTTGAAATCACCATCATTCACCACCACAGAATCAGTACCCACCATTGCTAAGAACATCGATGGCGTTCATAGCCTCCATCGCACCGGCAGCGCAGCCAGCTGCTTCATTGACCAACTTGTCTGTGGCAATCCTTGACCACCATTGCTTAAAATGTAGATTGTCCACTGATCCTACCACAATTTCATGGGAGAACATTAGCAATATTTCTCTAATTACTACATTTAAACATTTAATGTAACCAAAATGTTTTACTTTTTTGACCTCTTGCAATTAAAAATCTTAGTACTAGATAACTAGTTGACAATAGAAGGCTACGTCTTGTTGAATGAATGAATGAATGAATGAATGAATGAATCTCTTTATTGTCATTGCACATGGTACAACAAAATTTAAAAGTCAATCCCACGGTGCGATTCACAAGAGCAATTTTAAATATATAAGAAAAGGTAAAAATATATACATATAAAAATGTTTAAAAATAAATAAATAAATAAAAATTACAGATAAATAACAATAGCAGCTGAGGTAGAACCATTCAGTTGAATGTGAGTGTTATTTCTTATTTTGCATTGTTAAGTTCACGTATGGCTATGGGGTAGAAGCTGTCTCTGAGTCTGTTTGTGCGAGTTTTGAAAGACCTGTACCGTCTGCCAGAGGGCAGCAGGTGGAACAGGTTGTGTCCAGGGTGGGAAGGGTCCTTCAGGATGTTGGCTGCCCTGCCAAGGCAGCGAGAGCTGAAGATGTCCTTCAGGGAAGGCAGTGGGCAACCAGTGATTTTTTGTGCGGTGTTGATGACTCTTTGAAGGGCTCTCCTGTCCGCTGCAGAGCAGCTGGCATACCATGTGGTTATACAGTACGCCAGCACACTCTCGATGGAGCAGCGGTAGAAGGACACCAGCAGCTTCTCCTCCAGATTGTTTTTCCTGAGGATCCTCAGAAAGAGTCGCTGCTGGGCCTTCTTGACTGCTGTGGTGGTGTTTGTAGTCCAGGAGAGATCCTCCGTAATTTGTGTGCCCAGGAATCTGAAGTCTGAGACCCTTTCCACACAGTCCCATTGATGAATAGGGGTTTGGGGGCTGCACTGTTCTTACGAAAGTCTATGATAATTTCCTTTGTTTTTGTGGTGTTTAGGATGAGGTTGTTGTCTGAACACCACGCTGCCAGTCTTTGGACTTCCTCCCTGTAGGCTGTCTCATCTCCTCCTGAGATACGTCCAACCACAGTCGTGTCGTCCGCAAACTTGACAATGGTGTTGGTGGAGTGCGCGGGGGCACAATTGTGGGTGTAGAGGGCGTAGAGGAGTGGGCTCAACACACAGTCCTGTGGGGAGCCGGTGCTGAGTGTGATGGGGGTGGAGAGGTGATGGCCCAGTCTGATGGTCGGGGCGGTTAGACAGAAAGTCCTTGATCCAGAGGCAGATGGGTTGGGAGAGTCCTAAAACCATGAGTTTGGTGACCAGTCTGCTGGGGATGATGGTATTGAAGGCGGAGCTAAAGTCAATGAAAAGCATCCTCACATAGCTCCCCTGGTGTTCGAGGTGGGTCAGTGCAGTGTGAAGAGCAGTGGCGATGGCATCCTCAGTGGACCTATTTGCTCTGTAGGCAAACTAGTGTGGATCGAAGGTGGGCGGTGTAAAGAAGCGTCATCAACACACTGTGTCTTTACTTCACTTTATTCATACTGTAACATACATTACTGCACTAGCTGTACGTGGTCTGTCACGGGAACTAGAAAGGGATCAGTGGGTGGGGAGATTGTAATTATACTTGTGATATGGGGAGTGGTTAGTAGTGGTGAGGTCACTATGTTAAAGGTACATGCACATATCATCTACATCCTTCCCCTTAGAAACCAAAGGCAACAAGGTAGTGAGCAGTTACGCGAAGTCGCCATAACGGACAGGCGGCTTGACAACGCGTCCCGACCGGGTTCGCATCTCGCCATCTCCCCTCCCTGCAGGAAGAAAAGGAGCAGGTGCAGGTGCAGGTGCAGGTGACCGAACCGGAACGGGGGACCCGGGAGGGGATGGAGAAGACGGAGAAGAAGGAGGGGACGCGGGCGCAGCAGTGGGCAGACGGGCAGGCGAGGGAGGGTGAGACGGGGGAGAAGTCGGCTGATAGAGCTGAGAAGGCAGGGACCGAGGCATGCGAGGAGCGGCGGGAGACTGCAGCGGCGGAGCAAAAGGGTCCGCGGGCGGAGGTGGTGGCTCGTTGACAAGCCGCAGTTGCTGTCGTGACCGGCGGTAAATGGTGCCATCATGGTCGACCAGATAGGACCGGGGCGAACCTGCAGAGCCGACGATGGTGGCGAGCCTGGAGTGACCGGAGGGGGACTGCATTCGGACAACTTGACCGGGGAAGGTTAAGGAGCAGGCTGCTGCAGAAGCGGCTGCCGTTGCTGGTGGGGAGCGAGACTGTTGCAGATGGAGCAGACGGAGACCATCTCCCGGATGTACTGAGCCATACCGGGCCAGTAGAACTGGCTCTGAGCGTGAGACAAAGTGGCCTCGGCCCCAGGATGACCATGGTGAGCGGCCTGAAAATAGTGGTCGTGCAGCGCAGCAGGTACAACCACCTTGTGTCCCTTCACAACCACGCCGTCGTGCAGCACGAGCTCACCCCGGACCAGGAAGTAGGGCACGGCACCTGCCGGCAAAGCGGAGCGACGGTCCGGCCAGCCCTGCTGGATGACGGCTGCAAGCTGTTGCAGGGCAGGATCCTTGGCAGTGTGCTGGACCAGGGACTGCATCTGCTGTGAAGGTACAATATTGACTTTGAGCACCATCAAGTCAGATATTTCATATGGGTGGCAATCGGTGGACGTTAGCGGTGCGCGGGACAGCGTGTCGGCCACGAACATGTCCTTGCCTTTGCGATAGACAATCTCGAACGTAAAACGCTGGAGCTGCAGCATCATGCGCTGCAACCGGGATGAGGCAACGTGGATCGGCTTGTTGAGGATGGTGACAAGCGGCTGGTGGTCGGTCTCGATGGTAAAAGTGTTGCCCAGGATGTAGTCCTTGAACTTGGAGCAGGCAAATACCACAGCCAGCAACTCCTTCTCTATCTGAGCATAGCGCTGCTCGGCAGGGGTCATGGTGCGGGACGCGTAACAAACATGCAGCTGCAGGCCATCGTGGAGCTGTAGACAAGCGGAACCAAGACCGAACTGGGAGGCATCGCAGGTGATGACAATGGGACGCTGTAGGTCTAAAAATTTGAGCGTGGGGTTGCTGACCAACCTGGACTTCAGGACGTCAAAAGCTCTCTGGTGTTGAGGGAACCAGGCCCAGGCAATGTCCTTTTTAATCAACTCCCTCAGGGGCGCGCTCAGCTCGCTGAGGTCGGGGATGAACTTCCACAGGTAATTAACCATGCCCAGGAAACGTTGCAGGCTGGGCGCGTCAGTAAGTGAAGACATTCCGGAGATGGCAGACATTTTCTGCGGGTCGGGCTTTAGCCCCGAGGCTGCAAAAACGTGGCCCACATAAGTGACCTCCGGGACGCGGAATCGGCACTTCTTGGGGTTTAATTTGAAGTTAATCTTCCGGGCCCGGTCCAGGACTTCGCGGAGGTTGAAGTCGTGCTCAGCAACATCCTTACCGTAGACCAGGATGTCGTCAACGATGATGGCACATGGTAGACCGGTAAACAGTTGCTCCATTGTCCGCTGGAACACCTCGCTGGCAGAGTTGATCCCGAATGGCATCCAGAGGAACCGGAACCTGCCGAAAGGGGCGCTGAAAGTTGTCAGGTATGAGGACTGCTCGTCAAGTGGTATCTGCCAGACGGAACTTTTGGCATCGAGAACGGAAAAGATTGTGGCCGGGCCAACCTGTGCAGCGACGTCCTCTACCGTTCGCATGGGGTAGTGCGGTCGTTTGATGGCAAGGTTCAGGTCCTTGGGGTTGATGCAAATGTATGTTACAGTATGAATAAAGTGAAGTAAAGACACAGTGTGTTGATGATGCTTCTTTACATGGTGTCATAAATCTTACCCTTGCGCCTCCTGTTTATCGGTTGTTTATTTACTTTTGACCCAGTTACCTGTCCCCTTTCTCTATTTCCTCGTTATGGCCACTTCCTGCCGCAAGCCCGACGTGCTTGTCTTCGATTCTGACATTGCCCATCGGTGGGATGTCTTTCTACGTGACTTCGACCACTATGTCACAATCGCTCATCCTGCCGCCACCCCTGAGGTCAAAGCTTCTCTGCTTCTCAACCTGGCTGGTCCCGATGACCTGGAACGGTCTGACTCATTCGTCTACGCTGCAGATCAAACTGCTCAGGACCCGGTATGTTTAATGGCTAAGTTTACCGCGAGGTGCGACATCCCACTTCTGACACCATGTAAAGAAGCGTCATCAACATACTGTGTCTTTACTTCACTTTATTCATACTGTAACATATATTACTGCACTAACTGTACGTGGTCTGTCACGGGAACTAGAGAGGGATCAGTGGGTGGGGAGGTTGTAATTATACTTTTGATATGGGGAGTGGTTAGTAGTGGTGAGGTCACTATGTTAAAGGTACATGCACATATCATCTACAGGCGGGAGGCTGGCTTTGATGTGCTGCTGAACCAGCCTCTCGAAACACTTCATGATGACTGGTGTGAGAGCGACCGGTCGGTAGTCGTTAAGGCCGCTGATAACAAGCTTTTTTGGTAGTGGGATGATTGTGGCAGATTTCAGGCACGGTGGGATGATGGATTTGGACAGGGACAGGTTGAAGATTTTCGTGAAGACCTCGGAGAGCTAGTCTGCACATTCCTTCAGAACCCTTCCTGTCACGCCATCCGGGCCGGCAGCCTTCCTCGTGTTCACCGCCCTGAGCACCCGCCTCACTTCATGCTCCTGCACAGTGAGGGTGTAGTTGTTGTTGTTAGGGGCTGGTGGGAGAATGGTGACAAACTCTTCTGGTTCTGCCTCGAAGCGAGCAAAGAAGCAGTTCAGCTCCTCTGCCAGTGAGGCGTCGCCGTCGGCCGTCGTGCTGTTGCTGGGCTTGTAGTTGGTGATGTGCTGGATGCCCTGCCACACCCGCCGTGGATCGTTGTTGTTAAAGTGGTCCTCTATCTTCCTCTTGTGGGCTGCTTCGGCATCCCTGATGCCTTTCTTCAGGTTGGCTCTAGCAGCGCTGTACAGGGCTCTGTCGCCAGTCCTGAAGGCAGTGTTGCGGTCCTTGAGGAGAGTTTGGACCTCTTTTGTCATCCACGGCTTCTGGTTGGGGTACACCCGGATGAATTTGTCGACGGTGACGTTGTCAACACAGTTCTGGATGTAAAAGAGTACCATGGATGTGTACTCCTCCAAGTCCTGATTTCCAAAAATGTCCCAGTTTGTCCTTTCAAAGCAGTCCTGTAGCTGTGAGGAAGCTCCTTCAGGCCAGGTTTTAACAGTCCTGGGTGGTGGGTTGAGCTTTTCTCCTGAGGGGGGTGTATGCTGGTGCTAAGTGAATGGATAGGTGATCCGACTGGCCTAAGTGTGGTAGTGGTGTGGCTCTAAACCCCTTCTTGATGTTTGAGTAGGCCTTGTCTAATGTATTTTCTCCCCTGGTTGCACATTTGATGTGTTGTTCAAACTTGGGGAGACTGATTTTAAGTCTGCGTGATTGAAATCACCAGCTATGATATGGGCTGCTTTGGGGTAGGTGTTCTCTAGTTTGCTGATAGTGCTATTGAGGTAGCCTAGGGCTATGCTAGCATTAGCATCCGGTGGGATATACACAGCTGTAACTATGACCACGGTAAACTCACGTGGAAGGTAGAAAAGCCTGCATCTAACTTTCAGGTACTCCAAATCAGCAGAACAGTGTCTGTCTATGATTGTGGTATTTGTGCACCAGTCGTTGTGAACATAGATGCATAACCCCCCTCCTTTGCTCTTACCGGACGAGTTTTTAGAAAAAGTGTTCATGTTTGGGAACACTGGGGAGGGGAGTGGGCAGATTTGCATTAAGAATGCACAGTGATGTCCGGTGGCGACGTGAGCAGATGGCTGCTTAATTTCGAGCTCCCGATAGCAAGTTTAAAACTAGCCTCCCTTAATTCACTAATTGCTACATAATTCACAGTTTTCTGTTTTGGAATGAGTGGGGGAGCGACAACTAGAAGTCAAAAGAAACGTGACGGACGAGAAAGAAAGAATTCACCGGAGATGGACAAAGCTCAAAGCTCAAAAGATGATTCCGCAGAAACCGTGCGCTCAATGCTACACAATATCAGTAAGGAAATACACGACTTCAGGACTGAATATAAAGTGGACTTACATAAATTTAAAGAAGAAATCAAAGAAGACATGAAAACCGAACTCAGAGTACTGAAGCAAGAAATTTATCATAAACTTTCTGCAAACTCCAAACAAATCCACGCCCATGAAACTAGACTAAACAAAGCTGAAGCACGAATTGAAGAGGCTGAGACATGGCTGTGAAAAATGTGCTGTTTAAATCTATGAAAAAACAGAAAGCCATGCAAGAAAAACTGACTGATTTGGAAGGATGGTCTAGACGAAATAACATTCGCATCTACGGCGTACCTGAAGAGAAAGAAGGCAAATCTATGTCTGAATTTGTGGAGCAACTTTTAAAAACTGAACTCGTAATAACAACGGACACCAACGTACGGATCCAGCGCGCGCACAGAGCTTTGGCTCGCAAACCGGAAGGTAATTCACCACCTAGGTCTAGAGTGGTAAATTTCCTGGAGTTTAATACCAAAGAAATGGTATTGAAAAAGGCCTGGGGAAAGAAGATAATGATTGACGGGCGACGCCTATCATTTGACCACGACTATGCAACGGAGGTTGTCCAGAAGCGCAAGGCATATAAGGGAATAAACAGGGCCCTGAAGGAGAGAGGTGTCCGCTTCCAGATACCGCTGGACAAGATGCGTATTCACTGGGACTCAGGAACATGCACATATCATAGTGCACAAGACGCAGTGCAGGAATTGAGGAGGAGAGGCTACTCCTTGGAGACACCTGATTACAGCGCTGAGGAGCTGGCGGACCCAGAGATGGAGCGTCTTCTCCAGGCTTTGACATGGCAGAGAGTTGGAAAGAGGAGCGAAGATGAGAGTGAGACAGCAAGAGAACGACTACAGGAGTCTGAGCAGACCCCATCCAACTAGCTTTTGTTGTGTCACAAATTCTTTTGGACTAAAAAATAAGTGCTATCGGATGACGTTGGACGATACTAGGATGTGTGAAATGGAGTGTTTCACCTCTAGTGAGGGGCCCTCTGGGAGGAGGCTTTCCCCTATACCTGCCAACTTGGAAGTCAACTGTTTTTTCTTTTCTTTTCTTTTTTTAATTTGGCACATGTTGGCCAGATGTTCAGACCTGCACAGTTTCAAGTTATCTGGAGATTTATGAATGCAAGACAGGATCAGGTAAATTAAATGCCACGTAATACTATCAAATTGGTGTCACTCAATGTAAATGGGATGAATAATCCCGTTAAAAGGAGCAAGGTCCTGGCTAAACTGAAAAAAGAAAAGGCCCAGGTACTATTTTTACAAGAAACCCACCTGCCTCAACAAGAACACGAGAAACTAAAACGCTTTGGCTTTAGAAATGCATTTTATAGTACCTATAGGGCTAGCCAAAAGAGGGGAGTGGCTATCCTTATTACAAATGCAGTCCAATTTGAATGCCATAAAGAAGTCAGGGACAAAGAGGGAAGGTATGTATTAGTTAAAGGAAAGTTGGAAAACAGTTGTGACACTGATCAATGTATATGCCCCCCCAGAGATTACCAAATGTTTTTTCAAAACTGTTTGACATTATTGCTTTAGAGACTGAAGGTATTTTGATATGTAGAGGGGACTTCAATGTGGTCATGAATCATAATTTGGATACAACAAGCCTAAAAAAAACCAAGATGCATCTGACCAAGTTTATTAACATATCAGTACAGGAAATGGGCCTAATTGATGTTTGGAGAGAACTTCACTCTTTAGAAAGGGACTATACACTATTCAGTACCTCACTCAGTCTACTCCAGGATTGACGACTTTTTAATGAATACGGGTGAAAGTCACAGGATCACAGAGTGTAAAATCGGGGTGGCAGATGTATTTGATCAGTGCGATCAGCTTGACAGTACACCTGAATAGTAGAAAAAGAAATACTGTTTGGAGGCTCAATGTGGGTATTTTGAATAATAAGGCAAATGTGGAACAAATAAGGGAAGAGATAAAAAGGTACATAGAAGAGAATGATAACAGGGATGTGGATCCTGTAATACTGTGGGATGCTAGGAAGGGATTTATACGTGGAAAGCTGATCGCCCTGACATCATCACAAAAAAAGGCCCGGCTAGCTACGTATGAACATAAAGTAGAAAAACTGAAAGAATTGGAGAAAAAAACATAAAAACATACAGGATCAGTTGGTACTAAAACAGATTAAGGAAAAAAGGGGGGAGATGGATGAGATCCTCAGGGGAGATAGGGAAAAAGGGTTTGATTTGTAAAGCAGACCTATTATGAAGCAGGTCCAAAAGCAACTAGACTCCTGGCCAGACTCCTGCGTAAACATCAGGCCTCCAATACAATTCAGAAAATAAGAGATCCTAAAACCAATCAATTATCACATGAGCCAGATGAGATAAAAAGAATATTTGAAGAATACTATAAGAAACTCTATTCTAAACCACCATCAGCTGATGAAAGGACAATGAGAAGTTTTCTTAACTCACTCGACCTGCCATCCATTGGTGAGATACAAAATAATACCATTACGTCACAATTTACGGTTAATGATCTGGAAGCTGCAATCAGTAGACTCAAGTCTAGTAAATCGGCAGGCAGCGATGGGTTTCCACCAGAATGGTACAAGGCCTTTAAGAAAGAGCTAACACCTCTGCTCCTGTCTTGCTTTAACTGGACCCTTAAAGAGGGCAGGGCTCCCCCATTATGGAAGGAAGCAATTATTACCATTTTACCCAAGGAAGGCAAAGACAAAGAGCAATGTAAAAATTTCAGGCCAATGTCAATTTTAAATGTAGACTACAAACTATTTACCTCAATCATTTGCAAAAGACTCGAGACTTTTGTACCAGATCTGATTAATGAAGACCAAACTGGATTTATTCGGGGGCGTCAAACACAGGATAATATTAGAAGAACTCTCCACATTGGAGAGCCTGCTGACATACTGCATTATAGCATGGTATGGCAGCTGCACCATGGCAGACAGGGAGAGGCTTCAGAGGGTAACTAGGACAGCACAGAAGATCATTGGCTGCCCTCTCCCCTCCCTGATGGATATTTACACCTCCCGCTGCCTTAGCAGGGCAAAGAATATCATCAAGGACAGCTCCCATCCTGCGTTTGGACTGTTCGACCTACTGCCCTCTGGAAGGCGCTATAGGTGCATCAAATCCAGGACAAATAGACTCAGGAATAGTTGTTTTCCGAAAATTATAACTACTCTAAATTCACACATGCACTGACTTCACAGCCCAACACCCGGACGTCCATCTGTATATATGTATATAGCGCCGCAGAATTGTGCACCTATCCCCCCACCCCCCCTCTTCTCCCTTTTGTTTTTGTTTTCTGTTTCTTGTTTTTTGTACTAAATTATATGTATGCACTGAGTACGAGCAGCTTTTAATTACATTGTACACGTATAGTGACAATAAATGGCATATCATATCATTGTGGATAATGCTAAAAAAAAGGATACAAATATGATCCTGGTCAGTTTAGATGCAGAAAAAGCCTTTGATAGTGTTAGTTGGGTATTCTTATATGAAGTACTGAGGAGATTTGGTTTCAATGAAGATGCAATTCAGTGTATTAAAACAATATATCAGGAGCCTACAGCTAGGATTAAGGTAAATGGAAACATATCAAAAAGGATCCAGTTAGAGAGGGGCACAAGGCAAGGATGCTGTCTTTCTCCTACTCTCTTTGTTTTGTATATCGAACCCTTAGCACAAGCAATAAGGCAGAGAGAAGACCTGCAGGGGGTCAAAATAGGGGGGAAAGAACATATAATTGGTCTTTTCGCTGATGATATCATTATTTTTCTTGAACGACCAGATATATGTCTCCCAAATCTAATGAACCTATTTGAAACATATGGATACTACTCAGGGTATAAATTGAATATAACAAAAACACAAATTCTTTCATTCAATTATTTTCCATCCCAACAAATCAGAGATGCATATAATCTGAAATGGAACTCTAAAACGATGCAGTATCTTGGTGTAACTATAACCAAAACACTTTCCAACTTGTTTGAAACTAATTATAACAAAATTGAAGAAAACATCAAAAAGGATGTTGAGAGGTGGTCGACTCTTCCTCTAGACTTCAGTGCCAGAATACAAACGGTAAAAATGAATATCCTACCTAAACTACTATATTTATTCCAATCTCTCCCAATCAATGTTCCTCGAGATAAATTCATAGCCTGGAATAAAATGATCTCTAGATTCATTTGGAATAGCAAAAAACCAAGAATAAAATTAACAACACTTCAACTGCCAAAAAGCAAGGGTGGAATGGATTTACCAAATCTGAAGAAATACTTTTATGCAGCTCAACTCAGACCTCTGGCTTGTTGGTGTAGACCTGATTATTAATCTCGATGGAAAGAAATGGAAAGGGAGATACAGGGTTACCAGACCCAGATTTTGGTGGGAGACAAATATCTGAGAGGGGCTTTGAGACATGCTATGGATCCAATAGTAGCATTTACGTTAGAAATATGGAATGTTATAGTGGAAAAATACAAATTAAAAAGAGGGGTTCACGCATTGAAGTGGTTCGCATATGATTCAAAGTTTAAGCCAGTGGTGTATGATTCAAAATTCAAAGAATGGGCACAAAAAGGCATAACAGCAATGTATACAGTTTCAGAAAATGGCGAGTTTATGAGCTTCCAAGATTTAAAGTCAAAGTATGGTCTCAAAAACAAAGATTTTTTTAGATACTTGCAATTAAGAGACTACTTTATAAAAGAGATAAGGCCAGAACTAGATGAAACTTCAAATAATGTGATCAAGGTGATTGTGGATGCATACAAACAGAAGGGGTCTCGGGTCATCTATGCTTTCTACCAAGCTCTGGTGGAAAGCGGGGGAGAGTCAACGCTCTACATAAAAACAAAATGGGAAGCAGAATTAAAGATTCAAATAACAGAAGAAGAATGGTATCAAATGTGTGAAACACAATGTTCATCCACAAGCTCACTAGTATGGAGAGAATTTTGCTGGAAGAATCTATCTCGCTTTTTTATAGCACCCAAAATAAAAAGCAGACAACTTGCTGTCCAACAACACTGTTGGAGGCTGTGTGGGAGTATGGAGGCAGACCACTCGCATATTTTCTGGAACTGTGTAAAGATAAGGCCATACTGGGAAAATGTTAATGCAGCTGTAAATAATATCTTGGGTTATAAAATCCCAAATACCTGCCCTGTGATGTATCTGGGGCATATTAAAGATAGTGTAAAAATAGAAGATACATATTTGATTGAAGTTTTGCTTGCAGCAAGTAAGAAGGCCCCATATCTCACTGACCTCCTCTCCCCCTACCAACCCTCACGGTCCCTCAGATCCACATTAGCTGGTCTCCTCTCCATCCACGTCCAACCTCCGCAGTTTTGGGGACACAGCCTTCTCCAGGGCAGCTCCCAGGCTCTGGAACTCCCTCCCCCAACTGATCCGCAATTCCGTGTCCCTCACCATCTTCCAGTCCCGCCTCAAGACCCATCTCTTCATCTATGCCTATCCTTAGCCCCACGTGCCGTCCCTTTTCATCTGTGCATTAATTGCCTCATACTGTGTTTTGTATTGAATTCTGTATTTACTTTGTGTACTAGTCATGTCTCTACTATTTATTTCACTCCCCTTACATGTTTTTCCTCTACCTGCTAAATTTTTGTAAGGTGTCCTTGAGACTCTTGAAAGGCTCCCATGAATAAAATTTATTATTATTATTACCAGGCAGTGGCTTAATGAAAAAAGTCCAAAACAGGAACAGTGGTTAGAAATTGTGCGAGATCTTTAATATGGAGAAATTGACATATTCCTTGAGAGTCAAGAATTCATTTGAGAAAATCTGGGAAAAATGGACTGTTTATTTGAGCCATGACACCAATTAGATAAATGCCGAGCTAGATATGGGAAGATTGCGTTATATAGAACTAGATGGTATGTTTGTATGAATGTTGAATTATCTCCAGATAACTAATCAATGTAATGGTTTTTCTTTTTTTAATTTGGTAAGTGAACCACACGGTCTTATTCCAATTTTTTTTTTTTAATTTACTTTCCCCCCCCCCCCCCCATCTACTTATTTTTTTTATTTTGATTGCTGTTTTTCTTACTTTGTTTTATTATGGTGATGGTGTTGCACTGTTTTGAAAATATCTCTTAAAATTTTAGAAAAAAAGAATGCAGTGCACGATTCTAAATTGGAAAGGTACATGCATGTCATTGCGTAGCCTGCAACATGTCTTTGGGTATCAAATGCTGTTAAGAGAAGTAAAATGAGTGTGGTATGGGAAGGTACCTTGATACCCTGAGAAGTGGAGCGAATGCTCATGGAGATAGCAGAGTATCCCAGAGTATAAATGGAGGGAACAGTCCCTTGGGGTTGATTATAGGGGAGGATGTACTTTGTTGTGGAAGATACTTTTTCTGGATCGAAATGGAGCTGGGTGAAGAGGTGGAGGAAATGGAACAGACTTGGTTGAGTGGTACATCAACTATGGAGGAGGAGAAACCAAAGATAAGAAATTATGATTGGAATGTTGTTCTTGCAGAAAGCCTATCCCCTTGGTTGTTCACGTGTGTGACACGTAGGAAAGGAATAGAGGTATACAGATCATGGGCTGGCATATGAAATTATCAGTTCAGATGTAGTGGGCCAAAGGGCCTGCTTCTGTGCTGCTTATTCTATGAAACAGAGTTGAAGGACGCAAGTCAAAACAGCTGTGGGAATCAGTGAACTTCTCATGATCTATCCCTTGAGATGGAGGGTGGTCAAGAAAGAAAAAAAAAAAATAGCAGATTGACCAGGTGACAAGAGCAAGATAGAAGATAAGAATGATAATTACGCTTTTACATTCTGCACAAGAGCAGGACGCAACACCACGAGTCAATGTGATTGCAAAAGCAATGAAAAAAGCCCAAGAAAGACTGCATCAAGGGCTGTTCCATGCCTCCCGAGAAGAAAAAGCACAGCTTGGACCCATTCTGTACCAAAATTGGCCATTCCTCATGGAAGATCAACCTGAAATGTTAACGACCTCTCTCCAAATATATCACTTGACTTGCTGATTGTTGCCAGATTTTCCAAAATGCCATAATCTGCAGTATTTTGTATCGCACTGTTCCAGCATGCTTTCTTCATTTCATCACACTTCATGAACTTGCATCGTCTCCAAAGATCAGCTGTGATTAATATGCCATCGCCACCATTTCTTACTGCAACCGTTTGTTCAGTCCTCTGGGTCTCCTCCACCCAACCAGATACGTATCTTATTGTTTTAATTCTCCCACTTCTTAGCAACTTTAAACATTTGATTGCCATCGTGGTCTGATAAAAGGCCATAAATTTGTCTCTCCATGACCTGTTGGGTGTTTACTGCATTTTCAAATATTAAAACAATAAAAGGTCACCCCCTTATCTGTAAGATGTCTTGTGTCTGCCCCAAAATTAGACCAAACTGCCAGCATCAGTCTACACTTGGCTGAACTTGTAAACTCCACTTGGAAGATATGCATACAAAAAAGGGAAACTTTACAAAAATATTATTGGTTCATCGCTACATAGTAAAAACACCAATCTAACCAAATTTGTCATAGTCAGAGTAATACAACATATAAACAGGCCATTCGGCCCAACTTGCCCACATTGACCAACATGCCACATCTACTCTAGTCCCATCTGCCTGCTTTTGGCCCATATCCTTCAAAACCTATCATATCCATGTACCTGTCCAAATGTTTTTTTATACATTATGATAGCACAAGGGACCGGGGACCTTGGGGCAGTTAATGCAAGTGTCTTGAGGGCAGTCAGTATTATGGTTGAGGAGATGTTGATGGTCATTAAGTGTATGAAGGTAGACAAATCTCCCGGGCCTGATGAGATACATCCGAGGACCCTGCAGGAAGCTAGAAAGGAAATTGCACCTATCCTGGCTAAGATTTATGATTCGTCACTCAATAAGTGTTTGGTCCTGGAAGACTGGAGGGTGGCAAATGTTGTGCCACTAGTTAAGAAAGGCTGCAGGGAAAAGTATGAAAATTACAGGCCAGCGAGTCTAACATTGGATTGGATTCAATTTATTGTCATTGTCTCAATTAAGAGACAACAAAATGCCATTTTCCTTACAGTCATACAAATAAATTTAAAAAAGCACAAAACACAGAAGTCCACGACACAACATCCCCACAACGGCAGAGTCTAACATATGTAGTCAGAAAGTTACGAGAGTAATCGGAGGGATAAGATATACAAACTTTTAGATGGACAAGGGCTGATTAGGGATAGTCAGCACAGTTTTGTATGTGGGAGATCGTATCTCAAACTAACGAATCAGAGTTTTATTTAAAGATGTGACCAAAAGGTGGTTGAGGACAGAGCTGTAGATGCTGTATATATAGCTTTATATATGACAAGGTAGGCAGCTCTGGATGGTTACATCACATGAGATCCAAAGAGAGATAGCCGACTGGATAGAAAATTGGCTTCATGGAAGGAAGCAGAAGGTGGTGGAAGAAGATTGTTTTTCGGACTGGAGGCCTATAACTAGTGGTGTGCCTTAGGATTCAGTGCTGGTCCTATTACTCCTCGTAATCGATATGAATGATTTGGATGAGAACATTCAAGACATGATTATTAAGTTTGCTCATGACACTAAAGCAGGTGGTATTGCAGATAGTTGCCAAAAATTGCAGCAGGATCTTAGTCGGTTGGGCAAATGGGCTGTAGAATGGTTAATGGAGTTTAATACAGAGACGTGCGAGGTGTTACATTTTGGGAAGTCTAACCAAGGCAGGACATACACAGTGAATAACATGGCTCCGGAGAGTGTTGTAGAACAGAAGGATCTAAGAGTGCAGGTACATCGTTCCTTGAAAGTGGCATCACAGGTACATAGGGTTGGCAGGAAAGCATGTGGCACATTCATCAGTCAAGAGTATTGAGTATGGAAGCTGGGAGGTCATGTTACCGTTGTACAAGACATTGGTGAGGCCACCTTTAGAGTATTGTGCTCAGTTTTGGTCAACCTGTTATAGGAAAGATGATGTTAACCTGGAAAGGATGTAGAGAAGATTTACGAGGATGTTGCCAGGCCTTGAGGAACTATAGGGAGAGGTTGAGCATGCTGGGACTGGTGATCACTTTGATTCCCAAGGGGCCTGCCCCATTCTCTCTCTGGTTACCCTTCTTCCTCTTATTGTATTTCTAAAATCTCGGAATCATCCTTAATATTATCTGCCTGAGCCATCTCCTGTTCCCTTTTTGCCGTCCCAATTTCCTTTTTTTTTTTAAAGCATGCTCCTCAGTACAAAACAATACGGTTTATTTGTCACATTGCACATAGAGTGCAAGTGAAAAAAATATGTCAGCAGCGGTACAATGATAAAGAACACACACAAAAACACAATAAAAATTTAACATAAACATCCACCACAGCATTCATCACTGTAGTGGAAGGCACACAATTTGGCCAGTCCTCCTCCATTTTCCCCCGTGGTCGGGACCTCAACCCTCCGCAGCCGTTGCTGCGGGCGTCCAGATGGTAAAAGGACAAGGTACAAGTCCAGGTAAGTCCAGGATCGGCTCTTCTCCACCGGAGACCGCGGCTTTAAGTTGGTGTAGGCCACAGGCCGGCGGTCGAGATTTAAAGTTTAAATTTCCCACCGCGCCGCAGCCAGAAGCACCGCAGACCGCAGGGCCGGCAGTCGAAGCTCCCCTCCAGGGTGATGGTAAGTCGCCACCGCGCCCGCGGTAGAAGTTGGCCGCGTGCCGGCAGTGATGGTTTCTTCTTCCCCCGGGTCCCCCATGAGGGATCCCGGGCTGTAGACGCCGCGCCAGCTGGAGCTGTGCAGACCGCGCGCGGCTTCAGGCTGCCGGCTCCCCCGGGCCAGCGAAACGGAGCACTCCCCTCCAGCAAGGGCTCACCCGCTCCACGCTGAGTCCACGCTGCGCCCGCCGCTGAAGCCCCAGGCGCGTCTCCGGGAAAGGCCACGCCGATCCTTGCTGTTAGGCCACGGGGGAGGCGACCTGGAAAAAGTCGCCTCTCCATGGAGGAGGCGGCCGAAACGGTTTCTCCCTCACCCCCCCCCCCCACACAAAACACACAAAGAAACATTAAAAACATACTTTAAAACATACAAAAAAAAAAGTTGAAAAAACTAACGCACTGCTGACAGGGCTGCCGCCATTGCAGCGCCCCCATCGATAGTTACCGATAGTACCCGAAACTACTCCAGGGATGCACTGTATTTGGGGTCGTGTAGTATACTCCCAACAAGGCTTTTGTCCAAACCACATCCCTTTCTTATTTCTCAGCTCCACCCAGAAACTGGATGAACATCTCTGACTGCTGTGGTGATATCCTCAATCAATAAAGCCACACTCCCTCCTCTTTTACCTCCAGCTCTATGTCTCCGGAAGCATCTGAACCCTGGGACATTAAGCTGCCTGTTCCCTCTCTTAATCAAGAATTCTTAAAACAAACAGCAAACAGACAAGGCATCGACAAGGTCACAAATTCAAAGCTTCAGGTTGAAGGCAAAAGTGCTAAGGAGAAAGAAAGCCACCAGCTCAAGTTTACTTAAGAATGCCCTGTATATGTATAGGAACAGAGAGGACAAATCAGCCATGATCATATTGAATGGCGGTGCAGGCTCGAATTCAAATCACTATGTCTAAACTATTCAAATTCAAATCACAATTTCAGGAAGGAAAGTAATTGTGAAAAACACAAGTGTCATTTGCAAAGATTTTGTTTTTAAACTCAGATCAAATAAAACAAACTAAACCCAGTTTTATTTGATTCTTTTAATTTGCAGTTACTTCCAACCTTATAATTTTAAGTCCACAATCTAGCAGTGTCTGCATGCATAAATAGAACTAAAATTTAAGCTTTCTGGAATTTCCAACTTTGAATTGTGGAACGTGTAATCACAATTACTCAAAATACGCTATGCTTTTGTTTTACAACTAAAGTATACAAATATTATGGCCTGAAAACACTAACTGCAGTTGTGCAAGTTATGCAAGTTCTGAAGGCCTGAAATATGGCAGCCAAACAAGTTAATATTGTACCCTACCCCCCCCCCCCCCCCCCCCCACCCCAAGCACAACACTAATGAGTTACCAAATTTAAATTTACGAATGAAATACATTTTAAAACAGTCAAAATTCTTCAGATAACATAAACCACTACAAAACCCATGTAAGAGCCTCAATTGTTTTATTTCACCTTTTTAGTACAAACTCCTCTTGCTTTCAAAGCCCTGTCATCATACAACACTGTGTATTTCTTGTTCCATTTGGATTTCTGATCATAAGAGACAGACATCCACCAAAAAATAGGTGCATTGCCACAGGTAATCAAGCAGTATCCAGCAGTCAACAGGCCAAGCCAAATGATGCCCTGTGGTTCAGATTCTGGTCTTGCTCTTTTCCACACTTCTACATGATGTATACTTTTTCAGCTTGAGAGAAGTTGTAGACTTCTTTGGTTCTTGGGCAGATAATTTTGTCATCTTGACGAATAGAAAGTAGTGACTGAAAGAAAAACAAACAGTAAATTAAAGCAGGGTAATTTTCTATAGATTAATTTATTAGTTTTGTTTAGAGAAACAGTGTGGAAATAGGCCCTTTTGGCCAATGGGTCCATGCCGACCATCACCCATTCACACTAGTTCTATGTTATCCCACTTTCACATCCACTCCATACACACACTGGGGCAAATTAGAGAGGCAAATTATCTTATATACCTGCATGTCTTTGGGATTTGGGGAAATCAGTCCTCCCAGAGGAAACACATGCGGTCACAGGGAGAACACGGAAACTCAACACACAGCAGGCGAGGTCAGGATCAAACCTGGGACTCTGACTGTGAGGCAGCAGCTCTATCGGCTGTGCCACCATTGTCTACAGCATTTGATGCTATACCAAAGCAGATACGTTTTTGGACCCATCATCAAGTTATTGATCGACAACTAGAATTCAAATTATCTTATTGGTAAACCTAATGAACCCGGAATTACAAAAATCATATAAATAATAATGATCATGAAATAATGTTGTCATTGTGGGTAACAGGGAGGAAATTGTGGGAAACGGAGGAAATTGCGGGAGCCCTGGTTGAAATTTACGAGTCGCCTTTAAATACAGGAGAGGTGCCAGAAGACTGGAGGATGGCAAATGTTGTGCCTCTATTCAAGAAGGGCTGCAGGAAAAAGGGATCCAAGGAGAGATAGCTGAATGGATAGAAAAATGGCTTAATGGAATGAAGCAGAGGGCGATGGCGGAAGGTTGCTTCTCAGACTGGAGGCCTGTGACTAGTGTTGTGCCTCAGGGTTTGGTGCTGGGCCCGTTACTGTTTGTCATCTATTTCTATGATTTGGATGAGAACATACACGGCAGATTAGTAAGCTTGTAGATGATAAAAAAAAGTGGGTGCTTTTGCAGATAGTGAAGATGGTTGTGAAAAATTGCAGCAGGATCTTGATCGATTGGCAGGTGCACTGAGGAATGTTTGATTGAATTTAATACAGAGAAATGTGAGGTTTTGGGAAGTCTAACATGGGCAGGACCAACACAGTGAATGGTAGGGCTGTAGGGGAGTGTTGTAGAAAAGAGGGAGTTCTAGGAGTGTAGGTGCATGGTTCCTTGAAGTGGAGTCGCAGGTAGATAAGGTGGTCAAAAAGGCGTTTGGCACATTTGCCTTCATCAGTCAGATATTTGAGTGTAGAAGATGGGAGGTCATGTTTCAGATGTATAAGTCGTTGGTGAGGCCGCATTTAGAGTATTGTGTTCAGTTCTGGGCACCATGTTATTGAAAAGATGTTGTCAAGCTGGAAAGGGTAGAGTCTATTTACAAGGATGTTGCCAGGGAGAGGTTGAGTAGGCTGGGACTCTATTTCTATGAGAACAGGAGGATGAGGGGTGATCTTATTGAAGTGCATAAAATCCTGAGAGGAATAGATCGGGTAGATGCACAGAGTCTCTTGCCCAGGGTGAATCGAGGACCAGAGGACATAGGTTCAAGGTGAAGGGGAAAAGATTTAATAGGAATCGGAGGGGTAACCTTTTCACACAAAGGGTAGTGGGTGTATGGAACAAGCTGCCAGAGGTGGTAGTTGAGGCAGAGCCGAACATTTAAAAAAAGTTAGAAAGGTACATGGATAGGACAGGTTTGGAGGGATATGGACCAAACACAGGCAAGTGGGACGAGTGTAGCTGGGACACGTTGGCCGGTGTGGGCAAGTTGGACCGAAGGGCCTTTCCATACCATATCACTATGATTCTATAAAAATCCACCTGCATCACAAATGTGCTTTCAAGAAAATGAAAGCACATTAGTGATGCAGATGGGTTTTCATAGCAAAGTAGCATCCGTTTCATTCTGGCCTAATATGACTCCAGGCTCAATAATATGGTTCGGCAAACTATTCAGTACATGTGCAATTAAAATACCAACTTGCCAGTAACACCAACATCCTATAAATGAAGAAATAAAAGCAAAAAACAATCAGATTATACAAATTAACCAACGCATCAGCAGTCGGCCAGTTCTGCATCCTGGTAATGAAAGTTTACAGCAACGTTCTCTGGAATTATTCTACTGTGTGTATAAGTTGTCTGAAGCATGAAAGACTGCTTCACATGTTCTGATGAAGAGCCTCCAATTCAAAACATTATCTCGGTTTCCCTTTCCACTAATTGAACTACTGAGTTTTACAGCCTGTTCTAATTTTAATTCATGGCTTCCAATGCTTTCATAAAAGGGAATGGAGTTGAAAACCCAGTTTATTTAAAAAAAAAAATCATTAACATGTCAATTTTTATTTTGAGGGGAAAATGGTAAATAGATTATTATGAAGTTGCTTGTCAAGATTATTTTTGGCGTTTATCAAATAAGAGAAACAAATCCTTTGCAATTTTCAGCAGTTCCAGCAAGATTCCACAAATTCACTCCCTAGTCGACTCTTTGTTCTGCTTTTCCAACCCGTCTGCCCATCCTCATCATTTGCATAGAATTTTCCCATGCAACCACAGGAGGTGTTTTCAGCATTCACCTCTTCCCTTACCACGATCTAGGGACCGAAACAATCTCTCCACATGAAGCAGTGACTCACTTACAATTCTTCCAATCTAATTCCAGTGCAGTCTCTAATTTGGAGAAACAAACCACAAATCGAAGTCTGAAGGGTCTCGACCTGAAACGTCACCTATTTCTTTTCTCCAGAGATGCTGTCTGATCCACTGAACCACTTCAGCTTTTTGTGTCTATCTTCGGATGAAACCAGCAACTGCAGTTCTTTCCTACACAAATCGAGTGATCACTCTTGCAGACCAGGAGGGATCATGAGCTTCTGTAGGCCTTTCACTTTCATTAACCAACCCAATCCCACTCTGACCTGTCTGTAGTCTTTTGTGATGTTACAAATGTACCCAATAGCTTGAGGAACAATACCATATCTTTTATTTCGGCACTTTGTAGAAACATAGCATAGTAACCTGCATAGAAACATAGAAAATAGGTGCAGGCGGAGGCCATTCGGCCCTTCGAGCCAGCACCGCCATTCATTATGATCATGGCTGATCGTCCCCTATCAATAACCCATGCCTGCCTTCTCCCCATATCCCTTGACTCCACTAGTCCCTAGAGCTTTATCTAACTCTCTCTTAAATCCATCCAGTGACTTGGCCTCCACTGCCCTCTGTGGCAGGGAATTCCATAAATTCACAACTCTCTGGGTGAACAAATTTTTTTCTCACCTCAGTCTTAAATGACCTCCCCTTTATTCTAAGACTGTGGCCCCTGGTTCTGGACTCGCCCAACTTTGGGAACATTTTTCCTGCATCTAGCTTATCCAGTCCTTTTATAATTTTATA
The DNA here is from genome assembly GCF_028641065.1 of Leucoraja erinaceus. Classification (NCBI taxonomy): domain Eukaryota; kingdom Metazoa; phylum Chordata; class Chondrichthyes; order Rajiformes; family Rajidae; genus Leucoraja; species Leucoraja erinaceus. Next base: position 11,822,542 of record NC_073377.1, on the reverse strand, counting down.
CGTTTCAAAAAGATCCCCCTCATCCTTCTAAACTCCAGTGAATACAAGCCTAGACTTTTCAATCTTTCCTCATATGACAGTCCCGCCATCCCAGGGATCAATCTCATGAACCTACGCTGCACTGCCTCAATCACAAGGATGTCCTTCCTCAAAAATAGGAGACCAAAACTGTACACAATACTCCAGATGTGGTCTCACCAGAGCCCTATACAACTGCAGAAGAACCTCTTTATTCCTATACTGAAATCCTCTTGTTATGAAGGCCAACATTCCATTAGCTTTCTTCACTGCCTGCTGTACCTGTAAGCCAACTTTCAGTGACCGGTGTACAAGGGCACCCAGTTCTCCCTGCACCTCCCCCTTACCTAATCTAACCCCATTGAGATAATAATCTGCCCCCTTGTTTTTTCCACCAAAGTGGATAACCTCACATTTATCTATATTATACTGTATCTGCCACGCATCTGTCCACTCACCCAACCTGTCCAGGTCACCCTGCAACCTCCTAACATCCTCTTCACAGTTCACACTGCCACCCAGCTTTGTGTCATCCTCAAACTTGCTAGTGTTACTCCTAATTCCCTCTTCCAAATCATTATTGTATACTATACCACGAGAGGGCTGGTCCCCCGACGCAATTTTCCACCTCTCCACCAATTCCAATATTGATGGCCAGTGGGGGGGGGGGGGGGGGGGGGGGGGGGCGGCGGCTTTCTGGAGCGCTGGTATGGGTTCTTGGGGTGGCAGCTCAGTCCCTCAAGACTGATGTGCTGGCAGCTCACTCACAGCTGGTGGGCTGGCAGTTGTCACATGGCTATTCCTTAAAATTCCATTTCAAGCAGGGTGCAAGGCCACCAAATTCAAATCCATTTTCCTACCATTTCAAGCAGGGTGCAAGGCCACCAAATTCTAGCAGTTTCTCACCACTTCGAGCAGGGTGCAAGGCTACCAAATTGAAGTGCAGTTTCCTACCACTTCAAGCAGGGTGCAAGGCCACTGAATTCAAGTGCAGTTTCATACCACTTCAAGTAGGGTGCAAGGTCACCAAATTCAAATGCAGCTTCATACCATATCATGCACGGTGAAACCACCAACAAAACACCAAACTCACAGTTCAGTCTCCACTGTCAACAAACTACTTAAGCCTCCTGAAAACTCTAATCACCTCACCTCCACTGCTCAGTGTAATACGTTTTTGGACTTCTTCAGTACCAAAATCACCAGCATTCATCACCAATTAAATTATTTCTCAGCTTCTGCTCACAACAGCCCACCCTGGACTTCCACACTGGACTCTGGATTCCTCAATCTCGCAGAGACTGAGTGAGGCACACCACTTCCCGGGTTTTATAGTCCCACCCCCCTCAGAGAGTGGCAATTAAAAAAAAAAAAACATTAATATCTCTCTGATTTTTCATAGATTGGAAAAATCCTCCGTCCCAGAAGCGGAGGGGGGCTCTGAGTGAGGTGGCCAAAAATGACGACCGTAGGTGGCGGCGTTCTCTCGGAAATCACACCACAGCAAGCCAAAAGCGGTCAAGATCAGACTTTTAATAATATAGATGGTAAATAGTTGCGGCCCAACATCGAACCTCCACTCGCCACTGCCTGCCATTCTGAAAAGGACCCGTTCACTCCTAATCTTTGCAGGAGACTCAATATCAAATTAGGCAACTTTTAGGCATTAACAAACAATAACAAATTAGGCATTATGTTTATATCAGAACTGGCCATTTTTGCCGTGTCTTTTTTTCCACCACCCTTTTTTGGATAGATTGGTCTGCTGAGCAAATTCTAGTGAGCCAATGATACAACATTACACAAGACAGACAAAAGAGGTTAATAGCCCCATGAATATACTCTTTGAGAAATTCCCTGTGTTCCACCATTGTTCTCTCCTACCTTTCTGAAGATGGGTGTATTATTTGCCATCCTATTGTTCTCCAGGACGTCCCTTTGAGGGACTCTTTTCTAGGGAAAGGGCTGTTTAGAGAATGTGACCAGAGGTAACCAACCAGCTCAATGATGTCAATTCGACTCCCTGCAGGAGACACAGTGGTCGTTGACCCTCTGAAGATGGAAAGATTATGGGCAGTTCTTCTGCAATTCCTATCTTGCCTGTTCCTCTGCAACCAATGGCACATTCTAACTTGACTTCTAAACCATAAGAGAAAAAAAATGACAAACTTACGTTATATCCATATACGTATCCATTAGGCAGCATCATGGGTGGATTGTTTTCATTCATTACTTCACCAGAGATCTTGCAGACCAGTCGGGAGTTAGCACAATGTGCCATAGGCAGAGGCTGTGCTAACTTGTTCAGAGATTTGCTGCAGACAGGGCAGTCTGGGTTTTTAGAGGTGCCGTCTTCTTTATAGCATTGTCTGTGGACCATGCAGTTCAGGCATATTTTGTGAGAAATCAAACTGCTACACCCAATTCCCATTTTACGGTGCCCTTCACAATGTAAAACTTTTCACTACTTGCTCCTCTATTCAAATGAGAGTAGGAGGATGAGGGGAGATCTTATAGAGGTATGCAACCTTTATAAGACCCAACCTCTGCAGACCCAACATGTAGGGGAGAAAAAAGAAAAATATAATAAACAGAGAATAGGAGGTGGTGGGTTTCTTAAATGTGTATATTTTAATGCTAGGAGCATTGTAAGAAAGGTGGATGAGTTTAGATGGGTCGATACCTGGAAGTATGATGTTGTGGCGATTAGTGAAACATGGTTGCAGGAGGGCTGTGATTGGAAACCAAATATTCCAGGATTTTGTTGCTTCAGGTGTGATAGAATTGGAGGAGCAAGAGGTGGAGGTGTTGCATTGCTAGTCAGGGAAGATATTGCAGCAGCGCTTTGGCAAGATAGATTAGAGGGCTCATCTAGGGAGGCTATTTGGGTGGAACTGAGCAATGGGAAAGATGTAGCAACACTTATAGGGGTGTATTATAGACCACCTAATGGGGAGGGAGAATTGGAAGAGTGAATATGTAAGGAGATAGCAGATATTAGTAGTAAGCACAAGGTAGTGATTGTGGGAGATTTCAATTTTCCACACATAGACTAGGAAACACATTCTGCAAAAGGGCTCGATGGTTTGGAGTTTGTAAAATGTGTGCAGGATAGTTTTTCGCAGCAATACATAGAGGTACCTACTAGAGAAGGGGCAGTGCTGGACCTCCTGTTAGGAAATGAGACAGGTCAGGTGATGGAGGTATGTGTTGGGGAGCACTTTGGATCCACTGATCACAATGCCATTAGTTTCAATATAATTATGGAGAAGGTCAGAACTGGACCAAGGGTTGAGATTTTTGATTGGAGAAAAGCTAATTTTGAGGTGATGCGAAAGGATTTAAAAGGAGTGAATTGGGACATTTTGTTTTATGGGAAGAATGTAGTAGAGAAATGGAGGACATTTAAAGGTGACATTTTTAGAGTACAGAATCTTTATGTCCCTGTTCGGCTGAAAGGAAAGAGTAATAATTGGAAAGAGCCACGGTTTTCAAGGCAAATTGGACACTTGGTTCGGAAAAAGAGAGAGATCTACAATAATTATAGGCAGCATGGAGTAAATGAGGTGCTTGAGGAGTATAAAGAATGTAAAAAGAATCTTAAGAAATAAATTAGAAAAGCTAAAAGATACGAGGTTGCTTTGGCAAGTAAGGTGAAAGTAAATCCAAAGGGTTTCTACAGCTATATTAATAGCAAAAGGATAACAAGGGATAACATTGGTCCATTAGAGAGTCAGAGTGGACAGATATTTGCAGAGCCAAAAGAGATGGGAGAGATATTGAACAATTTATTTTCTTCAGTATTCACCAAGATGAAGGATATTGAATTATGTGAGGTAAGGGAAACAAGTAGGGTAGCTATGGAAATTATGTGGATCAATGAAGAGGAAGTACTGACACTTTTGAAAAATATAAAAGTGAATAAGTATCCAGGTCCTGACAGAATATTCCCGAGGACGTTGATGGAAGTTAGTGTAGAAATTGCAGGGGCTATGACAGAAATATTTCAAATGTCATTAGAAACGGGAATGGTGCCGGAGGATTGGCGTACTGTGCATGTTGTTCCATTGTTTAAAAAGGGTTCTAAGAGTAAACCTAGCAATTATAGAGCTGTTAGTTTGACATCGGTGGTGGGCAAATTAATGGAAAGGATACTTAGAGATAATATATATAGTCATCTGGATAAACAGGGTCCGATTAGGAACAGTCAACATGGATTTGTGCCTGGAAGGTCATGTTTGACTAATCTTCTTGAATTTTTTGAAAAGTTTACTAGGGAAATTGATGAGGGTAAAGTCTATATGGACCAGTAAGGCCTTTCACGTAATCCCTCATCGAACGGAGACGAGGAAACACTTTTACTCAGAGACGAGGAAACACTTTTCTCACAGAGTGGTGAGTCTGTAGAATTCTCTGCCTCAGAGGGTGGTGGAGGCAGGTTCTCTGGATGCTTTCAAGAGAGCTAGATAGGGCTCTTAAAAATAGCGGAGTCAGGGGAAATGGGGAGAAGGCAGGAACGGGGTACTGATTGGGGATGATCAGCCATGATCACATTGAATGGCGTGCTGGCTCAAAGGGCCAAATGGCCCACTCCTGCACCTATTGTCTATCATCATCAAAACCATCGTCAATGGGGGAAAGGGATTAGCAGCTCGAGATTTACAAACTCACAATAACAGTCATTTTCTCACATGATTTTCAAAAATAAAAGTGTTTTTGTAGGAATGTTGATTTTTGTTATTGCAAGCTATAAATACTGAAGGCTGTATACTACATTGCTTAGGTGAGTACCATTGCACAATAGACGTGATCACTTCTCAATTTTAATAGCCTCCTGTGGTGAAAGTAGTAGCTGTGTTCTAGAGGGACAATGTGTCTAATTACTGCAGAAGGCGACATGGAAATAAGCTTGTTTTACCCCTTATTCTGTTTAAATTCACAACAATTTTTTTTACTGCTAAATTTCTAATCTAACTCGAGTTTTCTCTTGTTTTTGATTGAAATCAAATTATAACAAATTAGGCCCACATAATACAAATATTGTTCTCCAATTCACCGATTGCATTATATCTAATTTGAGTTGTGAAAACATAGCAGAACAATCTGTACCTCTAACACTATTTATTTAGCATCATATATCTGTTTAGTTATTTGACCACTCCAAGATTCCTTTTTCCACTAATGTCTAAAATAAAAGAGATTACTTCCAGGTAAATTCTCCTCACAGATGCTGCCCAATCTTCTGAGTGATCCCACTAATCTGTACTGATCTAAGGAATCTTAAACACATTTTCATGTTCATTAAATAAAGTTAAACTTGCCAACTTGCCTAAAATATCATACATCATTGGCTTTCATAGAATCCTGAAGTACACTTGACATTGTCAGTATTCTTTGAATTCCAGGCAATGCCCCAAGATGTGCATACAGTTTGCATACTTTTAACAATCCAAAATCTGTAAAATCAAATGGTTTCTTCAGCAACTAAACATTTTTAGGCATCGATAAAAAGATATAAAATGATCCGAAACTCCAAAAGGATACGGTGTCTTTATGGCTGACAGTCCTGCTTGCAGCGTTATAGTGAAAACAGAGCTATTTCCAAGTTGATGAAGTCTGTAGTTATCATATCTGAATTGTTGAATGAGCATCTTCCATCGAGCTGGATCCAAAAGATCCTGCAATGATGACACATGTATTTGTCTCTGGTATTAAAATAAAAGCTTAAATCAGTGAGCACTCAAAGGTTAAAAACTTCTTCCTTTTGTTCCATTCCTCTCTACAAAAATAAACTCCAAGCTCCACAGAAGAGAATAAGAATTGACAGTTTGAGGCAGATAAGCGTAAAAGAAAGGGGAAACAAGAGGCACTGAAGAGCTCAGATGTATTTGTTGCTTTCAAAATTAAAGATAGATGGTGGAAGGATAGAATTCACTTGGGATGACAGCAAGGGAATGAGCTGTATACTGATGCTAGAAAAAACCCCAACTTTGTTAGAATTTCTTTCCACATGAATGCAAAACAGAATAGTAGACGGATCAATTTAGATTGGGATCACAACGTCATTTCTTAGGAACACAAGAGCTCTATGATGTACTCTGGTAGCTAGTGGAACTTTTCAAATGTCAATTTCTTACCACAGTAAGAAGATCACAGGTTTTCCCTCCCTCTACCTCATATACAATGCATTCAGAAAGTATTCAGACCCCTTCACTTTTTCCACATTTTGTTATGTTACAGCCTTATTCTAAAATGGATTAAATTCATTTTTTTTATCATCAATCTACACACAATATCCCATAATAAAAAACAAACAGGTATTTAGAAATGTTTTAATTAAAAAGAAATAACTGAAATATCACATTTACATAAGTATTTGGACCCTTTACTCAGTACTTATTATTATTATTATTATTATTATTTCTGAAAAATAATTAAACGACCATTTACCTTATAAGGTGAAATGTGCGTATCTGAGGGAAAAGCCAGCATGCCCATCACTTGTCGCACCTCATCCAGCTGTCCCCCTTCCGCTTGACTGAAGTGTCTCCGTGCATGTCTGGATGGAAAGAGGAAAGAAAAGTAGAAATTTAAAATAATTAATACAATCTATAAAAAATGTTCAGAATCCACCTGATGAATTATTGAATAGTTGATAACGTATTGAAAACATAGTTGTTCAAGTGAAAAAAATCTGGTTCAGCCTTGAATAACTCCTTACGAATCTGAAAGTAGCGATACGCTTTGCCTGCATAGAAGCTGGTTTCTCTTTTTACTGAAATAGGACTACACCAAAGTAATTTTACACTCAATACAAATGAGTAAAGTGCAATCAGTGCAAATAGAAAAACTATAAAGCAACATTAAATCAATTTTTTCTAACACCAGGGCACAGCGGTAGAGTTGCTTCCTTACAGCGCCAGATACCCGGGTTTGATCCTGATTACGGGTGCCGTCGGTATGGAATTTGTACGTTCTCCCCATGACCTGCGTGGGTTTTCTTTCTCCGGATGCTTCGTTTTCCTCCCACACCCCAAAGGTTTGTAGGTTAATTGGCTTTGGTAGAATTGTAAATTGTCCCCAGTGTGTAGGATAGTGTTAGTGTGCGGACTCAGTGGGCCGAAGGACCCCGTTTCAGAACTCTAATATACAAAACTAAACCTGGAATTGCTGAAGGTGGAATTTGTCACTGTCAAATAATTCAATTCAATTCAACTTTAATGTCATCGCACAAATACAAGTATCAGTACAACGAAATGCAGTTTTGCGTCAGACCGTAGTAGTTGTACATAAAGAGAAAAAACAAGAAAAAAAATAGAAAGAGAGAAGATACAGAATAATCAGGAAATACAGAATGATTAAACAAAGGGGGACGGAGGGACCAGAGAAGTCTATCGTCGGGACTCCGAGTTCAGCAGTGTGATTGTGTTGTTATAGAAGCTTTTCCTCATCCTGCTGGTACGTGACCTGAGGCTCCTGTACCGCCTCCCTGATGGGAGGAGGGCAAACAGTCCATGGTTGGGGTGTGAGGGGTCTTTGAAGATCTTCCCAGCCCGTCTCAGACACCGTTTTCGGTGGAGGGCATCCATGGCAGGGAGCGGGGCACCGATGATGTGCTGCGCGGTTTTCACCACCCGTTGTAGTGCTTTCCTGTCCGCAGCAGTGCAGTTGCTGTACCATACCGTGAAGCAGGTGGTCAGGATACTCTCTATGGTACAGCGGTAAAAGTTGGTCAGGATCTGGGGGGACAGGTGGGCTTTCTTGAGCCTCCTAAGGAAAAAGGCGCTGCTGTGCCTTTTTGATCAGCTTGGAGGTGTTGAGGGACCAGGACAAGTCCTCCAAGATATGCACTCCGAGGAATTTATAGCTGGAGACGCGCTCCACCTCAGTCCCGTTGATATGGATGGCGGTATGACTGCCTCCTCTGGTCTGCCTGAATAGTCGACAATAATCTCCTTCGTCTTTTTGGAGTTGAGGATGAGGTTATTGTCGGCAACCAGGTGGTCAGGTGCTGGATCTCATCCCTGTAGGCTGACTCATCGTTGTCGCTGATCAGTCCTACTACCGTGATCGTCAGCAAACTTAATAATGGCGTTATCCGTACTTTGGGATGCAGTCGTGGGTGAAGAGGGAGTAGAGGAGAGGGCTGAGCACACAGCCCTGTGGCACTCCGGTGTTCAGTGTTATGGTGGAGGAGGTGAGGGTATTGACCCTAACAGACTGTGGTCTGTTAGTGAGGAAGTCCAATGTCCAGTTGCAGAGGGAGGTGGAGATGCCAAGTCCCCTGAGTTTGGTGATCAAGTTGGCTGGGATGACGGTGTTAAAGGCAGAGCTGAAATCAATGAACAGCAGCCTGATGTAGGAGTTGTTGTGGTCCAGGTGGGTCAGGGCAGAGTGTAGGGCCGCCGATATGGCGTCCTCTGTAGACCTGTTGGTCCGGTAGGCAAACTGATGGGGGTCCAGTGTGGGGGGGAGGCAGGCTTTGAGGTGAGCCAAGATCAGCCGCTCAAAGCACTTTGCAATGACAGGGGTGAGTGCCACTGGGCGGAAATCGTTGAGACTCCCTGTAGCTGACTGTTTGGGCACTGGCACGATGGTTGATGTCTTGAGGCAAGTGGGGACAACACCCTGGGCCAGTGAGAGATTGAAAATGTCGGCGAGGACTGGGGATAGTTGACCAGCACATGCCCTAAGCACCCGGCCAGGGATGCCATCGGGGCCGGCAGCTTTGCGCTCATTCACCTTGCTCAGTGCATCTTGTACAGCAGAGGTGGAGAGGCTGAGAGGTTGTTCATTCGGGGGTGGAGCAACTTTAATGGCTGGGGTTTTGTTGTCTCGGTCAAAGCGAGCATAGAAGTGGTTTAGCTCATCAGGCAGGGTGTCGTTGTCTGGGGGAGGGGTGTTAACTTTCTGATAATCGGCAAGGGATTTGATTCCTTGCCACATGCGCCTGGGGTCAGAGTTGTTGTGGAAATGCTCCTCAATCCGCCGTTTATGATTTAGTTTAGCAGTCCTAATTCCCATTTTCAGATTGGCCCTGGATGAGCTGTATCCCTCAGCGTCGCCAGATCTGAAAGCGGCATCGCGAGCCTTCAGTAGGAGTCTGACCTCCCTGCTCATCCACGGCTTCTGGTTAGGGAAAGTCTTTATCTCCTTGTGGGTAGTGACATTATCGGTACAGAATTTTATATAGTCCAGAACTGTTGAGGTGTACGAGTTGATGTCCACTTGTGAATTGGAGGTGGACTGAGTAGCAAAGAGACTCCAGTCTGTCTGCTGAAACTGCTCCTGTAAGTCAGAGCCAGCCCCCTCAGGCCAGACCTTCACTGTCCTCATGGTAGGTTTCACACGTCTGATCAGAGGTGTGTATTTGGGGAGCAGGAACAGGGAGATGTTAGTATTCCAGTTAGTATCAGAACCTGCCAGTCTGATGAATGGACATAAAACTGTGATGTTAATGAAGCTTTTTTCCCCCCGCAGATGCTGTTCGACTTGCCAGGTTTTTTTTTACTTCAGATTTCAAGAAACTGCAGGGTTTCATGTTTCAAACCATTTTACTTGTCCCCTCTCTTTTATGTCTGTCTTTATTTATCTCCGACACATATAATCTGCAAGTATATCAAACCGAGTCGGAACATTCACATCAGTCAAGTCAAGTCAAGTTTATTCGTCACATACACATACGAGATGTGCAGTGAAATGAAAAGTGGCAATGCTCGGGGACTTTGTGCAAAAAAACAAAGAAACAACCAGACAAACTACAAACAAAATGGAACAGAATCACATATTGTGGGCGGAAGGAAAAAGGGACAAAAAATAGCGATTTAAAAAAAAGCAGTAGAGTGGTACAGTAAAGTTAGTTCCTGGTGAGATAGGAGTTTACAGTCCTAATGGCCTCTGGGAAGAAACTCCTTCTCAACCTCTCCGTTCTCACAGCAAGGCAACGGAGGCGTTTGCCTGAACGTAGCAGCTGGAACAGTCATATTTTGCATCCTAACACAGACATTTCCTTCATTCCTGATCATGGCTGATCATCCACAATCAGTACCCCGTTCCTGCCTTCTCCCCACATCCCTTGACTCTGCTATCTTTAAGAGCTCCATCTAACTCTCTCGTGAAAACATCCAGATAATCGGCCTCCACTGCCTTCCGAGGCAGAGAATTCCAGTGATTCACAACTGTCTAGGTGAAAATGTTTTTCCTCGTCTCCGTTATAAGTGGACTACCCCTTATTCTTAGACTGTGGCCCCTGGTACTGCACTCTCCCAACATCGGGAACACGTTTCCTGCCTCTAGCGTGTGCAATCCCTTAATAATCTTATATCTTCCAATAAGAAACCCTTTCATCCTTCTAAATTCCAGTGCATACAAGCCCAGTCGCTCCATTCTTTCAACCTATGACAGTCCCGCCATCCCGGGAATTAACCTCGTGAACCTCACTCAATAGCAAGAATGTCCTTCCTCAAATTTGGAGACCAAAACTGCACATAATACTCCAGGTGTGGTCTCACTAGGGCCCTGTATAACTGCAGAAGGACCTCTTTGCTCCTTTACTCAACTCCTCTTGTTATGAAGGCCAACATACCATTAGCTTTCTTAACTGCCTTGCTGGTTTTGTTTATAGATTCACCATGGAAATAGGCTCATTGGCCCACTGAGCCCACATATTAGTTTTCTGTTTTAACACACTGGATGCAACTTCCAGAAGCCAATTAACCAGCAAACCTGCAGGTCTCTGAAATGCGAGAAGAAATCTGAACACCCGGAGAAAATTCAGTGTCACAAACTGCACCCGTCGTCAAGTTTGGTCTCTGACACTGAAGCAGCAACTCTATCGCTGCGCCTCTGCGTTGGTTAACCAGCTAACATTAACCAAAGACAGTAAAGTAAAGATTGGTAAGACAGATAAAGTAAAGTAGCAAGTAAAGATTTGTCAGGCAGGGAAACCTGAGTGTGGCTCAATGTCAAAATGTGGATAAGATCTATTGACAAAGAGCATATTGTATGCACAGAAATAAAAGCCGCCTCCTCATACCATTGAGAGCAAGTCAAGCAGCGGTTGCCAAAAACACTTAAAAATCAAAAGACTGCACACCTAAGAACGGCATTGTGGATGTGCAATTGGATTATCAAGTCACTGGAGCAGTCTCCAAAATTCCTCCAAATTCACTTGAAATATATATTAACCAACTGCATCCTCTCACAGGAGATAATCCCAGGACTGTGGCTCCATTTCCATCCAGATAGCTATGCTGGACATGTCATTCACTTGCCTGACACCCGAACATTGAAACAGACAATTACTCCAAGCTCTAATGAGAATACCAGGCAGACAAACAAAAAAGTAATTCAAGGAAAAATGTTCTTACAAGAAATATACCATTCAAGAGAGTCAAGAGTGTTTTATTGTCATACGTCTCAGATAGAACAATGAAATTCTTGCTGCAGCACAACAGAGTCCTAGGAATCTACCACTCAAAATGGAGCAGTAGCATTTGAGATGGCATAGAGACTATTAAGAACATGTACTGAATGCACATAGAAGTCCCCACAGACACCTCCAACCTCACCTACAGAAGATTGCAGTATCCATGTGGGAGATAAGTTAGCTATGAAACAGAGACATAGAAATTAGGTGCAGGAGTAGGCCATTCGGCCCTTCGAGCCTGCACCGCCATTCAATATGATCATGGCTGATCATCCAACTCAGTATCCCGTACCTGCCTTCTCTCCATACCCCCTGATCCCCTTAGCCACAAGGGCCACATCTAACTCCCTCTTAAACATAGCCAATGAACTGGCCTCAACTACCCTGTGGCAGAGAATTCCAGAGATTCACCACTCTCTGTGTGAAAAAAGTTCTTCTCATCTCGGTTTTAAAGGATTTCCCCCTTATCCTTAAGCTGTGACCCCCTTGTCCTGGACTTCCCTAACATCGGGAACAATCTTCCTGCATCTAGCCTGTCCAACCCCTTAAGAATTTTGTAAGTTTCTATAAGATCCCCTCTCAATCTTCTAAATTCTAGAGAGTATAAACCAAGTCTATCCAGTCTTTCTTCATAAGACAGTCCTGACATCCCAGGAATCAGTCTGGTGAACCGTCTCTGCACTCCCTCTATGGCAATAATGTCCTTCCTCAGATTTGGAGACCAAAACTGTACGCAATACTCCAGGTGTGGTCTCACCAAGACCCTGTACAACTACAGTCTGCAGACTGTTGAAGAATGCCCATATTAACTTTGTGAATGTCTCCTGGTCCTCATTAAAAAATGGTGACATTACGTAAAAAGATCTTTAAAAACATTGACGTTTACTCAAAATTTCGTAAATTTAGAGTAACTTATCTCAGCAGCTTGAAATATTAATTAAATAAATGGTGAGAGTACAAGGAGGCCATTTGGCTCATCAGGTTCACGGCAGCTCTCTATCAGAGTAACTCACCAATTACAGTAACTGCCCAGCCGTTCCTCTGTGGTCTTGCAATTTTTTCTGCACCCTATATTTAATTTTCTTTCAACAGTTACATGTTCGGACAGTGCATTCCAGGTTTCAATCAGGAGCTGTGTTGTTGTTTGCCTAACACTTAATTTGGACAAATCCTTTACACTACACTTGTGATCCTTTGGTCCTTGCAAGGGCACAGCCTCACAATCCCTTATGCAGGTCAGTTATTATTTTACATCCATCAGGTCTCCCCTCGGCCTTATATTCTCACCCAAACAGTCCCCGTATTTCATTTACTCTTTAACTGTATTTGCCTCATACACAGAACGATCTTTGCAAATCACTTCTGGACCCTTTCCAATACCCTCAACATCTTATAATGAAGTAATAAAAACAGAGCACAATACTCTAAAGGGGGCCTAACTGGTCATTTATAAAGCTTACTACGACTTCCCAGCTTTCATACTTCGTGCTGCCACTGATAAAAGGCAACATTCTGTATGGCTTTATTAACCGTTTCCTAAACCTACTGTGCAACTCTCAATAAAAAGAGTGCTGGAGTAACTCAGCAGGTCAGGCAGCATCTCTGGAGAAAATGGACAGATGATATTTCAGGTTGGAACACTTCCTCAGACAGATTATAGTGGGTGGAGGGGTGGGGGAGGGAAAGAGGGGAAAACGGGAAGAGGTGGGGGGGTCAGTTCCAAACCACGCAAGTGTTATGTTCATTGGCAAATGGGTGAACAAAAGCCAGAGATATGAAGAAAAGAAGAGGCTGTGAGATAAGAGGGGAAGAGGCACAAAACCTGAAGTCATAGGGAGGGATATAGATGGGAGGGACAGTGGTAGGGGAAAAATGTGGTGGAATAGCGTTAGTTAATTACCTAAAATTGAAGAATTCACCATTCCTGTCAGACGGTAAACAATCCAAGTGAAATATGAGGAATATGCAGAATACAACACACAAACTGAAGGAACAGCATCTCATATTCTGCTTGGATAGCTCACAACCCAACAGAATGAATATTAAATTCTCCAAATTTTAGTTAACTACTACTATAACCTACTAACAACCTCCCTCCTCCCCCTCCCCCTCCCCTCCCTGTGGCCCACCTGAATTCATGCCCAATTCTCCCCTTTCCCCTCCCATGCTCCCTTCCTCCACTATTCCTTCCTCTAGCTTCATCCCATCCTTATCCCACACTCTTTATCTTTGGCCTTGATTATCCTTGGTCTTTGTCCAACCATGTACCTATCAACTCCCCCCTGCCCTTACCTGTTTCCAACCATCACTTGCAAGGCTTTGTCCTGCCCCCACCTTTCTCCCCCCCTCCCCCACCACAACCCGTCTTAAAGGTTCCGCCCCGCAATTTCCAACAAAATTAAACTCACCACCTCCCCCCCCCCCCCCCCCAGACCCCCTTCCCTACGTCCCACCTGGATACATACCCATTTTTTATTTTCCCCTTCCAATGTCCCCTTCCATCTACATTCCTTCCCAGCTTCTCGTTTCATGCCTCAGCTCTCACTATCTTTTATCTTTTCTTCTTTGGCCTTTGTCCAACCATTTGCCTGGCATTGTCCCAGCCTACCTCTCTTCCAGCTTTCTCCCCTCCCTAGTGTGAAGAGTCCCAACCTGAAACATCACCTATCCATGTTCTTCAGAGATGTTGCATGACCTGCTGAGTTACTCCAGGGATTTTTTGTAAACCAGCATCTGCAGTTCCTTGTGTCCACATTTCTGTACAACTTTCAATGATTTGCACCCAAATACCACTTTTAGAATAGCATCTTTCATTGCCTTTCATTTTTCCTACCAAAATGCTTCGCTTTAAATTTCTCCGCATTAGACTATCTACATGTGCCTGTTCATTTTAGCCTACTGATATCTTGCTGCAATATACCAGCATCTTCTTACCTGTTCAAAATAATGCAAACTTAAAGATTGCAACTTGTATCCCAATGGACAAGTCATTAATATCGATAATGGCCTCAATATCAATCTTAGGGAAACAGCTGTTCACCTTCCTGCAGTTCAACAAACAATCATTCACCATAAAGATTTGTAGTCTATCACTTAACCATCCCTACATCTATGCCTCTTATATGCTGCGTGTTTCAGCTTTGTTGATAAGCCTGTCATATGGCAAGTTATAAAATTGCTTCTGAAAGTCCATATACCGCACTGACTGCATCATCAACTCAAGCCGCCAACTCAAAATCTTCCATCAAATTGGTTAAACTTGACTTGCCCTTAATTCTCTGCTGGCTAGTTTTAATCTATTTTCCTCTAGGTGATTAATCCTCTCCCAGAACAATTTTCCAAAAGCTTTAAATTAATGGCTTCCGATCGCAAATGGCTCCACCCTGCCCCATGAGAAAGTTTTGCAGCCGCATTGAGACACCATCCTGGTAACAACATCCTGGTGTCATGTTTACTGCCACCAAATCTCCTCTGTCCCTCTAATGAACGAGTCCCCTATCATCTTGGTTTTGTCAATCTTCACCCTATCTTGCTGTGCCTCAGATTCCCTCTCCCTTTCCACAATCAGAAAATCAAATGCAGTTCTTTGAAGTTATGACCAGTAGAATACAACAGGGGACCAGTTGATATGAAGGATTTAGACTTTTAGAAGACCTTCAATATTGTGATAATTAAGAGGCCAGTAAACAAGATTAGAACATAGGCAAATATATTGGCATGGTTCAATTAATGGATGGAAATCACTTGCAACTAATGGTCAATTTTTGTAATGGCCAGTGCTCTCCCCATTCTCCTGCCTTCTACCCATAGCCCCTGACACCGGTACTAATCAAGAATATATCAATCTCTACCTTTAAAACATCCAGTGACCTGGCCTTCACAGCCCTCTGTAACAATAGATAAGCTAAGTGAATGAACAAAGACATGACAGATGGAACATAATGTTGAAAAACATGAGGTTAACCACTAAGCTGAAAAATAGAAAGAGGGAATGTGTGTTAAATGTTGAGAAATTAGATGGTCCTAGACTGGGATTCCCAATGCATATGAAACACCTTGTTGATGTACAGATGCAATAAGCAATTAGGAGGGCAAATAACATGTTTACCTTAATAACAAGAGGATTTGGGCAAAGTAAAATAAATCACTTCAATTATTTCAGTTCCTGGTGAAATGACACATGGCGTACAGGTCGGGTCTTCTCAAAGGAAGGATACATTTCGGAAAGAAATTGCAGAGTTATCTCATTAGAATGTTTATAATTTTCAGAGGTCATGACAGGGAAGATGATCTTTACTCTGGTCAATGTCCCGTATAAGGAGTAACATCAAACTAAGGGTATGACCATACAGGACAGAGATGGGAAGAAACTCCTGCCTGCAGCAAGTAGCAATTTATCCACCAAGTCTATTCATCCTCTGTACTTAGAAAGTTAATAGATTTATGGGATATTGGGTTAGTGCATATTCTTAGAGGGGACATAAAACCCATAATCATATTGAAAACAGTAGACACAAGATTAATTACCTACTCCTGATTGTATTTCATGGCCAGGGAGTGATGAAGGTTTGTAATTAATTCCCTGAAATACTGGCAGAAACCCTCATGATGCTTAAAGTAGTTATGACTGTAATGACAAGAACCAAATCCTAGAAGGTGAGATTAGACTGGTTAGCTCTTTTTCAAACTGCAAAGAGACAATAAGGTGAGGTGCCGTAATGATTACCACCCAGTGGCTCTGACATCCACCATCAAAGTGCTTTGAGAGGCATACATTAACTCCAGTTTCTTGTGCAGCCTTGATCTATTGCAGTTGGCCTATCGTTGTAACAGGTTCACAGCAGACGCCATCGCCCTGACCTTAAATTAATCTCTACAACACCTAAACAATAAGGATATCAACGTTATCCTATTTATTGGCATTCAAGACCACAATCCTAACCAAACTCTCTCCAAACTCCTGGACTTAGGACTATCACTTATATCTCAGCACATACAATAATACACCAATATCACACTTTACTCAGGATGCTGCATAACCCACTGAGTTGCTCCAGCAGCATTTTTTTGCTCTAGATTCTAGCAGCTACAATTTCTTGTCTCCATGACACCATAATTCCTTTTGCTGAAAAGCCAAGGAAACAATCGTGCCACTGATTCCAATTTGTGTTCATAGAAAAAGTCATAAATCTATCCCCCATTATTAGCACTGGTGAGGAGGTGTTTCAGTATGCTGCTCTCAACCTTTCTGCTGAAATAAACTATTTATTCTCATCTTGATCATCTTGCAATAAAGCTTATTTGCACAACAAATTTAAGAAGCTTTCAATATACAATTTGGTTCCATCTCAATGTCGCAAAAACAGTGGTATTAATAAACTGTGGGGAAAAAAAGCAATACAAGAAGAGTAGGGGAAAGTATAACATTCAGACAAAAAAAAAAACTCTTCACCCAAAATGTCAGCTGAAACTTTGAGCACCTTGTGCAGAAAACAAGCAGTCGTGAAGTCATGCTAAAAGCTTACAAAACAATTAGTGAAAAGGAAGAGCTGGGAGCCATGGTGGTCTATAATTTTAGCTCACTGGACAGTAAAGAAAAAAAATCAATGAAATGACTCGAGAATCAAGAATGAATTTAGACACAATTAATAGCATCAAGTGGAAAGTATTTTCAAAATTCAAAACGTTATCCGTTGTTCAGTCACACGTAAGCTAATAATTGAGTAAGCAGCAGTATTAATCTGAAACCAAATCAGCATGTAGAAACAAAGAACTGCAGTCGCTAGTTTATACCAAAGATAACACAAAGTGCTGGAGTAACTCAGCAGATTAAGCAGCATCTCTGGAGGAAAAGGATAGGTGATGTTTCAAGTCGGGACCCTTTTCAGATATCCTTTTCCTTCAGAGATGCTGCCTGACCCGCAAAGTTATGGGCCTGTCCCACTTAGGCGATTTTTTTAGGCAACAACAGGCGACTTGTTTGTTGCCACATGTTCGCCGGTGGTCGCCGGGAGTTGTCTCCCAAGTCGCCCCAATAGTCGTAGCGTTTTTCTGGTCGCCGCTAATTATCTCATACAGTGGCAACAGTGGGTTTGACGCCAATGAGCGTGACTTCTCCTGAAATAGGCGCTGTCGTAGGTTGTCACGAATGGTTGACGTAGGTTGTTGCCGGTTATTCGGCGACCTGCTACGACTATGACAGTCGCCGGCAGTTGCCTAAAACATCGCCAAGTGGGACAGGCCCATTAGTCCAGCACTTTGTGTCCACCAATTCAGCACCTATGGAAATGTTAAAACTGAAATTTACGAATAGAATTAAAAGCAAGAGAAATTTATGTATGAGATAATTGACTGAATTTTGCATTAAACAACTCAAGGGCAAGTGGTAACCTTACCTTACAGCTTCCAGCCTCTTATTTTGTCGGACGAGTTCAATGAACTCTTGAATTCTCAGACTGAACTCCAAGCAGCTCTGTTAACACAAAAGAACTGGCTCAGCTCAAAAGAACATGATTGTTTCCAGCATTAAAAAGGCCAAAATGTACAGAAACAGTGACAGGAAATAGCAGGCCAACAGCACACAAAGCTGTTTATAAAAAGAATGGAAAGCAAAACCTGCCAAAAGTTTGTGGCCAGTTAAATACTAAATGAAAGTTGCTGTTTCGCACTGAAAAATAATTTTAGTTCATGGCTTGCCATACCTGTTAAAATGAAAGGAACAGGGTGAAATTCACAAGATGGATGTATAAATTACTGAGAACAGCCTCTCTGGCAACAAGAACCTGCAAATATGGAGTCTTATTCAGATAACTGCACACTTTTGGAAGTTCCTTATAGAGTCCGTGAATACTCAGTTGCACAATGGACAGCTACAGGGACAAGTCAGGAATGTGGATTGTCTTGTTGAAGTGCACATCATGCTAGCGGGGCTTTCTGGACCCTGCTGATGTTGAAAGATCTAATATTATTCTAAGGGTTTTCAGTTGAAGTCTGTAATTCTGACAGTTCCCTATAATATAAGAATGTCACTCTGAAGCACTTCACTTGTATCTGTGTCGCCAATAAAACTCGGCTTTAACAACCAACACGGAAAGGATATTTATATTGACTAATCAAATAGCACAACTTTAAATGCCAACTCCAACCTGAACACATTGGTTTACATTTTCCTGCATGGACCCATCATACTATTTTCTGTTTGGGTGGTAGGACAAACTTATGTTTTGTTATTCAAGATGATAAATCCACACAGCATGGAAGTGGTGGGCACGTTCAAAAGTACAAAACATTTTGAAATTCAAATCACTTTTTAAAGAGCTAATCCTCAATATATCTCCGCACAGAATTGCAACCAACATTAAATAAAGAGATATTGGGAAACAGATTTCAGAACCGAGCTAGGCGTAACTTTATGGGACAATAAGCTGGAGTAACTCAGGCAGCATCTCTGGAGAGAAGAAATGGGTGACGTTTCGGGTCGAGACCCTTCTTCAGACCAGTGACATTTTTTTCCACCGGTCCTGGAGTTTAAAACCTGAATATACTGTAACTCATTTCTGAAAATTAGTTGCTCATTTGATTCCATTACTTCTGGCCCATTTCTCCGTACCCCACTGTTCTACTTGCCAAAAAATTATTTGCCTCCACTTTAAATACGTTTAATGATCTAGCTTCCAAGTGCCAGGAATAAATTCCAAAGATTCACCACCTCTGCCAGAAGAACTTTCCATGTACAGATAGTTCTTAAAAAAATTACAACAAAAAGAGTACAAGCATGGCAGACCAGTATTTACATTTTTTTTAAAAATAATTAATCTTTTTCTGCAACTGTTAGAAGTTTTAAAATATTTAACTCGGGGAGAAACATTTTCAGCATGTGCAGCAGATCTATAAATACACCAATCATAAATGGTGGATAATCAACAAAAGCCACTCAAAACTATTTGCCTCATAAGATCCACAACTCAGTTTGAGAACTTACTTTCATCTTCCTCAGCCTTGATTTATTGTCATGGCACCAGGCCAGACAAGTGGCTGTTTCTTGCCTTTCAAGCGACTCTTCAACCTCTTTGGCTGTAAGAAACATGTCAATATTCACCAAGTCCTACAAGAAAGAAATAACCAGAAACATTATGTCATCATAGGGAAACCAATGCAGCAACATACTACAAACTTATCAATTGTAGGTTAGAAATATTTCATCAATACAAAGTATAATCACAACCGAAATTCAGGAATCCGCCTGTTGTTCAATGGTTACAGTTTGGAATTAAAGGGCCTATCCCACTTAGGCAATTTTTCGGCGACAGCTGGAAAATAGGTTGTCGCCACAGTCGCCTGTATTGTCGCGAGTTGTCTCCTCAAGTGTCGTAACTTTTTTCTTGTCGCCGCTGGATTTTGAAATGTTCAAAACCTTTCGGCAACAGTGGGCTTGTTCTTCTTCTTTTCTGTCTTCTTCTGCCGTAGGTTGTCAGGATGACGCCAGGTGATTACCTCAGTGAATTCCATTGGTGACAACCTACGTCAACCGGCGACAGTAACGGCGTCAAGAGAAGTCTTCATTTGTCGCTGACAGGGTCGTAGCTTGTGGAGGTATATTGTAGGTTGTCGGCCGTGTGGTCGAAGGTTGTCGTAGGTGCTGGCATGGTTGTCGTAGGTGTGGTTGTAGGCTAATGCCCCAAGTCGCGAGCAATTGTGTCGCCGGTTGACCTAGCTTGTCGTAGCTTGACGTTGACTAGGTGGTAGCTTGTCATGGACATTGTCATAGTGTGGGTCAATTTCGGCGTCCCGCTCCGACTGTGAATGTCGCTGGCAGTCGCCTAAAAAAATCACCTAAGTGGGACAGGCCCTTAACACAATCGTCCCCTCCAAATTTAAACTCAGAACTTGGTTGCTGCTCAGCCTATGTAATAGTATACACTGTCCTCATGAGTAGATCACAATCAGTATGAACGGGTAACACTTCATCTTCGATAACCAACACAGGAGGACCTCAAAGCTGCGCTCCCAGTCCCGTGCTCTATTCTCCATGTCCATGACTGTGCAGCCAAAACCATCTTTAAATTTGCTCATGATGCCACAGCTGTTGATCAAATAACAAATATTGAGGAGTCTCATTTAGCCACAATCATCTGGAAGGTACAAGAGCCTTAAAACTATGACCTCTTCTTAGAAACAATCAGGCTTTTGAAGATTGCCAACCCAAATACCTCAGCAACTATTACCTTGTACGGGCCAGTTATGGCTCATTATGGTTGCCAAATATTAGTATATTCATTTATTGTATTGATTATTATACGTGAATTGTTATTGCATTTGTGTTATTGTATTTACAGGCCTGTAAATTCATTATTCCATTGCCAGTACTTATGACAATTAAATACTCTTTAAGTTTAGGAATTCAAGAGATTGCCACTTTGTCTCGATGTTTGGTCAGTTTAAACTATGAAAACTTCACTTTATCCTCATCTTTAATAAAAGAATGAATTTTCAAGTGAAGTTGCAACCCGACACATAGTCTGTCACTGATGTCACCAGAGTTCCTCCAGCACTTTGAGTTTTACTGAAGGATTCAGCATCTGCAGATTCTGGTGTAATTCTCCAATTACACAAGCTAGTCGGACCACTGCGTCGTTGGAGCTATTCGGAATTGATCACGGACATGCACCAACTCTGAAGTTCTATCTACAGGAATTCGAATTCCACCTTATTGGCAGAACTTCAATGTGAAATACTGTATTTGGAAATTTGGCTTTGCAAATATCGACTCCTTCTCGAACTCCTAATTTTAGTGCGTATCTCTCATCATACGCGGGCAATCAAATCAAACTAAAATTGCCCAATTGAATTCTTGAATGGACTGGTATTCCGGCCAATCTATACTCTGCCCATCCATGCTCAGCACCTTTATGAGATTCGTCGTCCGTCACACACGACTCAGATATCTACATGCAGACACTCATCTCCACTGGGCACCGGGGATTCAGCGCCTAGTCGCTTTGCGCTGTGAGTTATCAATGCCGATTTTCAGAGTGCATCTTTTCAATTTGCACTCCCGGCAAACATCCGATCGATACTTGGGTCAGACCTGTATTTCAATACCCCACAAATTGGATACCAAATCTAACCTTGGGCCACACCACACCCAATGAAGCGCGCCCGGCTCTCGTTAAAGCAGCTGCAGTCTGCCAACTACGACCAAGTTTGGGCCACACCACGCCTGAGTTTTATGGGCCCCCAACCCAAAGGGGTGCTAACCACCCCCCTGTGCTTGCTAGACTCTTTTCTAATGATCTTGATCTCTTTTCTAATGAACTATCCGCTCCAACTAACGAAGTGCCGAAAACCAATGCGAAAATCGCACAGTGGGCCCAATATCTGCAGAAGATAGAAACAGCTAGACACCCTTGATCGCAAACTTGACGAGCCCCCAATGTAAATAGCTCGTTCTAAGTTTCCCCTAGTCTAGTTTCAGTAGAAGATCGACGCAGTGGACTTTTATAGGTCCCGGGACCTCGAGGGGCCGAACCACAAGGGGGTGGGCTCTTGATAATCCAATTACAGATATCAATTAACCCCATACATAACAGACATTTCACTAACCCAATAATATAGAGGCTTATACATTCTATTCAAACCCAGGCTTCTTCAGGAAGCGAACATAGAAACATTTACTCTGATCTGCAAGAAAGCCAGACAAGGCTCAATACCTCATCCAATCAACACTCGGCAAAGTGTAACTCTGCAACATTATTTACAACTATATACAAGGTGTGTGGAGGCTCCTAACGGCAGCGGCTCGACTGCGTCTGTCTTTTTTTAATTTTTGTCCCATTAGATGTATGTTTTTGGTTTTAATTTTTGTTATTTTTTAGCTGTGCATATGTGGGAGGGATGGGTGGGGGAAAAACCGTTTAATCTTTTCCCTGTACGGGGACCCGACCTTTACCCTGTCGGGTCTCCGGTGTCATTGGGCCTAACATCGTGGAGCCGGCAGCGGCCTCCAACCGGAACCAACCTAGGGCTCCAGTAGCGGAGCCTGCGGACTTGCCATCACGGAGCGGGGAAGAGCTGTGGTGGCGCGCTGCTGCAACCCGACTTCGGAGCTTCAGAGGCTCCAGCCGCAGGCCCGGTGGACAGGAACATCGGGAGCTCTCAGGTCCCTGGTGGGAGACCGCTTTTCGGAGCTCCCACAACAGCAACTTCTCCCGCTGGAATTGCGGGGTTTAAACGAATCGGAGCGGGGCCAAACGTCGCTCCGCGCGGCTTAAACGGCTGCAGGACTTACCATCGCCCGCCGGGGGCTTTAACATCGTGATCCCTAGTCGCCTCGACACTGCAGTTGGACTGCTGGACCGCGGGAGAAGAACAAAGGGAAGAGATAAGACTTTTGCCTTCATCACAGTGAGGTGTTGGAGATTAACTGTGATTGATGTTTGTGTAAATTGTGTTATAGGTATGTTACAAAACCTACCTGAATCGTCATTGGGAATCTGCCCTCAGCCATGTCGGCGATTTTGGCACTGTTTGGAGGGGGCGGGTTTAAAACGCGATTTTTACTAGGCTGTACTAATCGCACATGTTCAGCCTAGTAAATCATTAACGAAAAATCGCTGCAAGACCCGGTCGCAAAAGGTATTATTAGTTTTATAGGCCTCGATAATATAGTTATAATAGATTTAAAATTACTCTCTGATTTCGCAACCTCTCGCAGCCCCAGGGTTTTATAAAGCAAACAATTAAAGGTATGTACCTTATTTTTACATTAAATGGGGCATATATATACCCTATGTATCAAGTTATCTATAACGAATAGTTCATTTTGGGCTTTTAATATCCCGCAGTATTTTTCTCGGCATTTGAGGGCACTAATCCAGCGCTATGTCAACGTTCTAAACCAGCGCGTTCACAGAAACCCACTAGAAAGCCGATTTAAATGGGCATTTATGTACAGCAATTGAACACTAAATTCGTTCCATTTGGCCTATAAATTAATGTAAATTAGATATAAAAATCATGTTATATTGTGAATTATTTGTGAATAATCTTTGGACACTTAGGCTATTTAAAAATGTTAATCTTTCCTTAAGAAATGGGCGTTTGACTATCCAAGATCACAGCTTTTTTGTAATGTCCATTGAAAATCAATAGGGAACAAGATGCTAATTTCCGAGTATGAAAATGGTCATAACTTTTTTAATACTTGAGATATGAAAGTGAATTTGGTGTCAAATTAAACTTATTGTTATGCTTTATCTGATGGGATAAATTGCAGACTTGATTTTTTAAATCTCAAAATTTTGTAACATTGCTATTGTGTTAAGTGTGTATCTTGGTTTTTTTGTAATGCCATGACTGCAGGAATGAAATTTCATTCAAACCTTGTCTGTTTGAATGACAATAAAAGGCATTCTATGTCGGGTTTGCAGTCCTCCAATCCATTCTATGCATTTTGCACCTATTTGACAGGGTCTCCAGATGTTCTTATTCTTTTCTTGTATCTGGGCTCTAGACTGACACTACTCTGCAGCTTGTCATAATTCTGCAGAGAGCAATTTCAAATTCACCAAATCTCCCAGCAGCCCTGAAGCTTTTACCCCAATATAAAGTCCTAGCCTCTCCAATCTGGCCAGGATTAATAGTTCCATTCACCCCATTGCATGATGGATGTTGAGGCTTTGGAGAGGGTGCAGAAGAGGTTTACTATAATGATGCTTAGATTAGAGGGTATCAGCTATAAGGAGAGGTTGGACAAACCTGGAATGTTTTCTTTAAAGATGTGAGGGAAGGGGATGGGAGACCTGATAGAAGTATATAAATATGAGAAGCATAGATAGGCTAGACAATCAAAATCATTTTCCCCATCAAGCTGGAAATGTCAAAGATTGGTGGGCATAGCTTTAAGATGAGAGCGGCAAAGTTTAAATTGACATGAGGGACAAGACTTTTTTTTTAAACTCAGTGGGTGCTTGGAATGTGCTGCAGAGGTGGTGGTGGGGGCATTTAAGAAGCTCTGATATAAACACATGGATATGCACGGAATGGAAGGATATGCATCAGATGAAGACAGAAAGTTTAAATTGACATCATATTTATCATGACAACTTGGGCCTGTTCTTGTGCTATTTATATTCATTATTATGGCATTGCCATGTGTAGTTTATGCAAGTAAATGAGCAAACAAGGTAGGAAGTTATGAATCTGTGTTGTAAGGGAGGGCTGAAGCAGGAATAGTGGCAAGATACACGAGACCCAGGAGCGGTTGAAGTGGCTGGTGCAGCATCCGGGCGATGAGTTTAAAAATCGAGCACACGAGCAACAAGAGAGATATAGATGGTGGTAAGAGGAAGATGTGTGGCTTTCTTGATTGAGGAGAAAGTCATGGCTGTCAAGGAAAAATATGACATTACTGATGGTTTGTCCAGTAACAAATAAATTAAAAAATGGAATGATCACCATGTTGGTTATGTACTATTGGCCTCCAAATAGGCAATGTGTATTAGAACAAATATGCCAGGAAATTGCAGGCAGCTACAGGACTAACAAGGTTGTTATGGTAGGGGATTTTAACTTTCCAAATATAGACTGGAACTGTCATAGTGCAAAGTGCTATGATGGGATGGAATTTGTCAAATGTGTTCAGGAATGTTTCCTCGGGCAATATGTAGAGGGCCATACATGGGATGGGGCAAAGCTTGATCTACTCTTCAGAAATTGGGAAGAGCAAGGTGTTTGTAGGTGAGCCTTTGGCACAAGTGAGCGTTCTGAGGTACCCACCTGCTTCAAGAAGATAACCACAATCCTGGCTAATAAAGAAAAGCAAGATCTCATGCCTTAACGATTACCGTCAGTGGGCTTGACATACACCATCATGAAGTGCTTTGGGAGGCCGGTTGGAAAACGCATTGTCGAGTCTACCAAGCCACCTGGAGCCACTGCAGTTCGTCTACTGCCCCAACAGGTTCATGACTGATGCCATCTGCCTGGCCCTACACTCATCCCTGAAACACCTGAATAAGAGAGACACCCATGTCGGACTCCTTCTCATACACTAGAGCTCTGTTTTTAATACCATTATCCCATCCAAGTAGTCAGCATTTATCTTTGTAACTGGATCCTCGACTTCCTGACCAACAGACCACAATCAATGAGGACAGGGAACAAATCGTCTTCCACGATAATCCTCAAAACTGGTGTTCTGCAAGGATGTGTTCTCAGCCTCCCTCTTTACTCCTTATACACCCACGACTGTGCCTCCAAGTACAAATCCAACTCAATTTACAAACTGGCGGACAACACCACCGTAGTGGGCCAAATATCAAATAATGACAAAACTGAGTACGGGTAGGGGATTGAATAACTCACAACCTGGTCTCAAGGCAGCAACCTTTCCCTCAATGTCAGCAAAACGAAGGAGATAGCAATTTCAGGAAATGAAGCTGTACACATACCCCAGTATACATTGACATAGTCGAAGTAGAGATGATTGAAAGCTTCAAGTTCCTAGAAGTAAATATCACCAGCAACTTGTCCTGGACCAGCCATATCGAAGAAATGGCCAAGAAAACACGAGTCCATGCCAACCATTGATTATCTGTTCACACTATTTCTTTGTTATTCCACTTTCTCATCCACTCCATACACAATATCAACAATTTTAAAGAGGACAATTAACCTATAAACCCACTCATTTTTGGGACATGGGACAAAATCAGCGCACCCACGCAGTCACAAGGAGAATGTGCAAACTCCACAGACAGCACCCAAAATCAGGATCGAACACAGGTCTCTAGTGCTATGAGACCAGCTCTACCAGCTGCAACCCAAAATCATCCGGCCCGCAGGCAGATTTTTTTTCCCCCGTAATCATCTGGGCACCCCGAGCAGCGGCCGGGCCGGGCGGCCGGGCTCTGGTTGTACCGCATCCTGCGCAAAGCCACCGGCACAGCCGCGCACCTTCTGTGAACACGTTTAAGAAAGAACTGCAGATGCTGAAAAAATAATCAAAGGTAGACAAAAGTGCTGGAGAACTCAGTGGGGAAGACATGCAAGGATTGCATGAGGCTGCCTCACCCACTGAGTTTCTCCAGCATTTTTGTCTACCTTCTGTGAACACGTGATTTGATGCCTGCCATCTGGGGCAGGATCCATGTGTACATGTGATACATGTGGCCCGCCATCCGCTCACAGACACGAGTCCCGGCCCCTATGCAGTACAAGGTTGCCGACCCTTGCTCTAACCTATCACTTACGAGTGTCCTCTTTCGTCACTGATCTGTGCACTAGTTGTCCACTGCTCAGCACCAGCCTCAACGTTCAACTGGATGTTTAACTGGTAATTAGTGCACATCATCAGAATCCGGACCAAGAGTAGGTCAACCTGTGTTAGCCCATCCGCCAAGAACATGTTCCACTATTCAGTTAGATCATGGCTGAACCAACCTTAGCCTCAGTAATACTTTCCTGATCTCCTCCTCATATACTTCAGCTAACTTGTAGTTCCCATGCCTTTCAGTCATCATGAAGATGCTCAATGACTGTGGGGTAGAGAATTCTAATCAGTCACATCTATCGGAATAGATTTATCATCTCATCAAATAGGCAACCCCTTATTCTAAAAGTTATAGAAACATAGAAAATGGGTGCAGGAGTAGGCCATTCAAGCCTGCGCCGCCATTCAATATGATCATGGCTGATCATCCAACCCAGTATCCTGTACCTGCCTTCTCTCCATACCCCCTGATCCCTTTAGGCACTAGGGCCACATCTAACTCCCTCTTAAATATAGCCAATGAACTGGCCTCAACTACCTTCTGTGGCAGAGAATTCCACAGATTCACCACTGTGTGAAAATTGTTTTTCTCATCTCAGTCCTAAAAGGTTTCCCCTTTATCCTTAAACTGTGACCCCCTTGTTCTGGACTTCCCCAACATCAGGAACAATCTTCCTGCATCTAGCCTGTCCAACCCCTTAAGAATTTTGTAAGTTTCTATAAGATCCCCCCTCAATCTTCTAAATTCTAGCGAGTACATGCCAAGTCTATCCAGTCTTTTTTCATATGAAAGTCCTGACATCCCAGAAATCAGTATGGTGAACCTTCTCTGTACTTCCTCTATGGCAAGAATGTCCTTCCTCAGATTAGGAGACCAAAACTGTACACGATACTCCAGGTGTGGTCTCACCAAGACCCTGTACAACTGCAGTAGAACCTCCCTGCTCCTATACTCAAATCCTTTTGCTATGAATGCTAACATACCATTCGCTTTCTTCACTGCCTGCTGCACCTGCGTGCCTACTTTCAATGACTGGTGTACCATGACACCCAGGTCTTGTTGCATCTCCCCTTTTCCTAATCGGCCACCATTCGGATAATAGTCTACTTTTCTGTTTTTGTCCCCTAATTCCAGATAACCACACCAGGGCAAAATATCCTCTGAGCATCTATGCTGTCAAATACAGTAATATTTTTCAGTCATTAGAAAAAAAGATGGTGAGCTACTATTTTATTGACAGTAATAGCAGAATAATAAGAATCATCCAGTACCTTGTGGTGACTGTGATTTGCATGTAATGAAGCAGCTCGCCCACACTGCAATTGCTGGATGTATTACAACAAAAGCATGTAAGTGAAAAAAAACACTATTTTGAAAAAAATGCCCAAGGCTTCAATGACATTCAATTGAACATAAATACACACAGAAAAGCAAAATTAATATTTTAGCAATTCCAAGATAAGAATTGATACCAGAGTTTCAATTAAACTCAAACGCATATTAACTCCCGCAACAAGTAAAATAAAATTTGTGTAAGTGTAATATGGGATATAATTTGCCTTATGCTGTTTACATTTGATGTGCAGTCCTGCACTTCAAGGAGAGCTGTGCATTTAGAAACAACTCATTTAATACACATGTATAATTCAGCAGTGTCAAACAGAATATGGTATGCTGTCAGACAAGTAATGATGCAGGCTGAAAGTTGAAAATACCATTTATTAAAATAACATGAAGTGGTATTGCATCAAGGAACCTGTTCGTGGCATTGAACGATGTACAATCTGTCTCACTGTGACGGTTTAGTAGTACAAAGAGCTCAGCAGGGAAATCTAGTGTTCATACTGCCCTAAACAGATATTTACTTTTGATTTCAAAATAGCCAAATTAACATAAAATGGCTTTGTGAACATTACTTAGTGAAGTCCCATTACAAAACTAATAAATAAAATGAATATTAAAGCATAAACAGTTACCCTTGGTCAAATCATAGTCAAAACACTAGATAATCTCTTAATTCCATTCCAAGACTTTAGTTTGGGGTGAGGGGAGAAAACAGAACAATGTTTTCTTCCGAACGAGTTTCTGGTTAATAGTTTAGTGTAGCAATGTCATCATCTTCTGCAGTTTGACATCTGCATTCCTTTATTCCACAATATAATAATTCACACCCAATCCAACAAGATCAAGTCAAACAACCAGCCAGGCAATCCATGCAGGAGTGTGCAAGCTGGATAGGCAGACAACGTTCAGCTGCAATGAGTAATTTCAAGCTCTAAAAAAGAACATCCAAAATATAGGTTTAGTCCCTTTCATCTCACTGATACAGAGGAAAGAATGCGAGAACACCAGAACCCAAGTAGATATAGAAGAGATGGTGAGCCAGATTGCACATTGTTGAACGCCATATGCAGGTTCCGTTGATGCAAATCCACTATGTTTTTAAAAATTAAAATGGTATTTTAAACTTTCAGCTTGCATTATTATTTGTATGACAGTTTTATGGGAGGCACAGATAGGGTAGACGGTCAGACCATTTTCTCCAGGGTGGAAATGTCGCAACACTAGAGGGCATAGCTGTAAAGTGAGAGGGGGAAGAGTTTAATGGAGTTGCGCAGGCCAATGTTTTTTTTTGAAGTTTGGAGGGGGCCTGAAATGCTTTGCCTGGGATGGTGGTGGAGGCAGATATAATAGTGGTATTTAAGAGGATTTTAGAAATGCACATGAATGTGCAATGAATGGAGGGATATGGATCATGTACAGTAGATTACATCAATTTAGCAACATCTTGTTTGGCACAAACATTGTGGACAGAATGGCCCATTCCTGTGCTGTACAAATTTAGGATCTTCAAAATATTATGCAGTTGGGTATAGGTGAGAAGCAACATCTAGTAATAATTACTTTAAAGAAATAATGCACAACAGATTCAAGCCTACCAGGAAGTTCTGGTCATGAAGGCAAATTAATACACAAATTCAAAGTCAGTTTTAGAATCTCTTCAGGAACCTGCAGGGGAGACTGGATAAATATTTATAAAATGTTGACAGGTGTAAATCAGGTAGACAGTCAGAAATCTTTTCCCAGGTGGAAATGTCAAAGACTAGAGGGTATAGTTTTAAGGCGAGGGGGCAAAGTTTAAAGAAGATGTGCAGTTCAAGTCATGTTTTTTTTTATTGAGTAGCAAGTGCTTGGAACGCTCTGTCAAGGGTGGTGACAGAAGCAGGCAAGATAGCTTTTAATCGGCTTTTAGATAGGCACACACATTTTGAATGGAGGGATAAGGATTATTTGTAGGGAGAAGGGTTTAGTTTAGTTTATTTGGCATCGTGTTCAGCTGAGGCACGGACTGAACAGACTGAAGGTCCGGTTACTGTGCTGTATTGTTCCTATTCAAAATTACAAGAAAAACATTTAGATCTTCAATAATCCCTCAGCAAATCAAGTCAATGAATTTGTAGTATGCCACATTTTAAGAAACCCTTTTCAAACTGAATTGGCAACAACCAAACAACCAGCCCAAATTCAGAGACACAAATGACCTATAACCACTATTCATTGTATTTAAATCTATCAGAAACAATTGCAGATGCACAAATTGAAGAACCAAAGATGCAGCCTGAAACCAATGAGAATTTTTTTTTTCCCCCACAAGGTTTTTAAATCCAGAGCTCTGGGGGTCAAAATCATCGAATACATTCAAGGCTGATAGATTGTACACAAGAATGATAGATAATAAGCAAGACAGTGGGTCGAGACTAAAATCAGATGAGCAGGATCTTATTAAATGACACGTTGGGTCACTTGGCTAATTTTTACTTACATTTCTGCTGAAATTATCTATTTTGAAACATTCCTAATTCCATAGTGTTGGAAAAGTTGCTCACAATGACTCGTGTTAATTTTGATTTCCCAAAATTCATTAGTTCCTAGGAAGGTTCTGTTAGATTGACAAATAGCATGTAAATCTTTAATTTGGGGGAGGAAACTGAAAGCAGGAAATTACGAATTTGCTCAATATCAAACCAAGGGGATATGCTCAAACCCATTATTAATGTAGATAACCGACTTTCTTTTGTTTGTATTGTTGCCTGCTGGGCATAAATTAATCTAAACGAAGCATCCAAATTATCTCTACGTTAAATAAAAATAAAATCCCCATAAAAGATATTCAAGTATATTTTACTCTTGTGACAGATTAAAACTGAACTGAAAGGAATTTTGATTATTCAATACTAACAGATCTGTGCAAGAATAAGTTAACATCACACACCATTTCATCACTTCCGGCTCTCTACCCTCTAAAACCTTATCGTACCCCAGCCACGCATGGCCTGATATCCCCAAAATCCACAAACAGAACTGCCCTGGCAAACCCATTGTTTCTGCCTGTTCATGTCCCACTGAATTAATTTCCACATATCTCAACTCCATCCTATCCCCCCTGGTTCAATCCCTCCCTTACTATGTCCAAGACACCTCATACCCTCTTTGTCTCGTCAATGACTTTCGTTTTCCAGGCACCCGCTCCCTCACTATGGATGCCCAGTGACTCTACACCTCCATCCCCCACCAGGAAGGTCTTAAAGCCCTCCGTTTCTTCCTCAACCGCAGAACCAGCCAATTTCCATCTACTAATACTCTCCTCTGCCTCGCAGAGCTGGTCCTTACCCTCAACAACTTCTCTTCACTCCTCCCACCTTCTCCAAGCCAAGGCGTAGCTATGGGCACTCGTATTGACCCTAGCTATGCTTGCCTCTTTGTAGGGCATGTCGAACAATCATTCTTCCAGGCATACACTGGCCCTATCCTCGAACTCTACCTCCAGTACATTGACAACTGCATCGGTGCTACCTCCTTCACTCATGCAGAACTTACTGACGACTTCAACTTCATGACCAATTTGCATCCTGCGCTCAAATTCACTTGGACCATCTCCGACATCTCCCTACCGTTTCTAGATCTCACCATCCCCATCACAGGAGACAAGACTATTGACCGACATCTACTACAAATCTACTACAAACCCACTGACTTCCATAGCTATCTAGACTACACTTTTTCCCACTCTGCTTCCTGTAAAGACTATATCCCCTGCTCCCAATTCCTCTGTCTACACCTCATCTGCACCCAGGATGAGGTTTTCCATTCCAGGGCATTGGAGATGTCCTCATTCTTTAAGAAACGGGGGGGGGGGGGGGGGGGGGGGGGGGGGGGGGGGGGGGGGGGGGGGGGGGTGAGGTTATCCACTTTCGTGACAAAAACAGGAAAGTAGACTATTACCTGAATGGTGGCAGATTAGGAAAAGGGGAGATGCAACGAGACCTGGGTGTCATGGTACACCAGTCATTGAAAGTAGGCATGCAGGTGCAGCAGTCAGTGAAGAAAGTGAATGGTCTGTTAGCATTCATAGCAAAAGGATTTGAGTATAGGAGCAGGGAGGTTCTATTGCAGTTGTACAGGGTCTTGGCGAGACCACACCTGGAGTATTGCGTACAGTTTTGGTCTCATAATCTGAGGAAAGGCATTCTTGCCATAGAGGGAGTACAGAGAAGGTTCACCAGACTGATTCCTGGGATGTCAGGACTTTCATTTGAAGAAAGACTGGTTAGACTCGGCTTGTACTCGCTAGAATTTAGAAGATTGAGGGGGATCTTATAGAAACTTACAAAATTCTTAAGGAGTTGGACAGGCTAGATGCAGGAAGATTGTTCCCGATGTTGGGAATGTCCAGAACAAGGGGTCACAGTTTAAGGATAAAGGGGAAATCTTTTAGGACTGAGATGAGAAAAACATTTTTACACAGGGAGTGGTGAATCTATGGAATTCTCTGCCACAAAATGTAGTTGAGGCCAGTTCATTGGCTATATTTAAGAGGGAGTTAGATGTGGCCCTTGTGGCTAAAGGGATCAGAGGGTATGGAGAGAAGGCAGGTACAGGATACCGAGTTGGATGATCAGCCATGATCAGATTGAATGCCGGTCGGTGCAGGCTCGAAGGGCCGAATGGCCTACTCCTGCACCTATTTTCTATGTTTCTATACCACCATCTGCAGATCTTTCCTAAACCAATTCTGTACTTTCCAATCTTGCAGCTGAAATCCCACATCCATGGAAACATTTGATTAAATATTTTCTGTTACCGAAGGACCTTCACATCTTTCCTGAAACATGGTAACCATTACAATGACATTAAAAAAAATCTGAAAAATATTTATGAGATCCAACCTCTACATTCAGTGACACATTTAATGAACAATTTGTGAACAAATACAGCTCTGAAAACTAGGAAATGAGCGTAAAATGACAACTGTACTGTGAACAGTGAAATGTTATAAAACATCCACCTAGTTTTCACTGTACCTCGATACACGTGACAATAAACAAACAATAGTTCTGGACATAGTCAATAATTACCTCACATCTTGCTAGCCAATCTGGTCATTACAAGTACAGAAGTTATTTTTAGTCTAATATAACAGTTCATATAGATCAGAAATGGTGTCAAACCTTGAGAGTGCAAAAGTTCATCACAAGAGTGGCAATAGGGCTGTAGATAAGCATATTGGTGAAGTGCTTACCCAATGGCAAAGCGACTGATAAATAAAGAGTAAATTAAAATAAATTGCCAAAGGAAAGACTTTTTTTTAATATTCACTATGTGTTAAGAGTTTCTCAGCTGCACAACCTGAATGTATGCTCCATGTCGATTTAACATTAACTTTCAAAATTCACTTCAAAGTGTCAGGGAAAGGCAAGGTGACTACATTTATTTTGCAAGCAATCCCCGACTTACCCTACAGGCGACAGGCAAACTCGCACTTGCATAAACAATTCATTAAGCACACTGGTGAATTTCCGAATTATGCGCTACAGCCATTCGGCAGGGAACCAGCAGGTTTAGAGAGGTGGGACGTATGGGTTTTGCTGTGATCAGGTCGTTTACTCAATGTGAGAAACAAATTTAGCAACAGGAAGATCGCGAGGGCTTCCCGTCTGCTTCATAGATATGAAAGTGACACCCAAGCTCGCTGCTCTTCCATTTTCAGTGCAACATTGGGAAGGCAAGTGAGGAGAGAGCCGGTGAAGAATGACTCCTAGTCAAATCTGTGCGGATGAAAAGCAGTGGAAAATGTTGCCGATTCAGAGGAAAGAGGCGGCGGAGGGGGGAGCAACAGAGTGGACAAGGCACCAGTTGACAGAAAGTAGCAGCAGGTTTTCCAGCACTGCAAGAGTGGTAAAAATACCCTGGTATACATTTACAGCACTGAAGCAGAGATGATTGAAAGCTTCGTTCCTAGAAATAAATATCACTAGCAACTTGGCCTGGACTAGCCACATCAAAGCAATGGCCAAGAAAGCACACCAACACCTCTACTTCCTTCGAAGGCTTAGGAAGTTCGGCATATCCCAACAACTCTCACCCAATTCCAAAGATGCACCATAGAAAGCATTTTATCAGGATGCATCACAGCATTGTTTGGGACCAACTTCATCCAACAACGCAAGGAATTGCAGAGAGTTGTGGACGCAGCCCAGACCAACCTTCCTTCCATTGACTCCATTTACACTGGAAGACCTGTGATGCTGCCACAAATAAGAATTTGGCAAGCCCATCAGCATAATCAAGGATCTCACCCTGATCTTCCAAGTGAGGCAACGGTGTTTAATTGTCATTTGTACCAACATCAGACCAATAAAATTCTTATTTGTGGCAGCATCACAGGCCTTTAAACATATTATGCAGTGAAAGTGTATAAACAAAATTCAATTAATTACCAACAACAATACTAGTGCAAAAAACAACCCCAAAGTCCTGAGTGCAAACAAAGACAGTCAAAAAGTGGATAAATGTGAGGTTATCCACGTTGGTAGCAAAAACAACAGGAAGGCAGATTATTATCTAAATGGTGTCAAGTTAGGAAAAGAGAAAGTATAACAGGATTAAGGGGGGGGTCCTTGTTCATAGGTCAATGAAAGTAAGCATGCAAGTATAGCAGGCAGTGAAGAAAGCGAATGGCATGTTGGCCTTCATGACAAGAGTTGAGCATAGGAGCCAAGTGGTCCTTCTGCAGTTGCACATGGCCCTAGTGAGACCACACCTGGAATATTGTGTGCAGTTTTGGTCTCCTAATTTGAGGAAGGACATTCTTGCTATCGAGGGAGTGCAGCGTAGGTTTACAAGGTTAATTCCCGGGATGGCGGGACTGTCATATGCTGAGAGAATGGAGCAGCTGGGCTCTGGAATTTAGAAGGGTGAGAGGGGATCTTATCGAAACATAAAAGATTAAAGGTTTGGACACGCTAGAGGCAGGAAACATGTTCCCGATATTGGGGGAGTCCAGAACCAGGGGCCACAGTTTGAGAATAAGGGGTAAGCCATTTAGAACGGAGATGAGGAAACACTTTTTCACACAGAGAGTTGCGAGTCTGTGGAATTCTCTGCCTAACAGGGCGATGGAGGCCAGTAACTTTCAAGAGAGAGCTAGATAGGGGTCTTAAAGATAGCCGAGTCAGGGGATATCAAGTTTACGCAAGTTTATTGTCATGTGTCCCTGATAGGACAATGAAATTCTTGCTTTGCTTCAACACAACAGAACATAGTAGGCATTGACTACAAAACAAATCAGTGTGTCCATATACCATTATATAAATATATACACACATGAATAAATAAACTGATAAATTGCAAATAACAGATAACGGGCTATTAATGTTCAGAGTTTTGTCCGAGCCAAGTTTAATAGCCTGATGGCTGTGGGGAAGTAGCTATACCTGAACATGGCCGTTGCAGTCTTCAGGCTCCTGTACCTTCTACCAGAAGGTAGCAGGGAGATGAGTGCGTGGCCAGGATGATGTGGGTCCTTGATGATACTGCCAGCCTTTGAGGCAGCGACTGCGATAGATCCCCTCGATGGAGAAGGCAGGAACGGGATACTGATTGGGGATGATCAGCCATGATTACATTGAATGGCCTACTCCTGCACCTGTTGTCTATTGTCAAAAAGTCCAGGTCAGTATCATGTTGTTTTCTAGAGGCTGGTGGTTGTTTGGGTAGAAGTTATTCTTGAAACTGGTAGTCTTGGTTTTCATTCTCAAATACCTTCTTCCCAATGGTAGGAGTAAAATGATAGGAGGCTGCCCGGTTGGTGTGCATCTTTGATGATATTCCTGCTTTTATGAGGCAATGCCTATAGATCACTTTGATGGGGGATAGGTCAGCCCCCCCTGATGGACCAGACAGCGTCTACCACTCTCTGCAATCTCCTTTGTTCCTGAGCATTCGAGTTGGTAAACCAAGAGGTGATGCAACCAGTCAGTATGCTCTCTATTGTACACTTGCAGAAGTTTAGGGAAGTATTAATTAACATACTGAATCTCCTTAATCTTCTGTTGAGATATTGAGGGGTTTTGTGTTTGCATCACTGTGCTGGGCCCAGGACAGATCTTCAAAGATGTACACACCTGATCTTGATTCTCTCTATTGCCAACCGATCGATGAAGGCAGGTTCATTGAGCCTCGGTTTTCCCCTTCCAAAGTCACCAATCAGTTCTTTAGTCTTACTGATGTTGAGAGCAAGATTATTCTGGCACCATTCAAATTCTCAATCTCCCTCCTTTACTCTGCCTAATAGTTACTTGTAATTCATCCATGGTTAACTACACAGACATTGGTAAAAAAAATAGAGTAGAGAGGGGACTGAGCACACAGCCTTGAGGTGCTTCTGTGCTGGTTATTATAGGAAGTGTTGCTGGTAATTCATATTGATTGTGGCCTTCCGATGAAGTAGATGATCCAGCTGCACAAGGATGAGCTGACATCCAGTTCTGCAATTTTAATAACGTTTGGAGGGGATGGTGGTGTTGATGCAGAGCTGCAATGAACAACAGCTGGATGTACTTGTTGTCCAAGCAATCCAGTGTGGAGTTGAGAACCAGTGAGATCGCATCCTCGGTTGATCGATTATGGCCATAGGCATATTGTATTGGGTCCAAGGCCTTGCCAAGCTAAGAATTAATATGCATCATGATCAACCTCCGAAACTACTTCCTCATTATGGATATTGGCACCACCAATCAATAGTCATTTAGACATGTAATCTTATGCTTTTTTGGTGGACTTTCAGAACAGGTGTAATGGGAGGTTCATAATGTCTGCAAAAACTCTAGATCGTTGGTCCATGCGGGTTTTAAGAACGTGGCTGGGTACACCATCAATTTGAAGATTAAACTGGAGAAATGTCTTTATGGATTAAATGGTCAAACTGAAATATATACGATGATCACTTTCATCCGTGCAATGTTTGGGGTAAATAAAATGTTACCCTCCTGTTTCTCCAAAACTTTCATTTACTGATTTGACTTTTTTCAGTTCCAAATCCACAAAAATACGCAGGTCAGAATTAATTGACCCAAATGAAACCAGCAATAAAAGTAAAAAATAAAGAAAAAGTAAAGTATCCTTTATTGGCATTCAGACATTTCAGTCTGAATGAAATTGTATACCTTGCAGTCATAACATAGAATAAAATAACAAAACACACACTTAACACAGTTTAACATCCACCACAGTGAGTCTACCAGACACCTCCTCACGGTGAGGAGTCTTAAAGTCCTTGTCTCTTCCCTCCTCGTCTCCCTCTGCCTTGAGGCGATCCAGCTTTCGATGTAGGGACCCCGCCGGGTGATGGTAAGTCCATCCGAGCTCGATCCCAGTTGGAGGCCGCCAGCTCCGCGATAGGCCTCAGCACAGATGGAGATGAGGATACGACAAGAAAAGGAAGGAGGAGACGAAAAACAGTTTCTCCCACCCCCCTCCAAACACAACTAAAATAGACAAAATAAACTAAACAACAGGACAAAAGAAAACAAAAAAAGACAGACGGACTGCAGGCAATATATATTCCATTATATGGCAGGTTAAAAGGGAGATTTTTTTTTACTAAGCTCTCCCCATTATGCAATTTTACAGTACTGGAGAAGCTGCAACAATTCATTTCAAGCACCACTCACCTCAATTCCACTCTGCTTGGTTAGTTTAACAGCAGTGTTGTAATAGCCACATCGCAGCAAGTGCTCCACCATCATACGGTCCATGCGTTTTTTCTTCCACATATTCACTGCTGCTGCCTGGTCACTGCTGTGTTCTTTTAAGTGTTCGATTCTACGTTTGCACAGCTTTGCACTCTCATCTTCAGCTTGGATTGACTCAACAGCCTGTAAGAACAAACAACACTTCAATGAAATCCCAACCATGGACACCAATTTTCCACATAATCCAATCACGAGTTAATTAAAATTGCTTATTAACCAGTTTCCCCTGCCATTGGCATCAGTCTCCTGTTGAATACTGCATCGATTTAATAAAAGTTGGCATTTCTTTCAACTATCAAATCTATACCCTTTTGACACACAAATCAAGTTTGTGGTTTTACTCTTCCAGCAATTCCAGATTTAATTTTTCACATCTTATTCACACCTCCCCCAGACACACCTTTTGCTATTCATCAGCCTTTGCCATTCTCTTTCAAGCAGCACCACCAAAGTCATTACATTCCCCCTGATCAAAATCCCATCTCAAAGCCTTTGTTCTTTTTGTTTCTTCCCTTCCCCCCTCCAGTACAGAAGGGTAGTATTGCTCTGAAAATAAAAATCTGCTTGACAGGACTACATCATGTTGATGGGAGGTGGCCAATGCACCCTAAACAGTCAAGAGTCAAGTTAAGAGAGTTTTATTGTCATGTGTCCCAGATAGCACAATGAAATTGCCACAGCAGTGGCAATGCAGGAATTATAATAAATTAACAAAAAGGACCTGAATTTGGACGAAAATGTAAAGCATGCCTATGCTTCTCCAGATGCAAATATATCCTATCCACAAGGATTTTATTGAATAGTTTCCATACCAATGGTGTAAAACTCACTGACCTTTCATAATATGAATAATTTTACATCAAGATTGGAACATTAAAGTTGAATTGAATTGAATTGAAATGAATTGGAATGAATTGAAAAAAAAGTGATACAGTTCAATCTCAAATCTAAAGGCAAGTTTCAAAGAAATAGAATTGTGGAATTGACTTTGGCAAATTGGGTTCTGAGAAATGATAATAAATAAGCACGAGTTCATATCCATAAGGCATGAAAACTTCCAATAAATGGTTTACCCATGGCTGATGTTAAAGGAAGAAAGCTTTAAAGTTGCTGAAAGAACAGCAAGCTAGAGAATTTAGTGAAATAGATGAAAGGAATTCAGAATTTAGATCAAGTAATGTGTGCATGCTGGGGTGGGGATAGATAAGAATTTATGACATTTCAAATCAAGACCAGACGCAGAGACTGAGAGTTGAGTGGGAATATTGCCAGTGCGAAGAGAAGATTGAGAGAAGATAGAAGGTGATCAGTGATCAGAAGAACAATACAGATAATGAGCAAGGGCCAGGTAGTGAATGAAGGGGTGATGAAGTTAGCAGATACTGGCAGCAAGGTAATGCAGGGCCCTCCATAATGTTTGGGGCAAAGACCCATCATTTATTTATTTCCCTCTGTGTTCAACAATTTGAGATTTGCAATAGAAAAAAAAATCACGTGGTTAAAGTGCACATTGTCAGATTTTATTAAAGGCCATTCTTATACATTTCAGTTGCACCATGTAGAAATTACAGCTGTGTTTATACATAGTCCCCCCCATTTCAGGGCACCATAATGTTTGGGACCATAATGTTTGGCTTCTCAGGTGTTTGTAATTGCACAAATGTATTTAATTGACTCTTTAATGCAGCTATAATAGAGATCTCAGCACCTAATCTTTCCTCCAGCCTTTCCATCACCTTTGGAAGCTTTTATTGTTGTATATCAACATGAGGACCAAAGTTGTGCCAATGAAAGTCAAATAAGCCATTATGAGACTGAAAAACAAGAATAAAACTGTTAGGAGACATCAGTCAAACCTTAGCTTAATCAAAATCAACTGTTTGGAGCATCTATCTATCTCTATCTATCTATCCTTACTTACTTACTGCCTATTATGCCTCCTGGCATGTAGGGCAGCAACGAAGGTCCTCCACTCCTGTTGATTCCTTCAGTTGTTGTTTAAGTAAAATATTTGTTTTACGAGACAGGGTTGTTAGCCGTGTGCTCAACCTCCAACCTGGAGGACCAGTGGATCACTCTTCGTCTCGCCTCTAGCCGTCGACCTGTCCAGCATGGGAGACCCTAACAGAGACGAATCTCACGCTGGCATAGCTCTAGGGGTCAGACACACAAGCTTCCCGACCATGACAAGGTTGCAATCCAAGGAGTATCTATCTATATTATCCATCTTTGCCACTTTACTTACCATTCTCCTCTGCTGCAAGTCAAATAAGTTTTGTTCCGTTTGGTGAAATAGTACAAAAGTTATGAAGGTTTAAAAATCGTAAAAACCGCCCCTTCTGGAACCCGTTGTCAATAACACGGCTAGGAGAATAAAAAGCTGAAGGGCGGAGTGCGTTGAGCAACCCACGCAGAGTGCGCAGCCCGTGGAGAGCATGCAGCCCGCGGGGGAGCCAGCAGCCTATGGACGGCTTCTGCAGCGACAAGCACGACCAGCCAGAAGCTGCTGAGTTGAACCGAAAGCCTCCGAGTGAAGCCAGAGTGGGACCGGTATCTGCAGCGCGAGGCCAAAAGCTGAAGTTACGGGGTGAGCAGAGTGCCAACCTCTCCTGATAGTTATTACCTTCTGTTCCAGGCAACAATCTGGTAAACCTCTTCCGCACCCTCTCCAAAGCCTCACACCCTTACCATAATGAGTGATCAGCAGACAATACTTCAAATGTGGAGTAATTGAAGTCCTATAAATCTGCACATGACTTCCCCACTCTTAAAAAAAGGTTGAACAAGTTAGGGCTTTATTCTTTGGAGCGCAAAAGGTTAAGGGGAGACTTGATAGAGGTTTTTAAAATGATGAGAGGGATAGACAGAGTTGACGTGGAAAAGCTTTTCCCACTGAGAGTAGGGAAGATTCAAACAAGGGGACATGACTTGAGAATTAAGGGACTGAAGTTTAGGGGTAACATGAGGGGGAACTTCTTTACTCAGAGAGTGGTAGCTGTGTGGACTGAGCTTCCAGTGAAGGTGGTGGAGGCAGGTTCGTTTTTATCATTTAAAAATAAATTGGATAGTTATATGGATGGGAAGGGAATGGAGGGTTATGGTCTGAGCGCAGGTATATGGGACTAGGGGAGATTATGTGTTCGGCAAGGACTAGAAGGGTCGAGATGACCTGTTTCCGTGCTGTAATTGTTATATGGTTATATGGTTAAACTCAATGCACTGACCAATGAAGGCAATTATGCCATATGCCTTCTTTACTAATCTACCTGCATTTCCACTTTCAAAAACCTTGGACCACAAGATCCCTTCATACATCAGTGCTGCTAAGGACCTTGTCATTAACTGTCATTTCCCATACATTTCCCTACATGCAGCAGCTCACCACTGGCTCAGATCATACTCTACGATTTCTCTGCCAATTTCTGTAGCTGA
This sequence comes from Leucoraja erinaceus, assembly GCF_028641065.1. Classification (NCBI taxonomy): domain Eukaryota; kingdom Metazoa; phylum Chordata; class Chondrichthyes; order Rajiformes; family Rajidae; genus Leucoraja; species Leucoraja erinaceus. The sequence continues at coordinate 11,781,299 of NC_073377.1, read as the reverse complement.
TCCATATCCCACTGTGTACGTTTGTAAATAGCTCATTCTAAGCTATCCCCCCAGTCTAGTTTCAGTCAATAAAATAATGAGTCAGGCATCTAAACTTTATTTTGGAAAAACACAATAACAGTTCCCACTACTATACCAAACCACCACGGGTTCGATCCTTGCATCTGCCTGGCCAAGCCCTCCTAACTGCGCTCACACAGACACTCCAGAAGGTCACGCAGTCCTAAGCGTCCTCCCATAAGATCGACACAGAACCTTGTGGTTCGGGGCCTTTTATAGGTCCCCTAACCTTGAGGGGCCGAACCACATGGGGGTGGTCTCAATACAGTCCAATAACATATATCAATTAACACAGTACATGATAGACATTTCCCTAACCGAATAATAGTGACTAATACTTTGTATCTGACGAAGTTTCTAGATGAAACTTAACAGAGATGAATTATGCAACAAGTGCCTGGATATTCAAGAAAACCAGACAATGCTCAATACTTAACCCAATCAACATCTAGCAAAGTAAAGGTTTGCAACAATATTTACAATGTGTATGTCTGGTTTGCATTCACTCAATCCGTTCCATGCAATTTACACCTAATTGTCAGAATCTGCAGATGGTTCATTCTCTCCCTGCAACTCTTATCTAAGCTCTAAACAAACTGGCACCATTCTGCAGCGTCCCATTTCTGCAGAAGGCATATTTAAATTGACCGAATGGCCTAGCAGCCCAGAAGCCTTTACTGTCCTGGCATCTCCAATTTGGCCAGAATTAACACTTTGATGGCCTTCCCCACTTGACCAATTCATCAATTTTAGTGCTGTCTGCAAACTTACTAACTAACCATCTACATTAATGACCAAGTCCTTTGTATATTACAGAGGTCTCAGCGCAGATCCCTGTGGAACTCCAGCCTGAATATTGTTCTCCAACCACAACCTTTTATCTTCTATCAACAAGCCAGTATTGATTCCTTACAACCATGTCAGTGTGAATGTTATGCATCTTAATCTTCTGGATCAGTCTACCATTCGAAACTTTATACAATGGGAAACCTTATCAAATGCCTCAATAAAATCCATGCAGACAACATCCATTATCATACTCACGTTGATCACCTTCATCACATGTTTAAGAAGGAACTGCAGATGCTGGAAAACCAAAGGTAGACAAAAATGCTGGAGAAACTCAGCGGATGAGGCAACATCTATGAAGCGAAGGAAATGGGCAACATTTCGGTATGAGACCTTTCTGCAGACTGATATGAGGGTGGGGGGGGCAGGAAGAAGGAAGAGGCAGAGACAGTGGGCTGAGGGAGAGCTGAGAAGGGGAGAAGAAAGAGGGACTACCTGAAATTAGAGAAGTCAATGTTCATACCGCGGGTGTGCAAACTGCCCAAACGAAATACGAGGTGCTGCTCCTCCAGTTTACGGTGGTCCTCACTCTGGCCATGGTGGAGGTCCACGACAGAAAGGTCAGATTCGGAATGGGAGGGGGAGTTAAAGTGCTGAGCCACCGGGAGGTTGGTTATTGCGAAATGAGCTGAGGTGTTTGGGCGAAGCAATCGCCAAGCCTATGCTTGGTCTCACCGATTTAGAGCAGCTGATACCTAGAACAGCGAATGCAATAGATGAGGTTGGAGGAGGTGCAGGTGAACCTCTGCCGCACCTGGAAAGACTTCTTGGGTCATTGAACGGAGTGAAGGGGGGAGGTAAAGCGACAAGTGTAGCATTTCCTGCAGTTGCAAGGGAAAGTGCCCGGAGAAGGGGTGTTTCTGGTGGAAACGGACAAATTGACCAATGAGTCAATAACTGGTGCAACCCAAGGAATAAGGGTTAAGACGCTTTCTCTTTCCTGCTCGCCGGACCTGGAGCATCCGACTATCTCATGCCGTTCATTCTACCTTCCCCGGGAGTTCGGCTCAGTGGTCATCACAGCCGTCTACATATCACCGCATGCGGACACCGACGTGGCACTATCGGCTCCACACGATGTGTTATGTCGACACCAAAACAAGAACCCTGATGTGGCTATGGTGGTGGCTGGGGATTTTAATAAGGCAAATCTCAAAAAGGTCATGCCTAACTTCTGCCAACACATCACGTGTGGTACCAGGGGGGAAATAAATTTAGACCACTGCTACACGCCATTCAGGAAAGGCTACAAGGCCATTCCTCTCCCTTCTTTTGGGAAATCTGGCCACGCTGCCATTTTCATGCTGCCGGAGTATGAACAACGAATAGTACTGGAAGCGGCAGTGACGAGGGACGTAAAGCGGTGGTTGACAATTCAGAGGCCATGCTGCAAGATGCACCGAGCGATATCGACTGGAATAGGCGACAAGCAAGTTCCAGAGACGTCAGTGAGTTTGCGGAAGTGGTCATGGACTTCATTGCAACAATAGCTGATAACATCGTCCCCACGGTTAGGGTTAGCATCTTTCCTAATCAAAAACACTGGGTGGCCAGGTCCATTCGCATTGTCTATAATGCTCGCTCTGCTGTTTACAACTCCGACCTGGCATCCGGCAATATGGATGACAACAAGGCAGAGTCCTACAGACTGCGAAGGGCTGTGAAGGACGCAAAATGGAGGTACATGGACAGGATGTTCGCCGGCTAACAACACTGCCTAGCGAGGCTGGAGGGAGGTCATGCGCTGTGGATGTGCACACATTCTCGGTGACCGAGCATGACGTTAGGAGGGCTCTGATGTGTGTGAACACGAGGAAAGCTGTAGGCCCAGATGGTATATCTGGGCGAGTACTAATGTCTTGCGCTACTCAGCTTGCTCCAGTGCTCACCACAAAATTCAACCTCTCCCTGGCCAAGTCCGTGGTCCCTGCCTGCTTCAAAAGATCAACCATTGTACCAGTGCCAAAGAATGCCTACCCAGCCTGCTTGAATGACTACCGACCGGTGGCCCTCACGTCGGTAGTCATGAAATGCTTCAAGAGGCTGATCAAGAATCACATCTGCGCCTTCCCTCGCATGGACCCGCTGCAGTTCGCATACAGTCCGAGCAGCTCCACAGATGATGCGGTCTCACAGGTTCTGCACACCGCTCTCTCACCTTGACAGCCAGAAGGGGGTGAGGGGTGGGGGTATGTGAGGATGCTGTTCATTGACTTCAGTTCAGCTTTCAATACCATAGTCCTCACCAGACGCCGAATGCACTTTGGGAATGCACTTTAGCACTCACCCCCCCTGCAGGACCTATATACCAGGAGGTGCAGATCCAGAGTCAGGGACCCCTATCATCCCAGCAACAGACTGTTCCAGCTGCTATGGTCGGGCAAGCGCCTCCGCTGTCACGGAGGATGAGACAGAGTTTCTTCCCACAGGTCATCAGGACTATAGTCTCACCAGAGACTAATTTACTATTTTGTGTCTTTTTAATTAAAAAAAAAAAGGTAAATACTGATTCTGTTCTTTTGTTCTGTTGGTTTTCCACAATCTGCAGGCATTGCCACTTTCATTTCACTGCACATCTTGTATGTGCATGTGACAAATAAACTTGACTTAGCATGAACTCCTTTGTTTGATAACCTTGGTCATGTTTCCTATTTTACAAGTTCTCTACAAGCAAAATCTGTTGTAGGTATATTTGCTCTTGTGTGCAGCATAGAAAAATAACATGAGGAAAATTGAGTATATAATACTCTTACTAAATAGTATTCAGAAAAACAGCAAATAACTTGCTGGCACGAATGCTCAAAGAAACCATTATTACAGAGAAGAATGATGGTGTAATTGAGCAATCAAAGCCAGAATTTTCTTGTTGAAGATTAATGCAAATGAGTTGTATACCAAGTATGCACTACAAGCCAACATGGTGATGGATTGGCAATTCTCAGAACGGAGTAAGGCTACACTGCAATGAACAAAGTGTTCTATTATCCTACTCCTAACTTGGTCCAGCAGTCTAAAAGGGGGGGGGGGGAAAGATGGGAGAAAAAAAAGATGGCATAAATGCAAAAAATCCTTTCTTCATCCATGTCTAGCCCAATGAGGAAGCAACACAATGTGGTTCTGAGTGCACGTAGGGAGTTTCCAGTTTCGATTCTTTCAACTACTACCATTCATTATTCACATATTCTCCAAGAATGCAATTCATAATTTAAATAATTATCAGAACAGGATATTATTTCTCAGCCAACAGCAAAATGCTTCACATAAAATGACTGGATAGCAAGACCCAATATCTCCTCCCCTTCCTTAACCCTCGAGCTGTCTCCTCCTCCCTTTTCCCTTCCTTCCTCCCCCCCACACCCTATCAGTCTGAAGAAGGGTTTCGGCCCGAAACGTAACCGATTTCCTTCGCTCCATAGATGCTGCTGCACCCGCTGAGTTTCTCCAGCATTTTTGTGTACCTTCAGAACAATAGACATCTCAATTTAAACAGGCAAGGCCAACGTTCTTGGAGCTGCACCTTTCCCGTGCAATAAACAGATCATGGTACAGGTAGTAGGTTTGTCAAAATTGATGTTGCGAGGGTCACAGAGCACAAGGCAAAGTCTAGGTATGTGGGATTTCAATTTCCAAACAATGCAAATTTGATCCAAAGGGGATAACATCATTTGAGGGTGACAAATTTGGCATTTTGCTCAATGAACCTCAAGAGTCTGGGTGCAGAGAAATTCCCAGATAATGATGTGTCCAGTACAAAGATTTAGTATTATACATGCTGTGCTCTACCAATCTCAGATTAAACAGTATGTCAATTCTTGCTTCCTCTGATAACATACAATTGTCAATGTCAGAAAGGTACTTTGCGAGTGAAAGAGTTAATTAGCTAAAAGCTAATCCTACGTTGAATGAAGTAGGCAAGCAGAGCATTGGTTTTGGGATTAGTAACCATAGTTCTATTGGTTTTAAAATGTCTTGCCAGAGGAAGGATTAGAGATAGTTCCAATAGCATTTAAAAGACACTTGGACATGCACATTGGATAGGAAAGGTTTAGAGGGACACAGGCAAATGGGACTAGCTTCAATGGCAAGACTTGGTCAGCATGGACAAGTCGAGTCAAGGGTCGATTTCCATAATGTGTGACTATGAGATGATGCCAGACCTGCTGAGCTGTCATCTACACATGACTTGGAAAAGGTTCGTATTGAGCTGAAATGCCAGCATAGGCTGGTGGGCTGACTGGTTGCCAATTTCATGCAATTCTTCAAGTTCCACGCTGTGCATTCCATGCAACTTGCTGTTGGAAAGTTACCAAGTGGTAGGATAACTTTCTATATAGAATGAAGCAAGGACAACTAGTTTTCAGCTACAATCTAACAGTCCTCCTATTATATGGGACTATGCGATGGGAGGCAACATGAAAGTATCAAAAATTATTAGTCCAAAATGGTGGAATGAAAACGGGCCAGTTTTCCTGGTCACAGTTAACTCATTAAAAAATGTAGGATTTTGTTCTTTAAAGAGTCACAGAGTTACAGTCAATAGTATAGGAGCAGGGAGGTTCAACTGCAGCTGTACAGGGTCTTGGTGAGACCACACCTGGAGTATTGCATACAGTTTTAGTCTCCTATTCTGAGGAAGGACATTCTTGCCATAGAGGGAGTACAGAGAAGGTTCACCAGACTGATTCCTGGGATGTCAGGACTTTCATATGAAGAAAGACTGGATAGACTTGGCTTGTACTCGCTAGAATTTAGAAGATTGAGGGGGGATCTTATAGAAACTTACAAAATTCTTAAGGGGTTGGACAGGCTAGATGCAGGAAGATTGTTCCCGACGTTGGGGAAGTCCAGAACTAGGGGTCACAGTTGAAGGATAAAGGGGAAATCTTTTAGGACTGAGATGAGAAAAACATTTTTTTACACAGAGAGTGGTGAATCTCTGGAATTCTCTGCCACATAATGTAGTTGAGGCCAGTTCATTGGCTATATTTAAGAGGGAGTTAGATGTGGCCCTTGTGGCTAAAGGGCTCAGGGGGTATGGAGAGAAAGCAGGTACAGGATACGGAGTTGGATGATCAGCCATGATCATATTGAATGGCGGTGCAGGCTCGAAGGGCCGAATGGCCTAGTCCTGGACCCGTTTTCTATGTTTCTATTGTCAGATTTATTCGTACCATACACAATGAAGTGCAGTGCAATTAACTTGCCAGCAGCGGTACAAAAAATGTTGTCAGGACCACAAACCTCCACAGTCGCCACTGCGGGCGGCCAGATGCACAGGCCCTCTCGTCTGGAAGGTAAGTCCTGAATCGGTTCTTCCTTACCGGAGACCGCGGCTTCAATATGATGTAGGCCGCAGGCCGGCAGTCGAAGATCTAAGTCACTGCTGTGCCGTGGCTAGATGATGTTGTAGGCCGCGGCTCCAAGATGTTGTAGGCCGTGGGCCGGTGGTCGGAGCTCTTCTCCTTCGGGGTCCCCAACGAGGGATCCCAGGCTTCACGATGTAACAGTCTGCGGGCCAGCAATCAGAGCACTCTCTTCTGGCGACCCCCCCGCAAGGGCTTGCCCGCTCCGCTCTCGTCCGGCCCGCTGCTGAGGCTCTGGGCCCGACTCCGGGAAAGGCCCCACCAATCCTTGTTTGTGGTCCTGACAACATTAGGCCGTGAGAGAAGAAACATGGAAAAAGTAGTCTCTTCGTGGAGGAGGTGACCGGAAGCTGTTCCCCCCCTTACCCTGCCCCTCACCACCTGCCACACAAGACACACCGAGAAACATTAAAACAAACATTTGGACATACTGAAAAAACAAAAAAAGTAGAAACGACTAACACGCTGCTGGCAGGGCAACCGTCTCGCAGTGCTCCCACCGACCAGCATTGAAAAAGGCCTTTTGGCCCATTGACCTATGATGAATGAAGAATGAGGATTTGTTCAAGCAGTTCATGTGACAAACTTGATCAAGTTGATTGGCATCTGTTCATCTGCAAGAGATGATGGAGCAGCTTTGACATTGTCCTGTTTGGAGAGGGGAATGCATCATCTGTGTTCTACTGTACATCGGCGAGACCAAGTGCAGGCTCGGCGATCGTATCGCTGAACACCTCTGCTCAGTCCGCTTTAACCTAACAGATCTCCTGGTTGCTCAGCACTATAACTCCCATTCCAAATCTTACCTTTTTGTCCTAGGATTCCTACATTGCCAGAGTGAGGTTACATCCCAGCAGTATGAACATTGACTTCTCTAACTTCAAATAGCCCCTGCTTTCCCACTCTCCCCATCCTTTCCCCCTTCCCAGTTCTCACACCAGTCCTACCGTCTCCTGCTGTATCCTGTCCCTTCCACTCCCCTGACATCAGTCTGAAGGGTCTCAACCTGAAACGTCACCCATTCCTTCTCTCCAGAGATGCTGCCTGTCCCACTGAGTTACACCAGCATTTTGTGTCTACCTTCGCATCCGCAGTTCTTTCCTACGCATCTGTGTTCTATTTCCTGCTGTGGATGACTTGGTCCAACCTTGACTGGCAGACCCTCCCACATGAGAAGTTGTCTCTGACCATTGGATTGGGGAGTGTGTTGTTGCTGCTGACTATATTTGGGGTGTTTGTGGCTGGCCTCAAGAGTTTTAAAACCACCTGCTGTTGTGGTGCTGTTCTTTCTCCAACCCCCTAACCGGTCCTCAGCAGCTGCTTCCCAGTTGTTACAACCAATGCTAAAATTTGTCATCTCATTTAATCGTATCCTTATAGCGAAGCTTTCGTCTTCCACTTGGCCTCCATGCATTGATGACTTCCCTAAAGAGCACATCTTTGCAGAGGTGCCCATTTCCCATCCTGTTTACGTCCAAGCCAGTGGAGACACTGCTGCTTGAGGATCGCAGGGATGTGTTCTACTGTACATCGGCGAGACCAAGTGCAGACTTGGCGATCGTATCGCTGAACACCTCCGCTCAACCGCATTAACCAACCTGACCTCCCGGTGGCTCAACACTTCAACTCCCCCTCCCATTCCGTATCCGACCTCTCTGTCCTGGGCCTCCTCCACGGACAGAGCGAGCACCACCGGAAATTGGAGGAACAGCACCTCATATTCCGCTTGGGGAGTCTGCATCCTGGTGGCATGAACATTGAATTCTCCCAATTTTGTTAGCCCTTGCTGTCTCCTCCCCTTCCTATCTCTCTCAGCCCTCGGGCTCCTCCTCCTTTCTTCTCCCCGCACCGCCCCCCCCACATCAGTCTGAAGAAGGGTTTTGGCCCGAAATGTTGCCCATTTCCTTCGCTCCATAGATGCTGCTGCACCCGCTGAGTTTCTCCAGCATTTTTGTGTACCTTCCATGTTCACAACAAAAACACCAGCTTGCTTCATTCGGTTCTTAACTACAAACTGAAGAAGTGTTAATAGCTCAAGGATATGTGCGTCTTGGAAATCAATGGGCAACAAATGGAATTCAAGGTTAACAGGGAAGAAAACAAACTGAAGGTTGTATTAAAATTACATTGGATAATAAACAAAAGATAAACACTAAATTTAAAGAAGGTTGTCAAGAAACACTAAGAACAAACAGCAGATTTCTGTATTTTTGTTCCTGGGCAGAGGCCGAGGCCTGGGTGGAGCCACAAACCATCCCATTAACTCGAAGGCCAAGAAATGAAATAGCATCCCCACCTTTGTACAACAAGCTTACTTGGAATTCATGTGCATACCTTGATCATTTTTTGGCACATGAACCTGTCTTCATTCCGACAGCAGTGGAAAGAACCAACAGCTTCAAGCTCATGAGCAGGCACATCTCTGAGGAGATTCAGCATGTTGCCAAATACAATGTCAAACTGCAACAGATGCATGGTGGAGAGCCTACTGACTAGTAATATCACAGCCTGGTTTATTAACTCAAACGGAGGCTGCAGAAATGGGTGTACATTGGGGTATTGACATCATCATCGATGGGATCTACTGTAAACGTTATCTCTAGATGGCAGCTAACACTAAAGATCCCCACTACCCCCCCACCATTCTTTCATCATCTTGCTCCTACTGACAGTGCAGGGGTTTGGGAACTTTTAAGGCAGAGTCAGATATATTCTTGAGTGTCAAATGTTACAAGGAGAAGGCAGGAGAATGGGGTTAGGAGGGAGAGATAGATCAGCCATAATTGAATTTGCAGAGTTGACATTTGGCAGAATAGCTTAATTCTGGTCCTATCACTTATGACATCATGGTTCAGCAACATCCACTTCCCATCAATCTTCAGGTCCTTGGACCATCCTGCCCAACCTAACCTGCGCACTAAACCACTTTGCACTAAATACTTCAGCTAGGACTGATTTGTCAACAATAACTGATAGTTTATTGTACATTTACGTTGATGCATTAAAGTACATGTGAAGATACAGCATGAATTTAATTGTTCTGGTCCATGTGACAGCTATATCCTTGATTAAAGTGGGTGTGCAGCATTCAGAATGATTTTAATAGGTATGTTGCAAAGCCTACCTGAAGATGGCTGAAAATCTGTCCCAGCCCGTGTGCGCAATTTTGGCGCCGTTTAGAGGGGGGCGGGTTTAAAACGCGATTTTCCCTAGGTTTTTCAGCCTAGTTAATTATTAATGAAAAATCACTGGAAGATTCTGTAGCTGGAGCTATTTTTAGTTTTAAGGGCTTTCTTTACTTGTTATAGTAGGTTAAAAATTAACCTCTAAACCCGCGACCGCCGCCAACGGGTCGGATCTCATACAAGGGAAAACGGTAGGTAGGCTGTTTATTTTTAAGTTAAAAAGGGCTTCTTAAGATCCCTTTATACAAAGTTTAATGTTGCGAGTAGCTAATTTGGGCCCCATTATATCCCGCAGTATTTTTCTGGGTATTTGAGGGCACAAATCTACCGCAATGTGAACGTTCTAAACCAGCGCGTTCACAGGATCCCACTAGAAAGCCGATTTAAATGGACTTTAATTTACAGCAATTGAACACTAAATTATTTCCAATTGGCCTATAAATTAATGTAAATGAGATTTAAAAATCATGTTTTATTGTGAATTATTTGTGAATATTATTTGGACACTTAGGCTATTTAAAAATGTTAATCATTTATTAAGAAATGGATAGATGTTTAGATCTAGTAATTGAAGTTTGAAATTAGCTACAATTGGGTAACTAACTAATTATATGCTTTAATTTCAGGTCATCCAAGTAAGATTATTTTATATTTGTTTCAGAATGATTCAATCTATGATAACTGAAAATTTCATTCAGTTCTCTTAATTTTTAAGAAAGTTATGTGCTTTTGACTGCTCACGATCACAGCTTTTTTGTTATGTCCATAGAAAATCAATAGGGAACAAGATGCTAATTTCCGAGTATGAAAATGGCCATAACTTTTTAAATACTTGAGATATGAAAGTGAATTAGGTGTCAAATTAAACTTCTTTATGCTTTATCTGATGGCATAAATTGCAGAGTTGATTTTTTAAATCTCAAAATTTTGTAACATTGCTAATGTTAAGCATGCACCAAGAACAGAGAAACCATGAAAGGGTACCTCACCATCACTTATTCCATCTGTGGACAAATCTCCAATTCATGTCTTGGTGTCATTAACCAACTCAAAGTCCACAAAACCAGAATATAACCATCATTTGCAAAGTAGGGTATGTGGAGAGGTTGTTTCCAGTAGTGAGAGAGTCTAGGGCCAGAGACCACACCCTCAAAATAAAAGAGTGTATCTTTAGAATGGATACAAAGAGGAATTTCTTTAGATTGTGGCGAATCTGCGGAATTCATTGCCATAGACAGCTTGATGGGCCAAGACATTGGATATTTTGCAGGTGGAGATTGATAGGTTCTTCATTCGTAAGGGTGTCACGGATTATGGGGAGAAGGTAGGAGAACGGGGTTGAGAGAGAAATATAGATCAGCCCTGATCGAATGGTGTAACTGACTTATGGGCCGAATGGTGTAAATCTGCACCTATGTCATGGTAGTACCAGAGTAGGATTCTGATATTCGTCAGAAAAATGGATGAAAGCACTTTATTCATCAGAACGATGGGTCAAAGCACTGAACAATTTAGTGACTCAATACACGGAATCACGTTTCCTTACCATAGTCAGGATAACATATATCTATGGCAAATACTTGACCAAAAATTTCAGACTATTTTTGTGGACAATTCCTCCAAATCATGCATCAGTGCAAAAGCACCAAAAGAATGAGTTCATCTGCCAAAGAGCACATGACACTGTTTCTTTGTTACCAATAAAATGTTTTTGTACCTTTCTCTTCAAAGCGCTGAGTTTCTCAACTACCCCATCTAATAAGGTCACGACAGAATCCACTGCTGGGCAGTTGCTCAATGTTTTCTCCAGTTCTGCAACTACCATGGTCACATGACTAGTTTCTCGGTCAATATTCTTCTGGGCAGCTCGAAATCGCTTATTCAAGGTTTCATAAGGTACCTGCAAGTAATGAAAGGAACTATTCACAGTTCTGCAAAGCTGAAATTCTTAAAACATCACTACTAACACCTTTCTCCCAATCACCCCCTCCACCTGCCAACATGTATTACTGAAACTAAATAAATAGTTTTAAAAAAAATCTCCTTCTGGGTTCTTGTAGATCATTTATCTTTTATCTTATAATCAACACAATTTATGTTGTTTAGCCATTTTCCCATTTGAATTTGGTTCCTAGGCTCTTGATTAGAATAGGCATGGTTTATAATCCACAATCTAATACAAGAAAACAAAATAAAATCTTGGCCAACTGCAATATCTGTAAGATTAAATAATGAAATACAGAGCTTGCATGACATTAATGAAAGGCATTTTGGAAGATAAGTAAAATCTCTGGAGAGAAAAAATATTGTTTCCATTTTCTTTTATGCCATCTAATCAGTACATTTCAGACATTTTATTTTTAAATTTGAGATTTTGAACATTAACGGATAATATTTCAATCAGTTTAATGAAGCCATTTCCAATACATTGTTGTTCATATTATAGTCAGTCCAATTTCATACAATTAACCCAATACAGTTTCCTGCTCTATTGTTATATAAATGGGTCAACATAAACATACTTACGTGTTTAAAATGAACTGCAGATGCTGGAAAAATCGAAGGTAGATAAAAATGCTGGAGAAACTCAGCGGGTGAGGCAGCATCTGTGGAGGGAAGGAATAGGTGACGTTTCGGGTCGAGACCCTTCTTCGGGGTCTCGACCTGAAACGTCACATATTCCTTCGCTCCGTAGATGCTGCCTCACCCGTTGAGTTTCTCCAGCATTTTTGTCTACCCAACATATTTACGAGTACTCATTGGTCCTCGATTAAACAGTGTCATTAACTTTCAGCATGTTAACATTACTTAACTACCGGGAAATCAAATGCGTACGAGAAACAATTACATGTTTGAAATAACAACAAATGCCAATTCAACGAAACCATTTATTTTAAATATTACTACACCTTACCAAAAGGAACAAGTGATAATTAATTGGTTTTCAATGTTCCCGACAGGTAGACAGACAACACTTTGTTGTTTTTTCCCCTATTGTACACATGAAAGTGCAATAAAAATACTGAATATCTCACCTTTAAGCCATACCAAGATATTTTAACAAATATTTGAATGTATTTCAACAACCTCAAAACTGGCATCGGTATGTGGTTACTTGTCTTCCCCGTGAATCATTGTGCACATTAACCAGCTAGTGTACACCAGTGGTATGAGGTCGTGGTAGTGCTTAGGAGACACAAAGCTTACCTTCAGAGTGGGATACTCCTGGACCTTTAATGCCATGGATAGTTGAGCAGCAGATTCCTGCACCGCCATCTTAGCTGAACCATCAATACTGCGGTGCAACACGGGTAGGGAGGGAGAGGGGCCGGACCAACGGCAGCCGGTGCACAAAGCCGCCGCTCTAACACACACGTCCTGTCATCGGACCCATTATTTAACACAGCTTCGTACCACTGCCATGAAACGGGGAAACCGGTGACGCTGTTTAAATTGTCACGGTGATAAAAAAATGAACGAGGATCAAAAAAACGGGTCAAGCCCCGCCCACTTTACCGGCAGACGGAATCAAACGCCGCCCACTCCCCCTGACCACGTGATGTATCTAGACCCCGCCCACTTGCCGGCAGACGGAATCAAACACCGCCCACTCCCCCTCCCCCGACCCTGACCACGTGATGTACCTAGACCCCGCCCCTCCCCCCCCGCCCCTGACCATGTGATGTACCCAGACCCCGCCCACTTTACCGGCAGACGGAATCAAACCCCGCCCACTCTCCCTCCCCTGACCACGTGATGTATCTAGACCCCGCCCCACTTTACTGGCAGACGGAATCAAACCCCGCCCACTCCCCCTGACCATGTGATGTACCCAGACCCCGCCCACTTTACCGGCAGACGGATCAAACACCGCCCACTCCCCCTCCCCGTGACCACGTGATGTACCCAGACCCCCGCCCACTTTACCGGCAGACGGAATCAAACACCGCCCCCTCCCCCTGACCACGTGACGTACCCAGACCCCGCCCACTTTACCGGCAGACGGAATCAAACACCGCCCATTCCCCCTCCCCGTCTGTGCCCCGCCCCTGCCCACGTGACGTACCCAGACCACCCACCCCTGACACGTAATGTATCCAGACCCCGCCCATTCTCCGCGCGGTACCGGGCCCGCCCTCTGCCCACGTGACAGATAAGGCATCACCATCTCCGCGGGAGACAGAACCAGGTCCCGCCCCCCCCTCGTACCGCGTGGGGGATCCAGGCCCCGCCCTCTCCCTGCGCGTGGCTGAGCCTAGCCCTGCCCTCTCCGCACGTGACAGAACCAGGCCGCGCCCCCTCCGCGCGCGTGTCGGACCCAAGCCCCTCCCTTTGCGCGCGTGACGGAGGCGGAGAAAGTGAATGGCGCCCCGTGTTGCCTCATGTCGACCCACCCACTCTCGGCCACCCCCCCCCCCCCCCCTTCATGTGCATAGAGATTATCCGGTCTAGATGCGTGGACGTTTATGAGGGACATCCATTTATTCAAGGCACTGTGTATGAATACTTTTTTAAAGACTCATTTCATACTTTTTAAGAATACAATTTGCAGCACAAAAACGGGCCCTGCGGTCCATGCCCACAATCCCATTTGCCTACAGGGACCATATCTTGTCCTGTGCGTGTCTGTTTGACTAAACGCCTTTCAAAATTAGTTATTGTATCTGATTCCACCACCTCCACTGGCAGTGAGTTCCAGATATCAACCAAAGATCAAAAAATGTCACTGAACCTCGCTACACGTGACAAACTGAAGATAGACACAAAAAGCTCAAGTAACTCAGTATGTTTAAGAAGGAACTCAGATGCTGGAAAATGGAAGGTAGACAAAAATTGTGGAGAAACTCAGTGGGTGAGGCAGCATTTATGGAGCGAAGGAAATAGGCAACGTTTTGGGTCGAGACCCTTCTCCAGACAGGGTAACTCAGTAGGTCAGACAGCATCTGGGGAGAAAAGGAATAGGTGAAGTTTCGGGTCGAGTCCCTTCTTCAGACAGTCAGGGGAAAGGGAAACTAGATATAGATGATAATATAGAGAGATATAGAACAAATGAATGAAAGATATGCCAAAAAAGTAACGAAGATAAAGGAAACAGGCGTGGGCTAGGTGAAAATGGGTTACAGACAATGAGACTCAACAAGACGACTTTGAAGCTAGTACAACAACTTAGATGGGGGAGGGACAGAAAGAGAGGGGATGCGACGGTTACTCTTAAGTTAGAGAACCACTGGGTTGTTAGCCTCCCAAACAAAATATGAGGTGTTGTTCCTCCAATTTGGCAATGGAGGAATCTCAGGACATAAAGCTCAGTGTGGGAATGGGAAGGGGAATTAAAGTGTTTATCAACTGATCTCATGGTGCACAACGTGCCTCTCAGATGCTCTTTCAAACTTATAATTCCCTACCTAAGCCCTGCAATGTTACAGACCTCTATATCAGGTCACTCTTCAGCCTCCTTTGCTTCAAGGAAATCAAGCCCAACCTATCCAATCTTTCCACATAACTAAATTCCTCAAATCTCATTTGCATTCTCTCCAATACAGACACATCCTTCCTCTACAGTAGTGACCAGAACAGCGCACTATAATTATAATAAAGCCTAATTTGTAGGTTAATTGGCTTGATAAATGTAAAAATTGTCAGTATAAATTGTCCAACTTCCAGTGGACTCTTCGGAAATAACCACAAGGTACAACGTACAAGGTAATTGGAGTTTTTTAAGGTTGTAACATCTCAACTGTTATATTCTATAACATGAAGGCGAGCAGGTCACATGCAAAATAAGAAACTGTAGGTGCTAGTTTACACCGAAGATAGACTCAAAATGCTGGAGTAACTCAGTGGGACAGGCAGCATCTCTGGACAGAAGGAATGGGTGATGTTTCAGGTCGAGACCCTTCTACCACTTTCAGGGAATTATGAACTTGGACCCCAAGGTCCCACTGTTCATCAATATTCAAGGAAAGAATTTGAGGAAGGACATTATTGCTATTGAGGGAGTGCAGCGTAGTTTTACCAGGTTAATTCCCGGGATGGCAGGACTCATTTGCTGAGAGAATGGAGCGGCTGGGCTTGTACACTCCGGAGTTTAGAAGGATGAGAGGGTATCTTATTGAAATATAAGATTATTAAGGGTTTGGGCATGCTAGAGGCAGGAAACATGTTCCCAATGTTGGGGGAGTCCAGAACCAGGGGCCACTGTTAAAGAATAAGGGGTAAACCATTTAAAACGGAGATGAGCAAACACATTTACACACAGAGTTGTGAGTGTGAAATTTGCTGCCTCAGACGGCGATGGAGGCCGGTTCTCTGGATACTTTCAAGAGAGAGCTAGCTAGGGCTCTTAAAGATAGCAGAGTCAGGGGATATGGGTAGAAGGCAGGAACAGGATACTGATTGGCGATGATCAGCCATGATCACATTGAATGGCGGTGCTGGCTTGAAGGGCCGAATGGCCTACTCCTGTACCTATTGTCTATTCTTTACTGTTCTATTCACTGTATATACCTACTCCTCTTTGACATCCCAAAGTGCAGCACTTTGGATTTTTGGGGATTACATTCCATCTGCAAACCTCCACCCAATTTCCCATTTGACCTATATCCTGTTCCTAGCTAAGACACATTTCATCTATAGGCTGGCCCAGAAGATTAAATCACATCAGCTCCAGGTTAAATTGATAATTGGATACAAAATTGGTTTGCTCATCTAAGTCAGGAAAATGGTGGGGAGATGTTTCTCTGAATAGAGCTTTATGACGAGTGGTATTTGGCATGTATCAGTGTTGGAATCTGTTGTTTTAAACAAATGATCTGGACAAAATAGTGTGTAGGCTGATTCGTAAGTTGCAGATGAGAAGGGGATTGGTAGAGTTGTGATTGTGAGGAAAATTATCAAAGGATACAATAGAATTTTGATCATTTAGAAACACGGGCAGAAAAATAACAGATGGAAGTTAGTGCAGACAACTGAGATGTTGCATCTTGGGAGGTTAAATACGAGAGGAATGTATGCAGTAAATAGATGGATGCTTTGGAACATTGATGTACAGAGACATCTTCGGGACCCAGCATCGGCCCCTGTAGCACTACACTGGTCACACTCAGAAAAATAACCCTCCACAATTATCATTTAACTACTTCCTCTAAGCTAATTTTGAAACCAATTGTTAACTCATCTTGTATTCTGTGCGGTCTGACTTCCAGACAAGACTGCCTTCCGAAAGTTCTTGCTAAAGTCCATATTTTCATCCTCTGCCTTACCCTCATCGAACCTCTTGGTGACCTCTTCAAAAAGCTCTATCTGATTTGTAAAACGCAATCTCTCTCACACACAAAGTCATGCTGGTGCCCATCCAAGTACTAGTAGATTCTGTCCTTAAGAATCCCCTTCAATAACTTACCTACCACAGACATCATTGTCTCATCACTGGCTCATTGACCTGTAGTTCTCTGACTTATTCCTGCTGCCATTCTTATATAACAGTATAACATTATCCATCCTCCAGTATTCCAAAACTTCACATGTGGCAAAGGATGAGGCAAATATCTCTGCAAGGGCCACCGCTACCTCCCACAGGCTCCAAAGGTGTACATGGTCAGGCCATGGGGATTTATTCATCTCAATGCACTTTAAAACAAGGAAATGTAGAACAGTTTCACATAGGAACAGGCCCATCGCAACTAAATGTCAAAGCCGAACTCTTGCACTCAATGGCTTAACCAATTAAGATAGGCATACCATATGCCTTCTTTACCACTCTATCCACTTGTGTTGCCACTTTCAGAGAGTTTTGGACATGGATTTCAGGATCCCTCTGTACATCAATGCCATTAAGGGTCATGCCATCTATACTATTACTAAACCGCTCATCTTGACTGTGAGATTCAAAAATCACAAATGCTCTTGAGACAAATTCAGACAAAGAAGTGTTTTTATTAATTTCATATTCTGCAGAATAGGTGCCCCTCCTCTGAGGTCCACTAGAGGCACAAAGAAAATGGAGATGCTTTCTATCTTTATACCCTTCTTCACTGTGGTCACTACCTCAGGTCTCCCCATCGAGTTTCTTCCAATCATAACATAAAGCCCACATTCACACGAGAAAGTCCAGGAATGTCTCGGACCATTTCCTGACGTCAAGACTCCCAAGGCCTTCTGCTGAAGTTGTTATCTGTTTGCTACTTTTTATCTAGAATTTCTCTCTGTTCTGTATATTGTTACTTTATTCTACTAGCAGTCTGGCTTCTGCGGATAAGCTCATTTCTTTCTAAGTTATATTTTTCAGAGTTCTAGTATAATTCAATCATCCCTATTAACCCTTCTCTCACAATCCACCATTTTTCTTTTTGCTACGCATCTTTTGAATTATACTATATCTTCCTTTTCTAGTGCTAGCAGCAGATTCTTCGCCTCCCTATCCTCCTCTCGCTAGTCATACTGTGTTCTGAAGGCCAGCGCAGGGAATAATACAACATCCGAATAGGCACAAAGTCAATGGTTCCTTCCCTTCACGCACAGTCTACGGGCTGATATTGTCCGGTGGGGCCTCCACAGGACCCTTAAATCGGTTTGCGTGTGTCCACCCTTTTTCTTTTGTTCGTACTGCTGTCTCGGTGATTAATAACGCAAGGTAGGGTCCAGTCCACTTTGGTTGCAGCTTTTCTTCCTTCCATGATTTTACAAGATCCCAGTTCTCTGCTTTCACAGAATGGATTGGCAAGTCGAGATGGGGACTCTGTGCCAACAGCTCCTTGGTTTTTAATTCTGTAATAGAATGAGATACTGCCAGTAAACAGTTCCTTAAGAAAACATCATTACCATGGTGGGTATTCCTTCTCTTTCCCAAATAATAAAAACCTAACTTGTTCAACCTTTCTCTGTATCTTAGTTGCTGAAACCCAGTCAACATTCTAATTGATCTCCTCTGTACTCTCTATTTTAACCTTTTTCCTATAATTATGCCTACCAAAATTATGCACCATACTCCACAATTGACCTCACCAATACCTTGTACAATTTAACATTACAACCCAACTTCTATACACAATGCTCTGATTTATAAAGGCCAACACACCAAAATCTTTCTTTACCATCCTTTCTACACGAGATTCCACCTTCAGGGAATTATACATAGTTGTTCCTAGATCCCTCTGTTCAACTTCATTCCTCAATTCACAATCATTTACCATGTAAGTCTAATTTGAATTTGGCCTGCCAAGTTGTATCACCTCACACTTATCAACATTAAATCCATCTGTCATGTTTCAACCCAGTCTTCCAAATGACTTAAATCTCTCTGTACATTTCCCAACAGTCACTTTTAATCCATCTTGCTATTCCTTACTAACCACTTCTTAACCAACCTTATTTCCTTTATTGAACTTTGTCAAAGGCCTTACTGAAGTTCACCACTTTAACCTCATCAATTTTCCTAATAACCTCTTTTAAGAAAAATCAAGATTAGTCAAATGTCACAATCACAAATCCATGCTAATTCTTCCTAATCCTATCCCACTTATCCAAATTCCTATAATATTGTCTTTAGTATCCTTTCCATTATTTCCCACCACTGATGTCAAACAAGTTCTTGTTAAAACTCTACTCTTCTTTGTCCTCCTGTTCAATTACCTCAGGGCTATTGTCTATTCGTACCTGTGGGCCAGCCCTCATGTAATTATTGAGATCGTACTAGGTATCTCAACCTTCTAAACGAACATCCGTCGGTGATTTAGAAAACTCATACATACACCTTGTCTTCAGGTTTAAAGGGTCCTTCTTCCTGGTCCATCTCCGACAGCTTTTACTTTACCTGTTCATAAATAGACTTGTATATCATTATTAACGGTTTCATATACTTTTTAAATTCTAATCGGTAACTGTTCCAAACTCGGTCCCTTGCAGGAACTTCTCCATTGTGTCACCTGCTGGTTAGTTTGCATGCAACATTTCTTCAGTGCCAATGGCAGAGCATTACACAAATCTTATTTATTTTAACCTTCAATGTTCCATTTATTCTTTTCATCAAATGAAAACAATCCGTTGTCAAAGCTGATTTCTGTAGGTTTACCAAACCTCTTAATTACCTTATTCAACATAAACGACACTACAGTGCTCATACCTAAATCGATTCAGACTTACCCTGGACATCTCTTCCAGATGCTGTTTCAGCTGCTTTGTCTGCATTTTAATTTAACTTCTTTGACATGTACTTTTTCCATTTCACCATACAATTTCAAAATTCCCAATCTAGTCTGAACTATATCCTACCTTTCCCAAGGTCATCATCTGCTGTCTTATATTCTGAAGTATTTCTCTCTCTTCACTTGTGGAACAAACCAACAAATTGTCCACATCAGCAAATACTTTCTAAGGGTATACCATATAACCATATATCGAACCTGCCTCCACCACCTTCACTGGAGGCTCATTCCACACAGCTACCACTCTCTGAGTAAAGCTGTCTGGCTCTCTCTCTCTCTGTCTGTATCTCTGTGTCTGGCTCTCTCTCTCTCTGCCTGTATCTCTGTGTCTGGCTTTCTCTCTCTGTCCGTATCTCTGTGTCTGGCTCTCTCTCTCTCTATCTGTATCTCTGTGTCTGGCTCTCTCTCTCTCTGCCTGTATCTCTGTGTCTGGCTCTCTCTCTCTCTATCTGTATCTCTGTGTCTGGCTCTCTCTGTCCGTATCTCTGTGTCTGGCTCTCTCTCTCTCTGTCTGTATCTCTGTGTCTGTCTCTCTCTCTCTGCCTGTATCTCTGTGTCTGGCTCTCTCTCTCTGTCTGTATCTCTGTGTCTGGCTCTCTCTCTCTCTGCCTGTATCTCTGTGTCTGGCTCTCTCTCTCTCTCTCTCTGTCTGTATCTCTGTGTCTGGCTCTCTCTCTCTGCCTGTATCTCTGTGTCTGGCTCTCTCTCTCTCTGCCTGTATCTCTGTGTCTGGCTCTCTCTCTCTCTCTGTCTGTATCTCTGTGTCTCCGGCCTTTGCCGTCTTCTTATCTGCTACTTTCGGGAGTAACTCCCTCATCATCCTGTCTCTCTCTGTTCCTTATTTGCTGTTTTTCTACTGCCTGCAACATAATCTTTACTACTTGTTTTTCACTTCTGTGAAAAGGAATTGATCTAACTGTTCTTGTCAGACCTAAAGGATCTTCAAGGAGGCTATTTAACAAATCCCCTTCCCCCTCAGGGTCCTCTCCTAGGTACCTCCCTCGGGGGTCTAATTTCAACCGAACTTATCTTCCCCTTCTGCCCTTTGACTCCCCGTCCTGTTGGCCGGGTGATTTTCGTCCACCCCGGCCCCTGTCTCTCTTTCCTTTGGGTATTTTGGCCCCCTCCGGCTCTGCATTTGTCCCAACGGACTATACCTTATCATGTTGGCTTCTCCAACCCCTGGGTATTTCCTGCCCTCCAGGGTCCAGCATTTGCCCCAACGGACTATTGGGCAAAATGCGGGGATTTGGCCCACAGCCTTTTCCCCTCCCTTTTTCTAAACACCGTGTTTAATTACCTTATTTATCATCATCATATTCTTAATACCATGTTCATCATATTCTCAATACAGTGTTCATCATACCTGCCTTGCCCGTACAAGGTCTTTCCACAATCGCCCAGGAAGTACTTTATTAGTCATTGTTCCTACCTGGGTTCTGTGCACAGAAATTGCTCGATTGATTTTTCACGATTTCCAACTACTCCCACTTCTTTGCCGAGTCTCTGTGTGGTCCGGATACTACTGCTTAAACAGCTGATGGCAAGCAAGGAGTCTGAGACTGCTGAACTCAGCAGGGTGCACCTTCCCTTCGTCCGTCTACTCCCGTCAGCTGTCTAGAGTATTGGATCTCGGAACGAGCCCCCAAGTTGTGAGATTCAAAAATCACAAATGCTCTTGAGACAAATTCAGACAAAGAAGTGTTTTTATTAATTTCATATTCTGCAGAATAGGTGCCTCTCCTCTGAGGTCCACTAGAGGCACAAAGAAAATGGAGATGCTTTCTATCTTTATACCCTTCTTCACTGTGGTCACTACCTCAGGTCTCCCCATCGAGTTTCGTCCAATCATAACATAAAGCCCACATTCACACGAGAAAGTCCAGGAATGTCTCGGACCATTTCCTGACGTCAAGACTCCCAAGGCCTTCTGCTGAAGTTGTTATCTGTTTGCTACTTTTTATCTAGAATTTCTCTCTGTTCTGTATATTGTTACTTTATTCTACGAGCAGTCTGGCTTCTGCGGATAAGCTCATTTCTTTCTAAGTTATATTTTTCAGAGTTCTAGTATAATTCAATCATCCCTATTAACCCTTCTCTCACATTGACCACTTCCGGTCTGCGTTGTAAATAACTTTGTGCAAAAACACTACCCTTTATCGCCAGGATATTTTCACCATCTTACTCACTGCTCCGAGCGCCCCAAGTTTTTTCCGATCGTTGAAATATTACAAAGGTTAGTAAGGTTTAAAAAATCGTGAGATCATCAGATTGAACCTCTCGCCTGTCAGTCACCATGAAGGTAACGCCCCTTCGGGGGGCAAGGAGAATAAATCCTCGGAGGCCACTCGTGAGTCAGCCAGTCAGCCCAGAAGCTGTGAGTGCGAGTTGAGTCCAGAACTGTGAGTGCTCC
Organism: Leucoraja erinaceus; assembly: GCF_028641065.1. Lineage (NCBI taxonomy): Eukaryota > Metazoa > Chordata > Chondrichthyes > Rajiformes > Rajidae > Leucoraja > Leucoraja erinaceus. The sequence continues at coordinate 11,759,227 of NC_073377.1, read as the reverse complement.
AGCCGTTAGTGAGTGAATGTGAATCTACAAGCTGTGGCTCACTCCGAAGTCAAGTCCGGAGGTCGCTCAGTCCAGAAGTCGCGCTCAGTCCAGAAGTAGGGCGTTAGTAGATTCAAGAGAGTTTTACTGTCATATGTCATAGATGTGTGTGTGTGTGTGATGGAGGGTGTGTGTGTGAGAGAGATGGAGTGTGTGTGTGTGAGGTGTAGGGGGTGTGTGTGTGAGAGAGAGAGATGGAGGGTGTGTGTGAGATGGAGGGTGGGCGTGTGTGTGAGAGAGAGAGAGAGATGGAGGGTGTGTGCATGATGGAGGGTGGGTATGAGAAGGAGGGCGTGTGTGTGTGATGGAGGGGGTGAGTGTCAGATGGAGGGTGTGTATGTGATGGAGGTTGTGTGTGTGATGGAGGTTGTGTGTCTGTGTGATGTGTGTGTGATGGAGCATGTGTGTGTGTGATGGAGGGTGTGTGTGTGATGGAGTGTGTGTGTGTGTGAGCTCACCAGCCGTGAGTGAGTGAACTATGAGCCCACCAGTGTGTGTGCGTCAAAAGAGCCCACCAGCCGTGAGTGAGTGAACTGCGAGCCCACCAGCCGTGAGTGAGTGAACTGAGAGCCCACCAGCTGTGAGTGAGTGAACTGCAAGACCACCAGCCGTGAGTGAGTAAACTGCCAGCCCGCCAGCCGCGAGTTAGTGAACTGTGAGCCTACCAGCTGTGAGTGAGTGAACTACCAGCCGTGAGTGAGTGAACTGCGAGCCCCCCAGCCGTGAGTGAGTGAACAGCGAGCCCATCAGCCGTGAGTGAACTGCGAGCCCACCAGCCGTGAGTGAGTGAACGAACCTCGCACCACCCGGCGTGGCTTAAATGGCCGCGGGACAATTGCCATCGCCAGCCGGGGGCTTTGACTTTGACTCTGACATGGGGGGGGGGGGAGAGTGCAGTGGAGAAATAAGTTTATTTGGCCTTCCATCACAGCAATGTGATGGATGTTTATGTAAATTATGTTGTGTCTTGGGTCTATGTGTTTGTATGTATGGCTGCAGAAACGGCATTTCGTTTGGACCTCAAGGGGTCCAAATGACAATAAATGTATCTTATCTTATCTTATCTTAGAACTGCGAGCCCACCAGTCGTGAGTGTGTCAACTGCGAGGCCACCAGCCACGAGTGAACTGCCAGCCCACCAGCCATGAGTAAGTGAACTGCAAGACCACCAGCCGTGAGTGAGTAAACTGCTAGCCCACCAACCGTGAGTGAGTGAGTGGACTGCAAGCCCACCAGCCATGAGTGAGTGAACTGCGAGCTCACCAGCCATGAGTGAGTGAACAGCGAGCCCATCAGCTGTGAGTGAGTGGACTGCAAGCCCACCAGCCATGAGTGAGTGAACTGTGAGCCCACCAGCTGTGAGTGAGTGAAATGCGAGCCCACCAGCTGTGAATGATTAAAGTGCCAGCCCACCGGCCGTGAGTGAGTGAACTGTGAGCCCACCAGCCGTGTGTGAACAGCGAGCCCACCAGCTGTGAATGAGTGAACTGCGAGCCCACCAGCCGTGATTGAGTGAACTGCGAGCCCGCCTACCGTGAGTGAGTGAACTGCCGACCCGCCAGCCGTGAGTTAGTGAACTGCAGGCCCACCAGCCGTGAGTGAGTGAACTGCCAGCCCACCAGCCATGAGTGATTGAACTGCCAGCCCACCATCCCTGAGTGAGTGAACTGTCAGCCCACCAGCCGTGAGTCAACTGCCAGCAGACCAGCCGTGAGTGAGACAACTGCGAACCCATCAGCCGTGAACTGCCAGCCCACCAGCCGTAAGTCAATTGCTAGCCCACCAGCCGTGAGTGAGTGAACGAAGAGCCCACCAGCCGTGAGGGGGGATCTTATAGAAACTTACAAAATTCTTAAGGGGTTGGACAGGCTCGATGCAGGAAGATTGTTCCCGATGTTGGGGAAGTCCAGGACAAGGGGTCACAGTTTAAGAATAAAGGGGAAATCCTTTAGGACCGAGATGAGAAAAACATTTTTCACACAGAGAGTGGTTAATCTCTGGAACTCTCTGCCACAGAAGGTAGTTGAGGCCAGTTCATTGGCTATATTTAAGAGTGAGTTAGATGTGGCCCTTGTGGCTAAAGGGATCAGGGTGTATGGAGAGAAGGCAGGTACAGGATACTCAGTTGGATGATCAGCCATGATCATATTGAATGGTGGTGCTGGCTCGAAGGGCCGAATGGCCTACTCCTGCACCTATTTTCCATGGTTCTATGTGAGTCAGTGAACAGCGAGTCCTCCAACCGTAAGTGAGTGAAATGCGAGCCCACTGGCTGTGAGTGATTAAAGTTCCAGCCCTCTGGCCATGAGTGAGTGAACAGCGAGCCCACCAGTCGTGTGTGAACAGCGAGCCCACCAGCCGTGAGTGAACTGCAAGCCCATCAACGGTGAGTGAAGGAACTGCGAGCCCACCTGCCGTGAGTGAGTGAACTGCCGGCCCACCAGCCGTGAGTTAGTGAACTGCCGGTCCACCAGCCGTGAGTGATTGAACAGTCAGCCCACCAGCCGTGAGTCAATTGCCAGCCCACCAGCCGTGAGTGAGTCAACTGCCAATCTACTAGCCGAGAGTGAGTAAACTGCCAGCAGACCAGCCGTGCGTGAGACAACTGAGAGCCCACCAGCCGTGAGTGAGTGAACTGCGAGCCCACCAGCAGTGAGTCATTTGCGAGCCCATCAGCCGTGAGTGAGTGAACTGGGAGCCCACCAGCCGTGAGTGAGTGAAATGCGAGCCCACCAGCCGTGAGTGAGTGAACTGCCAGCCCACCAGCCATGAGTGAGTGAACTGCCAGCCCACCAGCTGTGAGTGAGTGAACTGTCAGCCCACCAGCCGTGAGTGAGTGAACTGCCAGCCCACCATCCCTGAGGGACTGAACTGTCAGCCCACCTGCCGTGAGTCAACTGCCAGCCCACCAGCCGTGAGTGAGTGAACTGTCAGCCCCACCAGCCGTGAGTGAGTCAACTGTGAGCCACCAGCAGTGAGTCAACTGCCAGCCCACCAGCCGTGAGTGAGTCGACTGTGAGCCACCCGCAGTGAGTGAGTCAACTGCCAGCCCACCAGCCGTGTGAGTGAACTGTCAGCTCACCACCCGGGAGTGAGTCAACTGCCAGCCCACCAGACGTGGGTGAGTCAACTGCGAGCCCACCAGCCGTGAGTGAGTGAACTGTGAGCCCACCAGCAGTGAGTCACTTGCGAGCCCACCAGCCGTGAGTGAGTGAACTGCGAACCCACCAGCCGTGAGTGAGTCAACTGCCAGCCCACCAGCCGTGAGTGAGTGAACAGCCAGCCCACCAGCCGTGAGTGAATTGCCAGCCCACCAGCCATGAGTGAGTGAACTGCCAATCTACCAGCTGAGAGTGAGTGAACTGCCAGCAGACCAGCCGTGCGTGAGACAACTGAGAGCCCACCAGCCATGAGTGAGTGAACTGCGAGCCCACCAGCCGTGAGTGAGTCAACTGCGAGCCCACCAGCCGTGAGTGAGTGAACTGCGAGCCCACCAGCCGTGAGTGAGTGAACTGCGAGCCCACCAACCGTGAGTGAGTGAACTGCGAGCCCACCGGCTGTGAGTGATTAAAGTGCCAGCCCTCCGGCCGTGAGTGAGTGAACTGTGAGCCCACCAGTCGTGTGTGAACAGTGAGCCCACCAGCCGTGAGTGAACTGCAAGCCCATCTGCCGTGAGTGAGTGAACTGCCAGCCCACCAGCCATGAGTGAGTGAACTGCCAGCCCACCATCCCTGAGGGAGTGAACTGTCAGCTCACCTGCCGTGAGTCAACTGCCAGCCCACCAGCCGTGAGTGAGTCAACTGCCAGCCCACCAGCGGTGAGTGAGTCAACTGCAAGCCCAACTGCCGTGAGTGAGTGAACTGCCGGCCCACCAGCCGTGAGTGAGTCAACTGCCAGACCACCAGCCGTGAGTGAGTCAACTGCCAGACCACCAGCCGTGAGTGAGTCAACTGCCAGACCACCAGCCGTGAGTTAGTTGGCCGTGAGTGAGTCAACTGTGAGCCACCAGCTGTGAGTAAGTCAACTGTGAGCCACCAGCTGTGAGTAAGTCAACTGCCAGCCCACCAGAATTGAGTGAGTGAACTGCCAACCCACCAGAAGTGAGTGAGTCAACTGCCAGCCGACCAGCCGTGAGTGAGACAACTGCAAGCCCACCAGAAGTGAGTGAGTGAAATGCGAGCCCACCAGCCATGAGTGAGTGAACTTCGAGCCCACCAGCTGTGAGTGAGTGAACTGCCGCCCCACCAGGTTTGTATTCACTGGAGTTTAGAAGGATGAGGGGGCTCTTATAGAGACATATAAAATTATAAAAGGACTGGACAAGCTAGATGCAGGAAAAACCTTCCCAATGTTGGGTGAGTCCAGAACCTGGGGCCACAGTCTTAGAATAAAGGGGAAGCCATTTAAGACTGAGATGAGAAAAACGTTTTCACCGAGAGTTGTGAATTTGTGGAATTCCCTGCCGCAGAGGGCAGTGGAGGCCAAGTTGGATTTAAGAGAGAGTTAGATAGAGCTCTAGGGGCTAGTGGAATCATGTTCGGCTATCTCATCTTTTATAATTGACTCCAGCATCTACCCCACCACCGATGTCAGGCTAACTGGTTTACAATTCCCTAATTTCTCTCTCTCACCTTTCTTAAAAAGTGGGATAACATTAGCTACCCTCCAATCCACAGGAACTGATCCTGAGTCTATAGAACATTGGAAAATTATTACCAATGCATCCACGATTTGTAGAGCCCCTTCCATAGGTACCCTGGAATGCAGACCATCAGGCCCTGGGGATTTTTCAGCCATCAGTCTATCCAACACCATTTCCTGCCTAATGTGGATTTCCTTCAGTTCCTCCATCACCCCAGATCCCCTTGCCACTACTATATCAGGAAGATTGTTTGTGTCCTCCTTAGTGAACACAGATCCAAAGTATATGTTCAACTCATCTGCCATTTCCTTGTTCCCCATAATAAATTCACCTTTTTGAGTCTTCAACTTTGGTCTTAACTAATTTTTTCCTCTTCACATACCTGAAGAAACTTTTACTATCCTGCTTTATATTCTTGGCTAGCTTACCTTCGTACCCCGTCTTTTCTTCCCGTATTGTCTTTTTGGTCATCTTCTGTTGTTCTTTAAACATTACCCAATCCTCTTGCTTCCCGCTCATCTTTGCTACGTTGTACTTCTTTGCTTTAATTTTTATACTGTCCCTGACTTCCCTTGTCAGCCATGGTCGTCTCTTTCTCCCCTTGGAATCTTTCTTCCTCCTCGGAATGAACTGATCCTGCACCTTCTAGGTATGTTGCAAAGCCTACCTGAAGCGTCGCTGAAAATCTGTCCCAGCCCGTGTGCGTGATTTTGGCGCCGTTTAGCGGGGGGCGGGTTTAAAACGCGATTTTTCACTAGGCTGTTCAAATCGTGGTTTTTCAGCCTAGTTAATTATTAACGAAAAATCGCTGGGAGATTCCGTAGCTGGAGCAATTTTTAGTTTTAAGGGCTTTCTATACTTGTTATAGTAGGTTAAAAATTAACCTCTAAACCCCGGACCGCCGGCAACCAGCCGGATCTCATACAGCAGACAACAGAAGGTAGGCTGTTTATTTTTACGTTAAAAAGGGCTTCTTAAGATCCCTTTATACAAAGTTTAAAGTTGCGAGTAGCTAATTTGGGCCCATTATACCCCCCAGTATTTTTCTGGGCATTTGAGGGCACAAATCTAGAGCAATGTGAACATTCTAAACCAGCGCGTTCACAGGATCCCACTAGAAAGCTGATTTAAATGGACTTTAATTTATAGCAATTGAACACTAAATTCCTTCCATTTGGCCTATAAATTAATGCAAATGAGATAAAAATCATGTTTTATTGTGAATTATTTGTGAATATTATTTGGACACTTAGGCTATTTAAAAATGTTAATCATTTATTAAGAAATGGATAGATGTTTAGATCTAGTAATTGGTTTGAAATTAGCTACAATTGAGTAACTAACTAATTATATGCTTTAATTTCAGGTCATCCAAGTAAGATTCTTTTATATTTGTTTCAGAATGCTTCAATCTATGATAACTGAAAATTTCATTCAGTTCTCTTAATTTTTAAGAAAGTTATGGGCTTTTGACTGTCCACAATCACAGCTTTTTTGTTATGTCCATAGAAAATCAATAGGGAACAAGATGCTAATTTCCGAGTATGAAAATGGCCATAACTTTTTAAATACTTGAGATATGAAAGTGAATTAGGTGTCAAATTAAACTTAATTTTATGCTTTATCTGATGGCATGAATTGCAGACTTGATTTTTTAAATCTCAAAATTTTGTAACATTGCTACACCTTCTGTATTATTCCAGGAATACCTGCCAATTTTGTTCCACTGTTATCCTTGCTAGTGTATCTTTCCAGGAAACTTTGGCCATCTCCTCCCTCATGGCCCCGTAGGCCCCTTTATTCAACTGCAACATTGACACCTCCGATCTACCCTTTTCCCTCTCCAATTGTATATTAAACCTGACCATGTTATGGTCACTGCCTCCTAATGGCTCATTAACCTCAAGGGGCTTTATCAAATCCGGTTCATTACAAAACACTAAATCCATAATTGCCTTCTCCCTAGTAGGCTCCAATACAAGCTGTTCTAAGAAGCCATCACAAAGGCACTCTACAAAGTCCCTTTCTTGGGGTCCAGTACCAACCTGATTTTCTCAGTCTACCTGCATGTTGAAATCCCCCTTAACAACCACAGCATTACTATTGCTATATGCCAATTTTGACTCCTGATTCAACTTGCGCCATAAGTCCAGGCTACTGTTTGGGGACCTGTAGATCCCATTAGGGTATTTTTACCCTTACAATTTCGGAGTGGCGGCGCGGCTCTGGCTGCAGCGGCTCACCGGCAGTCCCGTTTGTTTTTTGTGTTGTTTATTTTGTTTTGGTTAGTCTTTTTTTTGTGGTTTTTAGTTTGTGTTTTGGGGGGGGGGGGGTTGAAACGGGGTTTGCAGTCTCTCCCTGAGGGGGAATGCGACCTTTTTGTCGTATTCCCCTTCTCTGCTTCCGTCTGCGCTGAGGCCTAATCTCCTAGTCTGCGCTGAGGCTCTGGAGGCAGAGCCCGTCAGGACTCTCCCTGAGCTTGCTCCCGTGAGGGTGGTCCGGCTCAGGGCTGGAAGAGGTTGGGACGCTCCCGTGAGGGCGGCCAGCCCGAGGGTGGAACGAGGCTCCCGTCGGAGCGGCCGAGCTCGGGGAGGTGCGGCGCTCGCAGCCTGAGGGAGGTTCGGCGCCCATGTCGGGGCGGCACGGCCCAAGGGACAAGCGACGCCCAAGTCGGGGCAGCCCGGCTAGAGGGAGAAGCGACGCCCAAGTCGGGGCAGCCCGGCCAGAGGGAGAAGCGGCACCCAAGTCGCGGCAGCCCGGCCCGGGGAAGAAGCGACGCCCATTTCGGGGCGGCCCAGTCTGGGGGAGGTTCGGCGCCCATGTCGGGGCGGCCCGGTCCGGGGGAGGTTCGGCGCCCATGTCGGGGCGGCCCAGCCCGAGGGTGAAGACGGTGCAGTACTCACGTGAGGGTGGCTGGGACGGTGTTCTGGCGGTGGTGGCCTGAGTCCGGGGTGCGGCCGCGGGCCAGCGGTTGCTTCTGCAGGATTGGTGGGCGGCAGCTACGACCACCCCAGGCCGCGGTATTGAGCCGCGGGAATGATTTATAACATCGCCCGGGGGGTATCGCCTCAGCACAGAGGGAGAAGAGGAGGGAAGAGACTGCAGACCTAAGACTTTTGCCTCCATCACAGTGAGGAGATGCTGGGTGGACTCACTGTGGTGGATGTTAATATGTGTTTATTGTTGTTTTATTGTATTATATGTATGACTGCTGCAATTTCGTTCAGACTTCGGTCTGAATGACAATAAAGGCTATCTCTCAAATTTATCTAATTAGTTCTATCCATACTGACTCCACATCTCATGCTTCAATGTCACCCCTTGCAAGGGACTGAATTTCATTCCTCACCAACAGGGCAACCCCACCCCCTCTGCCCACCTGTCTGTCTTTTGGATAGGAGGTATACTCTTGAATATTCAGTTCCCAGCCCTGGCCCTCTTGCAGGATCAAACGGGTCACACTTAGTCTAGTTAATTATATACATACATTCAACCTTCCAAAGTGCGGCACCTCATACTTGCTCAGATTTAACTCCAACTGCTATTTCTCCACCCATTTCAGTAGCTGATCTGTATCCCGCTGTATACTTTGATCCCAGCAATCTTGGTATCCTGCAGAACTCCACTGGTCACAGACTTCAAGCCTGATTATTATCCCTGCACCACAACCCACAGTCTTTTATCAGTAAGCCAGTTCTGAATCCATACAACTAAATCACTGTTAAACCCGTGCATCTTGACCTTCTGGATCAACTAACCATGGGGGATTTAACCAAATGCTTTATTAAAATCCATGCAGTCACATCCACTGCCCTACCCTCATCACCACCTATGTGATCTCCTCCAAAAAAATCAATCAAGTTAGTAGTTCATAACCTGCCATGTACAAAGCCATGCTAACTGTTCCTAATTAACCCAATAACTTCCAAATAGGAATAGATCTTATTCTGAAGAGTCCAATTGTATTGTTTCCCTACCACTGACACGAGGTCTGTAATTCCCGGCATTCTCTCTATTTTATTCTCAAAAAAAGGAGCAACATTAGCTACTTTCTAATCCTCAGTGTAACCTCACCTGTGGCTAGAGAAGACACAAAGATCTTCGTCGAGGCTACTGCAATCTTTTTTTGCCTTTCTCAATAATCTGGGATAGATCCCATCCGGTCCACCTGAATGGTCTTTAAGAGTCCCAACATCTCTTCCTTAATCTCAAATTGCCCATGAATGTTAGTATTCTCCACACTGCACAAATTCCCTCCTTTATCCTTGAGTAGTCTAAATCTTCTCACGTCACTGCCTACGCCACCACACCTCACCATGCGCGTGTAATGCACGCATCACAACGCACACGTCGTGCGTCGTGACGCATAAATGATGTTGCTTAAATGACGCCCAAGTGGGACAGGCCTTTCCCATGATTTTGGGATTCTCAAATTCCTCGCGCGCCACCTGCGTGATGCACAAATGATGCCCAAGTGGAACAGGCCCTTTAGTATGAATGTGCTTATTGTATAGCCAGATTTTTACTAAACTATTCAAAAAAGGAATTGCACTGTACCTAGATGTATGTGACAATAAAGTACCATTAAGCTATTGATTCTCCTGATCCTGATTGCTCAAAGTTAACATATGCCATCTTTTTCCTGACCAGAGCCTCAAAATCTCTTCTCAATAAGAGTTTCCTAAATTTGCCAGCCTTGCCCTTTACCCTAACGGGAACATGATGCTACTGTACTGTTGCTCACTTACTTTTGAAAGCCTTCCATTGCCAGTCGTCCCAAACCACAAAGAGACTCTCCCAATTCTCCGCTGCAAGTTCCCACCTAATGCCTCCAAAATTGGCCTTGCCCAAATTTAGGACATTACCTTGTGAGCCTGTCCTATCCTCCCTCATGTTTAAGAAGGAACTACAGATGCTGGAAAAATCAAAAGTAGACAAAAAATGCTGGAGAAACTCAGCGGGTGAGGCAGCATCTATGGAGAGAAGGAATTGGCGATGTTTCAGGTCGAGACCCTTCTTCAGACTGATGTCGGGGTGGGGGGGGGGGGGGGAAAGAAAGGAAGTAGGCGGAGACAGTAGGACTTGTGGGAGAACTGGGAAGAGGGACGGGAAGAAGGGAGAAAGCAAGGGCGATCTAAAATTAGGGAAGTCACTGTTCATACTGCCGGGTGGTTTACCACTACTCAAGCAAAATATGAGGTGCTGTTCCTCCAATTTGCGCTGGGCCTCACTCTGACAATATCCTCCTTCATAACTTCTTTAAAACCAATAGAATTATGGTACTGGTCCCATATTCCTTCCACTGACACTTCAGTCACTTGCTTTACTTTGTTCTCTTGGAAGTGGTCCAATGTTGTGCCCACTCTTATACAGTCATCTATATATTGATCACCAAAATTTTCAAGGACATGTTTACCAAATTCCAGCATGTCCAAGCTCTTTACACAGTGGGAGACCCAGTCAATATATCCTTGTTAAAATCTCCTATAAATACGACCTGTGATGTTTACTGCTGTCTACAATCTTCCTACACATCCTCTCCACTAATTTACACTGACTATTGAGGGGGGGGGGGTGGCTACAATACAGTCCAATCAAAGTGGACACTGCTTCCTATCTTCCTATTTCTATTCTTCCCATATAGCCTCACTGGACAATCCCCCAAGAATAACCTCTCTGGGCACTGTAGTTACTGTATATCCTTCCTAATAAAAAAGGCAACTCCCCCCTGTCTCTTACATGCATTTCTATCTCGCCCGTAGCTCATGTCTCCCTTTTTGAGTCCAACATGGATGACAATAACAGTAGCCTGACACTTCCTTTTCCAATATCCTTTCAAGCCAGTCCGTCATAGTGGCACGATGCAAGCAACTCAACATATGGGGCTTACAAAGGAAACCATCTGCTTCTCCTCCCCAGTCTGAACTATGGAATCATCTTAATTACCACATTCACCAAGGAGAAGGATATTGAATTATGTGAGTTAAGGGAAACAAGTGGGGTAGCTATGGAAACTATGAGGATGAAAGAAGAGGAAGTACTGACAATTTTGAAAAATATAAAAGTGGATAAGTCTCCAGGTCCTGACAGGATATTCCCTAGGAAATTGAGGGAAGTTAGTGTCGATATAGGGGCTATGACAGAAATATTTCAAATGTCATTAGAAACGGTAATGGTGCCGGAGGATTGGCGTACTGCGCATGTTGTTCCATTGGTTAAAAAGGGTTCTAAGAGTAAACCTAGCAATTATAGACCTGTTAGTTTGACGTCAGTGGTGGGCAAATTAATGGAAAGGATACTTAGAGATAATATATATAATCATCTGGATAAACAGGGTCAGATTTGGAACAGTCAACATGGATTTGTGCCTGGAAGGTCATGTTTGACTAATCTTCTTTAATTTTTTGAAGAGGTTACTAGGGAAATTGATGAGGGTAAAGCAGTGGATGTTGTCTATATGGACTTCAGTAAGGCCTTCAACAAGGTTCCACATGGAAGGTTGGTTAAGAAGGTTCAATTGTTGGGTATTAATAGTGGAGTAGCAAGATGGATTCAACAGTGGCTGAATGGGAGATACCAGAGAGTAATGGTGGATAACTGTTTGTCAGGTTGGAGGCCGGTGACAAGTGGGGTGCCTCAGGGATCTGTGTTGGGTCCACTGTTGTTTGTCATATACATCAATGATCTGGATGATGGTGTGGTAAATTGGATTAGTAAGTATGCAGATGATACTAAGCTAGGTGGTGTTGTGGATAAGGAAGTAGATTTTCAAAGTCTACAGAGTGATTTAGGCCATTTGGAAGAGTGGGCTGAAAGATGGCAGATGGAATTTAATGCTGATAAGTGTGAGGTGCTACATCTTGGTAGGACAAATCAAAATAGGACGTACATGGTAAATGGTAGCGAATTGAGGAATGCAGTTGAACAGAGGGATCTAGGAATAACTGTGCATAGTTCCCTGAAGGTGGAATCTCATGTAGATAGGGTGGTAAAGAAAGCTTTTGGTGTGCTGACCTTTATAAATCAGAGCATTGAGTATAGAAGTTGGGATGTAATGTTAAAATTGTACAAGGCATTGGTGAGGCCAATTCTGGAGTATTGTGTACAATTTTGGTCGCCAAATTATAGGAAAGATGTCAACAAAATAGAGAGAGTACAGAAGAGATTTACTAGAATGTTGCCTCGGTTTCAGCACCTAAGTTACAGAGAAAGGTTGAACAAGATAGGTCTTTATTCTTTGGAGCGCAGAAGGTTAAGGGGGGACTTGATAGAGGTCTTTAAAATTATGAGAGGGATGGACAGAGTTGACGTGGATAAGCTTTTTCCATTGAGAGTAGGGAAGATTCAAACAAGAGGTCATGATTTGAGAATGAAGGGACAAACGTTTAGAGATAACAAGAGGGGGAACTTCTTTACTCAGAGAGTGGTAGCTGTGTGGAATGAGCTTCCAGTGGAAGTGGTGGAGGCAGGTTTGATTTTATCATTTAAAATTAAATTGGATAGGTATATGGACGGGAAAGGAATGGAGGGTTATGATCTGAGTGCAAGTAGGTGGGACTAGGTTAGAGTAAGTGTTCAGCATGGACTAGAAGGGCCGAGGAGGCCTGTTTCCGTGTTGTAATTATTATATAGTTATATTAAGCCATCCCTGTGATCATTGCATCACAATTCCATAATCACCTTTCACGCAGTCTTCCTGATAGTCTGTGCCTATCATAAGATCATAAGTGGTAGGAGTAGAATTAAACCATTTGGCCAATCATGTCTACTCCGCCATTCAATCATGGCTGATCTATCTCTCTCGCCTAACATCATTCTCCTGCCTTCTCCACATAACCCCTGATACCCATACGTTGCTATCCTCACAAAGTTGCAAGTTGTTTGCTCTTCACTAAGTTGCATTTAATTCATTCTGAGCTCTCATTTCTCTGTGAGATGTGAGCAAGAAAGTGGGAGGAATATAAATGGATTGGTTGACAAAAATGCTCGATAAACTCAGCGGGTGAGGCGGCATCTATGGAGCGAAGGAAATATGCAAAGTGTCAGGTTGAAACCTTCTTCAGACTGATGTGAGGGGGGGGGGGGCGGGAAGAAGAAAGGAAGAGGTGGAGCCAGTGGGCTGAGGGAGAGCTGAGAAGGGGAGGAGAAAGTAGGGACTACCTGAAATTAGAGAAGTCAATGTTCATACCGCTGGGGTGCAAACTGCCCATGTGAAATATCAGGGCTCAAAATTAACGGTTGCCCGGTTGCCAATTAGGGCCAGCCTTAAGCCAATTGGACCAATTGGGCCCTGCGCCTAAGGGGGCCCCGCGCTAGGCTGGTGGGCAACACACTCTATCGATACTCTCAGCAGCGACCCCTGTAGGTGAAATTCCTCACCGACAAGAATACAGCCCCACGGTTAACTCTCAATACTGTTACCCCAGTGATGGAAATGTGGTGGGGGGGGGGGGGGGGTACACAGGGGGACGGTGTTCCCCTACTTCTCAGTTTCCAGCTCGGGTTTAATGGGTACTGCAGAAAGATTGGAGTTGTTTATCACTTGGTTCAACTGAGATGAAACGATTTGTTAGCTGCCACTGTTAGCACTTGTTAACAGCCAGTAGTTAACACGTAGTTATACAATGCGTCACCAATATATCGATCTGCATTCCTCAGTCAATATAATTGTGTTTTGACCAAGTATTAATGACGCCGCGTTCTTTTGAATAAAATTCACGGCAGAATTTCTTAAAATTTACTGTCATTAAGGACTCCGGACCGCGAGCATGGGCTTCTCCTGTGCAGCTACAATCATTCACCCACGTTATTTTAAGAAGAAACTGCAAATGCTGGAACAATCGAAGTTAGAAAAAAATGCTGGAGAAACAGTGGGTGAGGCAGCATCTCACCCGCTGAGTTTCTTCAGCATTTTTGTCCACCCCCGTTATTTAGTAATTTGCACTCGTCATTTAGGGATGTTATATGAATTTTTTTTTAAATAAGTTTATGCGTGTTGTTTTCTCTCTCTCCTTCAAGGTTAGTTCTTCTGTTTGCCTTTATTTGCTACAGTTTTATTTAGTTATTTATCATGTTGTGGTTGTCGCTTTTGAACGATTTAAATGTATTGGATTTTTAAAATTCGTAAATTCATAACATTGCCCAAGTGCTAAATCCCTTCAGCTGTAGCTGCAACTGAAGCTACAGGTGGATTAGTAGACCTTGAAGAGGCATTTTATGTGGAGGGGTAATAGACAAGGGCTCTGGACCGCGAGCTCACTGACTGAATGATACAGACGTCCTGACTGAAAATCACACCCTTCCGATCAATTATTTTAGAATAAGCCTTTCTAGAGAACATGCTACATTTTGCTTTGCCCAATTTCAAAATATAGAATTTTGAATTTGGCGTTTGATTGGTACAAGGAGACTACAAAGCTCGTAATATCTATTTTTTTACACACTGTAATTTTCTACATTTCTACTTTTGGGTATGAATGTGACAATTTTACTTCGGAGTCACGTGAGTGACTAAGTGAAGAGCCCGCCTCAGCACGCATGCGCGGCATTACGTTTCAGCAGGCAACAGCGGCAGGCGGGAGTTAGGCTCTCCCGCTACAACCCTGAAAGGAAGCTAGGTAAGTTACCTTCAGGTCAACAGCGACTCGTGTCTGTTTGTTGCTCCAGGAGGAGCAAAGCAGCAGAAGAAAGCGGCCCCCGTTGGACTCCGGGGAAGGAGTGTTCCGTTCCACAGAAGGGGGAGAGACGCTACCAGGACCGCACACGCTGCGGTCCACGGACAGAGAGCTGCGCCGGTACCAGTCCAGACGCAAGCGGCCCCCGTTGACTCCGGGTAAGGAGTATTTTCCGTTAGGAGTATTTTCCATTTTACGGAAGGGGGAGAGCGCCATCAGGACCGCACACGCTGCGGTCCATGGACAGGGAGCTGCACCGGTGCCAGTCCGGACGCAAGCGACCCCCGTTGGACTCCGGGGAAGGAGTGTTCCGTTCGCGGAAGGGGGGAAAGATGCCACCAGGACCGCACACGCTGCAGTCCACAGACAGGGAGCTGTGCCGGGTACCAGTCCAGAAAACACGGGAGTCAGGCGCTCCCGCTAAAGAATGGACCATCAGGTACGTCTACTCTGAGGTCGATTTAACTGGCAAAGGAGAGTTCTTTGCTTGTTCCAACAGCCAAGAAGAAAGAACAGAACAAGACTCTCCAAGAAACCTGTCCCCAGCTCGGCTCCAGCAGATAGGCGTCTCATCACAGGGGGACAGAGGGCGGTAGGACCGCCAACCCGGCGCTCCGCCATCCCCGACACCGAGCCGAGCCCAGTTCCACTAGCGCCTGAGCAGCGAACTGGATGTCAACAATCCGGCCGGTGGTTCCGATTCGTTGGACGGGGACGTCTCACCGCCCGTTTAGGGCAGAGACAGCCGCCTGAGCCACATGGAGCGGCTCGTGGAGCATAAGCTCCAGCGAGACTTGCTTATGGGGAGCAGTTTCGCAGAGGGAGTTCAGGCACTCCCTCCACAGTGCCTCATGCACTGGCCATTGCTTCTTCCTCATATAAGGACAGCTTTGGTGACCAGAGCTGGGCTGGTCAAGAAGAGGGGCACTGGCTGAACAACATCGGGAGTACGCATGAGGTACAGGAACAGGAAGAGCTGCTGGGTGTGGCCGCTATGTGGTTTCACCACAAGCGAAATGGCTTCAGTTTCAACTGATGGCCAGCCTACTACCTGTCTTTTCCAAAAAACCTCTCCAAGACAGGTAGCCATGAGGCGTTGGATTTATCACGCCACCCCTAAATTGCATTTACTCAATGTGCCCGCCATTATTGGGGGATACATTGAGCAGCGCATTTAACCTAAATGTTTTTAAAAATGCATTTGATACCTGACGTCGGCTATCATGTCCACCTGCTCATTCCAGAAGGGCAGGGTAGTATGGCAAAACACCTGACCCAAATGTTCAACGGTATACCCCATAACTTCTCTAGTGAAGTCACAAACCTGCCCTCAATCTAAGAAATTAACAGGATTATGAGAATGCCGACCTCACAAGCACAGAACCTGCTACCTGGCATTTACCAAACCAGTCCTAAAAAACTGGACGAAGTGTTCAAACTATTCGGCACAAGAGGGCAGAGTCTGGAATGAGCACCACACAAAATACCAGACAGCAGTACCTCTCCGCGTCCACCAGCGGCGTCTACCCCAAGGTACTGGTGAAAGCTCGGGGCCTGCATGCCAAACCCGTAGGTTTTTAGGCCACGGCCCAGAGCAGGCCCCAGGGAAAATGTGCCACCCCCAACAAACATCATCCCTACAAGAATAAGGAACCAGAAACCAAAGAAAACAGCAATAAAGACAGATAAGTATGGTTCCTACCACCACATAAAGGTGAAGGGTTGTACTAACAAGGGGTGGGTGAATCACACCTGGTTAGGAAGCTATCACTTTGGTAGTTATATACAATATCTTGCCACCAATTTAGCAAGCACCCCAAGGGGTCTACCCTCCCGCGATGGTGAATGTCGCACCATCATTGATAAACCACTTAAGTATTCACCAGGTATACCATTCATGGGATTTGTAACTACTACCATGGGACCAAGGATACTTTATGGTAGACATCAACCTTGAAGATGCATACTATTCAGTACCTTCTCATATAAGTTTCGGATACCGCAATTACCTGGATGGAGTAACCATGATGAGTATTGCGGCATTTAAGTCAAAGCTATCCAGTATCAACCAGCCCTGACACTTAAGAAACATCCGTCATGGCATGTCTATATATTAACGACACACTATCCTGTGATACAGCGTTAGCTGCATTAGATACTAACTTATTTAGCGGGCATTGCCATATATCCAGATATTACGTGACCATCCACAACTTTGTCATCTGGTATTCATTAAGACTATCAGTTATGGTAACATTAACCACCAATCAACTACGTGGCAAAGTATTGGGATAGTAGCAGCATTACCAGCTACTGAACATTGTACCTTTCCTATGAGCTGAGATACTAGTGTTCAAAACTATATCCATACCTGTGATATGGGGGCATATGGATTAATCTGGATATCATGGAATTATCGGCAGGAAGGATTATGGTTGTACTCTTCCACCTGTTTTGAGTAACATCTTATGTGTCCTGATGTGTTACTGAGCTTGTAATACTTAGTGCCTATGCAAATTAACTTAAACGTGTTATATATTAACTTACTTAATTCTAGTGAAGCATTTGCTCAGTAACCCACCAAATTTGCATGTTCATTTATAACTTAACAACATCACAGTGGTGGCATATACCAAACCACTTGGGCAGGGAACATCGATATTAGGTGACAATTTATTAACAATTGGTAACCGTATGTCGTCAAACATATTTGACCATCAGTAACCTCACCTATCAGGTGAGCTAAATACTGTAAACATACATTTAAACCAAAAATATTTGCTGAAATGACTAAGCAATATGGACACCAGATATCGATTCCTTATATCCAATCAAATCACCACGTATTAACTTACGTCACATGAAACCAATTTCAAGGCAGCGGCTATAGAGACATTCCCACGTATTGAAGGGTGGGGGAAATCTAATCTCTAAATTCTCCTTTCCTTCTACCTCTTCAATAGGTACTACGGCTTCATCAGTCGGGTACTACGCAAATTACAGTGGACCAAGTCATGGCATGGTTCCCAGTGATCCTCGATATGGTCATTAAAAGAATTGCAAAATTGGGAAGACCACTGCTGTGTTTGGATCAGCAGCGCTATTAACCTGATGACAGCATTCCGTCGCATATCCTAAGGAACATACCTGAGGAGCATCAAGAAATGGGACACTGTTTTTCCAAAACAGGAATTACACATTCAACTACAACAAAACTGTACTGGAGCGCCTGGCAGGTCTTCACCACAATGAAGGAAATGTTCTGTGAGCCTACTCAATTTGGGTACCGCTCACTGGTGATCAGATACAGGAGAGGTATATTCAGTCCATTCCCCAGAAATAGGTACACCCAAATTGGGATGTCAGGGAAACCCTGACGTACCTTAGGGGATGATCACCAGCCAGCTCACTCACCCTGGAACAGCCTACCCTGAAGATGGACATGCTGGTGGCCTTACATCAACACAAAGAGCTAGTTCTCCCATCTACTGCGATGGGACAACATGGTTATGACACCAGATAGTGTCACATTCCCATTCAAGGGTTGGCCAAACAGAACAGACCAGGAACATCAGGTCCAGTCATGAAATTCCGGGCATACCCACCGGAACCACGTTTTATGTGTCATGACCCACTCAGAGATCTACATCGACACAATAAGGAATACCGAGGGAGAGGAAAAAGCCTTATGGGTCAGCCACAATAAACCTCTTGGTCGGGTGACGAGCTAAACTATCTCTAGTGGCTCAAGCAGGTACTGGGAGTTGCTGGAGAAAATACTGACGTGTATAAGTCTTATTCCACCAGGACGGCTCCCACGTCAGTGCCTAAGAGAATGGAAGATCCTATGGACCTCATCCTGGCTACTGCAGGTTGGTCCAGGGAGTATACGTTCCAAACGTTTTTTAACAAACCACTGACAGAACCTGTATCGTTTGCAGAAAAAGAATCTGCAAAAAATATATAATTTAAGCCCGGGGGAGCAATTGATCTTGTTGTTGTTAATAACACCATTATTGTTTTACAAACAGATTCATGGTTGATTACGATAACATACTTCCTCCCTCGAATGACTTCAGCAGCGAGTGAAGTATGAACTGTTACACGGTTTGAAATCACAGAACTTTGAAGTCTTCACGTAGTCACTCACGTGACTCCGAAGTAAAATAGCAAGATTAAACGAGAACTTACCAGTTCGAAGTTTGATCTGTATTTTATGAGGAGTTACGATGCGGGATTACGTGCCCTCCGCTCCCACCCTCATTATATAGATCAAACTAGAAACTGATGTCTCCTTGTCTTTACTATGTTTACTTCAATAACTGTGTCTGTCTGTGATTCCACACCGCTGCTTTGAAGTATGCCGCGCATGCGTGCTGAGCGGGCTCTTCACGTAATCCCTCATCGTAACTCCTCATAAAATGCAGATCAAACTTCAAACTGGTAAGTTCTCGTTTAATCTTACTATTATGGCTCATGGAATTTTCTCCCACACTATTAGTTATATTCATAACAACATATTTAAATACGTGAAATTTTCCATCTTTCCCAATCCCTTAAAAAATGCCTGAAGAAGGGACCCGACCCCAAACGTCACCTAGTCATTCCCTCCATAGATAGACATAAAATGCTGGAGTAACTCAGCGGGTCAGGCAGCATCCCTGGAGAGAAGGAATAGGTGACGTTTTGGGTCGAAACCCTTCTTCGGATCCTCCGTCGATCCAGCCTGACCTGCTGAGTTCTCCAGCAATTTATGTTTTGCTCTTAAAATAAATCCGTGGTCCGTTGAAGAAACAACACGATGGACCACTCTGGAAGTGCAAGTTTTGCTGTACACTTCATTCTGTAGAACACATCATAATACACCTTGAGTGAATTAATGGGGTTAGATTTTTTTTCTTAATCTGTTGTCTAGAATTAATCGATACCCATCCTATGCAGTTTATATCAGATTTAAATCGGAATTCCGATTTTTTTGTTTTCCTATTTGTCAATTTTTGTGCCCGATTATTTGGCAGCCAATCAACCGCTGTCTCTAAGGGGGTTGCGTCCAATCACCGACCAGCTTCCCTTAAAATTCCCGTCCAATCGACAAATCGGTCTCCTCCTGTACAATCAGCCACTGTCTCAAGGGCATTGTGTCCAATCACATAATGCACTGGTCACTTGGCGGCTAATCAGACACAGTCTCCGAGGGATGTTATGACCAATCACCGACCAGCTTCCCTTAAAATACCAGTCCACTCGTCCAATCTGCCGCTGTCTCCAAGGACATTGTGTCCAATCACATAATGAAGTTCAATGGTAATTAGCAGCTACGGTAAAGGTTGGAAGCCAGCGGAGGTACTGACAGTCAGACGAGAGCAGGAGAGATTAAGACAGTGTATAATCCATAGCACCTTAGTGTACAATTTCATAATATATACTAAATAACAGGGCTGACAGACCTTGGCTGGGAATCTGGGGCTCACCAAAATTGTTCCCAATTGGGCCCTGCACCTCCTAAGGTCGGCCCTGGTGCCAATGGCCACCTAAAGCCCCACCAGGCAACCAAAATCCGTGTTATTTTGTCCAGTTTGGCAAGCGAAGGAAATCTTGGCCGATGTGGACAGCGGATGGCCTGATGCAAACTGTGCCGCAGTTTCTCAGAGAGCTCCTGTCTTATCCCTGTTCCCTAGCTTGCCCTGTGGAGTTGCTGCTTGTTTATGAACCAGCGGATCAGGCAGCGGATTGGCGCTCGATACCGCTGCAAATTGTTCTGAAACTGTTGTTCCCTTAAAGAGCCTGTCCCACTTTGTGATTATTTCGGCGATTACGGAGCGTCAGTGACGGTTTTAAAGAGGCATCAGTCACTGACAATCCACAGTCGCCGAAAAAGATCGCGAAGTGGGACAGGCCCTTTTAGGGAACAACAGCAACAGAACAAATTGCAGCGGTGTCGGGCGCCTGAGCCGTTTCTTCGCTTCTTCCCTTCCCCCCCTCTTCCTCCCTTCTCCCCGCTCCACTCTTCTTCCCCTTCTCCACTAACCCCCCCATACTCCTCTCACATCCCCATCTCCCCCTCTTCCTCCCTTCTCCAACCCCCCTCCCACTTTCCGCGACACCCCCCATTTGTGGACCTAGCCTGCGACCAGCGATCTCCGCACACACACGCTAGGGACAATTTATACAAACCTTTGGAGTGTGGGAAGTAACCCTAAGCCTAACTCTAGGTTGATAGGCTTGGAATTTTTAAATTGCCCCTGGCGTGTGTGGGATAGTATGCGGGGGATTGCTGGTCGGTGTGGACTCGGTGGGCCAAAGGCGCACGACACGATGAGACACCCAAATGTCGTCCCTGGATTTTGAACATTCCAAAATCCTGGGGCAACAGGGAGACACCATGCGTCACCCGTGCGTCAATACATGCGTCATGACCCGACCACGACGTGACAACCTCTTTTCAGGCTATCGTCCCTATACCTGCGCTCAACCCAATAACCCTCCATTCCCTCTCCCTCCATATAACTACCAATTTATTTTTAAATGATAAAACAGCCTCCACCACCGTTCACTGTAAGCTCATTCCACACAGCTACCAAACCCCCTCCATGTTAACCGAAAATGTCACCCAAGTGGGACAGGTCCTTAAATCCCTCACCCCACAAGAGGGGGAGATAAAACTGCAAAGCCACCTGCCCGCGTTTGGTCCATATCCCTCCAAACCTGTCCTATTCATGTACCTGTCTCTGTCCCTGTCTTTCTATCTGTCTCTGTCTCCACCTCTGTCTCTGTCTATCTCTGTCTCTGCTCTTTCTGTCTCTCTGTGTCTCCGTCTCTCACTTACCAGTCCTCCCCTACTTTTTCATCAGAAACCCACCCCGAAATTTGGGCATTGAAGCTCCCCCTAATGATCCAGTTTAGTGCTAAGTAACAGCCATGTTGCTGAAAGGGTTGTTGTGATACAGCATGGTGTTCCTGAAGTTCCACACCAGAAGAACTACCCAACATCTGACCTCGTCCTTACCATACCGGAAAGTTCAGCTGAGGCTGAGCGAGGCTTCAGCTGGCTGAAGCAGCTGAAGACCACCATCAGAAGTTCCCTCCAGGACGACCAGGTGATGGACCAGCTCCTCATCATACTGCATGCCAGTAACATCAAGGACCTTGTCCCCCGGCCAGCCGTCAGCTTGTGGCCTGCAGGAGGGATGAGGGCAAGGAGGCCTGACATGGGAGAAGACCCAGCTGCAGTATCTGCCTCAGGACCTCGCCTTGACAGTGACAAGTCTGATGAGGAGGATGCTCTGCTCGAGAGCGACTCATATGACAACTAAAGTGACTTTTAGATGTATTTGAACAGCTCTGTCTTTACTTTACTTTTCGTTCGGTTTAAATATCAAGCAGAAAAGTTACACAAGTTCTCACCAATATAATGTTTCTGTTCATTTAAAGTTGATATCTCCCCCCCCCCCCCCCCCCCCCCCCCCCCCCCCAAATAATAAAAAATAACCACTTCAGCCATTTTTATTGCCCTTTTGGGCAATCTCACTTGCCAAGTTCCATGATTGATTCCATATAGTCACCTACTTTCATCATTCATCTTCTTAGTGGGCACAGCGTAAAAGAGGTACTATGTACATTCAAAAGTATGGTATAGGTCTGGTCAGGTAATAATAATAATAATAATAATAATACAGTAACAAGTATGTTACAAGAAAACGAAAATCAAAGTACACTTAAATTACAAAATCCTAGAGTAGAAGGGATATATTATGAATCTATTTTTCCCCTTTTGATGTTGTTACTGTGTCTGCCTTCAAAGGTGTCAAACAGATCAATTCAATTCTTTATCAACTTACCTTGAGGTGACTGGACACAACAGAGATTGATCATTGAAGATTCAAGAGGAAAAAACCTATGCTATGGCCATGTCATGATAATTGTCAGTCCTTCACTGAAAATATGCTTGCATCAATCTTTAGTGTGCATGGTTAAGTATATATGTTACCATGGTCCAGGATTTACTGACACAGGTTGATCATACGCTGAATAATCAAACCACATTTTTATTTGGACGTGGAAAGAAATAATAGAAATTACATTCATTGCAAAGTGCAAAAAGGGTTGAGATACTTACTTTATTAAATTAATTATAATTTTGCTGCATCATTGTGGTATAGATCATGTTTTGATTGGTGAATATGTTTAGTTTGTGACTTTATTTGAAGCAGAAATAATATGTGAATGCTTCATTGAGCTTAATTCCGACAAGTAATGACGCACTTCTTCCGAGCACATTATCGCACGCATGATGCAAGCAATCTTAAATGACCGCCTAAACTTTTTCTCACAGAGAGTGGTGAGTCTGTGGAATTCTCTGCCTCAGAGGGCAGTGGAGGCAGGTTCGCTGGATGCTTTCAAGACAGAGCTAGATAGGGCTCTTAAAAATAGCGGAGTCACGGGATATGGGGAGAAGGCAGGAACGGGGGACTGATTGGGGATGACCAGCCATGATCACATTGAATGGCGGTGCTGGCTCGAAGGGCCAAATGGCCTGCTCCTGCACCTATTGTCTATTGTCTATTGTCTTTTGTCATTCGGCGACCTAAAAAGCTGCCTAGGTTTCCCGGCTGGCAACAGCGAAAAAAAGTTAAGTGAGAGCCCTGAATATGAGATGATGTTCCTCCTGAGGTGGTCCTCACTCTAGCCATGGAGGAGTGCCAGGACAGAAAGGTTGGGTTCGGAATGGGAGTGGGAGTCGAAGTGCTGAGCCACCGGGAGATCAGGTTGGTTATTGCAAACCGAGCGGAGGTGTTCGGCGAAGCGATTGCCAAGCCTACGCTTGGTCTTACCGATGTAGAGCAGCTGACATCTAGAGCAGCAGATGCAATAGATGAGGCTAGAGGAGGTGCAGGTGAACCTCTGTCACACCTGGAAAGACTCAGAAAGTCAGGTTCAATCCTGACTATTTAACCATATAACCATTACAGCATGGAAACAGGCCATCTCGGCCCCTCCAGTCCGTGCCGAACACTTACTCTCACCTAGTCCTATCTACCTGAACTCAAACCATAACCCTCCATTCCCTTCCCGTCCATATACCTATCCAATTTATTTTTAAATGATAAAATCGAATCTGCCTCCACCACTTCCACTGGAAGCTCATTCCACACAGCTACCACTCTCTGAGTAAAGAAGTTCCCCCTCATGTTACCCCTAAACTTCTGTCCCTTAATTCTCAAATCATGTCCTCTTGTTTGAATCTTCCCTACTCTCAATGGAAAAAGCTTATCCACGTCAACGCTGTCCATCCCTCTCATAATTTTAAAGACCTCTATCAAGTCCCCCCTTAACCTTCTGCGCTCCAAAGAATAAAGACCTAACTTGTTCAACCTTTCTCTGTAACTTAGGTGCTGAAACCCAGGCAACATTCTAGTAAATCTCCTCTGTACTCTCTCTATTTTGTTGACATCTTTCCTATAATTTGGCGACCAAAATTGTACACCATACTCCAGAATTGGCCTCACCAATGCCTTGTACAATTTTAACATTACATCCCAACTTCTATACTCAATGCTCTGATTTATAAAGGCCAGCACACCAAAAGCTTACCACCCTATCTACATGAGATTCCACCTTCAGGGAACTATGCACAGTTATTCCTAGATCCCTCTGTTCAACTGCATTCCTCAATTTGCTACCATTTACCATGCACGTCCTATTTTGATTTGTCCTGCCAAGATGTAGCACCTCACACTTATCAGCATTAAACTCTATCTGCCATCTTTCAGCCCACTCTTCCAAATGGCCTAAATCTCTCTGTAGACTTGGAATTTTACTTCGGAGTCACGTGAGTGACTTCGTGAAGAAGCCCGCTTCCACGCATGCGTGTCATATCGCTACACGCATTGCAACGAGTCACACAGGGGGGAACGACGTTCCCCAAGCGGGAGAATTTGAAAGTCGGGAACAGCAGGTAAGAGACTCTGCGTTCCTTTTTTCTACTTACCTTTTAGGAGGCTGCGGAAAGCTGGCGGGGAGACCCGTGGAGTGCGAGCAGCCGGCAGCAGCAACGGCACGAGTTTCCCTGGAGGGGAACAACCTGTGCCCGACTTTGCTCCCGCACCGGCAAAATTCACTTCTCGGCCGGGCGGGAAGCAAAGCAAAGAGGTCCCGTATGCCGGTCTCAAGCGAGACTGGCTTGGGAGCAGTCGCTAGCGGCCAGCGCGGAGGCAGCAGGACAGAGAGCAGGGACCAGCGCTGTAAGTACCTGGGGTACACAGCAGGGCTGGAAACGCTCAGCGAGTGCAGCGGCACTATGGAGTAGGAACTGGACGTCCGGGCTCAAAACCTTCTTCTAAAGGTAAGCACCGGGGTTGGTCCAAGGGGTCCCTAGGTACAGCCGGGTTTTACCGGCTGCGGAACTGCCGCGAAGGACCAGGGCCGTGAACTCCGGGGTCGGTCCGAGCGGCTCGAACCCGACACACAGGGAACGACGTGGGAGCACTCCGGAGCCGACACAGCCCCAAAGACCGACGCTACATGGGCCTGGGGCTGTGGAACAGGTAAGAAAATTCCTTACCTTTTCTTATTCTTTCCAGGAAGGCTGACGAGCTGCCGTTTCTACAGCAGCAGTCAGCCAGCAACGGAAGTCGGCACCACTGTCTCCCATAACGGGAGCGAGTGCCAACTTCACCCCATACGGGGTGGAGGGAAAAACAGAGCCAAAAACCCACAAAACAGTGGGTTGGATTAGGGCTCTGGCACTTTTAAATTAGCGGAGTAGGACCAGCCCCGTAAACACCGGGGTCGGTCCGAGCGGCTCGAACCCGACGCGAAGGGAACAACGTTCACCAGCGGGAGAATGAAAAGTCGGGAACAGCAGGTAGGAGACTCTGCGTTTCCTTCCACTTACCTTTAGGTGCAGACATGGACTGGGTCCATGTAAGCTGCAGAAAGCCAGCGGGAGGACCGCGGAGTGCAGGCAGCCGGCAGGAGAGCACTGGCAGCGGCAGGAGCACCGGCAGCGGTAGGAGCAACAGGGGCACATCGATTCCCGGAGAGGGAAAACACCTGTGCCCAACTTCGCTCCAGCACGGTGAGAAAATTCATTTCTCAGCAGCAGCAGTAACGGCCAGCGCCGAGGCCAAGGACTTTGCAGTGCAGTTGACTGGCTGCAATCTACCACAAGGGACCAGTAATGTGAGTACCAGGGTCGGTCCCAGCGGGCTTTTTAGTTACAGTAATCGCTTCTCGGCTTTTTGGCTAAGATCAAGTGTAGTATCTGTTCTTATCAGTTTAATATCTGATACGTCCCTTATCTAGGGACCATATATTAAATAAAAACTATAGTAGCTGTTATTATCAGTTTAATATCTTATATGTCCCTTATCTAAGGACCATATAAGTAGGAGTGCCCAGAATTGAGGGCATTAGAGTGGGGTTGACCGGCTGCAACGACCACAAGGGACCAGTACCGTCAGTATGGGGGTGGGTCCCAGGGGTCTAAGATAAAGGAGCAGCCAGGAGCGCTGAGAGCGTTGAAGCCGGGTTAAAGGAATAGATGGAATCAGCTGTGCCAGTTATCCTCCACACCGGCCATATCCACTCCACGGAAGGAAGGACTAAGCTGGAGAAGGAGGACCGTGGAACAGCGGGCAGCCAGCGGCACTTGGATCATCCATAGTGGGATCAGCTGTGCCCGATGTCGGCCCCGCACCGGCCAGATCCAGGCGGCCGAGCGGTAAGGCTAGACACAAATCAAACAAGGTAGTGGACTCAGAGGGTCCGACTTTGCATAAAACCGCCGGCAACCAGCGCCCGAGAGGGCTGGAGCGGGAAGAAGCGGTGTATAGAGCCTTGCTCCAACGTGATAAACCCACAGCAGTACCTCTTTGAGGGCTGCACAGTGCTTCTACCCCATCAGAGGGGAGCACTGTGGGTCAGTTCTGGGTTGACTTGCAAGAGGGGTCCGCAGAACAAAAGACAAGTGGGCAGCAGTTAAGCCCCACATGGGTACCCCGTGCGGGACCCTAGAGATCTCTAACTCTAAAAAAGAGTAGGCAGGACCCTGATGGGCCAGAGCCTGGTAATACAGCATCCCATGATCCTAACACAGCAGGGACTCTGCTGGACATGGTGGCTGATTACTTTAGCCAAGTCAAACATGGGTAGACTTGGATCCAGGATGGCAATAGTATTACTATATGTCTGGCCACAAACGCCAACAAGAAAAATTTACAGACACTGGCCAGACATCTGCCACCTGGCAACGGTGAGGCATTACAGGTGCCCAGTGTAAACCAATGCATTTGGCAGCATATGGGGACGAACATCAGGAACCAGGACCTCAAGATCCAGAGAACCTTAAAGGGATTGACGGAAGGCATCATAGCATACACCCGCACCCTGGACTAAACGTAGGTAACCAAAGACCATCAAGACGCACCAGCTCTGTTTAGTAATATGCAATATGACCTGAACTACACGTGGAAGGTGGCCATTCAGCCAGCACTGGGACCCCAAAAATGCTACCATTTGCAAACAAAGAGCCGTGTGTGGACAAAGCCAAGACACTGGGGCTCATCAAGGCCAGCGCAAGGGCCTATTTTGGAGCATGATACCAGCCACAGGCAAGGCCATAAAAAATGTGGCTCATACCAGTGGCAGTGCCAGAAATCAATATTACCCGCAGGATCCTTTTTTTTTAGGGTATGGCCAGGGCGGCCACCCTGGAAGATGCGGAAGCCTCAACCTCCCACACAACTCCGAACAAGAGATATCAAACCAGAACCTCCTTTTCAAAAAACCAAGGAAATAACACAACCACCGGTAACCATGGAGGTAGGTGGGGGGGGGTTTTCTTCTGTTAAAATAGGGACCTATGATGGTAGGGGAGGTTGCAACACTACAGTTATGTATGGTATATAATCACTACAGATTCATATAATCTCAGCAGTATTCAGGGTTATCTGATAGGATTTACTCATCCCAATAACCACAGTACAACATACACCAGAAGGGCATTTTGTCCTTACGTAAACCAAACAATTCTAAAACCAGCTTCGCATTGTTATGTAAACAAAGCCATAGGGTGAGGTTTTCCCCCGTTCGGCCCCATCAATGGGGTACTAGGGAAAATTCAACAACACTCGGCATCTGGAATTCTTAGAGTACCCGACTGACCTTCTAAATCATGGTATTCGGTCATACAGGGGATGGTGTTAGAACCATGTTCCCTAATGAACATAGCCAAAAATTATTGATTTATCCAGTGACTGGAGGCAGTCATCCATGCCATAAGACTATGGATTTATTGATTTGTAGAATCTAAAAGACCCACTACACGGCTTCGGGCTGTCAGACAGGACGATGAATCTCATCTCATCTGCACTAAGACTGTCAACACGGAAGCAGTACCTTGGACACATCAAGAAATGGGGCATATACTGCTCGGACAACAACCTCGACCAAAAGGCCAAGAACATTCTGGCCGTATTGGAATTTTAACAAGCCTCCATTATGATAATCGATGGAGCTACAGTGCCATCAATAGTGCCACAAGTGCACTCTCCAATTACCTATCACAAGGAACGGAGCGGCACGCGGTGGGAAAGCACCCCTGGTAAGAAAACCAGGTACTCCGAAATCTGGGACGTGGGTGTCGTTTCTCAACATGCTGAGGAGCTTGTAGCTCATAACAGCGTTGTCACTTCAGTAACAGACCAGGAAGATGGTTATGCTCATGGTATTATTTACCGCACAACAAGTCCAGCCATTAAGCAAACTGAGCCTGGACTCCCTGATCATCTCACCGAGAAACTGGTGTTGTCATACAGGATTTAATAAAAGAAAACAGATCGGGTTCCTCGGGTCAAGTGTTTGAATTTATGGTACACCCATATGGCAAACGACTGTGTATAGCAAGACACATCTAACAATACATAGAATATACTAAGAACATTCGAGGTCAGAAAATGGAGTTGTTTATCTCTTACAAGAAACCGCATGAAAGGGTCACGACTCAAACTATATCAAGGTGGCTCAAATAGGTCCTAAAAATGACACTAATGTTTTAACTCTCATTCCACCAGGGCTGCAGCAACATCCGCAGCAAAAATTGTACAGGTACCCACAGACCAAATCCTCACAATGGCAGGATGGTCATTCAAAAAGGGTTTTCCACAGGTTTTATAATAAACCAGTTATTTTTTGGAGCCATCAATTGTATTAAGAAAACATTTTATGTCCAACAAAATAATTACCCGAAAGGTTACAGGGCTATGATTCTCAAATTTTAAAAAATGTTATATAATTTTTTCATTATACCACACAACTCTTTGTATAATTGTGTTTAAAATTACTAATGATGCTCTCTCCCAATACCCAAGGCAGTTGTGAAGCATGGACTCGTTCCACGGCATGAGGTCACAGAGCTTTGAAATCTTCACGAAGTCACTCACGTGACTCCGAAGTAAAATAGTAAGATTAAACGAGAACTTACCAGTTTGAAGTTTGATCTGTATTTTATGAGGAGTTACGATGAGGGATTTCGTGCCCTCCGCTCCCACCCTCTTATGATCATATCAAAAACTGGTATCTCTTTGATAATCTTACTATGTTAGATCATTATAGGTTCCTGTGACCTCACACCGCTGCTTTGAAGAATGACACGCATGCGTGGAAGCGGGCTTCTTCACGAAATCCCTCATCGTAACTCCTCATAAAATACAGATCAAACTTCAAACTGGTAAGTTCTCGTTTAATCTTACTAATCTACTTCATTATCCACAACACCACCTATCTTAGTATCATCTGCATACTTACTAATCCAATTTACCACACCATCATCCAGATCATTGATGTACATGACAAACAACAGTGGACCCAACACAGATCCCTGAGGCACCCCACTAGTCACTGGCCTCCAACCTGACAAACAGCCATCCACCACTACTCTCTGGCATCTCCCATTCAGCCACTGTGGAATCCATCTTGCTACTCCACCATTAATAGCCACCAATTGAACCTTCTTAACCAACCTTCCATGAGAAACCTTGTCAAAGGCCTTACTGAAGGCCATATAGACAACATCCACCGCTTTACCCTCATCAATTTCCCTTAAAAAAATTCAAGATTAGTCAAACATGACCTTCTAGGCACAAATCCATGTGGAGTGTTCCTAATCAGACCCTGTTTATCCAGATAATTATATATATTATCTATAAGTATGATTATAGATATTATCACTAAGTACGGGGTTGTGTCCGTGCAGTTTGTACATTCTCCCTGTGACCACATAGGTTTTCTTGGAGTGCTCTGGATTCCTCCCAGATTTGAAATATGTGCAGGTTTGTAGGTTAATTAACTTCTGTAATTGTCCCTTGTTCGTAGGATGGGATAACATAGAACACGTGCACTGATGATTGATGGTCGGTGTGGACTTAGGCCCTGTTTTCACGCTGTATCTCTAATGTGGTTTCCCAGAATTAGGAGGTATTAGCTACAAGGAGAGGTTGGACAAATTTGGATTGTTTTCTCCAGAACGCTGGAGATTGAGTGGACACCTGATGTAAGTATAACAAAATGATGAGGGGCATAGACTTTTTCCCAAGGTGGAAATGTCAGATTTAAGATGAGTGGGGCAAATGTTTTACACAGAGGGTGAGTGCCTGGAATGCGTTGCCACGGGTGGTTGTGGAGGCTGATATGACAGTGATGTTTTTTTAGATTAGCATGTTGATATGCAGAGAATGGAGGTAATGGTTCGTATGTGAGCAAATTAGGTTAGTTTATCTTGGAATTATGTTCACAACGGTGATTTGGGCCAAAGGTCCTGTTCCTGTGCTGCATTTTTCTATGTATGAATATCTATACTTATTTCAAAAAATCCAAAATGCTACAATTCACACTCAAGCTCAATGGCTATGCTGGAGAGATCCCAGATGTAAAATATTTATCTCCTGTTCTGTATTATGTTTACATATTCTGTTGTGCTGCAGCAAGCAAGAATTTAATTGCCCTATCTGGGACACATGACAATAAAACTCTCTTGACTCTTGACATGGACTTAAGCCAAAAAGCGTTCTTGGGGAAAAAAGAGCTACCTTAAATTTAGTTGCATCTGGTTGGGTACCTATGAGTGAAGAGTGTGAAGAGTTGGGTGAAGAGTATTCCATGCTTTAATTGTGCGGGGGAACTCCATGGAGCAGCCAGCATCTCTGGATAGAAGAAATTGGGTGACGTTTCAGGTAGAAACCCTTCTTTAGATTTCCTCTGGCTTTAGTGTTTTTAGCTTAATTTAAAGATACAGCATGGAAACAGGCCCTTCGGCCCACCGAGTCCACGCCGACCACCGATCACCCATACTCTAGTTCTATCCCACACATCAGCGACGTAAGTCAAGAGTGTTTTATTCTCTCACGTCCCAGTTAGAACAATGAAATCCTTACTTACAGCAGCACATCGGAATATGTAAACATAGTACTCTGTAAAAAATGTTACAAGCGAGAAAACAAAACTCCATACAGACAGCACCCCATATTCAGGATCAATTCTGGGTCTCTGGCAATTTTAGGCAGCAACTTTATGGCCAATGTACTGCTCCATAGCCTTGAACTGAATTAAAACATAAAGTAGCTGTGATGGGGGACATAGCGTCACTTAGAGATTTAAGACTGAAAATGGAAAGTTTCTTTTTTTTAGTAACCAAAATTATCAACGTATAATTTTTTTGTGTGTTGGAAAATAAAATATAGGGGCACAGCTGGTGGACTTGCTGCCTCACTTGCCAGAGATCTGTGTTCGATCCTGTTCTCGGGCACTGTCTGTGTTGAATTTGCACATTCTCCCTGCAAGCATGTGGGTTTCCTCCCACATCCCCAAGACACAATGGCTATGTAGGTTAACTTGTCTGTAAAATTGCCCCTAATGTGTAGGGAGTGGGTGAGGAAAGTGGGACAACAGAAATTGTGTGAATGGGTAGACAAAAATGCTGGAGAAACTCAGCAATGAAGCAGCATCTATGGAGCGAAGGAAATGGGCGACGTTTTGTGTCGAGGCCCTTCTTCAGACTGATGTGAGGGTGCGAGGGGGGGCAGGAAGAAGAAAAGAAGAGGCGGAGACAGTGGGCTGAGGGAGACCAGGGACGCGGAGGAGAAAGCAGGGGACTACCTGAAATTGGAGGTCAATGTTCATACCGCGGTGGTGTAAACTGCCCAAGCGAAATATGAGGAGCTTGCTTCTCCAATTTACGGTGAGCCTCACTCTGGCGATGGAGGAGGCCCAGGACAGAAAGGTTGGATTCGGAATGGGAGGGGGAGTTGAAGTGTTGAGCCACCGAGAGATCAGATTGGTTATTGCGAACCGAGCGGAGGTATTGGGCGAAACGATTGCCAAGCCTACGCTTGGTCTCACCGATGTAGGGCAACTGACACCTGGAGCAGCGGATGCAATAGATGAGGTTGGAGGAGGTGCAGGTGAACCTCTGTCGCACCTGGAAGGACTGCTTGGGTCCTTGAATGGAGTCAAGGGGGGAGGTAAAGCGACAAGTATAGCATTTCCTGCACTTGCAAGGGAAAGTACCAGAAGAGGGGGTGGTTTGGGTGGGAAGGGACGAATTGACCAGGGAGTTACGGAGGGAGTTGTCTCTGCAGAAAGCAGGCAGGGGAGGAGATGGAATGATGTGGCCAGAGGTGGGATCCCGTTACTAGACAAAGCTGGAGAAGGGTGAGGCAGCATCTATGGAGCGAAGGAATAGGCGACGTTTCGGGTCGAGACCCTTCTTCAGACTGATGTCGGGAGGGGTGGGGGGCGGGAAAAAGAAAGGAAGTGGCAGAGACAGTAGGCTGTGGGAGAGCTGGGAATGGGAGGGGAAGGAAGGAGAAAGCAAGGACTACCTGAAATTGGAGAAGCCAATGTTCATACAGCTGGGGTATAAACTACCCAAGCAAAATATGAAGTGCTGTTCCTCCAATTTGCGGTGGGCCTCACTCTGGCCAGGAGGAGGCCCAGGACAGAAAGGTCGGATTCGGAATGGGAGGGGGAGTTAAAGTGCTGAGCCACCGGGTGATCAGGTTGGTTATTGCGAACTGAGTGCAGGTGTTGTGCGAAGCGATCGCCAAGCCTGCGCTTGGTCTCACCGAGGTTGATCATACGCTGAATAACCATATTTTTGTTTGGAAGTGGAAAGAGATAATAGAAATTGCATTCATTGCAACGTGTAAAAAGAGATGAGCTACTGTATTGTAATTTTGCTGCATGTCATTGTGGTATATATCATGTCTTGATTGGTGAATATGTTTAGTTTGCGACTTTATTCGAAGCAGAAATAATACGTGAATGCTTCATTGACCATAATTCCGACTGGTAACTACGCACTTCGTCCGAGCACATTATCGCACACGTCATGCAAGCCGTCTTAAATGACCACCTAAACTGTCATTTGGCAACCTAAAAAGCTGCCGAGGTTGCCCGGCTGGAAACAGGGAAAAAAAATTAAGTGAGAGCCCTGTTGGAGATAACTGCTGCATGTAGTGGAATATGTATTTTGTTACTATTTTGTTAATTAGCAATAAAACATTGACATTTTTTTAATGTCCTGTCTCTCCTCATTCACTTCTCTCCAAAATATCTCTGAAGGGGCAATCACCTTATCCTGCCCTTCATTTAAATATTATAAAACAGGTGTTTAATAAATAATGATGCTAATAGTACAATACACCTAACATGTTTTGTAACAGAATTTTGAAAATTAATGGTGTTTAAAATGAGTACAGGATCCTCCTGTAATATGAAATTGAAAATCAGTGTGCAAAATTGTTCTAGTGTTTAGAAAAGATGCTAATATCCACATTTCTTTCATTAAAATAAAATATACTCAAGTACAAGAGTGCTTATGCATTTCATATTAGTAGTAAATGAGAGGCCTTATGCATTTCATATTGGTAGTAGACACTTAGGAAGTCTGACTGTTTTGTTAATTCATTATTGCAATTATTACAGCAGCCAAATGCAAAACATTATCTAAATATGTTGTGTATTCATCTCAAATTGCAAGTTGAATTGTATTGCATGTGTTGTGGAAGCTGTGGCTATGAGTTTGGAGTGAATGCCCGTGTTAAACAAATGTGCTGTTTGTTCACAGTTTGCAGGAGAGGAGAAATGATGTGCATGGCTGATGAGTAAGTAAATCATACGACGTTGTTCAGATTGGTGCTGAAACGGCCGAAATACCTTTATGTGGTCGTGTGTTTGTGGAAGGATTGCGTGCTTTTGTATCAAATAATTTGACGTGTAAAGGTGCGGTGTGGAGCAATAATTTGTCTTAGGGTGGGGGTTGTTTATAGATACGTGTCAACTCGTGCAAAAAAGCATGAACTTAACAATTTGTCGACAGTCGCATGTCTGAATAACAGTGAAGGGACTTTCAACCGCTATAAAAAATATAAGGTGATATTAATG
Source organism: Leucoraja erinaceus (assembly GCF_028641065.1). Lineage (NCBI taxonomy): Eukaryota > Metazoa > Chordata > Chondrichthyes > Rajiformes > Rajidae > Leucoraja > Leucoraja erinaceus. Next base: position 11,725,432 of record NC_073377.1, on the reverse strand, counting down.
ATTATCGAGCTGGAATCCTTTGTAATATTATTGTATTATAGAATTATTTCAAGCGCTGTGCTGTGTACATTTCCTTGGTTGTTATGGTGAGACCTCTTTCCCCCGCCACCAACCCTGAGCTACTATTAAGATGTGAGTATAATGAAAATGCCTGTAACAATAGTGTCTTTGCTTTGGAAAGCGATGGCACTCACAGGTCAGGCCACTTTCGCCATGTTTTTGTTTACTCAGACGGAATAAGGTGAGGGGAGTGACCTATCTGGAATCCGCTTTTCCCTATCTCTTTCTCCTGCTGTTTATCTTTTGGCCTTTGGGATTAATGTTCGACTTTTAGCAACACATGCCGGAGTGTTTTATTCGTTAGTCCTAAATATATGCACAATGAAACTTGTTGATTTTAAGTTTGGAATGACGGAAACATTGCAACGGCAGCACACAAAGTGCTCTGGAATAGTTAAGCATTTGCCGCTTTGCAGGTACTGGGATGAGATATTTAAGGTCGATCATTGAGTATGGTTTAAAATAGTAATGTAGTAGAATTTGGAGCAAAATCACCTTGACATGATGGCAAAAATCCAGAGGTTAATTTGAAGCCCTCGGTTAACCCAATATCAAATCAATTGTCATCATTGAACACAGCATAGTCAATATAATTAATTGCAAATACTTTTGAAAAAGTACTGTTTTCAGATTGGCACAAATAATAAAGATGACGTTTTGGTTACTCCATCCCTAATACTCATGCTTTAGTTCAATACATTATTTACAGTATAGTTACAGCATGGAAGAGACCATTCCATCCATCAGTTCTCTTTTGGCTTACTGTAAAAGCTAAACATCTGGTCCAAGGACACTGAATACAAACAGTTTTATTCCGCAATTCCTTCTCATCCCGGCAATGTTGCATGTTGGCATCACATCTGATGATCTGGCAGATGCCACTCTCCTGCCCTCTACTCAGGGCCCTTGTGGATTCATTAAGTTGAGATACTCATTCACATCCCATCAAATGCCACATTTGAAACTGTATTTATTCCTATTCCTGGCTGGCGATTCCAGATCCTGACCCATTTATGTGTGTGTAGGGAGGGGGAGGAGGGGTTGGGAGGGGGGGAGGGAGGGAAGGTTGGGAGGGAGAGGGCAGGTCTTCGTTGTCACCTTTGGTTCTTGCATCAGTGAACTCTCATCTCCCCTCGTTCTTGACCCATCTACTAATGAGAACATTTCTCTTTTTCTACTCTGTTTATCCTTCACGATCCATCAGAATCCCTTATAGCCTCCCTTTTCCTAAGGTAACAAGTTCAGCTTTACTGGTCTGTTTTTTTTTTTTTATATTTTATTTTATTAGAAGTAAGTACAGTCATATGGCACCAAAGTGCCTAATATATATTTTCATAATACATTTTATGTACAACTTCTTTTTTTTTTGTTACATTGAAAAAAGATGAGAATAAGAAAAATAAGTTAGATAGTAAAGGATAGAAAGATGTGAAATATATAGTGTGTGAAGAAAGAAAACGAGTAAATGAAGAAAGTTGACAGAGAAAATAGTGAAAAGAAAATAAAATAAAAAAGAAAAGGAGATCATTATTTATAATCTTGACCAACCCTCGTCCAGTCCTGAAACAGTTATTTTTTACAATTGTGTTGCACCATATGATTCCAAAAAAACGACGAATGGAGACCAACTCGTTATGAATTGGTCTGATTTATCCATTAGGAGGAATCGCATTTCCTCAAGATGAGCAGTGTCCAACATACTTGCAATCCACATTTTAAGCGTTGGTATTGATGTACCCTTCCAAAATTTAAATATTCATTTTTTTGCTATTATTAAACCATAGTTAAGGAATAGATTTTGAGATGTGTTCAATTTATTCCCATCTTCCATTACACTAAATATAATAATTTCAGTATTAGGTTCCATTCTTGTCTTGAATAATTTTGTAAATATTTCAAAAATATCATTCCAAAATCTATAAAGTTTTATGCAGGAAACTAAGGAGTGTGTTATAGTTGCCTTTTGGGCTAGACATTTATCACAAGTGGCGGATATATTTGGATAAAATTTATTCAATCTTGTTTTTGAATAATATAATCTATGTACAATTTTAAATTGAATTAGATTATGTCTTACATTAATTGAACATTTGTGAATATATATCAGGTATTTTTTCCCATTTAACCTTTGTAATTTTTATCATTAATTCCCGTTCCCACTCTTCTCTAAGTACCTCTGTCGATGGTAGGTCTATATTTAGAATACTATTATATAAATAGGATATTAATTTTTGTGAGTCAGCTTCAATATTCATTGCTTCTTCCAATAAGTCAGGAGTTACAGTTTGATATCCTTGTATATATTTTTTCACAAAGTCGCAAATCTGAAGATATTTAAAATATTGGTTGTTTTTCAATTTAAATTTTAATTGTAGTTGTTGGAATGATAGTAGGTTTCCCATTTCGTACATATCCCCGATCCTTCTAATTCCGAGACTTTACTGGTCTGTTGACATAGCCAAATCCCTCACATCTGTTAATTTCTTCTGCTTCTCCTCTCAGACATAAAGCCTAAAATGTGGTGTCAACAACGGGGTAGTCTTTTCCAAAAGATCATCATAAGTTGGTTATACAAGAAACTGAAGATGCTGGGATCTTGAGTAAAACGCAATGTGCTGGAGTAACTCAGCGGGTCAGACATCGTCTGTGGGAAAAACTGGATAGATAACGTGTGGTTCAGGACCCTTGTTCAGACTCATCAGATTTTGATAGGAGGAACAAGTGTCAATATAAAATCGATGGCACAATTCTAATAGGGTACCAGAACAGAAATCCAGGCGCATATAGTCATACTTTGTTGAAAGTTTCAACACAGATTGACAGTCTGAAGTCTGGTCTTGATCCAAAATGTCACCTATGCAATCCTTCCACTGATGTTGCCTAACCCATGCTGAGTTACTCCAGTACTTTGTGTTTTAATCATATTTATGTTCCATGAAATCTTTCCCTCAATAAAGACCGGTAACCAGCCAACCTGCTCTGTCACTTTCAATAAAGTATGAACATTTGTTACCTGATTTCTATTCTGCTACCCCTTTAGATTTGTGCTATCCATTTTATATTGTCTCCTGTTCCTCCTAACAAATGTAACCTTTCTGTACTTCTCAGAATTAAATTTAATCTACTGTCTAGCCATCAATTCCATAGCCTGTACATACCCCCTTCAGGTCTTGTACTGTTCAGTTCATTTTGCCTCCATATTTTATGTCCCTTCCAAAGTCGGAAAATGTGGCTTTTACGTCCAAGTTCATTCAATTTAGAGTAGTGTTCAATGTAGCAGACCTTGGGAAGATCCATGGTACACTTTCCTCCAATTTGAAAAATTACATTTCACTGTCACTCCTTATTTTTTGTTACCTAGCCAATTTTCCATACTGCGCCATTTATTCTGTGATTTTTTCAGTCAGGATAATAAATCAATTAGGGGCACTTCATCAAATGCCTTGTAAAAAGGTTCATGTATACCAGGTCAACTCTCTTTGTTACTTTAAAATACTCTCCCAAGTTATACATAATTTGCCTTTCCAGAATCTATTCCGTTTCTTTTAATCAATCCATATTTGTCCATGTGATTGATCCTGTGTATAATTATTGTTTCTCCCAATTGCTTTCCCCAGTGTTTTCTCTTGCAGGCTTTATCACTCTACCATTTCTTGATCAGTTGCACTACCTGTTTGCCAACAGAGACCACGATATAGAAAATCAAGATGAATATTTTGCCTGACACAAATTTACATTTCGTTTGGACCTCAAGGGGTCCAAATGACAATTAAATGTATCTTGTATCTTGTATCTTGTAATCACAGCATTTACTTTTTAATATATCTCTGCTACATTACGACTGACCAAATGCACAGTAACTACTTTCCCCCAGGCTGCAGATCAAACGTCATTGTCAGAAATGTGACTTTGCAGGCATTATTTACAATAAAATTAGTTTTATTGCAGGCCAAACAGAAATCACTCATTGCTTGCTTCCTTGTTTAAAATGCAATCAAATATAATTTAACTAATTTGCTCAATTTGCTTTGACAGTGGGGTTTTTTTCTGTGACCTCGCCTATAAAAAGATTCCGCTGAAGATAGACACAAAAAGCTGGAGTCTTCTTCTTCTTGCGAGTGAAACATAAATAAACCAAAGGAATAGTTAGATCTCAAGCCGGGTGTTGAGCAGCCAGGCTGTTGTCTCTGCATCAATGTCTGCCAGGCCCTGAGATCCATTTGGTGGGTAGTATAACAGGCACTCAGAGATGACATGGTTGGCTGTCTGTTGTTCTGCTCCGCATTTTACAGGCTGGGCTCGGGCGGAGCCCGCATCGCCACATGCTGCAGTAACAAGCGGGACAGGCAGCATCTCTGGAGAGAAGGAATGGGTGATATTTTGGGTCAAGACCCTTCTTCAGATTCTGAAGAAGTCCGAAGAAGGAAAAAAAAATGCCAATGTAATTTAATCCAGGGAAGCTTTAGGTATTTGGTCTGAAGAAGGGTTTCGGCCCGAAACGTTGCCTATTTCCTTCGCTCCATAGATGCTGCTGCACCCGCTGAGTTTCTCCAGCTTTTTTGTGTAACCTTCGATTCTCCAGCATCTGCAGTTCCCTCTTAAAAGCTTTAGGTATTTCATCTGCGCAGGTGCAACCGAGCAAGGTAGTGCACAATAAATGATAATGAATAGTGTGAAGGAAGGAAGGGACCTTGGGAGTGTTTGCCCACATATCTTTAAAAGGTTGCAGGTTCAATGAGGTGATTAAAAAGCATGCAGGATTATTTCGTGATTAAGGTGTAAAATAAAAGGTATGATATCAGGGATAACACTGGATCCCGCAATGACCACACTGACATTCACTGTAAGGTTAACTGGTATGCAGGGCCAACCTTAGGGGATGCAGGGCCCAATTGGGAACAATTTTGGCGAGCCCCAGGTTCCCAGCCAAGATCTGTCAGCCCAGTTATCTAGTATATATTATGAAATTGTACACTAAAGTGCTATGGATTATACACTGTCTGAATCTCTCCTGCTCCCGTTTGACTGTCAGTACCTCCACTGGCTTCCAACTTCCAGCTAATTACCATTAAATTGCATTATGTGATTGGACACAATGCCCTTGGAGACAGCGGCTGGTTGGACGGGAGGAGATCTATTTGTTGATTGGACTGGAATTTTAAGGCAAGCTGGTTGGTGATTGGACACAACCCCCTTAGAGACAGCGATTGATTGGCCGCCAAATAATCAGGCACAAAAAAATGGACAAATAGGAAAACAAAAATCGCTGGTCGGTGCGAACTCAGTGAACTATCTGGCTGTATCTCCAAACTAAACAGTATAACATGCAGGTACATTCATTTAAAATAAAATTCAGTGATTATTTCACATGATTTCTCACTGTGTAAAGCCCAGTATCTGACCAATTTCTGTTTAACACGTTTGGTCTGCCGTGAGCATTTTTCTCCACCAAAACAGTTCATATCTAGCAATACGATCAACGAACGCAGTTGGACGCAGTTATACGATTAGCAAGCGATTGATAGATTTGATGGAGCACCGTGAACTTTTTTTGCACTAGTATTAGGGTTAAGTTATTGAATTTAGTCGTTTCTCATACGTTCTCATACAATCTATGAGTATTGTGTTTACAACCTGTTATGCTGCTGCAAATAAGAATTTCATTGTTCTTTTGTGGGTATACATGACAATTATACATTCTTGACTCGACTCTTCACTCCTGCATTTGTGCAATAGAAAATGGGTATCCATTGCACTCTGCGCCAAGTTAAAAAAAAGTCAGCAGTTAGTCGGAAAGGAACTGCAGATGACGCCGTCACCGCAAAACGTCTAAGGAGGAACAGCAGATGCTGGAAAATCAAAGGTGGACAAAAATGCTGAAGAAACTCAGCGGCTGAGGCAGCAGCTATGGAGCGAAGGAAATAATCAATGTTTCGGGCCGGGTCTGAAGAAGGGTTTCGGCCCAAAACGTTGCCTTCCTTCGCTCCATAGATGCTGCCTCACCCGCTGAGTTTCTCCAGCATTTTTGTCTACCACAAAACGTCAATGATTCCGGGAATGCCGAGGCGACAGGGTGAGAGAGAGGGAGTGAGAGAGCTAGAGAGAGACGAGATGGGGAGCGGGCGAGAGAGAGAGAGAGATGGAGGGAGAAAGCGAAAGACAGAGAGACACAACGTGGGTCAGTAGGTGAATGACTAATCTGCACACCAAGAAGAAGCCTGTGCTCACGGTCCGGAGCTCTCAATCATGATGGTGAGTTTTAAGAAATTCTCAATGTGTCATCAATGCATCGATCTACATTCCTCAGTAAATGTAATTGTGTTTTGAACAAGTATTAATGACGCTGCGTGAATTTTATTCAATGGGACGCAGCGTCATTAATACTTGTTCAAAACACAATTACATTTATTGAGGAATGTGGATCGATGCATTGATGATTGTATAACTACTTGTTAAGTACTGGCTGTTAACAAGTGCTAACAGTAGTAGTTAACAAATCATTTGTGTCTGATGGCCGTGCAGCGGTTGTTATCCATGTTTATTTATTTTTTAAATCCGGATGGCGAAAGTTTAAAAAAAAATCTTTATTAAACAAAACAAATTTGTATTTCCGTACGAAATACGGAACATTAGTGCGGGGCCCCTCTTAGACAGGGAGCCCAATTGGGAGCAATCGGTCCAAATGGCTTAAGGCCGGCCCTGCTGGTATGGTTCATTTATAACCATATACGCAGGGGACCGCGGGTTGGAGGAATTGAGTGAAATCCAGGTTAGCCGGGAAGTAGTGTTGGGTAAATTGAATGGATTAAAGGCCGATAAATCCCCAGGGCCAGATAGGCTGCATCCCAGAGTACTTAAGGAAGTAGCTCCAGAAATAGTGGATGCATTAGTAATAATCTTTCAAAACTCTTTAGATTCTGGAGTAGTTCCTGAGGATTGGCGGGTAGCAAACGTAACCCCACTTTTTAAGAAGGGAGGAGAGAGAGAAAACGGGGAATTGCAGAGCAGTTAGTCTAACATCGGTAGTCGGGAAACTGCTAGAGTCAGTTATTAAAGATGGGATAGCAGCACATTTGGAAAGTGGTGAAATCATTGGACAAAGTCAGCATGGATTTACGAAAGGTAAATCATGTCTGACGAATCTTATAGAATTTTTCGAGGATGTAACTAGTAGCGTGGATAGGGGAGAACCAGTGGATGTGGTGTATCTGGACTTCCAGAAGGCTTTTGACAAGGTCCCACATAAGACATTAGTATACAAACTTAAAGCACACGACATTGGGGGTTCAGTATTGATGTGAATAGAGAACTGGCTGGCAAACAGGAAGCAAAGAGTAGGAGTAAACGGGTCCTTTTCACAATGGCAGGCAGTGACTAGTGGGGTACCGCAAGGCTCAGTGCTGGGACCCCAGCTATTTACAATATATATTAATGATCTGGATGAGGGAATTGAAGGCAATATCTCCAAGTTTGCGGATGACACTAAGCTGGGGGGCAGTGTTAGCTGTGAGGAGGGATGCTAGGAAACTGCAAGGTGACTTGGATAGGCTGGGTGAGTGGGCAAATGTTTGGCAGATGCAGTATAATGTGGATAAATGTGAGGTTATCCATTTTGGTGGCAAAAACGGGAAAGCAGACTATTATCTAAATGGTGGCAGATTGGAAAAGGGGGAGATGCAGCGAGACCTGGGTGTCATGGTACACCAGTCATTGAAGGTAGGCATTCAGGTGCAGCAGGCAGTAAAGAAAGCGAATGGTATGTTAGCTTTCATTGCAAAAGGATTTGAGTATAGGAGCAGGGAGGTTCTACAGCAGTTGTACAGGGTCTTGGTGAGACCACACCTGGAGTATTGCGTACAGTTTTGGTCTCCAAATCTGAGGAAGGACATTATTGCCATAGAGGGAGTGCTTAGAAGGTTCACCAGACTGATTCCTGGGATGTCAGGACTATCTTATGAAGAAAGACTGGATAGACTTGGTTTATACTCTCTTGAATTTAGGAGATTGAGAGGGGATCTTATAGAAACTTACAAAATTCTTAAGAGGGTTGGACAGGCTAGATGCAGGAAGATTGTTCCCGATGTTGGGGAAGTCCAGGACAAGGGGTCACAGCTTAAGGATAAGGGGGAAATCCTTTAAAACCGAGATGAGAAGAACCTTTTTCACACAGAGAGTGGTGAATCTCTGGAACTTTCTGCCACAGAGGGTAGTTGAGGCCAGTTCATTGGCTATATTTAAGAGGGAGTTAGATGTGGCCCTTCTGGCTAAGGGGATCAGGGGGTATGGAGAGAAGGCAGGTACGGGATACTGAGTTGGTTGATCAGCCATGATCATATTGAATGGCCTACTCCTGCACCTAATTTCTATGTTTCTATGTTTCTATACAATTACAGCACGGAAACAGGCCAGCTCGGCCCTTCTAGTCCGTGCCGAACACTTATTTTCCCCTAGTCCCATCTACCTGCACTCAGACCATAACCCTTCATTCCTTTCCCGTCCATATACCTATCCAATTTATTTTTAAATTATAAAATCGAACCTGCCTCCACCACTTCCACTGGAAGCTCATTCCACACAGCCACCACTCTCTGAATAAAGAAGTTCCCCCTCATGTGACCCCTAAACTTCTGTCCCTTAATTCTCATGTTGTGTCCTCTTGTTTGAATCTTCCCTACTCTCAATGGGAAAAGCTTATCCACGTCAACTCTGTCTATCCCTCTCATCATTTTAAAGACCTCTATCAAGTCCCCCCTTAACCTTCTGTGCTCCAAAGAATAAAGACCTAACTTGTTCAACCTTTATCTGTAACTTAGTTGCTGAAACCCAGGCAACATTCTAGTAAATCTCCTCTGTACTCTCTCTATTTTGTTGACATCCTTCCTAATTAGGCAACCAAAATTGTACACCATACTCCAGAATTGGCCTCGCCAATGCCTTGTACAATTTTAACATTACATCCCAACTTCTATACTCAATGCTCTGATTTATAAAGGCCAGCACCCCAAAAGCTTTCTTTAACACCCTATCTACATGAGATTCCACCTTCAGGGAACTGTGCACAGTTATCCCTAGATCCCTCTGTTCAACTGCATTCCTGAACTCACTACCATTTACCATGTACGTCCTATTTTGATTTGTCCTGCCAAGATGTAGCACCTCACACTTATCAGCATTAAACTCCATCTGCCATCTTTCAGCCCACTCTTCCAAATGGCCTAAATCTCTCTGTAGACTTTGAAAATCTACTTCATTCTATTGTGACAAGAAAGTCCAGGTCTGCATGGGGCACTGTTCCTCATCATCAGGGCACATGTGAGGAGGAGCTGGCGATCTTGGGATTGTCCTGGCTAATCTGTCTTGGTCTCGAAGGAGGAGGCAAAGAAAACTCATTGCTGGTGGTCTCACGATTGTCCTAGGAGCTCAACTTTGGACTTGAAGAGGAGGCAGTGGTGGTCTTTCAGGCTTATCCTGACAGCTCAATCTTAACCTGTGTGTGGGCACAGGCACTCATTGTCTGTGGAAAGGTAAGAGACAATGGGTGTCTCAGGCTTTCCCCACTCACTCAGTCAGTCTTGGCCTCAAAGGAGGTACTAGCTGTCTAGACCTGGCTGCTCAGTCTTGACCACACAATGACATTGATTATGTCCTGTTTGTCCCAACGGTCTTTCTCAAACCTGCAGCAGGGGAACCCTCCCTGGGTTCAGAAAGAGTAGGTTGACAAGGTCAGGTATGCCAACCCAACGCCAGCTAATTGAACCCAACCTGCTACTTAATTTGCTGTAGCTTCAGCTCAAATGTGTTAAGGTTTGGCTTCTCCTGGCCTGTCTGCCAGTGGTAGGTTGTGGGCAGTGTCACAAAGAGTAAAGAGGTTATACCAGAACTGTATATAACATGAGTTACCGCATCAGCAGAAAAATGTGATTGCATTAAAGGGAGTACAGAGGCAATTTAACAGATGTGACCAGACAGTAAAACTGTGGCTATGAAGAAAAACCAGATGACCTAAGATTGGAGCAGAGGAGGCTGAGGGAAAGCTTGGAATTTCCCTGAGAAAACATTTTAAAATCAGTGTGTTAAAATATCAGTCAATGGGTTAGAGGGAAGATGAGGAAAAACAAATTCTGCCTGAAAGAATATTAGAGACAGAAATCCTCATTGGTTTAAAAAAGCAAGAGAAAATATATTTGAAGAGTGGACAACAGCAGGTCTATGGACCTGATTCTAGAGGGTGGGATTAGATTGGGATGCAATGGGCCAAATTACCTCTTCTGACCTACATTTTCAAGGATTTCTGTGTTTTTCTAGTTAGCACAGGGCACATGTTTCCAACCCTGTGTATCATCTCAAATACACCCCAACCTACCAGATAGCAAACCAACTATCCGACTCCACAACAGATTGGTCCAAAGTCCACCTGACTGACTTCCCATTGTCCTGCCTCCATGATTTTCCTTTCTTACTGAACTTTGCTGTCTTTATTAAATCCTGCCCACATATTATGATTGTGTCAGGTGATTCCCCAATATTTATTGTTTAAAATTCTCTATTACTGTTTTTAAGGGTTTTGACCTTCTTTTACCTATGCCATCTCTCGAAGCCTCGGAGAACTCTATGGTCTGCTGCATCTGATCTTTTGCGCATCTCTCGATTATTTTCTATTTGTGCTCATATTGAGCCTTATGCTCAGGGACATGCTCTCCTCTCCCTGATTACCAACCAATTATTTGACCAAATATTTAGGTGCCACTTTTTTTCTGAGTACACAACCTGAAAAATACCTCATTTGTTTTTACAATATTGGATGAATGACATAAATGCAAATTATATTGGTAAATATTGACAACATCCTCTTTGCTCAACATCGGTGAGACCAAGCGTAGAACACCTCAGCTCGGTTTGCAATAACCAACCTGATCTCCCGGTGGCTCAGCACTTCAACTTCCCAATCTAATCCCACCCTCTACTTCAACTTCCCCTCCCATTCCATATCTGACCTTTCTGTCCTGGGCCTCCTCCATGGCCAGAGTGAGGACCACCGCAAATTGGAGGAGCAGCACCTCATATTTCGCTTGGGCAGTTTGCACCCCAGCGGTACGAACATTGACTTCTCTAATTTCAGGTAGTCCCTACTTTCTCCTCCCCTTCTCAGCTCTCCCTCAGCCCACTGGCTCCACCTCTTCCTTTCTTCTTCCCGCCATCCCCACCCTCACATCAGTCTGAAGAAGGGTTTCAACCCGAAACGTTGCCTATTTCCTTCGCTCCATGGATGCTGCCTCACCCGCTGTGTTTCTCCAGCATTTTTGTCTACCTTCGATTTTCCAGCATGTGCAGTTCCTTCTTAAACATCTTCTTTGGAAATGCTGGTCTTGCTTGCGACCTTACAGCCCATAGGATTGAGTGGATAAAGGCTTACTGGCATGTCTGGATTGTGATACGAACAAGGGAAATAAAATAAAAATCTAAAATTTAATGCAAAATTCAACCACAGGGGTAGACCAGAAATGTTATAGTTTCTTGATCCGAAGTGAGACAATTTGCTTTTCAGGGATTATTATTCCAAATTATTATGTATTATTTCCAAGGAATTTACTGTGCTTCAGTGCAAATTATGTAACAGATGTATTGTACATGAAGCGGTTGTCCGTTTATGTCTCTCATTTGTTGATAAACGAGAGATGTGTTTGGACGTACAACAGATTAAGTTACATTTATGAACCATTAAATGTGTTGTAAAAACAATTTAATGCAGGAGATAATTTTTCCCTGTTCAGCGTTAGACCATCCATATTGAATTGAATCGTCATGCCAAGATACTGTTGATGGATATATAGTTTTTAACATGAATAGAGAGCGTAATGAAATGAAAGTATATCATCATGAATACTGAATTAAATGTATTAAGATTTACATTTTCAAATGTATTTGTAAGTTTAATTTTACTTTTTTCCCAAGACGATGCATTTGCAGATGTTAATCCTGCTCCAACAGCTAGGAGGTGCATTGAGACTGTATTTTCTTCCTTTGAATAAGCATAAGAATAAGCTCAATAGCTTACTGTTGAATTATTGCAATGTTGCCACTGGCAAATTAAACAAATCTATACAGAAATAAACGATTTAGAATTGGATACCTACTTCATCAATAACAAGTTGTAACATCACAAAATATTTGAAGATGCTTTGCAGAAAGGTTACCGAAGAAAGTTTGACATCGCTGCATTATGCGATTTTAGGCCAGGTGATCTTTAAAAAATAAACCGAGCAAACAGAAAGAGGTGATGAGATTTTGAGAGAGTTTGGGACACAAAGCGCTGTCACAGCCCCCAGTGTTGGAGCTATTAAATGGAGACACATGAGCTAGCAGATGCTGGAATTTTGAGCAAAAAGCAATCTGTTGAAGGAACTCAGCGGGTCAGGCAGCATCTGTGGAAAGGAATGGACTATCAATGTTTTGGCTTTTCCTCAGTTCAAACCCACCTGAGTTCCTCCAGCAGATTGATTTTTGTTCATGGTGCAATTAAAATTGTGTTGAATGGAAGAACAGCATTGAAGAATTGAGGGTTTGGAAACGCTAGAGACAGGAAACATGTTCCCGATGTTGGGCGAGTCCAGAACCAGGGGCCACAGTTTAAGAATAATAATAATAATCTTATTTATATAGCACATTTTTAGTCAACTTGTATTGACCCCAAAGTGCTTCACATAAGTACATTACATTTTACACACAGGCAAAGGTGGGTGAAGTGTCTTTCCCCAAGGACACAACGACAGTATGCACTCCAAGCGGGATTCGAACCGGCTACCTTCCGGTCGCCAGCTGAACACTTAGCCCATTGTGCCATCTGTCGTCTGGGTAAACCATTTAGAGCGGAGACGAGGAAACACTTTTTCTCACAGAAAGTTGTGAGTCTGTGGAATTCTCTGCCTCAGATGGGTGGTGGAGGCCGGTTCTCTGGATACTTTCAAGAGCGAGCTAGATAGGGCTCTTAAAGATAGCGAAGTCAGGGGATATGGGGAGAAGGCAGGAATGGGGTACTGATTGGGGATGATCAGCCATGATCACATTGAATGGCGGTGCTGGCTCGAAGGGCCGAATGGCCTACTCCTGCACCTATTGTCTATTGATACCTCAGAGTTATAACTTATAAGACAGGCAGACGTTACTAAGAGATCCTTAATAGGGTTGGAAAACAAAGATTACAACATTAAAAATAAGGCACACAAAAATGCACCCGCTGAGTTTCTCCAGCATTTTTGTGTATCTTTGATTTTCCAGCATCTGCAGTTCCTTCTTAAACATTAAAAATAAGGCATTGCTTTGGCAGCATAAAACAGGGTGATGAATGAATAGAACAATGCGAGTTAGTATTCGGCAAGAAGAATTTGAATTGTTTTTGTTCATATGGAGTGAAAGGTGGGTGGTTTGTTATGAGCCTGTTGCATTTGTCAAATCTAGGTTTAATTATCAACTGTGCCAAGTGGAGTAAGTTTGGGTTGCTAACGCTACAGGTGTATTTTTATTTTTTCTATCTTTCCAGCAATCAAGAACATGGATTCTATGAGATCCATATACTTCCACTTGTTTGGAGATAGAACAATTGTTTCACTCAGAGGCTCGTACTATTTGAAATAATTTGCAATTTTGGTTGACTATAGCCGAGTATTCGCAAATGTTGCTTGATTTCAAAAGATGTTGCTTCATTGGTTTACAGTTTGCAGTCTACAGTGAAGGGATAGTCCTCACTGCTGTCCTCAACAATAAAGTTAAGCACAAAGATTTATTGAACTCTAGAGCATAGATTTCTTCATTGCCCATGTTCACTTCGTCGCCCACAATATTCACAGAGGATCTGTGACCTTCAGAAGTAGGGCAAGAAGCAGAATGAACCATAGATTGTGCAGAGACAGATGTTGCAAAGAATTAGGAAGGCAAGTGATACAATTTGCCTTTAGAGTAAGGTGTTTGGAGTACAGGGAAATCTTACCACAATCACAGGGTAATTGAGTCGCAGGGTTTTACAAGACAGCATCTGGAGTCGTATGTTCAAGTTTGGTCTTATCTCAAGAAGAGTGTACCTGTCCTGGAGCCAGCACAATACAAAATTTACAAGTTTGATTCCTCAGAGGTCGAAAGACGTAGTTTTTTTTTCTCATGTTTAGAAGAATGAAACAAGATTTTGAAGGGACTTGAAAGATTGGATGCCGAGTCTAAACCTAGGAGATATAACATCAGGATAGGATATTTAAGATAAAGTAATTTTGTCAGTTCAGAAGATGAGAAACCATGATATCAGAGGGCAGATACCAGCATGGATAGCAGGATGACAAAAATGCTTGAGAAACTCAGCGGGCGAGGCAGCATCTATGGAGCGAAGAAAATAGGCAATGTTTCGGGTCGAAACCCTTCTTCAGACTGATGATAGCAGGTTCGCAGGATGGCAGAAGGCAGAGTGGCCATAAAGAGGGGTTTTTCTGGTTGGCTGTCAGTGACTAACGGTGTTCTGCAGGAATAGGTGCTGGAGCCGCTACTCTTCACAATGTATATTAGTGATTTGGATCAGGGAACTAAAGGCTTTGTGGCCAAGTTTGCAGATGATATGAAGATAGGTGGAGGGGCAGGTGGTGTAGAGAAAGCAGGGACTCTGCAGAAGGACTTGGACAGGTTGGGAGTGTTGGTTGGGAGTGTGGGCTGAGAAGTGGGCAGATGGAATACAGTGTAGCAAAGTGTGGAGTCATGGATTTTGGTAGTAAGAATATACTGTAGGCGTAGATTATTATCTAAATGTGGAGAGAATTTAGAAATCGGAGGTGCGAAGGGTTGTGGGAGTGCTCGTGCAGGATTCCCAAAAAGTTAATTTACAAGTCGAATCGATAGTAAAGAACGCAAATGAAATGCTGACATATATTTTGTGAGGACTAGAATACAAAAATAGGGATATAATGCTGAGGCTTTATTAGGCACTGGTCAGACTGCTTTTGGAGTATTGTGAACAGTTTTGAGCCCCATATCTGAGGAAGGATGCGGACCGGTGACGTTGGAGATGGTACAGAGGAGGTTTATGCGAATGATCCCAGGAATGATTGGGTTAACATATGATGAGTGTTTGAATGCACTGGGCCTGTACCTTTGAGTTTAAAAGGATGAGGGGGGACCTCTTTGAAACTCACTGAATAGAGAAAGGCCTAGATAGAGTGAATGTGAGAAGGATGTTTCCACTAGTGGGAGAGTCTAAGGATAAAAGGCCATAGCCTCCGAATAAAAGGACGTACCTTTAGAGAGGATTAATCAGTAAGGGTGTCGGGGAGAAGGCAAGAGAATGGGTTTGAGAACGAAAGATAGTTCAGTACGATTGAATGGAAGAGTAGACTTGATGAGCCGAATGGCCTAATTCTGGTCCTAAAACTTATGAACATTTGAGGTAAAGTATTGAATGTCTGGAATTCCATTCCCAGAGGGCTGATGTAGCTATAGTTGTGAGTTTTTGGAGTCCTGGGGCACTTTATAGGAATCTGGCATAGACGCATTGAGGCAGAAGAACAGCAATGCCCCCACTGAATGGTCGAGCCAGCTTCAGGAGACATGTGGCCCGGAGCTCCTCTTATCATGTTCGTATGTTTAGCGTGCTGATGAGCATGAAACAACATTAAGAGAATAATAATGACTTTGCAGGCTGTTCTACAAAAATGAGATATAAACAAAAAATGAAATAAGAGGCTTAAATATCACAAAACGATCTTTTAAAAATAGTTTTCGAGCCATACAAGCGTGGAAAGGAGCCCTTCAGTCCAACTTGCCCACACCGACTGGCATATCCCATTTACACTAATCCCGATTGCCTACATTTGGCCCACATCCCTCTAAATCTGTCCTATCCAAAACTACAGTATTTATTTCTTTTCTGAAGATGAGACTTAACGCTTGTAAGTAAAATAAAGTTGTTCAGCAATAATAATGCCACAATGTCATTAAAATGTGTTATCTGAATCATTTATGTCCATGTCAAATCAATTCTTCCCTGATTTTGTCTGGTAAGACTGCAACAGCAAGAGTTAAGAATGATATTCTAATATCCAAGAATAATGTCCTCGATGTAAGCTCCAGTCGTGCTGGAAAGTAACATGAAATTGTTTTCTGAGAGGAACATAGCGTGCAAATCTTATTTTATCTTTTTGAATGCTGCAGGGTTGTTGAGAAAAATCAAATATATGTTTTTTATCCTTTCCAATAGACTTATTTTCTAACCCCATTTATATTAGCTTCCATGAAATGATTGCTTCAAGCCACTCTTTGCACAACATTGTCACAATGTACCTCTGGAATAACATTTCTAGTTGATTTATATTCTAAGTTTAGCTTTAAAATATACGAGCAACCAAGTAATGCACTTGCAGCCAGAGGGTTCATGAGCTAATAAATGAACTCGCCCTATTATACTGTCCTATTCATAGACTGTGAAGCCTGTTGTAAGATATTCAGCACTTAACAAAAATACCAAAGTTTGAATGTGTTAGAATTGTCACCCGTTTCCTTCCTCCTAGGGCCAATTTCGACCTACAATATAGACCATTATTTTAGTGCCTTGCTCAATGTGGCTGTCACATATATAGTGTAAAATACTACATATCATACTTTGTCTCTTAAATAAGCTCAAATGTTATTGTTCAAATTTGTTGTCAGATTTCTCTATGCCCTCTGATTTGTCTGCATTTCAGATGACTGAACTCAAAGCTATGCAGAGGTAAGGCAAAGGTTAACTTGCATCTCCTTCAATCTCATCTAATGTATCCATTGTTCTCGGCGTGGGCTCCTAAATAGCGGTGAGACCAAGCGCAGACTGGGCGATCGTTTCACTGTACACTTCCCCTCAGTCCGCCTTGGCCTCCGTAACCTCCTTGTTGCCAAACATTTTTACTCCCCTACCCATTCCCATACTGACCTTTCTGTCCTGGGCCTCCTCCACTGTCAGAGAGAGGCCACACACAAATTGGAGGAACATCATATTTCGCTTGGGAAGCTTCCATCCAGCGGCATGAACGTTGAATTCTCCAATTTTAAGTAACCAATGGTTTTCTGTCACCCCCCCTCCTCTACCCCAGTTACCCTACTAGTTCAATTGTTTGCATGAGTTGTTTATCATCACCTCTTCCCCAGCCAATAATGGGCCATTATGGACTCATTAGTCATCTGTTGTGAACCCTGATTTGTTCTGGCCTTTCCCATCTCTGGTTTACGCCCCCCCCCGCCGCTCTACTTTCAGCCTGTTTCTGACCCGAGACGTCACATGTTCCTTTTCTCCAGCGATGCTGCCTGATCTGCTGAGTTGCTTCAGTTCCATGCGACTACCTTCAGTATAAACCAGAATCTGCAGTTACTTCCTACACAAAGCTATGCAATCCTTTTTGGCAGTTCCAAAGAGCCAAAGGTCTGAGATCCTATTACAGGAAGGAAGTGGGGGCTTTGGAAAATGTGCAGAAAAGGTTTACCGGAATGCTGCATGGATTAGTGGATATTTACTATAAGGAGACGTTGGATAAAATTTGGTTGTTTTCTCTAGAGCGTTAGATTAGATTAGATTAGATTAGACTTTATTAATCCCCTTATTCAGGGGAAATTCAGATGTCCTTGCAGCACACTAATAAAAATACAACATAGTATTCATGAAGAAATTCAACACCAAACATGAAACATCCCCCCACAGTGATTCCCACTGTGGGGGAAGGCACAAAGTCCAGTCCCCATCCTCTTGTCCAGGAGGGGCCTATCGAGGCCTAACAGTTGCCACCAATGTTCTCGCCGGGTGAAAAACGATACAAAATACATGTAAATCCCAGGAGGGAAATCAAATATAAAAAAAACGAGTGGTAATGCTTTGAGGATGTGCAAAGATTGAGGAGGTGGGGGGGGGGGGGGGGGGGGGGTGGGGGGGGCAGGGGTTCAGTCTCCATCTCAGTCTACCCCATGACAGAAGGGGGAGGAGTTGTACAGTTTGATAGCCACAAGGAAGAATGATATCCTGTGGCGTTCTGTCCTGTATCTTGGTAGAACCAGTCTGTTGCTGAAGGTGCTCCTCATGTTGTCCAGCGTGTCTTGGAAGAGGTGAGCTGTATTGTCCAGGATGTATTCTCCCCTCCAAGACCACCTCCCATGATTCCAACTCCGTCCCCAGGATGGAGCCAGCCTTCCTGATGAGTTTGTTGATCTTATTGGCGTCCGCAGCACACGGGCAGCGAAGACGATGGCTCTGGCTACCACCGATTAGTGGAACATCTGCAGCATCTCACTGCAGATGTTGGAGCCTTCTCAAAAAGTACAGCCGGCTCTGTCCCTTGTTGTGCAGGGCCTCAGCATTCCTGGACCAGTCCAGTTTACTGTCCGGGTACACTCCCAGGTATTTGTACTCCCTGGTAAACTGCACATCCACACCATTGATGGTGTTAGAGGTCGAGGGGAGACTTGATAAATGCATATAAAATTATGAGAGGCATCGATAGAGTAGACACGAAGAACCTTTTTTCCACGGTAGAAATGGCCATCCGTTTCTCAAGAACCCATTCCACGTAATAAGCTAGTAAATCTTATTGTGAAATTGAACATTAGAACATCCAGATTTTTCACCATCTGTAGTCTTTCACCATCTTTATTTCATTTTTAATAATTAAAACATCTTGCTATTATTTTGTGCTAGGCTGATATGCCATACAACTAGAGTATAGCTTAAGTTCATTACTGCATGGTAAGTATAACATAGCAAAGATGAGCGGGAAGACAGAAGATTGGGCAACTTTTAAAGAGCAACAAAAGATAACTAAAAAGGCAATATGGGGAGAAAAGGTACGAAGGTAAGCTAGCCACAAATATAAAGGAGGATAGTAAAGGCTTCTTAAGGTATGTGAAGAGAAAAAAACTAGTTATAACAAATGTGGGTCCCTTGAAGACCGAAACAGGTGAATTTATTACAGGGAACAAGGAAATGGCAGACAAATTGAACAGACACTTTGGATCTGTCTTTATTTATGGCCCTGTCCACGGTGTGAGTCCACCCACGAGTGATCCCGAGTGAAAGAAAAAATCAAATTCGTGGTTGTCTACGAGATTCTAAGTTTATGTTTACGAGTTTAAACGAGTTCCCACGTGTATGCCTAAGTTTGCCGTTTACTTCTAATTTCTGCGATGTACCAAGTTCCTCTCCCGAGTTACTCTTGAGCCAACAACGACTGCCGACATGTGGAAAAATCATCACATGGTAAAAATTATGTCATGCAGTTTTTTTTTACACAATAAAAAGACCCAGCCTGAAGAACTATCTCGACCCGAAACATCACCTATTTCTTTTCTCCAAAGATGCTGCCTAACCAGCTGAGTTAGTCCATCATTTTGTGTCTATCTTTGGTTTAAACTAGTATCTGCAATTCCTTCCTTCAAACTTTTAGAACAGTTTATTTCAAGAAACAATGCTTCCAAATTGTATTCAAAAGTCCATTTGAACTGCATTTGTTCAAGGTCTGACATCAATCATTGAAAGGCATGGGCTGTTTTGTGTCGGGAGGAACTGCAGATGCTGGTTTACACTGAAGATAGACACAAAATGCTGGGGTAACTCAGCGGGACATGCAGCATTTCTGGAGAGAAGGAATGGGTGACGTTTCGACCCTTCTCTCCAGAGATGCTGCCGGCTTGGCTGAGTTAAGGGCCTGTCCCACAAGCATGTGACTGCATGCGGCAAGCGCGACGTAACGTGGTCGCTTGAGCCGTACGGCCTCGCGGGGCCGGTCCCACTTCAATTGCCGGAGCCGTATGGAGTTGTGCGGAGCTGGTCCCGACATCGCGCGGGGCTCCAAAAAAGTGACATTTCCAAAAATTCCGCGCAGCAACGGCCTGCCGGCCCGCAGCCACATTGAGGCTGTACGCACCGCCTCGACGCCGTACGCAGCGTCTTGACGCCGTACGTCACGCGCAAAATTCTCGCAGACTTCGCTCGAACTTCACGTCAACTCGTATGGGATCACTCGACCTCCGCATGTCGCCCGCTTCCGGTTTGGTCGCGCAGTCATCATCTATCCATGCAGAAATTCCCACGCGGTTAATATAATTGTTAGCGGCCGCTTTTTAAATCCTTCCCCCCATCGTCACAATAACCATTTTAATTTTGCGCATTGTTATTCTTGTTACCTTGGATAAAGTATTTTTATCCCATGAATAAGAACCAATAATAGTGAGGTGCTTGCTTCAGATTCTTCTGTTCCACTGATTCTCTCTCTGTTTCTATCCCCTGTCCTCCTCTCTCTCTTCCTTCTCCCCCTCCCTCTCTCCGCTCCCTCTCTCCCCATGGGCAATCACTACCAAAGTGTCTGCCCACACAGTCAGTACACCTATCATACACTTGTCTCCCGTACAAAGTCCCCCAACTCCCCCCCCCCCCCCCCCCCCCCCCCCCCCCCCCCACCTTTCCCTCCCAACCGACCCCATCCCGACCCCCTGGGAAACTGAAGGGAGCGACAATCAACCGCCACGGATACAAATAATGTCATACACAAGAAAAGGGCAGATGCTGGTTGACAAAAAGTGAACACACAGTGCTGGAGTAACACAAAAACGCAGCAGAATTTTGGAAACGTCATCACGTCACCCATTCCTTCTGTCCAGAGATGCTGCCTGTCCCGCTAGGTTAAAGAGTGCCCAGGGTAGACTCACGAGTCACTACAGTAAACTCACGGGCTACTTTGTTCTTACAACGAATTTAAAAGTTTAAAATTTTTACTTCACGAGAAAAATTTGACTTGTGGAAATCTTTCATCACGTTGAAAGATTTTCACGAGTTAACAAGTTTCCCGAGTATCTGCCATTAGCGTTACGAGTCACTAAGTTACGTCCACGAGTTCCGACGTTCCCGCCACGTTAATTCTACGTGATTACCACGAGTTTGATTTGTTTTAAACTCGGGATCACTCGTGGGAAGACACAACAATCTCCCAGATGTGCTTGTGGCCAGAGGACCTAGGGTGATGGAGGAACTGAAGGAAATTCACATTAAGCAAGAAATGGTGTTGGGTAGACTGACGGGACTGAAGGCTGATAAATCCCCAGGGCCTGATGGTCTGCATCCCAGGGTACTTAAGGAGGTGGCTTTAGAAACCGTGGACGCATTGGTGATCATTTTCCAATGTTCCATAGATTCAGGATCAGTTCCTGTTCGTTGGAGGGTAGCTAATGTTATCCCACTTTTTAAGAAAGGAGGGAGAGAGAAAACAGGGAATTATAGACCAGCTAGCCTGACATCGATGGTGGGGAAGATGCTGGAGTCAATTATAAAAGATGAAATAGAGGCACATTTGGATAGCAGTAACAGGATTGGTCCGAGTCAGCATGGATTTACAAGTGTGGTTCGCCCACATTGAGGCCCAATTTGTCGCGGACGCCACTCGATATTTCTACGTGGTTGGGGCGCTTAGCCAAGAGACGGCCAACTGTTTGCTGCCCTACCCGCAGAAGCCTCCAGCAAGTACGAAGGCCTCATGGTGCTGCTGCTCCGCACCTTTGGGCTCAGCCACGGCTATCGCACCGCCCGCCTGCTCCATATGGACGGCCTCGGCAATCGAAAGCCGTCCGTGCTCATGAGCGAGATGCTCGCCTTGATCAACGGCCACTGACCCGGCCTGATGTTCGAGCAGGCCTTCCTGGAGCAGATGCCCGTTGACATCCGCCTGCTCCTCGCTGGGACCGACTTCGCTGACCCCCTGCAGCTCGATGAATGGGCCGACGAACTGTGGCTCGCCAAATAGCAGGACAGTGGGTCCATCAATTGGGTGTCCGCACCCATGCCCGTGCCCACGCCTGCGTACCAGCAGCTTTGCAGGGACGTTCAACCCTCCGCTGCCGTCACCGCATCGCAGCCGCCCGCCGGAGACCGGGGTAAGCGCCAGTGCTGCTACTACCACCAACGCTGGGGTGCCGAGACCCGCCGATGCCGTGCCCCCTCCTCGTTTGTGGGAAATACCTCAGCCGATCGTCAGTAGAGGCTATCGCGATCGGCCACAATCACCGCCTCTATGTTCAGGATCGCCGTTCCGGACTTTGTTTCCTCATGGACTCCGGGGTCGTCGTGAGCATCCCTCCCCCGACTGGACTGGATACCTGTGCCGGTAAGCGAGGCCCCGTCCTTACCGCCATCATCTGTAGCCCCATCCGCACGTGCGGCACGCGGTTTCTTTCCTTCATCTTCGACTCCCGCCCGTATACCTGGACATTTACCATTGTGGACGTGTCCCAGCCATTGCTGGCCGCCAATTTCCTCCGGGCTTTTCCACTACCGGTGGACATGCGGGGCAGGTGCCTCATTTCACTGGAGTGCCCCGCGGCCCGCCGTCCCTCCCAGCCTGCAGCTGGGCGCGGTGGCTGATGGAAAGAACCCTTATGCCTCACTGCTTGCTGAGTTCCCGGGGCTGCCGCCCTTAAGCACGGGGTGGTGAACCACATTCCCACCACAGGCCCCCCTCTGCATGTACGGACGCGCAGGCTCCAATCTGACAAGCTGCGGATTGCGAAGGAAGAGTTCCGTCAGATGGAGGACATGGACATCGTGCAGCGCTCTGATAGCCCATGGGAATCTCCACTGCACATGGTCCCTAAAGCATCTGGGGGGTGGAGACAGTGCTGGGATTATCGGAGCTTAAACGCATTCAGTACTGTCGACCGCTACCCGGTCCAGCATATCCAAGATTTCACGGCCCATCTGGAGAACGCCACCTTTTTTTCCCAAGGTGGACCTAGTACACGGCTACCACCAGATTCCCGTCCACCCCGAAGACGTGCCCAAGACCGCCACCATCACCCACCCCGTTTGGCCTTTTCAAGTGGCTGTGCATGCTGTTTGGTTTAAAAAATGCCGTGCAGGCTTTCCAACAGCTCATGGACATGGTTGGTCGTGGGTTGAAGTTTGTCTTCATCTACCTAGATGACATTCTGGTCGCCAGGCACTACCAACAAGAAGACTGCACGCACCTACGGGCGCTGTTTTAGCGGCTCCAGGACCACGGGCTGGTAATAAACCCCGCCAAGTGGCAGTTCAGCCTGCTTTCTGGGGCATCATGTCACCTCGCAGGGTGTGGCCCCGCTGCCCACTAAGGTGGAGGTCAATCCCTTGGCCGCTCACCGTTAAGTGGCTGCAGCAATTGGTTGGCATGGTGAACTTTACCATCGCTTCGTGCCGGCAGCTGTCAGGAACATGCGCCCCGTTTCAGTGCCTCGCTGGTAAACCACAAGACCTTGTGTGGACTGACGAGGCCGTGGCTGCGTTCGATGATGCGAAGGAGGCGTTGGCCAAGGCCATCATGCTGGTGCACCTGTGGGTCGCTGCCCCGATCGCCCTCACGGTGGACACGTCTGATACGGTTGTCGGAGGGGTGGACGAGCAGCTCATCGACGGCCGCTGGCAACGCCTGGCCTTTTTTAGCTGTCACCTGTGACCCCTGGAGCGCAACTACAGTGCCTTCGACCGTGAGATCCTAGCCCTTTACCTGGCCGTAAGACATCTTCGATATTTCCTGGAGGGAAGGACTTTCATTGCCTTCACTAACCACAAGCCCCTGACGTTTGCCTTGGCCAAGTTGTCTGACCCATGGTCCACCCGCCAACATCGGCACCTGGCGTTCGTGTCTGAATTCACCACGGATGTTCAGCGTGTGGCCGTCAAGCTCAACCCAGTTACGGATCCTCTGTCTCGCCGTGCTCTCCCATGCAGCCGTGGACTCTGGTGTTGAAGAGCAATGCATGGGTGGTGAGATGGACAATTACCGGATGGCCGATGTCCCTTTCAGCCCAGCAGGTGTGTCGGTCCTCAGTGACGAGGAGACCATGCCCTATTGTCCCCGTGGGTTGGCGGCGCCAGGTTTTCGATGCCATCCATGGCCTGGCCCACCCTTCCATCCAGGTGACTTTTGCGCTGGTGGCGGGCAAGTTCGTCTGGCAGGGCCTTCGGAAGCAGGTCTCGGCCTGGGCCAGGGACTGCATTTGCTGCCAGATGTCGAAGGTCCAGCAACATGTGCGGGCACCGGTGCAAGATTTCGTGGTTCCCTCCGGCCGTTTTCAGCACATCGACTGCCACCGTGGATCACCGCACCGCACATCGACTTGTGTTTACGAGGTGGCCTGAGGCAATTCCGCTGACCGACACCTCTGCCGCGCCGTGTTCTCGACCCCTCGCGGCCGATTGGATTGCTTATTATGGGGTGCCTTCGGACATTTCCACCGACCGGGGGCCCAGTTCACTTCCACTTTGTGGGCGACTATGGCGCAGCTGTACGGGGTGCAGTTGCACCGTACCACTGCCTATCACCCTCAGGCCAACGGGTTAGTGGAACGTTTCCACCGGCATCTGAAATTGACGTTAAAGGCGCAGCTCACTTTCCCGGACTGGGTTGACCAGTTGCCTTGGGTGTTGTTAGGCATCCGCACGGCCCCAAACGCGGACCAGGACACATCGTCCGCCGAACTGGTGTACGGCTGGCTCCCCGCTTCAGATTCCTGGGGATTTTCTTCCTGTAGCTCGAGGGCATCCGGAACCCGCCTCGGTTGTTCTGGCGAGTCTTCGTGAGAAAGTGAGCGGCCTGGCCCCTGTTCCTACCTCGCGGCATTGGACAGCTCCAGTGTATGGACATGTGCCGCCGGAGCTTAAGCACTGTCTGTTGTTTTCCTTAGCAGAGATTCGCACAGGTCGCCGCTGCAGCGGGTCTATGACGGTCCTTTCCGGGTGTTGCGCCCCGGCATCGCAACTTTCCTGTTGGATGTCGGGGGCAAAGAGCAGATCGTCTCGGTTGTTCACCTCAAGCCCGCCCACATGGATGTCGATGGTGGCTCAACCCCAGCGTAGAGGTCGTCCGCTGGTCGTTCCCGTGGCACCTGTTGTGCCCGTCTCCCCTGCACCTGTTAACCATATAACCATATAACAATTACAGCACGGAAACAGGCCATCTCGGCCCTACAAGTCCATGCCGAACAAATTTTTTCCCCCTTAGTCCCACCTGCCTGCACTCGTACCATAACCCTCCATTCCCTTCTCATCCATATGCCTATCCAATTTATTTTTAAATGATACCAATGAACCTGCCTCCACCATTTCCACTGGGAGCTCATTCCACACCGCCACCACTCTCTGCGTAAAGAAGTTCCCCCTCATATTACCCCTAAACTTCTGTCCCTTAATTCTGAAGTCATGTCCTCTTGTTTGAATCTTCCCTATTCTCAAAGGGAAAAGCTTGTCCACATCAACTCTGTCTATCCCTCTCATCATTTTAAAGACCTCTATCAGGTCCCCCCTTAACCTTCTGCGCTCCAGAGAATAAAGACCTAACTTGTTCAACCTATCTCTGTAACTTAGTTGTTGAAACCCAGGCAACATTCTAGTAAATCTCCTCTGTACTCTCCCTATTTTGTTGACATCCTTCCTATAATTTGGCGACCAAAATTGTACACCATACTCCAGATTTGGCCTCACCAATGCCTTGTACAATTTTAACATTACATCCCAGCTTCTATACTCAATGCTCTGATTTATAAAGGCTAGCATACCAAAAGCTTTCTTTACCACCCTATCTATATGAGATTCCACCTTCAAGGAACTATGCACGGTTATACCCAGATCTCTCTGTTCAACTGTATTCTTCAATTCCCTACCATTTACCATGTACGTCCTATTTTGATTTGTCCTGCCAAGGTGTAGCACCTCAGATTTATCAGCATTAAACTCCATCTGCCATCTTTCAGCCCATTGTTCCAAATGGCCTAAATCACTCTGTAGACTTTGGAAATCCTCTTCATTATCCACAACACCCCCTATCTTGGTATCATCTGCATACTTACTAATCCAGGAACCTGTTGTTCCTGTTTTCTCTGCACCGTTACCGGTTCCTGGCTCTGTTCTGCCAGTCCCACCTGTATCGCCCGTCCCGCCCCTCGTTTCCACTCTGGTCGCCTCGTTCGGCTTCCCGCTCGGTTCCGTACCTCGGGTTCTGGGGGGGGTCCTGTAGCGACACCTAGTGGTGACTTGAGGTGATATGAACCCTCGTTATTGGCTGGCATGGTCACCTGATCACGGGCATTCGTGCTCTTCATTTAAGCTTCACCCAGGCAGAGGGAGCTTTGTGCTATTTGGCTGATCGAAAACGCGGTTGAGTTAATCGCTTTATTATCGTTTAAAATAAACATTTCTATTTAACTCAACTGACTTATCGCGCCAAAACCTTTTAAATGCTGTGTTAGTGCCTGGCTCAACTAGCTCCTCTGGCAGCGAGTTCCATATACCCACCATCCTCTGTGGAAAAGGTTGCCCTTCAGGTTCCTGTTAAATCTTTCACTTCTTACCTTAAACCTACTTCCCCTTGTTCTTGATTCCCTTACGCTGGGTAAATGCCTATATGGAATGACCCTAAATATTCCCTTTTTGATTTTGTACACCTCTGTAAGATAACCCATCATCCTCCTGTGCCCCAAGCTTGCCCAACCACCCCCTGAAACACAGGCCCTCAAGTCCTGGCAGCATCCTTGTAAACCTTCTTTATATTCTTTACACCTTAACAACAACCTTTCTATGGCAAATTGACCAAAACTGAACACAATACTCTAAATGCAGCCACATCAACATCCTATACAGTACAACTGCAACAGAACATCCCGACTTCTACACTCAACACGCTGACTGATGAAGGCCAATGTACCAAAAGCCTTCTTGACTACCCTATCTACCTGTGGCACCATTTTCAAGGAACTGTGTACCTGCACACTCCTGCTGCTCTACAACACCCCTTAAGGCTCTGCCATTCACCACGAAAGTCCTACCCTGGTTTGGTTTCCCAAACTACACGCCTTGCACTTATCTGCATAAGTGAACTCAGCTGCTCCATTTAAATAGTTCAAATGCCACTGACCGGAGATGACAGAGAATGTGCAATATTTATGGTGATGTTTTCATTTTGATTCAAAAGTATACATTTTCACTGCTATGACGTGTATTCATCTGGATCTCATTCATAAATTATTTATGAAGAAATAAAGCATATAGTCAATGATAAGTAGTTTATATCAGAAACCCAGCGACTATCAAATAAGATCTTGTTTTTTTGTTGTCCATCATCTTTGAGCATGTTTCCCAAAGTTTATTTTTCCTTCTGTAATGGTGATAATTTTTCCAACTTAGCATTTGTAAAATCTCTCCTTGGCAATGGCTAAGCAGATTCAAAGATGCCGCAGAACTTTATATTATTTGCACATAAAATGTGCTGACATATATAATCTCCCATATTCCCAGTGTCGAGCAGTTTAATTCCGCATGCCACCCATTCCTTTGTCATTGGAATTAAATCCTGTTAGTCTAGGTAGTATAAATTCATCATCCACATTTTTTTTGCATCCTTCAAAACACTGAGTTCAATGATGAAATAATGTGCGGAAGATATTGATCATGTGCCAGGTGCAGTAAATCAAAGCTGTTAGAAGGAATTAGTAATTAAAGAAGATAATCTATAATCTATGCATAATATATTCTCTTGCCATATATAATGGTTTCAGGGATAAGAGGTGTAAAATAGTATTGGGAAGCCTTTATTATTATTTTGGAGTTTTTCATTGCATCTGATTTTAATTAAGTGACACCACTGATTCTTATCATTCATACTTGCATAAATTTCCCATATGACCTAACAGTGCATTTTATGTAAACTGTGAAATTTTAAGTAACAGTGAAGATGCGTCCATAATCTGATTCAGCACCACAATCTTCTTGCGTGATCCGATATTTTATCAGTTTCAGAGAATCATTGAATAGTGTGCCCTTGTACTTGCATCTGCAGGATATTTTTGCCAAATTGACAGATTGACAGTGCAATTTAGCATTAATGTTCCACCAAGCTGCTTACGTTTCACAGTACCTAAAAATAAACTGTGGCCAATTTACCACCAATTTCACATTTGATGCCAAATCTCAGAGCACCCCAAGATGTGATCCCTAATTTTTGGCTTTGTCGTGAATGCGGGTGATGTGAAGGTAAATGATTAAATATAAGGTGGAAAACAAGTAAATTCTATTTGATTGTCTTAACAGTTGTAGCGTTAGAAAAGAGTCGATGTTGTTTATGTATATTGAAAGGTCTCTGGTTAATAGCTGAGTGATATACAAGTAGAATTTTGTTCTTCTCAGGAAAGTGTGATGCAGTAAAGTAGACTGGCTAGAGCTTGCTTGTAGCTCTCAAAACAAAGATAAAAGGACTGATGAATTTGTTTTAATTTTAATCATCATTCGGAAAAAAACCTTTATTACAGGGTCCAATGTTAGTTTAGTCAAATTTTGTAGTTGAGCCTTTTTGAAGATTTTGTATGTGTTCACTGAAATGCTGTTAAATAAAAGGGCGACACAGTGGCAGAGCTGGGAGACTGCCACAGACCCAGGTTTAATCCTGACCTTGGGTACTGTCTGTGTGGAATTTGGCTACTGTCTGTGTGTAACTCTGTGACCACTTTGGTTTCCTCCCGGTGCTCAGATTTCCTCTCATATCCTACAAGACGTGAAGGTTGTTAGGTTAACTGACCGCTGTAAAATTGCCCCCAATGTACAGAGTGGATGAGAAAGTGGGATACACAGAACTAGTGTGAACAGGTGATCGATAACTGATGGGGAATTGGTAGCCAGGGGGCCTGTTTCCATACCATGTCTCTAAACTAAGCTACTTGTTTGTTCTGTTTCATCGAGCTCAATGCGAAACTGAAACCAGGTGTAAGCACAATGATGTGGCGCCACCCGCTGGTTAGCCACCTGTATGCGAACCCTTGGCAGTCGGGGGTAGGATCACGTGACTGGATAATGGCAAGAAAGAGTTGTCATGAGGTTTAGGGGTGTGCCACTCGGATAAGTATGGAGCCCCGGGCCAGTCCTCCCCCATTCGGTGGGGGGTGATCTCTTTACCTGGGCAATAAAGTTCTCTTTGTTTTCACCACACATGGCTCGTGTATTCGCCCGCCATATTGGTGACCCCGACGATCCAAAACGGCCATTTTGGATTTCAACGCTGTTCGCAGCCAACGATCAACCTCAACAGCCCGAGGTCACTGATTATCCAGCCCAGCAGAACGCTGTCTCCCTGAAGCTGCCCGTGTTCTGGACATTGCAGCCCCAGGTGTGGTTCCAACAAGCCGAGGCCCAGTTCAATGTTTGACGCATCACGGACAACGACACCCGGTAATACAATGTTGTCGGCGCCTTGGATCAGGAGAGGGCCGGTCATCCGGTCCCTTTCCTACGTGCGCAGCCGGATCAGGCCAAATACGAGGGCCTTAAAGCACTGCTTTAGCTGACATTTGGTCTCAGCCGTCGGGACCGCGCAGTGCGGCTCCTGCACATGGACGGCCTCGGCAATCGCAATCCAGTCGGAGCTGTTGAGGGTGATACTCACCCTAATGCACAGTCATTGGCCCTGCCTGCTCTTTGAACACAGTTCCTGGAGCAGATGCCAGACGCCATCTGCCTGCTGCTTGCCGGTGAAGATTGTGCAGACCCCCTGCTGCTAGCGGAGCGTGCGGACGAGCAGTGGCAAGCCAAGCAGCAGGACGGCGGCTCGATCAATCGAGTAGGGGCGGTGCCTTGGAGGGCCCAGAAACTAGGCCCTGCGTCCACTGGGAGTCCAGCTGCATCCTTGGTTCTTGGTTTCTTTGTCCTTCAAAATATTCCAAATGGAATTTAAACTGGAGGAGGCGTTGCCTGTCCCAAATGATCCCTGTAAGGGTAAGTGGTGTTATTACCACCTGCGCTGGGGTCCCGCAGCCCATCAATGCTGCCCGCCCTACTTGTATCTGGGAAATGCAAGGGCCGGCCGCCAGTAGTCGCCACGGCGGTCGGCCTGAAATATCGCCTCTACGCGTGGGATCGACACTCGGGACGACGGTTCCTGGTTGACACGGGTGCGGAGGTTAGCGTTTTACCCCCGTCGGGGATGGACACTAGTTCCAGCAAGCGGGGACCTTCTCTGACTGCAGTCAATGGCAGCTCCATATGGACCTATGGAGTTTGCACGATCCCGCTCATCTTTGGCCCCTGTCATTTCACCTGGACTTTTACAGTGGCCGATGTTTCCTAGCCGTTGCTGGGCGTACATTTTCTCTGGGCCCAATCCCTGTTAGTGGATGTGCAGGGTAACGCCTCATTCATGCTGCCACAATGGAGCCGATCTCCTTACGCCCCGCAGTATCCGCTACGCCATGCAGTAACCTGGTGTCTTCTGTGGGCAATGTTTATGTGCAGATACTGGCCCCTCAATTCCATTCGGCCAGCCCCAAACACAGTGTGGAGCATCACCTCCTCATCTGGGATCTCGTGCCGACTTCCTCCCAACAAGCTCCGTATCGTTAAGGAGGAGCTTGCAAATGCAGGCCTGGGGGATTGTACGGTGCTCGGACAGTCCGTGAGTTTCCCCACTCCACATGGTTTCTAAGACGTCCGGTGGTTGGTGACTTTGCGGGGATTATCTCCGCCTCAATAACGACACAATCGGCAATCGGTACCCGATCCTGCATATCCAGGATTTTTCTGCCATTAAACTGGTGCCCGTTTTTTTCCAAAGTCGACCTGATGCGGGGCTAGCATCAAACAAACAAACAAACAATACAAAGGACATTTATTATCACATACACCAATTGGTGTAGTGAAATTTGACTTGCCATTTGCAGTAAAAATAAAACAGAATATTAAAGAGTTTAACAATAAACATCCCCCCACAATGGTTCCCACTGTGAGGGAAGGCACAAAGTCTAGTCCTTTTCCCCTGCTCATCCATGGTCGGGCCTATTGAGGCCTCTGCAGACACTGCTACGGCAGAACCCTCTCAGCAGCCTGGAATGTCTGCAACAGCCGCTTCCTCCCCGGAGACCGCGTCTCCCGAAGTCCAATACTGGCGATCTCGGCGAGAGATCCCAGGCTCCACGGTGTTTAAAGTTCAGCGCCGCCCCGCAGCTGGAAGCTCCACAGGCCGCAGCTCCGTGATGTTGGAGGCGGCGGTTACAGCACTCCAGAGCCCACCGCACGGTGACCTGGGTAAGGCACCGCCTACTCCGTGATAGTACGTGAGCGCTGAGCCGCCGCTGAAGCTGAAGTCCTGGCCGATCCCGGCAGGATACGCTGCTCCAGTCCCATTGGTAGGCCACGAGGAAGGGGCGAAGATACGGCTCTGAGAAAAGCTGCATCTCCGACCAGGTAGGGACTGAGAAATACAGTTTCACCCTCACCCCCCCACATAAAAAGATTAGACCTTCAAAACAAACGCTTTTTAACGCACTAAAATTTTTTTAAAAAGGGTGGAGGACTAACAGCTGCTGGCAGGGCAGCCATACTCGATGGCGCCCTCTACGCTCCCATCAGATCCCAGTATGCCCTGAGGACATGCTCAAGACGGCAATTATTACTCCTTTCTGCCTTTTGGAGTTTCTACAGATGCCTTTCGGCCTGAAGAATGCCGTGCAAGCTTTTCAGTGCCTGATGGACACAATGAGTCACGGATTGAGCTCTCTATTTATTTACCTAGACGATATTCTACACCCGCCAGGAACATTGTGCGCACCTCCGCCTCCTCTGCCAGTGGCTCAGCGAGCGCGGCCTGGCCATCAACCTGGATAAATGGTTCCATCAACTTCCTGGGCCATCGTGTTACCCAGCATGGTGCGATCCTGCTGCCGGACAAGGTGGAGGCCATTCGACGGTTCCCGTGGCCTTCCACGGTGAGGGGGTTCCAGGAGTTGGTGGGTATGGACATCTTTTACCACCGTTTCGTACCTGCGGCGACTCGGATGATGCGGCCGTTGTTTCCGTTTCTGGCCAGCAAGTAGCGGGACATTACGTGGAACGCCGAGGCCGTGGCCGTGGCGGCTTTTGATGAGGCCAAGGTGGCGTGCGATCAGAGTGCTTTGACTGTAGACGCCTCGGACTCTGCTGTGGGGGGTGAGTTGGAGCAGTTCCATGATGGGCACTGGTGGCCTCTGGCTTTTTTCTGTCGACAGCTCAAGCCTGCGGAGCAAAAATACAGCGCGATTAATCGTGAGCTCCTGGCGGTGGTGAGGCACTTTTATTATTTCCTAGAGGACCGATCTTTTACCACCTTCACGGACCACAAGCCTCTTTTATCGTGTTTGCGAAGGTGTCTGGTCCCTGGTCTGCTCGGCACCAGGGGCACGGCGTACATCTCGGAGTTTACCACTAGCAGCAGCCACATCGAAGGAAAAGATAACTGGGTTGCCAACACATTGTCTCGGCCTGTCATCGATGCGGTTCTGGATGTCGCTCCGGAGATTGTCTTTTCCGCATTGGCGGTGGCACAACTGGAGGATGCCGAGATGCCCGCCTACCGCACTGTCATCTCCAAGCTGGTGTTGGAGGATGTCCCGTTTGGCCCAGCGAGTGCTACTGTCCTGTGTGATGTCTCCACTGGTCACCCGCGGCCCATGATTCCGGCTGCCTGGTGCCGGCGGGTGTTCAACGTCCTCCATGGGTTGGCGCACCCATCCACAATTGCGCTGGTGGCGGCCTGGTCATTTGGCATGGGTTCGCGCAAGCAGGTCGCCTGTTCAGGAGTTTGCCATTCGCATCGTGGCTGGACCATGTTCATGTGGTTGTCGTGGGTCCGCTGCCTCCGTTCTGGGGTGTCACACAACTCCTCACGGTGGTGGATCGTTTTACGTGGTGGCCAGAGGCTGTTCCGCTGACTGACACCTCTGCTGCATCCTGGGCCCGTGTCCTTGCTACCCATTGGATTGCTTGTTTCTGTTTTTGTGGCCATTTCCTCGGACCGGGGGGCTCAGTTCACCTCTAAGTTATGGTCGGCTATGGCTCGTCTGTTGGGGGTTCAGCTCCACCATACTACGGCCTATCATCCCCAGTCCAACAGTTTGGTGGAGCACTTTCACCATCATCTGAAGGCCGCCCTCGAGGCACGGCTTATTGTGCAGAAGTGGATGGACGAGTTACCTTGTGTTTTGCTGGGGATCTGCACTGCCCCCAAGGAGTACTTGACTTCCTCTTCGGCGGAGTTGGTGTATGGTGCTCCGCTTACGGTTCCGGGGGGTTTCGTTCCGGCGGCACGTGGGTCACAGGAGCCGCCCTTCTCGGTGTTGGTTCGTTTGCGGGAGAAGGTGGGCACACTTGCTCCTGTTCCGACGCTCGCCATGATGGGTTTCCTTCACACATTCCATCGCATTCTGCTGCAGCGGCCATACGCTGGGCCCTTCCACGTGCTGCAGAGGGGACTTACGACTTTTGTTTTGGACATGGGGAGTCGGCGTAAGACTGTGTCGGTGACTCTGTTGAAGCCTGCCCATGTCGACCTGAGTCAACCTGTGTTGGTGGCCCAGCCTCATCATTAGGTCATCCTATAACGAAAGATTTGTGGGACGAAAGTTTACAACATATACATCAATGTTCGTTAAATGCCAGACATGCTTTAATACAATTTAAAGTCTTACATAGATTACACTACTAAATAAAACTAAATAGAATCTTCCCACAAATCTCTCCTATTTGTGATAAATGTCTACATCTAGATGCTAATTTAACACATACGTTTGCAAATTGTATAAAAATTAAACATTTCTGGACTGATATTTTTGAAATAATTTCAGAAGTTATTAATATAAAACTGGATCCAAACTCAAAATTAATAATACTTGGAATATCAGAGCAAAGTTTAACACTCACAACAAGCCAAAGAAATTTCCTCGACTACAGTATAATAACCGGGAAAAAATTAATATTAAAATTTTGGAAAGGCCCTACAACCCCCACAATTAAAATGTGGATTGTGGAAATGTCGGAGACCCTATATCTAGAAAGAATTAGACTTGTCTTAATGGACAAACAAGAACTTTTTGATAAAATATGGGCTCCATTCATTAATTATCTGACGGGATAGATTGGCCCAGCACGAAAACCCAACTGAAACTTGAACTCAGGATTAGATGAAAAGTCATACTTTATAATCTATGAACCTATCTCCAATGACGTATTATAAGTAATCCATTTCACCTTTTTTTTTTTTGATATTTGTAACTCTCTATTCTCTCTTTCTCTCTTTTTCTATATATAACAAAACACTAGAAGTAGAAGTGA
The DNA here is from genome assembly GCF_028641065.1 of Leucoraja erinaceus. NCBI lineage: Eukaryota > Metazoa > Chordata > Chondrichthyes > Rajiformes > Rajidae > Leucoraja > Leucoraja erinaceus. The sequence goes on along the minus strand of NC_073377.1, from coordinate 11,691,243 downwards.
TCGACAATTGAAAATTTTAATAATGTATGACTGATGTATATAAAAAGTTTTTTTACTATAATATGAACTATACTTCATAATATGTCTACTTCTAATAAAAATATTATTAAAAAAAAAGAAAGACTGTCGGTGGGTCTGTTGAAGCCTGCCCATGTCGACCTGAGTCAACCTGTGTTGGTGGCCCAGCCTCATCGTCGGGGGCGTCCGTGGTCCAGCCCGCTCCTGCCTTCACCTTCCTCAGAGGAGTCCCCTGTGGAGGGGGGAGGGGGGGGGGGGGGGGAATGTGTGTACGAGCTCCGGCAGCCTCATTCTTCTACCCTTTCGGTTTCGTGCTTTGTTTTCTGGGGGGGTCCTGTGGTTAGGCCAACCCTGTATGCGAACCCTTGACAGTCAGGGGTAGGGTCACATGACTGGGTAATGGCGGGAAAGAGACGTCACGAGGTTTAGGGATGTGCAACTAGTATAAGTATGGAGCCCTGGGTCAGCCCTCCCCCATTTGCTTGAGGGCTGATCTCTTTATCTGAGCAATAAAGTTCTCTTTGTTTTCACCACGCGTGGCTCGCTTATTCATAGAAACATAGAAACATAGAAATTAGGTGCAGGAGTAGGCCATTCGGCCCTTCAAGCCTGCACCGCTATTCAATATGATCATGGCTGATCATCCAACTCAGTATCCGTACCTGCCTTCTCTCCATACCCTCTGATCCCCTTAGCCACAAGGGCCACATCTAACTCCCTCTTAAATATAGCCAATGAACTGGCCTCGACTACCCTCTGCGGCAGAGAGTTCCAGAGATTCACCACTCTCTGTGTGAAAAAAGTTCTTCTCATCTCGGTTTTAAAGGATTTCCCCCTTATCCTTAAGTTGTGACCCCTTGTCCTGGACTTCCCCAACATCGGGAGCAATCTTCCTGCATCTAGCCTGTCCAACCCCTTAAGAATTTTGTAAGTTTCTATAAGATCCCCTCTCAATCTCCTAAATTCTAGAGAGTATAAACCAAGTCTATCGCCATCCATAATGACTCTTAAATCATTTGGAGGCTTTAGTATGAAGGGAGTTGTCATTCCTTGCTTGATTTCGGGCTGAATTCAACCATTGGGTGCAGCAATGTTGTGTTGGGATTCTGTAAGTTCTGGACTTTGCAGGTAATGGCAAAGAAACTGCAGACAATGGCAAAGTTTACTGGCTTTATCTTGCACTAAACTTCATTCACATTATCCCCTTTATCATGTATCTGTACACTGTGGATGGCTTAATTGTAACCATGTATTGTCTTTCCGCACACTAGTTAGCACACAACAAAAGCTTTTCACTGTACCTCAGTACACTTGACAATAAACTAAACTCAACTAAACTCGACTCAACTCAATTAACAGTAGTCTTCACTGGCATTATTAGTAGCTTCCCTCGATGGTCTAACAATCTCTGTGACATGGATTTCACTTTTTCCTACTTTGGGTATTGTCAGGCATTAGTTTAAACAACTGGAAATCTTCCATTTGCCATTCATTGATTGAGTAATCAATGAACCGGCACAACTTCATTTATTTACATTTCAGGAAGTTGCAAAACAGCTCACTTTTTATCAAAGCAACAAATCACTGACAGCATTTTCCTGATTTAGCGATGCCTGAATGCACTTTAGAAGTTGCTGTCAGCATTTCTCCACTGCTGTGAAATTCAAGTAGATTCACTGTTATTTATAATAATAATAATAATAATGCATTTTATTTGCTGGCGCCTTTCTGGACACCCAAGGACACCTTACAGGACATAAAATCACAATACATTAATCAATATTAAAATCAAGTTGATTAAAAAAAAATACACAAAACATTTTAAGTCATTAAAATCAGGGTGAACATGGTGGAAGTTATGTCGGGTATGCTAATCTAAACAGGTGTGTTTTGAGTTGTGATTTGAATTGATCAATAGTGTCCAGGTGACGGATGGGGGGTGGGAGAGTGTTCCAGAGACGTGGGGCAGAGCAGCTGAAGGCTCTGGCACCCATGGTGTTGAGTCTAAATGTGGGGACAGTTAAAATTGCAGCTGAGGAGGAACGAAGTGACCGGGAAGGAGTGTATGGTAGCAGCAGGTCAGAGAGGTATTGGGGAGCAAGGTGGTGTAGGGCTTTGAAGGTCAGCAGTAAAATCTAGTAGTTAATCCGGTGGTGCACAGGGAGCCAGTGGAACTGAGTGAGGATGGGTGTGATGTGGTCCGATGATCTGGTGCGGGTGATGATCCGGGCTGCAGAGTTCTGAATGCATTGGAGGCGATGAAGAAGTTTATTGGAGGTGTAAGTGAGGAGGGTGTTGCAGTAATCGATGCGGGATGTGACCAGAGCGTGGATGAGGACTTTTGTATTGTCTTTGGAGAGGGAGTGGCGGAGTCTGGAGATGTTGCGGAGATGAAAGTATGCAGAGCGTGTGATATTGCTGATGTGGGGGCCAAAGGAAAGTGTACTGTCCAGAATGACACCGAGACTTTTGACATGGGAGGAGGTGGGTATGGGTGAGCGATCAACTGAAATGGTGAACGGGTGGGTTTTGGAGAGTGTGGACTTTGAGCCAATTAGCATGATTTCTGTTTTATTTCCATTGAGTTTTAGAAGGTTGAGTGACATCCGGTTGCTGATAGCTTGAAGACGGGTGGTGAGGGCAGTTGGGGGAAGGGAGGTGTTTGGTTTTGTGGAGAGGTAAAGTTGTGTATCATTGGCGTAGCAGTGAAAATTGATTCCAAAATGACGGAGATTATTGCCAAGAGGTTGAATATAGATGATTAAAAGCAGTGGCCCCAGCACCGATCCCTGAGGAACACCATGGGTGACTGTGGCAGTTGTGGATGTGACTTTATTTCCCTGGATGAACTGTTTTCTGTCGTGTAGATAGGACCTGAACCAAAGTAGTGCATTGTTGTTGATGCTGGTGGCAGATAGACGTTCCAGAAGAATTGGGTGGGAGATGTTCAACAAAATAGAGAGAGTACAGAGGAGATTTACTAGAATGTTGCCTGGGTTTCAGCATCTTCATTCAGCATTCAGGTTTAAGAATCTTAAGAAAGAAATTAGAAAAGCTAAAAGAAGATATGAGGTTGCTTTGGCAAGTAAGGTGAAAGTCAATCCAAAGGGTTTCTACAGCTATATTAATAGCAAAAGGATAAGGAGGGATAAAATTGGTCCATTGGAGAGACAGAGTGGACAGCTATCTGCAGAGCCAAAAGAGATGGGGGAGATATTGAACATTTTTTTTCTTCGGTATTCACCAAGGAGAAGGATATTGAATTATGTGAGGTAAGGGAAACTAGTAGAGTAGCTATGGATACTATGAGGTTCAAAGTAAAAGAAGTACTGACACTTTTGAAAAATATAAAAGTGGATAAGTCTCCAGGTCCTGACAGGATATTCTCTAGGACATTGAGGGAAGTTAGTGTAGAAATAGCCGGGGCTATGACAGAAATATTTCAAATGTCATTAGAAACGGGAATAGTCCCCGAGGATTGGCGTACTGCGCATGTTGTTCCATTGTTTAAAAAGGGTTCTAAGAGTAAACCTAGCAATTATAGACCTGTTAGTTTGACTTCAGTGGTGGGCAAATTAATGGAAAAGATACTTAGAGATAATATATATAAGCATCTAGATAAACAGGGTCTGATTAGGAACAGTCAACATGGATTTGTGCCTGGAAGGTCATGTTTGACTAATCTTCTTCAATTTTTTGAAGAGGTTACTAGGGAAATTGACGAGGGTAAAGCAGTGGATGTTGTCTATATGGACTTTAGTAAGGCCTTTGACAAGGTTCCTCATGGAAGGTTGGTTAAGAAGGTTCAACTGTTGGATATAAATGCAGGAATAGCAAGATGGATTCAACAGGGGCTGAATGGGAGAAGCCAGAGGGTAATGGTGGATGGCTGTTTATCGGGTTGGAGGCAGGTGACTAGTGGGGTGCCTCAGGGATCTGTGTTGGGTCCTTTGTTATTTGTCATGTACATCAATGATCTGGATGAAGGTGTGGTAAATTGGATTAGTAAGTATGCAGATGATACCAAGATAGGGGGTGTTGTGGATAATGAAGAGGATTTCCAAAGTCTACAGAGTGACTTAGGCCATTTGGAAAAATGGGCTGAAAGATGGCAGATGGAGTTTAATGCTGATAAATGTGAGGTGCTACACCTTGGCAGGTCAAATCAAAATAGGACGTACATGGTAAATGGTAGGGAATTGAAGAATACAGTTGAACAGAGGGATCTGGGTATAACCGTGCATAGTTCCTTGAAGGTGGAATCTCATATAGATAGGGTGGTAAAGAAAGCTTTTGGTATGCTAGCCTTTATAAATCAGAGCATTGAGTATAGAAGCTGGGATGTAATGTTAAAATTGTACAAGGCATTGGTGAGACCAAATCTGGAGTATGGTGTACAATTTTGGTCGCCCAATTATAGGAAGGATGTCAACAAAATAGAGAGAGTACAGAGGAGATTTACTAGAATGTTGCCTGGGTTTCAACAACTAAGTTACAGAGATAGGTTGAATAAGTTAGGTCTTTATTCTCTGGAGCGCAGAAGGTTAAGGGGGGACCTGATAGAGGTCTTTAAAATGATGAGAGGGATAGACAGAGTTGATGTGGACAAGCTTTTCCCTTTGAGAATAGGGAAGATTCAAACAAGGGGACATGACATGAGAATTAAGGGACAGAAGTTTAGGGGTAATATGAGGGGGAACTTCTTTACGCAGAGAGTGGTGGCGGTGTGGAATGAGCTCCCAGTGGAAGTGGTGGAGGCAGGTTCATTGGTATCATTTAAAAATAAATTGGATAGGCATATGGATGAGAAGGGAATGGAGGGTTATGGTATGAGTGCAGGCAGGTGGGACTAAGGGGGAAAAAAAATTTGTTCGGCATGGACTTGTAGGGCCGAGATGGCCTGTTTCCGTGCTGTAATTGTTATATGGTTATATGGTTAACTAAGTTACAGAGAAAGGTTGAACAAGTTAGGGCTTTATTCTTTGGAGCGCAGAAGGTTAAGGGGGGACTTGATAGAGGTTTTTAAAATGATGAGAGGGATAGACAGAGTTGACGTGGAAAAGCTTTTCCCACTGAGAGTAGGGAAGATTCAAACAAGGGGACATGACATGAGAATTAAGGGACTGAAGTTTAGGGGTAACATGAGGGGGAACTTCTTTACTCAGAGAGTGGTAGCTGTGTGGAATGAGCTTCCAGTGAAGGTGGTGGAGGCAGGTTCGTTTTTATCATTTAAAAATAAATTGGATAGTTATATGGATGGGAAGGGAATGGAGGGTTATGGTCTGAGCGCAGGTATATGGGACTAGGGGAGATTATGTGTTCGGCACGGACTAGAAGGGTCGAGATGGCCTGTTTCCGTGCTGCAATTGTTATATGGTGTCAAAGGCTGCTGTGAGGTCGAGGAGGATCACAGCAGCCTTTGTACCGCAAATTCTTGGAAATTGGTCAGGTCTGACCCTGTAAACATCTTTCTCATGCATTAATTGACCTCCATTCATTTGGATGTCAGACATTAATAAAATCCAAAACCTGTAGATACTTGAAATCTGAAATTACGCAGAAAGTGTTGGAAATATGCAGCAGTTTTGATAAAGAATCTCTGATTGTTTGCATTCCAGAGATGTTGCCTAACCTGCTGAGCGTTCACAGTAGTTCTTGTATGTTATTATAGTTTTTTTTCCCCTGAGACTGTGTCTCTATTTTAAACAGTCAATATAGAGTACTTTATAACAATTTTTTTCACACCTATTATTTTTCTAAATTACAGACGCATATCTGATGATCTGCATTGCAGTTTTGGAAAAGGTGACTTTAGAGATAATGGATGCTCTGGTTATCTTCCAAAATTGCACAGATTCTGGCGTTGTTTCTTTGAGGAGAGCAAATGCGGCCCCACTAGTTAAGAAAGGAGGAAGTGAGAACAGATCAATCTGTTAGTCAAAGATCAGCAGCACGAAAAATGCTGGAATCTGTAATAAAACAATAAAGGAACACAGTGATATAATGTCTTGGAATCACAGAAGCATTCAACACAGAAGGGGGTCCTTCAGCCCATAATATTCACACTGACTATCAAGTACCCATCTGTACAAATACAGTTTGCCAGCATTTGGTCTGTAGGTTTCTATGCCATGATGATTTAAGTGCTCACTTAGATTCTTATTATATGTCAGAGTTATAGAATCATACCGCACAGAAACAGGCCCCTCGGCTGAACATTTCCATGCCACCAGGATCCCCCATCTAAGTTAGTCCCATTTGCCCACCTTTGGCCCATATCCCTCTGAACCTTTCCCATCGATGTACTTGCCCAAATGCCTTTTAAATGCTGTTACAGTGTCTGCCACAATTACCTCCTCTGGTAGCTCATTCTAAATATATGTTGTGAGCTTATCTTTCATCTAGGCAATGTTTTCCAGATTCCACCACCTTGTAGACGTAAAAATTCTTCCTCAAAATTTCCTCCCCGTAAACCCTCTGGCCCTTACTTTTAAAACTATGCTTACAGTTTTAGACACCTCTGCAATGGGGACATTTAGTTTAGTTTAGTTTAGAAATCACTAAAACTTTACCTCAGACAAGAATTAGATTCCATCTGCCATTATTCTGTCCATCTTCCCAACTCATCCAAATATCTTCCTGTATTTAAAAAATTACACATAACAGCAATATAGCATCTATATTCACTTCAAAATTTGGAGATGCAACGTGGAAACAGGCCCTTCAGCTCACCAAGTCCATGCCGACCAGCGATCCCCACACACTAATGCTATCAGAATCAGAAGAGCAATTCGTATTATACATAATGCCAAGTATCTGGGTCATACGAATCCATTATTTTTAGAGTCAAAATTATTAAAATTAGAAGATTTGGTTACATTCAAAACAGCTCAGATAATGTCTAGGGCCAAAAATAAAAATTTACCTGGAAACATTCAAAAATTATTTAACGAGCGTGTGGGGGGTTACAATTTAAGAGGAATATTTAATTTTAAGAAACAAAGAGTCCGTACGACTAGAAAAACCTTTTGTATTTCGGTTTGTGGAGTGGGAGTGTGGAACAAATTGCACGAGGAATTGAAGCAATGTACAAACATGAATCATTTTAAAATGATATATAAAAAAAAATTTCAAGGGGTACCGGGACGGAGGGGATGGTTGACAAGTGGGGGTTAATGTTTGTCTATTGCTTTACAATTGTTAACTTATGTTTGGTTACTTCATATATGAAGTTTGTATGTGTATAATAGTTGTATGTATATAGATGTCTGTAGGTATTATGAGAAATTGCCTGGGGTAGTATTATTATTATTATTAATTAATTGATTTTTAAATATGGTAGAAGTGTTGGGGAAAAGGGGTGAGATTTAATAAGTTATTCTTCTTCTCACTCCTTTTCGAGCTTGTACAGACACAGAGTTGGACATTGGAAATTTGCTTTTTGTTCTTTTCATTGCTTGTAAATATTGATTGTAATGTCTAATTGTTTGATAATTTCGATTTTGTTACTATTAATGTCTTTAATGTCTTTACTTGTTCGGAATAAATAAAATAAATAAAAGAATCAGAATCACACTTTATTTGCCAAGTATGTTTTGCAACATATGAGGAATTTCATTGGCCAGGTCAGTCATACAATTAAAAGCAACAGATCACTCAAAAAAACACATCTTAACATGAAAATCCACCACAGTGACTCCTACACATTCCTCACTGTGATGGAAAGCAAAATAAAGTTCAAGTCTCTTCCTTTTGTTCTTCCTCGATCGTGGGCCTCGAGCCCTTGTTGACGGGACAATCTTGACTCCCGTAGCCGGCGGCGTTCGGGCGCTCCGCGTCGAGGCAATCCGCTCCCGCATCGGAAGGATGTCAGCACCCCTGCGCCCGGCGATCGAACCTCGCGTCGGGGCTGGTCGAACCTTCCGCGACGTTGGAGCTTCCCGACTGCGAGCTCTTGATGTTAAAGTCCGCGGTGGGAGCTATCTCAGGCAAGGGATCAGCTCCGATGTTAAGTCCGCGCCCCGCAGTGGGGCTTACGACAGTCGGAGGAGGCTTCCAGCTCCATCGATGGTAGGCCGCAGAGTCCGGAGAATGTGATCCGAAAAATAATCACATCTCCGGGAAGGTAAGACCTTGAAAAATGCTGCGCCACCGTGCCGCCCACGTGGCAAATGTCTCCAGATTGATATTCTTTGCCTTTTATCAGGCAATCGTACCTTCCTTCACTGTGGCTATCAGAACTACACACAATACTCAAGCTGTGGCCAACCCAGTGTTTTACCAAATTATACCATATTTTTCCTTATATTCTGCATCCTGGTTAATGAACCTAAGTATGCGGTATCTCTTTTTCATCACCTTATCTGCCATCTTCAGGGATACTTGTACACCAATATCAGTTTACTCTGACCTTACAATTCATTGTGTTTCTCCTACCATTATTAGTCCTCAGAAAATTAGTCCTCAGAAGTCCTTTAGATATGTTAAGGGAAAAAGAGTAGCAAAGTCAAATGTGGGTCCCTTGAAGGCAGACACGGGTGAAATTATTATGGGGAGCAAGGAAATGGCAGAAGAGTTGAACAGGTACTTCGGATCTGTCTTCACTAAGGAAGACACAAACAATCTCCCAGAAGTACTGGAGGACAGACGATCTAAGGGGGTTGGGGAACTGAAAGAAATTTTCATTAGGTGAGAAATAGTATTGGGTAGGCTAATGGGATTGAAGGATGATAAATCCCCTGGGCCGGATAGTCTGCATCCCAGGGTCCTCAGGGAGGTGGTTCTAGAAATAGTGGACATATTGGTGATCATTTTCCAATGTTCAATAGATTCAGGATCAGTTCCTGTGGATTGGAGGATAGCTAATGCTATCCCACTTTTCAAGAAAGGAGCGAGAGAGAAAACGGGGAATTACAGACCAGTTAGCCTGACTTCGGTGGTGGGATGCTGGAGTCAATTATTAAAGAGGTAATAATGGGGCATTTGGATAGCAGTAAAATGATTAGTCCAAGTCAACATGGATTTATGAAAGGGAAATCATGCTTGACTAATCTTCTGGAATTATTTGAGGATGTGACAAGTAAAATGGATGAAGGGGAGCCAGTGGATGTAGTGTATCTAGACTTTCAGAAAGCCTTTGATAAGGTCCCGCACGGGAGACTGGTGACTAAAATTAGAGCACATGGTATTGGGGGTAGGATGTTGACATGGATAGAAAATTGGTTGGCAGACAGGAATCAAAGAGTAGGAGTGAACGGGTCCTTTTCAGAATGGCAGGCAGTGGCGAGTGGAGTGCCGCAAGGCTCGTTGGGGCCGCAACTGTTTACCATATATATTAATGATTTGGAAGAGGGAATTAGGAGCAACACTAGCAAGTTTGAAGATGACACAAAACTTGGTGGCAGTGTGAACTGTGAAGAGGATGTTAGGAGGTTGAAGGGGGACCTGGACAGGTTGAGTGAGTGGGCAGATGCCTGGCAGATGCAATATAATATAGATAAATGTGAGGTTATCCACTTTGATGGCAAAAACAAGGGGGCAGATTATTATCTCAATGGGGTTAGGTTAGGTAAGGGGGAGGTGCAGCGAGACCTGGGTGTCCTTGTATACTAGTCACTGAAAGTTGGCGTGCAGATACAGCAGGCAGTGTAGAAAGCTAATGGATGCGTACAAATTAGCCAGAAAAAGCAGCATACCGGAGGACTGGGAGAAATTCAAAGACCAGCAGAGGAGGACAAAGGGCTTAATTAGGAAAGGAAAAATAGATTATGAAAGAAAACTGGCAAGGAACATAAAAACTGACTGCAAAAGTTTTTATAGATATGTGAAAAGAAAGAGATTAGTTAAAACAAATGTAGGTCCCTTGCAGTCAGAAACGGGTGAGTTGATCATGGGGAACAAGGACATGGCAGACCAATTGAATAACTACTGTGGTTCCGTCTTCACTAAGGAAGACATAAATAATCTGCCGGAAATAGCAAGGGGACCGCAGGTCAAAGGAGTTGGAGGTATTGAATGAAATCCAGGTTAGTCGGGAAGTGGTGTTGACTAATTGAATGGATTAAAGGCCGATAAATCCCCAGGGCCAGATAGGCTGCATCCCAGAGTACTTAAGGAAGTAGCTCCAGAAATAGTGGATGCATTAGTGATAATCTTTCAAAACTCTTTAGATTCTGGAGTAGTTCCTGAAGATTGGCGGGTAGCAAACGTAACCCCACTTTTTAAGAAGGGAGGGAGAGAGAAAATGGGGAATTACAGACCAGTTAGTCTAACATCGGTAGTGGGGAAACTGCTAGAGTCAGTTATTAAAGATGGGATAGCAGCACATTTGGAAAGTGGTGAAATCATTGGACAAAGTCAGCATGGATTTACGAAAGGTAAATCATGTCTGACGAATCTTATAGAATTTTTCGAGGATGTAACTAGTAGCGTGGATAGGGGAGAACCAGTGGATGTGGTGTATCTGGACTTCCAGAAGGCTTTCGACAAGGTCCCACATAAGAGATTAGTATACAAACTTAAAGCACAAGGCATTGGGGGTTCAGTATTGATGTGGATAGAGAACTGGCTGGCAAACAGGAAGCAAAGAGTAGGAGTAAACGGGTCCTTTTCACAATGGCAGGCAGTGACTAGTGGGGTACCCCAAGGCTCAGTACTGGGACCCCAGCTATTTACAATATATATTAATGATCTGGATGAGGGAATTGAAGGCAATATCTCCAAGTTTGCGGATGACACTAAGCTGGGGGGCAGTGTTAGCTGTGAGGAGGATGCTAGGAGACTGCAGGGTGACTTGGATAGGCTGGGTGAGTGGGCAAATGTTTGGCAGATGCAGTATAATGTGGATAAATGTGAGGTTATCCATTTTAGTGGCAAAAACAGGAAAGCAGACTATTATCTAAATGGTGGCCGATTGGGAAAGGGGGAGATGCAGCGAGACCTGGGTGTCATGGTACACCAGTCATTGAAGGTAGGCATGCAGGTGCAGCAGGCAGTAATGAAAGCGAATGGTATGTTAGCTTTCATTGCAAAAGGATTTGAGTATAGGAGCAGAGAGGTTCTACTGCAGTTGTACAGGGTCTTGGTGAGACCACACCTGGAGTATTGCGTACAGTTTTGGTCTCCAAATCTGAGGAAGGACATTATTGCCATAGAGGGAGTGCAGAGACGGTTCACCAGACTGATTCCTGGGATGTCAGGTCTGTCTTATGAAGAAAGACTGGATAGACTTGGTTTATACTCTCTAGAATTTAGGAGATTGAGAGGGGATCTTATAGAAACTTACAAAATTCTTAAGGGGTTGGACAGGCTAGATGCAGGAAGATTGTTCCCGATGTTGGGGAAGTCCAGGACAAGGGGTCACAGCTTAAGGATAAAGGGGAAATCCTTTAAACCGAGATGAGAAGAACGTTTTTCACACAGAGAGTGGTGAATCTCTGGAACTCTCTGCCACAGAGGGTAGTTGAGGCCACTTCATTGGCTATATTTAAGAGGGAATTAGATGTGGCCCTTGTGGCTAAGGGGATCAGGGGGTATGGAGAGAAGGCAGGTACGGGATACTGAGTTGGATGATCAGCCATGATCATATTGAATGGCGGTGCAGGCTCGAAGGGCCGAATGGCCTACTCCTGCACCTAATTTCTATGTTTCTATGTTTCTATGGAATGTTGGCCTTCATAACAAGAGGATTTCAGTATAGGTTTATTGCAGTTGTATAGGGCTCTGGTAAGACCACATCTAGAGAATTGCGTACAGTTTTGGTCTCCTAATTTGAGGAAGGACATCCTTGTGATTGAGGCAGTGCAGTGTAGGTTCACGAGATTGATCCCTGGGATGGCGGGACTGTCATATGAGGAAAGATTGAAACAACTAGGCTTGTATTCACTGGAGTTTAGAAGGATGAGGGGGGTCTTATAGAACCATATAAAATTATAAAAGGACTGGACAAGCTAGATGCAGGAAAAATGTTCCCAATGTGGGGCGAGTCCAGAACCAGGGGCCCCAATCTTATAATAAAGGGAGGCCATTTAAGACTGAGGTGGGAAAAAACTTTTTCACCCAGAGAGTTGTGAATTTGTGGAATTCCCTGCCACAGAGGGCAGTGGAGGCCAAATCACTGGATGGATTTAAGTTAGATATAGCTCTAGGGGCTAGTGGAATGAAGGTATATGGGGAGAAGGCAGGCACGGATTATTGATTGGGGATGATCAGCCATGATCGCAATAAATGGCGGTGCTGGCTCGAAGGGCCAAAATGGCCTCCTCCTGCGCCTACATTCTATGTATCTATGTTTCTATGAAATTAATTACCTCACACAGACAAGAATTGAAGTCCATCTGCCATTATTCTGCCCATCTACACAACTCATCCAAATCTCTATTACCAAAAAGTAAGATCTTGACCGCTTTTGACTCACTGCGATGTGATTTCCTAGAGAACGCCGCCACTTATGGCCGTCATTTTTGGCCACCTCACTCAGAGCCCCCTCCACGGGACTGGACCAGAGGAATTTTCCCATTAATGAAAAATCAGAGAGATATTAATGTTTTAAAATGTTTGCCATTCTCTCTGCTGCCCCTGCTGGTGGGAGGGAGGAGGGACTATAAAACCCGGAAGTGGTGTGCCTCACTCAGTCTCTGCAAGATGGAGGAAGCGAGAGGGTCATGTCTTTCTGATCTCCGAATAACACTGAACACATGTCTACTCAACTGTGAGTGCCCTTAATGTGGTTTGAAAATGAAAATATGGTTGGTTTGAAGTAAAAAGGCACTGCAAATGGTTGTTTGGGGGGTTTGGGCTGAAGTAAAAAGGCACTGCAAATGGTTGTTTGGGTTGAGGTAAAAAGGAACTGCAAATCGTTGTTTGGGGGGTTTGGGTTAAAGTAAAAAGGCACTGTAAAGGGTTGTTTGGGGGTTTTGGGTTGAAGTAAAAAGGCACTGCAAATGGTTGTTAAGGCGGTTTGTGTTGAAGTAAAAATGCACTGCAAAGTATTGCTTGGGGGTTTTGGGTTGAAGTAAAAAGGCACTGCAAAGGATTGTTTGGGGGTTTTGGGTTGAAGTGAAAAGGCACTGCAAATGGTTGTTTGGGGGGTTTTGGGTTGAAGTAAAAGGCACTGCAAATGGTTGTTTGTCTAAACTTGGCAACTTCCTGTTTGCACTATATTGATTTTAGGTAAAACGCTACCACTTACAGCTGTGATTTTTACCATCTTACTCAGTTCCCCTTCACTCATCAGGTGCAGAGGATTATTCCAATCAATGAAAAATAAAAGTGTTATTAGTGTTTATAAAATGTTGAGAATCTCTCTCCTGTCAATCATGCCATGAATGCCACACCTTTTCAGGTGGGAGGTGGAGGGATTATAAAACCCGGAAGTGTGGATGTGGCTCAGTCTCTGCATGATGGGGGAGGGAGAGGTCACGACTCTGTCAGATCTGTGAATCAACTGAACACACTGAATGTTTACTGAACTGTGAGTGTGGTGTTTTGTGTGGTTTTATTGTGGTTTCACCCTGCTTGAAATGGTATGAAACTGCATTTGAATGTGGTGGCCTTGTACCCTGCATGAAATGGTATGAAACTGCATTTGAATGTGGTGTCATTGCACCCTGCATGATATGGTAAGAAACTGCATTTGAATTTAGTGGCCTTGCACCCCGCTTGAAGTGGTGTGAAACTGCACTTGAATTTGGTGGCCTTGCACCCTGCTTGAAGTGGTTGGAAACTGCACTTGAATTCGGTGTCCTTGCACCCTGCTTGAGTGTTGGTAGGAAACTGCACTTGAATTTGGTGGCCTTGCACCCTGATTGAAGTGGCATGAAACTGCAATTGAATTTGATGGCCTTGCACCTTGCTTGAAGTGGTAAGGAACTGCACTTGAATTTGGGGACCTTGCACCCTGCTTGAAATGGTAGGAAATTGATTTGAATTTGATGGCCTTGCACCCTGCTTGAAATGGATTTTCAAGGAATAGCCGTGAGTCAACTGCCAGCCCACCAGCCGTGAGTGAGCTGCCAGCACATCAGGCTTGAGTGACTGAGCTGCCACCCCAAGAATCCATTTGGCCCACAATGTCCATACTAGCCCTCTGGAAACCAGTCCCTTCAGCCCACAACACCAATACCAGCGCTCCAGAAAGTGCGCCCCCTCCCACCCCGGCCACTGGCCACCAATATTGGAATTGGTGGAGAGGTGGAATATTGCGTTGGTGGATCAGCCCTCCCGTGTGAACATGGTCCCACTTAGTCTAGTATCTACCTCAGTGGTTCCCAACCTTTTTTTGGCCATGCCCCACCTAATCACCTCTAAAATCCTGATGCCCCCCCCCCCCCCCTGGGGGTATATTATTCTTTTAATGAAGAGCGATGGCGCGGTGATTATGTAATAACTACACAATAAAGACCTTTTTTACCCAAAAAAAAATATTTACTCAAAATAACATCTGAAACATAAACTACATATGTTTACCTGATGGACAATCCAAAAAAATAAAAATCGAAAATTTGGACCAAGACCTCCTCAGTTGCGCTCAATTGCCCCCCTTAAAAATCAAATTGCCCCCCTGTGGGGCGTATGCCCCACGTTGGGAACCACTGATCTACCTGTATTAAAAAAATAACACATAACAGCAATGTCTGTGTCATATTTAATTATAGCTTATATATTCACTTCAAAATTACTAATATATGTAACAAAAGGTATGTATCATTAAATAGTCATTGGCTGCAGGTTCCTAATCACAAAAGTAACTCTCCACCATCATCCTCCACTTCCTTTTACCAAACAAATTTTGGATCCAATTTTCTAAATTTTCGTGAATCTCTAGCCAATCCAAATCTGATCAATCTCTTCCTGGACCTATTACGCCCTAATCCATACATCATTCTGGTAAACCTCAAATCTACACCCTTTCCAAGGCCTCCACATTCTTCCTGTAATGGGGCGATCAGAACTGTATGCTGTACTCCAAATGCAGCCTAATCAAAGTCCGATAAAACTGCATCATGACTTCCTCACTATGATACTCAATGCCCCGACAAGTGAAGGCAAGCATACCATACAGTATGCCTTCTTTACTACTCTATCAACTTGTGTTTCAGGGAGTTATGGACTTGGACCCAAAGATCCCTCTGTACATCAATGCTGTTTAGGGTCTTGCCATTAATTTTATAATTTCCCCATCTATTTGACTCCCTGGTACAGAAAGTTGTGCAGTGCTGGTTGAGGAAACAAATAAGATCCTTTGTGACTGCATTGAGTCGTTTGACTGGTCCATATTCAAGGACTCTGAGGCTAACCTAGATGAATAAATGAATAAGTTTATTGGCCGTATTCACATACCAGGAATTTGCCTTGGTGCTCCGCCCACAAGTAACAACATAACATACAGTGACAGTTAGGAGTGACACATCAAACATTAAACATTAATAATAAAACATTATTGATTAAACATGTGAATTAAATAAAATACCAGAGCAAAAGGAGGCAACAGATTTTTGGTTATTGAATAGAGCTACAACTCGTGGAAAAAAGCTGTTTTTATATTTGGCTGTGGCAGCTTTGTCAGTCCGAAGTCACCTTCCAGAGGGAAGCGATTCAAAGAGTTTGTGGCCAGGGTGAGAGGGGTCAGAGATGATCTTACCCGCTCGCTTCCTGGCCCTTGCAGTGTACAGTTCGTTCATGGAGGGAAGGTTGCAGCCAATAACCTTCTCAGCTGATTCGTTGCAGCCTCCAGGTGTCGTGCTTGGTGGCTGAGCCAAACCAGACCATGATGGAGAAGGTGAGGACACACTCTACGACGGCTGTAGAGAATTAAACTATCATTGCCTGTGGTAGATTGTGCTTCCTCAGCTGCCGCAGGAAGTACATCCTCTGTTGTGCCTTTTTGACTGTGGAGTCGATGGTAGCCCCCCACTTAAGGTCCCTGGAGATGATTTTTCCCCAGGAACTTAAAAGACTCCACAGATGTGACTGTGATGTTGTTGATGGTGAGTGGGGTGAGGGGAGGGTGAGCCCTCCTAAAGTCTGCAATCGATTCCACTGTCTTAAGAGCATTGAGCTCCAGGTTGTTGCGCTGGCACCAGGACGCCAGCTGTGTCACTTCCTATCTGCAGGCAGATTCCTCCCCATCCTGGAACAGTCCAATCAGGGTTGTGTCGTCTGCAAACTTGAGAAGCTTGACAGAGCAGTCAGTGGAGGTGCAGTCGTTGGTGTATAGAGGGTTGAGGAGAGGGGAGAGTATGCTGCCTTGCGGTGCTCCTGTACTGAGTGTTTGCTGGTCCGAGATGTGCTTTCCCAGCCTCACATGCTGCTTCCTGTCTGTCAGGAAGCTGATGATCCACCGATAGAGAGGTTCAGGCACAGAATATGCCAGTTCTGTCACAGATTTAATTAGTAAATGTGTAGAGGATTGTATACCAAAGACGATGATACATGTTTTCTACAAATGGTTGAATTGTAAGGTCCATTCCCAGGTATAGTCCATGTTTACAGCATTCAAGTAATATGATCCTGAGCGGTACAAGAAATCTCTCTATAACCTTCGCAGAGCCATGTTGGAAGTGAAGAAGGAATTCCAGACCAAGCTGGAGTTCCATGGCATTGATATGGACATCTGCAGATTGTGGCAAGGCTTGCACATTATAATGGGCTACAGTGCAGCTGGGCAGTACAGTTGCTGGGCAGCAACGATGGATCCTTTTCTGGTATCCTCAAGGCATTCTATGCCCGCTTTGGTTGGTGGAGGAATGTTACTGTGGAGGAATGTTTACTGTGGCAGATGTAAGATCAGCCTTCCTGAGAGTGAATCCGTGGGAAGCAACCAGCTTGGATGGAATCCCTGGCCACATCCTCAGGACCAGCTGAGAGAGGGGGGGGGAAGAGGAGGGGGAGGAAAGGGGAGGAGGAGGGGGGAGAGGGGGGGGAAGAGAGGGGGGGAGAAGAGGAGGGGAAGAGGGAAGAGGGGGGGAGAGGAGGGGAGGAGGGGGGGAGAGGAGGGGGGGGGGAGGGGGAGAGTGAGGGGGGGGGGGAGGAGGGAGAGAGAGAGGAGCGGAAGGGGAAGGGGCAGAGGGAGATGGGAGGGAGAATGGGGAAGAGAGAGCGAGGAGGGGAGGGGGGTGAGAGAGAGGGGGAGAGAGGAAGAGAGGGGGGGGAGGAGAGAGAGGGGAGGGGGAGGAGGAGAGGGGGGGGGGAGGGGAGGAGAGAGGGGGAGAGAGGAAATGAGAGGGGGAGAGAGAGGTGAGGGGGGAGAGGAGAGGGGGAGGAGAGGGGGGGGGGAGAGAGGAGAGAGGGGGGAGAGGTGAGGGGGGAGAGGGAGAGGGGAGGAGAGGAGAGGGAGGAGGGGGGAGGAGAGGGGGAGGAGGAGAGAGGAGAGAGGGGAGGGGGAAAGGAGAGATGGGAGAAAGGAGGAAGGGGGGGGGGAGAGGGGGGGGGGGGGGGGGGGGGGAGGGGGGGGGGGGGGGAGGGGCGGGGGGGGGGGGGAGGGGGGGGGGGGGGGGGGGGGGGGGGGGGGGGGGGGGGGGGGGGGGTGGGTGGGTGGGGGGGGGGGGGGGGTGGGGGGGAGGGGGGTGGGGGGGGTGGGGGGGGGGTGGGGGGGGGTGGGGGGGGTGGGGGGGGGGGGGGGGGGGGGGGTGGGGGGGGGTGGGGGGGGGGGGGGGGTTGGGGGGGGGGGGGGGGGGGGGGGGGGGGGGGGGGGGGGGGGGGGGGGGGGGGGGGGGGGGGGGGGAGGGGAGGAGGGGGGGGGAGAGGGGGGGGAGAGGAGAGGGGTGGGAGGAGGGGAGAGGAGAGGGGGGGGGGAGGAGAGAGAGGGGGGGGGGGGGGAGAGAGAGAGAGAACCAGACCCCCCAAACAACCATTTGCAGGCAGTGTTTTTTTCCTTCAAACTAACCATAACCATATTTTCATTTTCAAACCAAATTAAGGGTACTTACTCACAGCTGTGTAGACATTTGTTCAGTCATTCAGAGCTCAGACCTCCATGTTGCAGACACTGATTGAGGCACACCACTTCCTGGTTTTATAGTCCCTCCCCCCTGCCGCCAGCGGGGGCAGCAGAGAGAACGGGGAATTTTGTAAAATCATTAATATCTCTTTCATATTTCATCGACGGGAAAAGTCCTTGGCACACATACGGTGGAGGGGGGCTCTGAGCGAGATGGCCAAAAATGATGGTCGTAGGTGGCGGCGTTCTCTCGGAAATTGCAGCACAGATCTCCAAAACCGGTCAAGAACAAAGTTTAAGTAATATAGATTATAAATCCCACAGAATACAAAGAGCACACCTTAGCAAACCAAAAGAGATGGGTGGTCTAGCGCTCCCTAACTTTATGTACTATAATTGGGCAGTAAATATTAAAAATATGATTCACCTGCTGGACAACTCTGCCCAGCAGGTGGACTGGATTGTAATGGAGAGAGAGGACTGCTCTCCGTGTAATACAGGAGCGACTCTCCTCTCACCAATGAATCTGAATAACAAAAATTACAATAAAAATCCAATGATACATAGCACAATTAGAACTTGGAAGCAAATAAAACAGAATCTAAAATTAAGAATTCTATCTCTTTTAATGCCAATAGTCAATAATACGTCGTTTAAACCTTCAATTATAGATAAATCATTTACACAATGGGAAAGAATGGAAATCAAAACGCTCGGAGACTTGTATGAATTGGGAAAATTATTATCATTTCAACATTACAACTGAAATATAATTTGAAAAATCATCAATATTTTAATTATCTTCAAATCCGTGACTATCTGAAAAAATACACAAAAGACGTGTCTCAACGCGTCCAAGATATCCTGAAATCAGAGGGAGAGGAGCCTGAGGCCGTGGTACATATACGTACCAATGACATAGGTAAAAAAAGGGAAGAGGTCCTGAAGGGAGGATTTAGGGAGTTGGGAGGAGAGTTAAGGAAAAGGACCAAAAAGGTAACAATCTCAGGATTACTGCCTGTACCACGCGACAGTGAGAGTAGGAATGGAGCGAGGTGGAGGATAAATGCGTGGCTGAAAGCCTGGTGCAGAGGGCAGGGATTCAAGTTCCTGGATCATTGGGACTTCTTTTGGGGAAGGTGGGACCTGTACAGAAAGGATGGGTTGCACTTGAACCCGAGGGGGACCAATTATCCTGGCGTAGAAATTTGTAAAGGCTACTGGGGAGACTTTAAACTAGAATGGTTGGGGCGAGGGACTCAAATAGAGAAAGCAAGTAGACAGAATGGGAGGCAGGAAGCAGAAAAGGGAAGCACTCGGACACGAGGAGAAAGAAGAAAAAGGAAATAAACAGAATAAGAGGCGGGGGGTTTCTTAAATGTGCATATTTTAATGCTAGGAGCATTGTAAGAAAGGTGGATGAGCTTAGAGTCTGGATAGACACCTGGAAGTATCATGTTGTGACGATCAGTGAAACGTGGTTGCAGGAGGGCTGTGATTGGAAACTAAATATTCCAGGATTTCGTTGCTTCAGGTGTGATAGAATTGGAGGGGCAAGAGGTGGAGGTGTTGCATTGCTTGTCAGGGAAGATATTACAGCAGTGCTTTGGCAGGATAGATTGGAGGGCTCATCTAGGGAGGCTATTTGGGTGGAACTGAGAAGTGGGAAAGGTGTAGCAACACTTATAGGGGTGTATTATAGACCGCCAAATGGGCATCGAGAATTGGAAGAGCAAATATGTAAGGAGATAGCAGATATTAGTAGTAAGCACAAGGTAGTGATTGTGGGAGATTTCAACTTTCCACACATAGACTGGAAACACATTCTGTAAATGGGCTGGATGGTTTGGTTTGTAAAATGTGTGCAGGAAAGTTTTTTGCAGCAATACATAGAGGTACCTACTAGAGGAGGGGCAGTGCTGGACATCCTGTTAGGAAATGAGATGGGACAGGTGGCGGAGGTATGCGTTGGGGAGCACTTTGGGTCCAGTGATCACAATACCATTAGTTTCAATATAATTATGGAGAGGGTCAGAACTGGACCTAGGGTTGAGATTTTTGATTGGAGAAAGGTTAACTTTGATGAGATGCGAAATGATTTAAAAGGAGTGAACTGGGACATTTTGTTTTATGGGAAGGATGTAGAAGAGAAATGGAGGACATTTAAAGGGGAAATTTTAAGAGTACAGAATCTTTATGTTCCTGTTCGGTTGAAAGGAAACAGTAAAAATTGGAAAGAGCCCTGGTTTTCAAGGGAAATTGGACATCTTGTTTGGAAAAAGAGGGAGATCTACAATAATTATAGGCAGCATGAAGTAAATGAGGTGCTTGAGGAGTATAAGGAATGTAAAAAGAATTTTAAGAAAGAAATTAGAAAAGCTAAAAGAAGATTTGAGGTTGCTTTGGCAAGTAAGGAGAAAGTAAATCCAAAGGGTTTCTACAGCTATATTAATAGCAAAAGGATAACGAGGGATAAAATTGGTCCATTGGAGAGACAGAGTGGACAGCTATCTGCAGAGCCAAAAGAGATGGGGGAGATATTGAACAATTTCTTTTCTTCGGTATTCACCAAGGAAAAGGATATTGAATTATGTGAGGTGAGGGAAACTAGTAGAGTACCTATGGATACTATGAGTTTCAAAGTAAAAGAAGTACTGACATTTTTGAAAAATATAAAAGTGGATAAGTCTCCAGGTCCTGACAGGATATTCCCTAGGACATTGAGGGAAGTTAGTATAGAAATAGCCGGGGCTATGACAGAAATATTTCAAATGTCATTAGAAACGGGAATAGTCACCGAGGATTGGCGTACTGTGCATGTTGTTCCATTGTTTAAAAAGAGTTCTAAGAGTAAACCTAGCAATTATAGACCTGTTAGTTTGACTTCAGTGGTGGGTAAATTAATGGAAAAGATACTTAGATATAATATATATAAGCATCTGGATAAACAGGGTCTGATTAGGAACAGTCAACATGGATTTGTGCCTGGAAGGTCATGTTTGACTAATCTTCTTGAATTTTTTGAAGAGGTTACTAGGGAAATTGACGAGGGTAAAGCAGTGGATGTTGTCTATATGGACTTCAGTAAGGCCTTTGACAAGGTTCCTCACGGAAGGTTGGTTAAGAAGGTTCAACTGTTGGGTATAAATGCAGGAGTAGCAAGATGGATTCAACAGTGGCTGAATGCGAGACGCCAGAGGGTAATGGTGGATGGCTGTTTGTCGGGTTGGAGGCAGGTGATTAGTGGGGTGCCTCAGGGATCTGTGTTGGGTCCTTTGTTGTTTGTCATGTACATCAATGATCTGGATGAAGGTGTGGTAAATTGGATTAGTAAGTATGCAGATGATACCAAGATAGGGGATGTTGTGGATAATGAAGAGGATTTCCAAAGTCTACAGAGTGATTTAGGCCATTTGGAAGAATGGGCTGAAAGATGGCAGATGGAGTTTAATGCTGATAAATGTGAGGTGCTACACCTTGGCAGGACAAATCAAAATAGCAAAAGGATAACGAGGGGTAAATGGTAGGGAATTGAAGAATGCAGTTGAACAGAGGGATCTGGGAATAACCGTGCATAGTTCCTTGAAGGTGGAATCTCATATAGATAGGGTGGTAAAGAAAGCTTTTGCTAGCCTTTATAAATCAGAGCATTGAGTATAGAAGCTGGGATGTAATGTTAAAATTGTACAAGGCATTGGTGAGACCAAATCTGGAGTATGGTGTACAATTTTGGTCGCCCAATTATAGGAAGGATGTCAACAAAAGAGAGAGAGTACAGAGGAGATTTACTAGAATGTTGCCTGGGTTTCAACAACTAAGTTACAGAGAAAGGTTGAATAAGTTTGGTCTTTATTCTCTGGAGCGCAGAAGGTTAAGGGGGGACTTGATAGAGGTCTTTAAATGATGAGAGGGATAGACAGAGTTGATGTGGACAAGCTTTTCCCTTTGAGAATAGGGAAGATTCAAACAAGAGGACATAACTTCAGAATTAAGGGACAGAGGTTTAGGGGTAACATGAGGGGGAACTTCTTTACTCAGAGAGTGGTAGCGGTGTGGAATGAGCTTCCAGTGGAAGTGGTGGAGGCAGGTTCGTTGGTATAATTTAAAAATAAATTGGATAGACATATGGATGAGAAGGGAATGGAGGGTTATGTTATGAGTGCAGGCAGGTGGGACTAAGGGAAAATAATTGTTCGGCACAGACTTGTAGGGCCGAGATGGCCTGTTTCCGTGCTGTAATTGTTATATGGTTATATGGTTATAACATGCCTCCAGACTTACTGGATGAAGCAATGAAGACAAAGGCTGAATCAGCAAATCTAATATCATACTTATACAACATTATTTTAAATATAGAAATACCTACAACTGATGGTTGATTAGAAGAGACTGTGAACAAGAACTAGCTATAACAATTTCAAAAGAGAGCTGGGGTAAACACTTACTATATGTGCATAAATGCGCGATCAACATACGACATACTCTAATTCAATTCAAAACATTACATAGACTATATTATTCAAAAAACAAAATAAATAAACTTTTCCCTAATGTCTCACCCACTTGTGATAAATGTCAGTCTCAAGAAGCTACCATAGCGCACTCTTTTGTTTTTTTGTATAAAAATCCAAAAATTCTGGAACTAAATATTTGAAATCTTCACAAAATTAATTAAAATAAAACTTGTACCAAAAGCAGAATGGATCATTTTTGGAATATCGGAAGGTAACCCTGAACTAAACGTGTTTCAAAAGAACTTACTTAATTACGGGCTAATAATGGGAAAAAATGCTTATACGCAAATTCTGGAAAAACGCTCCAATTCCAAAAATAAAAATGTGGATTTCAAACATGTTCGAAACATTACACCTGGAAGAGATGAGACTCCTCCTAGCAGGCAAAGCAGACCACTTCCAAAAAACGTGGTCTGCATTTATGGAACTATTACAAGCATAAGGTGCAATAGTAATTAAAAAAATAAATGGTACCAGGATCTGGTAACGGGGGGTAAAAAAACATGGTTGGTATATCCTTTTTTGCGGAGTTTTGTGTTATAATAGAGCGATTGTTTCTCCTTTTTTTTCTTTCCTTTCGCGGGTCTATTTCCTTTCTTTCCTTCTCTAACTTCTTTTCTAAGGGGCTTTCTTTTCCCAACACTTTCCTACACCTTCACGACTCTTGCTCACTTTCCTTACTTCTTTTATTTCTACCTTTTTTAAAGCTCGAAAAATGAAGTGGTACAACAAATGTAATAAGATATATGTGATGTGTATTACTGTAGTTTACTGTACTTCTAATAAAAATAAATAAATAAATAAACAGATAAAAATAAAAAAAAAATAAAAAAATGGTCTTTCAATAAGCTAGGATACTATCTGATTCACCTCTATCCTTTAGCGGACATTGTACTTTTGTCTATGAAATTGGTGGTCTACAATGCTGAGAGCTATATTTTGCTTTCAGTATCCTCCTGTTTGCTCCCACTCTTGAGTTGGTCTTGATATATATTATTGTCTGTTCTGATTGAATAGCATGACAAACAGAACTTCTCACTGTACCTCGGTACATGTGACAATTCTAAATCTAAATCTAAACCTAAACCAAAGGGCAACATCTCACATTTGGTTGGATTAAACACCTTCTGCCATTTTTCCATCTCTTTCTATGGCTGATTAACAGTATATCCCATTGTATATTTTGACAGCTTTCCTCACAGTCCACGATTGTATTGTAGTCTTGTATTGTATTCAAATGTATTGTCATTGTCTCAATTTGAGACAACGAAATGAATTTCCCTTACAGGCAGTATCATAAAAAAAAAAAAAAATCATAAAAATCATTAAAAAAAATAAAAATAATAATAAATAATAAAACATATTAAAAATAAAATTGAAATTGAAATTGATTGAAATACGATCACAGTAGTCTTGGTGTCATCTGCAAACTTAATAACCAGCCTATCTATGTCAATGTCCAAGTCATATATATACGTCACAAACAGCCAGGGCCTGACCACAGATCCCGGTGAAACCCCACTGGTCACACACCTCCAGCCTGAATATTGTCATTCAATCGCAACCTACTGTCTTCTACCAACAAGCCAGTTATGATTCCATATGACCAAGTCATTATTAATCCATGCATCTTAATCTTCTGGATCGGCCTAGCGGACTGTCCTTAATTAACGCATTCTCTTCCAAATGGGAATAAATCCTATCCCGTAGAATTCTTTCCAATAATAGACAATGGACAATAGGTGCAGAAGTAGGCCATTCGGACCTTCAAGCCAGCACTACCATTCAATGCGATCGTGGCTGATCATCCACAATCAGTACCCCGTTCCTGCCTTCTCCCCATATCCCTTGACTCCGCTATCTTTAAGAGCTCTATCCAACTCTCTCTTGAAAGCATCCAGAGAACCAGCATCCACCGCCTTCTGAGGCAGAGAATTCCACAGACTCACAACTTTCTGAGTGAAAAAGTTTTTCCTCATCTCCGTTCTAAATGGCTTACCCCTTATTCTTAAACTGTGGCCCCTGGTTCTGTACTCCCGCAAAATCGGGAACATGTTTCCTGCCTCTAGCGTGCCCAAACCCTTAATAATTTTATATGTTTCAATAAGTTACCCCCTCATCCTTCTAAATTCCAGAGTATACAAGCCCAGCCGCTCCATTCTATCAACATATGACAGTAACGCCATCCTGGGAATTAACCTTGTGAACCTACGCTACACCCCTTCAATAGCAAGAATGTCCTTCCTCAAATTTGCAGACCAAAACTGCACACAATTTTCCAGATATTCCCTTTCAAAATAAAGGAACAACATTAGCTGCTCTCTAGTCCTCCAGGACCTTGCCCATGGCAAGAGAAGACACAAAGATCTATGTCAAGGTTCTCTCAATTTCATCTCCTGCCTCTGTCAATATCTTGGAATAGATCTCATCAGGCCCTGGGGATTTATCCACGTTTATGCTCTTCATGAACACCAATACCCCCTCCTTCTTAATGCCCCTCCCTATTAGTATTCTCAACACTGATCTCATTGTCCTCCATGTCCTTCTCCTTGATGAAAACAGATGCAAAGTACTAATTTAGTACCTTGCAAACATCCTGTTACACCAGCACAAATCCACTCCTTTATCCTTGAACAGTCCTACCTTCTCCCTAATTACCCTCCTGTTTTTAATGCAGGTATGAAAATCCTTGGAATTTTCTTTAATCCGACCCACCAAAACCATTTTTGGCCCTTCTATTTGCCCGCTTGAGTTCTTGCTTTATATTCCTCAAAGGCTGTCTCTGATATAGCTTGAGCACATTCATTGTCCACTCCCAGTTGATCTGTGAAAGTCGTTCCAGATTTGTGACAATGATTCTTTGTAGAATTCCAACTTGTTGAACTTGCAATAATAAGATCATAAGGTCATAAGTGATAGGAGCAGTATTAGGCCATTCGGCCCACTCCGCCATTCCATTGTGGCTGATCGATCTCTCCCTCCTAACTCCATTCTCCTGCCTTCTCCTCATGACCTTTGACACCTGTGATTGCATCACGTGGGAGAGCAGATGTTCCCACAACTTTGAATCCCTAATCTACCAATCCACATCAACCTGGGATATGGGAGTAAACAGGGAAACTGGGAGGAAATCTAAGCAGTCACAATGAGAACATGAAAACTCCATGCAGACAGCATTCAAGATGAGATTTAAACATGCATCTTTGGCACTGCGAGGCAGATCTCTAATTTACTACTCTGCGACTGAGTAGATGTTATGAATTGATATTATACGGATGTAATATATAATACAGATCCAATCTACTTGTGACTGAAGTGGTAGGTATTGAGGTCACTGGCTAAATCTACAGGTGAGTGGGGTTATTGCGAGTGGCTAAACTAATGCCTTTTTTTGATTGTTTATTCATTCTTTGCCAGAAGCTCATCTTAATAAGTTTCACATTTAGCTTTCAATATCTCCTTCTTGAAGGTTCAAACGGTGTAGCTTTGATTCTGATTTTAAAAAAACTACACAGTATTTTTGGTATTAAATTTTCCTGCCAACATTGCTTTTCTTATTAGCCCGCATAATAATAACTTCACAACAATCAGGTTGTTTATTGATTCCAAAGCACTTTGACATTCTGAATACGAGGTAAAGTACCATCTAAACCAGGTTCTTTTCTAACATTGCTCCTTATTTTAATTGTTTAGTGAACCAATGAATCAAGTGGCGTGTTTGCGATGCACTTCTGTTAACGTTGCTGTGGTTTTGCAGAATTTATTAGTGGATATTTTCTTTACAGGCTATTTCAACTTCAGATGGTTTGACATCACATTTATTACATAATGACTCTTCGAAATAAATGGCGACTGGCTTTGTGATACTGTCGTTGTATTAAATATTTATGTAAAGCGCTATCAAGAACACAATAGGCCAAATACTTTACTTGTGTTGTAAATCTCTCAATGGAATCTTGTGAAGAGTAGAAAGATATTGACCTGAAATACTAAGTTTGTTTATTTCTTATAGATGCCCCGTGACCTGCTGAGTATTTTCAACATTTTCTGTTTTAACATTAATGTGTAGAATGAAGCCATTGTACATCATGCAGGTGCCTCATATTAATTGTAGCGGCAGATTTTCATATCTTTCGGGAAATTAACTCCCTAGTCGCTAAAAAGATGAGCAGGGATAAGGGGAATATCTTCGATATGCATACAAGCTCATTTACAGAGACCTTAAGGGCTTCTTCACTGATAAGTCTTCAAAAACACAGTCCTTTGATTAATAAATGCTTTATTGTTGATAAAAAACAGTAAGATACAGCCTTCTTTACAGTTTCTTCCGACTCGTAGCTGCAATCTTCATCGAAATCCAGCATTACTTCAAACATTAAAAACTCCTCGTGTCTCTGTTACACTTCACCTGATCTCCTTTATGGCTCGCATGATCTCGCATAGCCCGCATGGTCGAAGGGTTAACCTTCTCCCTGGCTCGCTCCAAACTACACTAAAAACTAAACTTCTGCACAAGCATCTTAGCTCCAAACAAGCCCAAAAACACGTCATAAATCCCACCCACAATATAACGGGCAGTCTAAAATTTAAAGGCACATGCCATCAAATGGCCACTACTGTTAAGAACAATTATTTTTGCAGCAGCTTGTTAAGAAATTAATTGTGATGACATCAATAATCATGAAATAGCGGTATATTTTAGTATATCAATGCAGCATAGTGGGCCTCTGGAATAGATTATTTGAATTCATATATTCCTCGATCTTCAAAAGTAATTTTCGCATTGACTGGTTCCTTAACTTGACATGAATAACAGGAAAATATTACAAATCCAAGCGATGGATACATAGTTCAATACAGGTGCACAACCTTTTATCCGGAGTTCCGGAAACCGGACATTTTTTCCAGGATGTCGTCTGCACACCAAAGCTCGCGTTTGGTGCCAAACTTGACCCAAAACAACCCACGGTCAACCCAGGTCTGTACTACTGTAGCGGCTGTCTCCTCCCCCTAGACCGGGGAGACACTTAAACATCTGTAAATCATTGCTTAAATGTTAGTCAGTTAGTTTGGAGGGCTTTTATGTGAAGGGAGGGGGGGAAAGGGGGAAACTTTAATTCTTAGTCCCCTACCTGGTCGGAGAGGCGGGGAGCGGGCAATGCCTTACCGGGTCGCCGTGCAGTAAGCTCCGGAGCGCTGTGGCCGCCGACTCCCAACATCGCGGAGCTGGGGCTGCGGGCGTCCAGCCGCGGGCGGCGCCGGTTGTAGCTCCGACCCCGGCAACTCTATCCCTGGCTGCGCGGCACTCCAAATCCAGCGCGGCCTGCAGCCGGACGCCCACAGCCCCAGCTCCGCGATGTTGTGTGTCGGCGGCCACAGCACTCCGGTGCTTACCGCACGGCGACCAGGTAAGGCATTGCCCGCTCCCCGCTGGTATCCCAGCGCTGCCATGCCGCCGACTCCCAACATCGCGGAGCTGGGGCTGCTGGCGTCCGGCCGCGGGCGGCTCTGGATTTGGAGCGCCGCGCAGCCAGGGGTAGAGTTGCCGGGGTCGAAGCTAAATCCGAGAAGTGTCTGGTTCCAAGGCTTTCGGAAAAAAGGTTGTGCACCTGTACTAATATTGCAAATACAACTGTGGGAAACAGGTTTTCTTTGTTCATCAGATTCAGAAGAACAGTTTGAACACTCAGTGCATCATATCGACTTGATTGTATTTTTTCCTTGGAGTACCACAGCAGAAGGAGTGGTGCCGACCTGTGACCTTTCGTTCCTGCCCTTGGTTTCTCATGGACAAACATAAAGTAAAGCGACTGTGTCTTGATCAAATATTTGAAGGTTGGAAGCTACTCATCACAAATTTGCAATTACCAATTCACAAAAGTAATTTATTTGTTAAAAGTAGAGTTTTTGTGGATCGGTAGTTATTTGGTATGGTTATAACGTTCTTGCATCAAATAAGATAGGTAAAACACAAATAATAACAATAATTACACAGTAGCCTTTTTAAATTCAAATAGTTTGAAATGAAGGTTCATTTGCCACAGTGGGCAAATACATCGTTGAACAATCAAATATCTCCAATATCATTTAGAAATGCTTATCTGTCTCAAACTCGTGAAACATCGGTTAACAATGGATCTAGATAATTTCTGTCAATAGAGGAGTTATCTTTCAAAAATAAATGTTTTATAAATCTATATTACTAAAAGTAAGATCTTGACCGCTTTTGGCTCACTGCGATGTGATTTCCGAGAGAACGCCACCACTTACGGCCGTCATTTTTGGCCACCTCGCCGGACTGGACCAAAGGATTTATCCCATCAATGGAAAATCAGAGAGATATAAATGTTTTTTTTTTAATTGCCATTCTCTGCTGCCCCTGCTGGTGGGAGGGGGAAGGGACTATCAACCCCGGAAGTGGTGTGCCTCACTCAGTCTCTGCAAGATGGACGAAGCGAGAGGGTCATGTCTCTCTGAGCTCTGAATAACATGTCTACTCAACTGTGAGTGCCCTTAATGTGGTTTGAAAATGAAAATATGGTTGGTTTGACGTAAAAAGGCACTGCAAATGGTTGTTTGGGGGGTTTGGGTTGAAGTAAAAAGGCACTGCAAATGGTTGTTTGGGGGGTTTGGGTTGAAGTAAAAAGGCACTGCAAATGGTTGTTTGGGGGTTTTCGCTTAGAAACATAGAAACATAGAAAATAGGTGCAGGAGTAGGCCACTTGGCCCTTCGAGCCTGCACGGCCATTCATTGCGATCATGGCTGATCGTCCCCTATCAATAACCCGTGCCTGCCTTCTCCCCATATCCCTTGACCCCACTAGCCCCTAGAGCTCTATCTAACTCTCTTAAATCCATTGAGTGATTTAGCCTCCACTGCCCTCTGTGGCAGGGAATTCCATAAATTCACTACTCTCTGGGTGAAAAAGTTTTTCGCACCTCAGACTTAAATGACCTCCCCTTTATTCTAAAACTGTGGCCCCTGGTTCTGGACTCACCCAACATTGGGAATATTTTTCCTGCATCTAGCTTGTCCAGTCGTTTTATAATTTTATATGTTTCTATAAGATCCCCCTCATCCTTCTAAACTCCAGTGAATACAAGCGTAGTCTTTTCAATCTTTCCTCATGTGACAGTCCTGCCATCCCAGGGATCAATCTCATGAACGTACGCTGCACTGCCTGAATCACAAGGATGTCCTTCCTCAAATTAGGAGACCAAAACTGTACACAATACTCTAGATGTGGTCTTACCAGAGCCCTAATACAACTGCAGAAAACCTCTCTCCTCCTATACTGAAATCCTCTTGTTATGAAGGCCAACATTCCATTAGCTTTCTTCACTGCGTGCTGTACCTGTAAGCCAACTTTCAGTGACCGGTGTACAGGAACGCCCAGGTCTCGCTGCACCTCCCCCTTACCTAACCGAACCCCATTGAGATAATAATCTGCCCCCTTGTTTTTGCCGCCAATGAGGATAACCTCACATTTATCTATATTATACTGCATCTACCACGCATCTGCCCACTCACTCAACCTGTCCAGGTCACACTGCAACCTCCTAACATCCTCTTCACAGTTCACACTGCCACCCAGCTTTGTGTCATCAGCAAACTTCAATTCAAGTCAAGTCAAGTCAAGTTTATTTGTCACATACACATACGAGATGTGCAGTGAAATGAAAGTGGCAATGCTCGCGGACTTTTGTGCAAAAGACAAACAACAAGACAACCAAACAAATGATAAACACAATCATAACACACATATTCTTATTCATAATAAATAATGGAAGGAAAAACGTTCTGTAGAGTTAATCCCTGGTGAGATAGGCGTTTACAGTCCGAATTGCCTCTGGGAAGAAACTCCTTCTCAACCTCTCCGTTCTCACCGCATGGCAACGGAGGTGTTTGCCTGACCGTAGCAGCTGGAACAGTCCGTTGCAGGGGTGGAAGAGGTCTGCCATGATTTTGTTTGCTCTGGAGTTGCACCTCCTGTTGTATAGTTCCTGCAGGGGGGTGAGTGAAGTTCCCATAGTGCGTTCGGCCGAACGCACTACTCTCTGCAGAGCCTTCTTGTCCTTGGCAGAGCAATTCCCAAACCAGATGGTAATGTTCCCGGACAAGATGCTATCCACCGCTGCTGCGTAGAAGCACTGGAGGATCCTCGGAGACACTCTGAATTTCCTCAATTGCCTGAGGTGGTAAAGGCGCTGCCTTGCCTTACTCACGAGTGCTGAGGCGTGTGATGCCCATGTCATATCCTCAGAGATGTGGACTCCCAGATATTTAAAACAGTTTCACCCTATCCACAGGATCCCCATTTATCCTCAATGGAGTGTACGTCCTCGGATGATGTGCCCTCCTAAAGTCCATGATCAGCTCCTTCGTTTTTTTGATGTTCAAGAGGAGGCTGTTATCCTGGCTCCAGAGTGCTAGATCAGCCACCTCCTCCCAGTAGGCCTTCTCATCGTTGTCTGAGATCAGGCCCACCACCACAGTGTCATCAGCAAACTTAATTATTGAATTGGAGCTGAACCTAGCCACACAGTCATGTGTGTACAGGGAGTACAATAGGGGGCTGAGGACGCAACCCTGGGGCGATCCTGTGCTCAGGGTGAGGGACTCCGATGTAAAATTGGTCCATTGGAGAGACAGAGTGGACAGCTATCTGCAGAGCCAAAAGAGATGGGGGAGATATTGAACAATTTTTTTTTTCTTCGGTATTCACCAAGGAGAAGGATATTGAATTATGTGAGGTAAGGGAAACTAGTAGAGTAGCTATGGATACTATGAGGTTCAAAGTAAAAGAAGTACTGACACTTTTGAAAAATATAAAAGTGGATAAGTCTCCAGGTCCTGACAGGATATTCCCTAGGACATTGAGGGAAGTTAGTGTAGAAATAGCCGGGGCTATGACAGAAATATTTCAAATGTCATTAGAAACAGGGATAGTCCCCGAGGATTGGCGTACTGCGCATGTTGTTCCATTGTTTAAAAGGGTTCTAAGAGTAAACCTAGCAATTATAGACCTGTTAGTTTGACTTCAGTGGTGGGCAAATTAATGGAAAAGATACTTAGAGATAATATATATAAGCATCTAGATAAACAGGGTCTGATTAGGAACAGTCAACATGGATTTGTGCCTGGAAGGTCATGTTTGACTAATCTTCTTGAATTTTTTGAAGAGGTTACTAGGGAAATTGACGAGGGTAAAGCAGTGGATGTTGTCTATATGGACTTTAGTAAGGCCTTTTGACAAGGTTCCTCATGGAAGGTTGGTTAAGAAGGTTCAACTGTTGGGTATAAATGCAGGAATAGCAAGATGGATTCAACAGTGGCTGAATGGGAGAAGCCAGAGGGTAATGGTGGATGGCTGTTTATCGGGTTGGAGGCAGGTGACTAGTGGGGTGCCTCAGGGATCTGTGTTGGGTCCTTTGTTGTTTGTCATGTACATCAATGATCTGGATGAAGGTGTGGTAAATTGGATTAGTAAGTATGCAGATGATACCAAGATAGTGGGTGTTGTGGATAATGAAGAGGATTTCCAAAGTCTACAGAGTGATTTAGGCCATTTGGAAAAATGGGCTGAAAGATGACAGATGGAGTTTAATGCTGATAAATGTGAGGTGCTACACATTGGCAGGCCAAATCAAAATAGGACGTACATGGTAAATGGTAGGGAATTGAAGAATACAGTTGAACAGAGGGATCTGGGTATAACCGTGCATAGTTCCTTGAAGGTGGAATCTCATATAGATAGGGTGGTAAAGAAAGCTTTTGGTATGCTAGCCTTTATAAATCAGAGCATTGAGTATAGAAGCTGGGATGTAATGTTAACATTGTACAAGGCATTGGTGAGACCAAATCTGGAGTATGGTGTACAATTTTGGTCGCCCAATTATAGGAAGGATGTCAACAAAATAGAGGGAGTACAGAGGAGATTTACTAGAATGTTGCCTGGGTTTCAACAACTAAGTTACAGAGAAAGGTTGAATAAGTTAGGTCTTTATTCTCTGGAGCGCAGAAGGTTAAGGGGGGACCTGATAGAGGTCTTTAAAATGATGAGAGGGATAGACAGAGTTGATGTGGACAAGCTTTTCCCTTTGAGAATAGGGAAGATTCAAACAAGAGGACATGACTTCAGAATTAAGGGACAGAAGTTTAGGGGTAATATGAGGGAGAACTTCTTTACTCAGAGAGTGGTAGCGGTGTGGAATGAGCTTCCAGTGGAAGTGGTGGAGGCAGGTTCATTGGTATCATTTAAAAATAAATTGGATAGGCATATGGATGAGAAGGGAATGGAGGGTTATGGTATGAGTGCAGGCAGGTGGGACTAAGGGGAAAAAAATTTGTTCGGCACGGACTTGTAGGGCCGAGATGGCCTGTTCCGTGCTGTACAACACTGAACATGATATAAAGTTGTCATTCGAAAAAACGAATTCTTGCTTGTATAGAAATGTTAGTTTGCTTTTGGTCATCAGCATACTTTGTATTTTAATTTCAAATTTTTTTCAGTATCATCCTTGAGAAATGTCTTTGAACATCTGGCAAAGTTAACGGTGCTCTTTATACATATTATTGTTGCCTTCATGCTTTTTTTGTGGTCTAGTATCT
This sequence comes from Leucoraja erinaceus, assembly GCF_028641065.1. Taxonomy (NCBI): domain Eukaryota; kingdom Metazoa; phylum Chordata; class Chondrichthyes; order Rajiformes; family Rajidae; genus Leucoraja; species Leucoraja erinaceus. The sequence goes on along the minus strand of NC_073377.1, from coordinate 11,658,161 downwards.
CCAACTGTTATTTTAACATTAAGATTAGCTCATTTGTACCACAATGTTCTGCATTTACTGTGTAGTTTGAGTTTGATATATTTGCATACATCTTTTGTCAGTTCAGTTTGTCACCTGGAGTTTTAGCACAGGGATAATAATCAGAGGCCTTTGTCTATTTAGTTGTTGCACCAAACATGTCCTCTCCGGAGGAAGAATCTTCAGAAGCTGCAGTTCTAATCTTTGGACAACAGAGAGATCAGCAAATAACTCCATCATTGTTTTGATTCTGGCTTGTTGGAACCAGACATTAATGTCATTTACTACAGTGTCTCCGTGATTAGATTTAATGGAATGCTTCAACAAAATGAGTGGCAATGTTCTACAATTTAATTTAAATTTAATTATCTGCCATTGCATTAAATCAGAGGCTCTCTTCAAAATATCTGCTGCAGCAGGAAGCACAATGAATCTTGTACAATTAAAGTCTATTTTGAAGAAATCTACTTTCTTGATATTCATATATCATTTAGACACAATTTTGTCCTTTGTTCCTGCAGATTGATTTTACTGACCGATCAATGCAAAACATAGTGGAGCTCCATTAAATGTTCTCTCAAAATTGAAATCATTTTTATTCCAACAAATTTGGGAATAATTCCTATTGAACACATATAAACAAAGAAACATAGAAAATAGGTGCAGGAGTAGGCCATTCGGCCCTTCGAGCCTGCACGGCCATTCAATATGATCATGGCTGATCATTCAACTCATTATCCTGTACCTGCCTTCTCTCCATACCCCCTGATCCCTTTAGCCACAAGGGCCACATCTAACTCCCTCTTAAATATAGCCAATGAACTGGCCTCAAATACGGAGAATTCCAGAGATTCACCACTCTCTGTATAAAAAATGTTTTTCTCATCTCGGTCCTGTTTGCTCCTACACTTTGCTTCCTGTCTGTCAGCCAGTTTTCTATCCACATCAATACTGAACCCCCAATATCGTGTGCTTTAAGTTTGAATACTAATCTCTTATGTGGGACCTTGTCGAAAGCCTTCTGAAAGTCTTTTTAGGTTTATATTTTAGGTTTAGTTTTGAAGAAACATAGCATGTATTCTATGGCAGCATGCAAGTCAGTGGATCAGGTCCGGTGGGAGATCTCTTGAAGGCAACTTGAAAGCAGACAAAAGGACCTGCTGGATACTTTTCATGCCAATGAACTGGCCTCACCTACCTTCTGTGGCAGAGAATTCCACAGATTCACCACTCTCTGTGTGAAAAATGTTTTTCTCATCTCGGCCCTAAAAGACTTACCCCTTATCCTTAAACTGTGACCCCTTGTTCTGGACTTCCCCATCATCGGGAACAATCTTCCTGCATCTAGCCTGTCCATCCCCTTAAGAATTTTGTAAGTTTCTATAAAATCCCCCCTCAATCTTCTAAATTCTAGCGAGTACAAGCCGAGTCTATCCAGTCTTTCTTCATATGAAAGTCCTGACATCCCAGGAATCAGTCTGGTGAACCTTCTCTGTACTCCCTCTATGGCAAGAATGTATTTCCTCAGATTAGGAGACCAAAACAGTACACAATACTCCAGGTGTGGTCTCACGAAGGCCCTGTACAACTGCAGTAGCACCTCCTTGCTCCTATACTCAAATCCTTTTGTTATGAATGCTAACATAACATTCGCTTTCTTTACTGTCTGCTGCACCTGCATGCATACTTTCAATGACTGGTGTACCATGACACCCAGGTCTCGTTGCATCTCCCCTTTTCCTAATCGGCCACCATTCAGATAATAGGATACTTTCCTGTTCTTGCCCCTAAAGTGGATAACCTCACATTTGTCCACATTATACTGCATCTGCCATGCATTTGCCCACTCACCCAACCTATCCAAGTCAACTTGCAGTCTCCTAGCATCCTCCTCACAGCTAACACTGCCCCCCAGCTTCGTGTCGTCCGCAAACTTGGAGATGTTGCATTCATTTCCCTCGTCCAAATCATTAATATATATTGTAAATAGCTGGGGTCCCAGTACTGAGCCTTGCGGAACCCCACTAGTCACTGCCTGCCATTCTGAAAAGGACCCGTTTACTCCTACTCTTTGCTTCCTGTCTCCAAGCCAGTTCTCTATCCACATCAATACTGAACCCCCAATACCGTGTGCTTTAAGTTTGTATACTAATCTCTTATGTGGGACCTTGGCGAAAGCCTTCTGAAAGTCCAGATATAACACATCCACTGGTTCTCCCTTATCCACTCTACTAGTTACATCCTCAAAAAATTCTATAAGATTCGTCAGACATGATTTACCTTTCATAAATGCATGCTGACTGTCCAATGATTTCACCACTTTCCAAATGTGCTGCTATCCCATCTTTAATAACTGGCTAGCATTTTCCCCACTACCGATGTTAGACTAACTGGTCTGTAATTACCCATTTTCTCTCTCCCTCCCTTTTTAAAAAGTGGGGTTACATTACCTACTCTCCAATCCTCAGGAACTACTCCAGAATCTAAAGAGTTTTGAAAAATTATCACTAATGCATCCACTATTTCTGGGGCTACTTCCTTAAGTACTCTGGGATGCAGCCTATCTGGCCCTGGGGATTTATCGGCCTTTAATCCATTCAATTTACCTACCACCACTTCCCGACTAACCTGGATTTCACTCCATCTCATTTGACCCCCGGTCCCCTGCTATTTCCGGCAGATCATTTATGTCTTCCTTGGTGAAGACAGAACCAAAGTAGTTATTCAATTGGTCTGCCAATTGGTCTGATCATTGGTCTAGCTGTCCAAACCCTTAATAATCTTATATGTTTCAATAAGAACCCTCTCATCCTTCTAAATTCCAGAGTATCCGTGCTCAGCCACTCCATTCTCTCAGCATACGACAGTCCCACCATCCCAGGAATTAACCTTGTGAACCTACGCTGCACTCCCTCTATTGCATGAATGTCCTTCCTCAACTTTAGATACCAAAACTGCACATATAACGCCAGATGTGGTCTCACTAAGGCCCTGTACAACTGCAGGAGGGCCTGTTTGGTCCTATACTCAACTCTTCTTGTTATGAAGGCCAACATGTAATTCGCTTTCTTCACTGCCTGCTGTACCTGCATGCTTACTTTCAGTGACTGATGAACAAGGACCCCCAGATCCCGTTGTACTTCCCCATTTCCCAACTTGACACCATTTAGATAATAATCTGGCTTCCTGTTTTTGCTACCAAAGTGGATAACCTCACATTTATCCACATTAAACTGCATCTGCCCACTCACGCAACCTGTCCAAGTCACCCTGCATTCTCATAGCATCCTCCTCACAGTTCACATCGCCACCCAGCTTTGTGTCATCTGCAAATTTGCTAATGTCACTTTGAATCCCTTAATCTAAATCATGGAATTGAGGACCAGAGGACATATGTTTAAGGTCAAGAGGAAAAGATTCAATAGGAATCTGACGGGTAACCTTTTCACACAAAGAGTGGAGGGTGTATCGGACGAGCTGCCAGAGGAGGTAGTTAAGGCAGGGAAATATTATAGGACATACTATTGTGGGACAGTCTTTGATTATGTTGGCTGCTTTTCTGAAGCAACGTGAAGTGTAGATGGAGGAAGTGGTGGAAAGTCTGGTCTGTGTGATGGACTGGGCTACAACTCTGCAATTTCTTATGGTCCTGGGCAGAATCATTCCCACATCAAGCTGTGATGCAACCTGACAGTATCCCATATATGGTGCATCTGTAGAAGTTCAGTATAGAAGCTGGGATGTAATGTTAAAATTGTACAAGGCATTGGTGAGACCAATTCTGGAGTATGGTGTACAATTTTGGTCTCCCAATTATAGGAAGGATGTCAACAAAATAGAGAGAGTACAGAGGAGATTTACTAGAATGTTGCCTGGGTTTCAGCAACTAAGTTACAGAGAAAGGTTGAATAAGTTAGGTCTTTATTCTCTGGAGCGCAGAAGGTTAAGGGGGGACTTGATAGAGGTCTTTAAAATGATGAGAGGGATAGACAGTTGATGTGGATAAGCTTTTCCCTTTGAGAATAGGGAAGATTCAAACAAGAGAACATGACTTCAGAATTAAGGGACAGAAGTTTAGGGGTAACATGAGGGGGAACTTCTTTACTCAGAGAGTGGTAGCAGTGTGGAATGAGCTTACAGTGGAAGTGGTGGAGCAGGTTCGTTGGTATCATTTAAAAATAAATTGGATAGGCATATGGATGAGAAGGGGATGGAGGGTTATGGTATGAGTGCAGGCAGGTGGGACTAAGGGAAAATAATTGTTCGGCACGGACTTGTAGGGCCGAGATGGCCTGTTTCCGTGCTGTAATTGTTATATGGTTATATGGTTATAATGTTTACGAAGCAGTTAGACAGATACTCTACAGGGATAGGACAGGTTTAGAGGGATACTAGACTAAGTGGGACCCATTGGGTCCCATCTTCACAGGGAAGGGCTGTTTCCCAAATGCAATATTCCACCTCTCCGCCAATTCCAATGTTTGTGGCCAGTAGAGGGGGGGGGGGGGGGGGGGCTTTCGGGAGCATTAGGGTGGGTGTTGGGGGCCAAAGGGGCTGATTTCCAGAGGGCTAGTATGGACATTGTGGGCCGAATGAATTCTTGGGCTGGCAGCTCAATCACTCAGGCCTGGTGGGCTGGCAGCTCAGTCACTTCTGCCTGGTGGGCTGGCAGCTCAATCACTCAGGCCTGGTGGGCTGGCAGCTCAGTCACTCAAGCCTGGTGGGCTGGCAGCTCAATCACTTAGGCCTGGTTGGCAGGCAGCTCAGTCACTCAGGCCTGATGGGCTGGGCAGCTCAGTCACTCAGGGCTGGTGGGCTGGCAGCTCAGTCACTCAGGGCTGGTGGGCTGGCAATTCACTGATGGCTATTCCTTGAAATTCCATTTCAAGCAGAGTGCAGGCCACCAAATTCAATTTCATAGCATTTGTATGGTATTGCATATGTATACCATTTATATAGCATACCATATGGATATATGGTAGCTTTTTTCCTAAAATCAATATACAGCACAGACAGGAAGTGGTCAACATGAGACTTTTAGTTATATAGATAGATAGATAGATGGGCCAAACGCAGGCAGGTGGAACTAGTGGAGCTGGGACATGTGTGGGCAAGTTGGGCCTGTTTTCTTCGCTGTGTGACTCTATGACCCTCTCTAAGAGTCATGGTGTTTTTCTTTGACATTTAATGTCATTACATTGTCAAATCCTTCACTATTAATGTCTGCATTTTAGTTTTTAGTTTTAGAGATACAGCACAGAAACAGGCGCTTCGGCCCACGGAGTCCGCACCGACCAGCAATCCCTGCACATTAACACAATCCGACACACACTAGAGACAATTTACAATATTACCAAGCCAATTTACCTACAAACATGTACGTCTTTAGAGTGTGGGAGGAAACTGAAGATCTCGGAGAAAACCCATGCAGGTCACGGGGAGAACGTACAAACGCCATACACACAGCACCTGTAGTCAGGATCGAACCCGAGTCTCCGGTGCTGAAAGTGCTGTAGGGCAGCAACTCTACCGCTGTGCCACCGTTGGTGAAAGCGAGGGTCAACATGGAAGAAAAACTGAACTGGACCAACCATATAAATTCTCTGGGTACACGAACATCAGAACTTTTGTATTCTGCAGCTAATGATGATCCTTCTAACTTCTTAAAGACACTGCATGCCAAGAGTTTGACATCCGTATGCTGGGATCAGTTTAGTGCCGATTCAAAATCTTGTTGTTGTCAGGACAAAGAGGGCTGGTTGACCTATCAACCTATTTACCGACCAGAATATATCCTCTTCTATGTCACTGGCACATCAGACTCAACAAAATAATTGGCCCAACTTATCCAGGCCGCTATGATAATATCTACCAAAATGAACATCAATATTGAAGGACAGGATTAGTAGGCATGTGAGAACACGAACATCTGCAAATTCCCCTGAAACCTGAACACTGTCCTAACTTGGAACGATATGAGTGAATTTTTGTTGCTGCTGAATCACAATCCTGGAAAATGAAATTGCTGAAGAAGACCCTGAGAGAATCTTAACCACAGAGTATTTTTGCTGTTCTGATCGCCACACTCTAGAAAGGATATAGATACAAGAGATTGCAGGTGGAGGAATCTCCACAAAAAAAAAAAAAACAAGTGTGGAAGTGACTCAGCAAGCCAGGCAGCATCTCTGGAGTGAAATGGACAGACTGAATTCTTCATCGTTCTGATGGACTAGAAAGGAGAAAGCTGGAAAAGAGACAGGGGCGAAGCAGGGTACCCACCCAAGATGTCGTCTGTCAATTTCCCTCCATAGATGCTGTTTGGCAAATTGAGTTCCTCCAGCACTTTGTTATTTGCTCTCGGAAAGATGTGACTGTTTTGGTGAGAGTGCAGGGGAGATTTACTCGGATGTTGCATGGATTTGAGAACTTTAGTTGTGGGGAGAAATTGCATGGGCTGGGTTTCTTTTACCTGCAGCAAAAAAAGTAACGAGTGAACTGAGATATTAATACTGTCACACTTGCCATGCCTCCAGACACTCGACTCTTTCCACACCCCTCCCCTGAGCTATTAGGAGTTACACCTGCATTTAATTTGCTCCTCTAGTCTATCATAGAAACATAGAAACATAGAAATTAGGTGCAGGAGTAGGCCATTCGGCCCTTCGAGCCTGCACCGCCATTCAATATGATCATGGCTGATCATCCAACTCAGTATCCCGTACCTGCCTTCTCTCCATACCCCCTGATCCCCTTAGCCACAAGGGCCACATCTAACTCCCTCTTAAATATAGCCAATGAACTGGCCTCAACTACCCTCTGTGGCAGAGAGTTCCAGAGATTCACCACTCTCTGTGTGAAAAAAGTTCTTCTCATCTCGGTTTTAAAGGATTTCCCCTTTATCCTTAAGCTGTGACCCCTTGTCCTGGACTTCCCTAACATCGGGACAATCTTCCTGCATCTAGCCTGTCCAACCCCTTAAGAATTTTGTAAGTTTCTATAAAATCCCCTCTCAATCTTTTAAATTCTAGAGAGTATAAACCAAGTCTATCCAGTCTTTCTTCATAAGACAGTCCTGACATCCCAGGAATCAGTCTGATGAACCGTCTCTGCACTCCCTCTATGGCAATAATGTCCTTCCTCAGATTTGGAGACCAAAACTGTACGCAATACTCCAGGTGTGGTCTCACCAAGACCCTGTACAACTGCAGTAGAACCTCTCTGCTCCTATACTCAAATCCTTTTGCAATGAAAGCTAACATACCATTCGCTTCCTTTACTGCCTGCTGCACCTGCATGCCTACCTTCAATGACTGGTGTACCATGACACCCAGGTCTCGCTGCATCTCCCCCTTTCCCAATCGGCCACCATTTAGATAATAACTTGGTATAAATCACTTGGGATAAATACCTGAGATTTTCACCAATTGAGTGCTGACTAACCAGTTCTGCATTCTATTAGTTTGATAGCAGTTCTGAGTTCTGTTGGTTCCAGGTCCATATATTTTGGTTTCAGTTGCGTTTGGATTTTGGGTTTTCTTCAGTACTTCTTTCTCGGTGAGTCTGCATTCAAGTCCTTTCCATTTCTCAGCCCTCTGATAAATATAAAATTATACAAGGCATAGTTAGGATAGATATTCAGAAGCCCTTCAGATTCAGAGGCCTATTAGAAGGGCAATCAAAAAGAAGATTTACTGTGGATAAATGTGAGATTGTATGTGGATAAATGTGAGGTTATCTACTTTGGTGGCAAGAACACGAAGGCAGATTATTATCTGAATGCTGTCAGATTAGGAAAAGGGGAGGTGCAATGAGACCTGGGTGTACATCAGTCACTGAAAGTAAGCATGTAGGTACAGCCATCAGTGAAGAAAGCCAATGGTATGTTGGCTTTCAACTTGAGTTTAGGAGCAAGGAGGTCCTACTGCAGTTCTACAGGGCCCTGGTGAGACCGTACCTAGGGGTATTGTATGTAATTTTGGTCTCCTAATTTGGGGAAGGACATTATTGCTATTGAAGGAGTGTAGTTTAGGTTCACCAGGTTAATTCCCGAGATGGAGGGACTGACGTATAATGAAATAATGGGTCGACTGAGCTTGCATTCGCTGGAATTTAGGATGAGAGGGAATTTTATATAAACATATAAAATTCTTAAAGGATTGGGCAGGGTAGATGCAGGAAAAATGTTCCCGATATTTGGGGAGTCCAGAATGAGGGGTCACAGTTTAAGACTAAGGGGCAGGCTATTTAGGACTGAGATGAGGAAAAACTTTTTCACCCAGAGTTGTGAATCTGTGGAATTCGCTGCCACAGTAGGCAGTGGGGGCCAATTCAAAATGTTTTCAAGTGAGAGTTAGATTTAGCCCTTGAGGCTAAGGGAATCAGGGGATATGGAGGAAAAGCCAGAACGGGGTTCTGATTTTGGATGATCAGCCATGATCATATTGAATGGCGGTGCTGACTCGATGGGCCAAATGGCCTACTCCTGCACCTACTTTCTATGTTTCTAATAGGTTTAAACTGAGAAGAGTTTTAACATAGAAACATAGAAAATAGGTGCAGGAGTAGGCCATTGAGCCCTTCGAGCCTGCTCCGCCATTCAATATGATCATGGCTGATCATCCAACTCGGTATCCTGTACCTGCCTTCTCTCCATACCCCTGATCCCTTTAGCCACAAGGGCCACATCTAACTCCCTCTTAAATATAGCCAATGAACTGGCCTCAACTACCTTCTGTGGCAGATAATTCCACAGATACTGTACATGGATAGGGAATAGAGTTTGGAATGGAGTGTGTTTGATATCTGAAACTCTTTTTGAGAAGAGGTGATGGAGTCAGATACGGACACTACATTTGTGAGATTTAGACGGGTAAATCTCTAAATTATTTTTCTATTTACTCCGTAAATAGACAAGGAACAGAAGGATAGAGACATAATGCAGGCAAATGGAATTCGTGTAGGTGGTGAAGATGGGTTAGCAAGGACGTGTGGGCCAAAGAGCCTATATCTATACTGTACAAACCTTTCTCTGTCCCTCTTGACATTCTGCATTCTCAAAAGCTGATGTCAGTAAATGATTGGTTTAGAAAACATTTAAAAGACTTCCATGTTCTTCGTTGTACGACAAAAGCAATATTTTACTATAACAGTGAAGATCCGTGACATTGTTTCATGCCAATAAATTAGTCTTTAGTTTTGGGGATAACACTGATAGCAAAGGTCAAGTTATTTTCCTCACTTTGACTCAAGGCCATTGTTGCAGCAGCAACTTCAGCACCAGCTGAAGCCAACCAGGTTAATTCAAAGGAGACAAGGAGTGCTCTCAGAAACACATGCCCAATGTCCAATTTACCACCTACCTGTGACTAATAGGATTCTCGCCAGATTTTAAATTCATGGCAAATGACTCCCAGGAGGTTGTGAAGATACCGGGCGATGGTGACTGAGCTTGCGGCCAGGTCCTGGGTCGAAGGAGGCCACGGCCGGAGCCTGTGTCGATGGAGCCCACGGACGGAACCTGCGGAGCGGTCAGGAATGGACTTGGCGGCGGTCGTCGAAGAGTTTGGTGCAGTGATCGACAAGGAGGTGGTTGCAGCAGTCATCGAGGGTGCTGGCGGTCGAGGATGGGCCACGTGGGCGATGCGCTGCCAAGAACAAAGGAGAACACGTCGGAGGGGACTTCTTTATGAAGCGACTCTGTGCATACCCCTGGTATGCAAAACAAAAAATTTTGCTGTGACTTGTCACATGACAATAAAGCATGCATTCATTCATTAATTCATTCATGTAGTTGAATTTTTCAACATATCATTTCATTCATGATATGTGTTGTATCCAAGCTCTGAGCAGAGACACTCCCACTAATGCTCAAGTGATTGCTTCAGATCATCAATAGGTACTTGAGGTTAGTGGCTCAGCAGAGCAGTTTTGTGGTTTTGTCCCACCGGAATTAAGTATGCTTAAGAAGATCTTAAGAAGAGCTTAGGAAGGCAAATACAATGTTAGCATTTATTTCGAGAAAGCTATAATACAAATCAGGGATGTAATGCTGAGGCTTTAGAAGGCACTGGTCAGAATGCATTTGGAGTATTGTGAGCTGTTTTGGGCCCCATATCTGAGGAAGGATGTGCTGGCATTGGAGAGGGTCTGGGGGGGGTTTACGAGAATGATCCCAGGAATGACTGGGTTAACATATGATGAGCGTTTGAAGGCACTGGGCCTTTAATCACTGGAGTTTATAAGGATGAGGGGGACCTTATTGAAACTTACCGAATAGTGAAAGGCCTGGATAGAGTGAATGCAGAGTGGATGTTTCCACTAGTGGGCGAGTCTAGGACCAGAGGCCATAGCCCAAAATAAAAGGACACGCCTGCACAATGGAGATGAGGAGGAATTTCTTTAGTCATAGGGTGGTAAAAATGGAATTCATTACCACAGGCGGCTGTGGAGGCCAAGTCAATTGATAATTTTAAGGTGAAGATTGACATTAATGATTAGTATGGGTGTCGGGGGTTATGGGGTGAAGGCAGGAGAATGGGATTGAGAGAGAGAGATAGATCAGCCATGATTGAATGGCAGAGTTGACTTGATGGGCCGAATGGCCTCATCCTGTTCATAGAACCTATGAACTTATGAAGCTTCTTGAACCATGCAGGTTTTGTCATGGGTCATACAGCACAGCCCACCAACTCTACGCCAAACCTATTGCCCATCTACACAACAGGAGATACCTGAATATTGCCTAGATTGGAGGACTGCTTACGAGGAGAAATTGGATAGCCAATGTTTGTTTTTCTTGAAGGAGGCTGAGTGATAACCTGACAGAAATGTACAAGACTATGAGAAACGTAACTAAGATAGATTGTCAAAATCGTTCTCGCATGATAGAGGTATCAAAAACAAGTGTGCATAGGTTTAAAGTGAGACAAAGGAGTTTTGAAGGAGATCTAAGAGGTAAATTGTCTTGCATAGATAGCGGATGATATCTGAAACACATTGACGGAGGAGATGGTGGAATCTGATACAAGCACTGTATTTAAGAGGCAGGCATTTAAATAGGCAAATAATAAAAGAGTACAGATAAGATGTAAATGAGCAGAGGGATTGGCATCGGCGTTAAAGAGCCTATTGTGTGACAATTCTAAGACTTTAGAACAGTCCTGAGGCATTGTGTAAGCATGGTAGTTAGTGCTGTACAGTGCATCTGAAAAGAACTGCAAGTAATAGGTATGTTACAATACTTACCTTCAGCGGCGCTGCAGTTCTGCCACTGGCCGTGTGCGCGATTTTGGCGTCTTTGAGGGGGGGGGGTCGGGGTTAATACGCGTTTTTTTCCTACCTTGTCCTGGATTATATATTGTTGGAGTGCAAGCTTTTGCTGAAGAATTGTTCCGACGGCCGTTCTGTGCATTTTTTTTTTAATTGCCCGACAAGTTCATCGTGGAGTAATTTTAAAATCAGCTTCTAAAGCTGTCAACGCCGACAACGGGGACGGATTTCTGGTACGGGACAGGTAAAGGAAAGCCGTTTATTTTATGTATAAAAGTGGTCCTTAAGATGTCTTTAATTCACATTTTATGTTGCGAATTGTGATTTTTTTTTCCCCCATACAAACCGGCATAATTTATCCTGCCGATATGGAGGTCTAAATCACCGCAAACCGCAACGTTCCAAATGATTGCGTTTGGAAAAACCCACTCGCAAGATGATTTAAATGGCCATTAATTTACAGGTATTAAACATTATATTCCTTCCATTTGGCCTATAAATCCATGACAATGAGATTTAAAAATTATGTTATATTGTGATTTCTTGTGTGAATGTTATTTGGACACTTGGGCTATTTAAAAATGTTAATCTATTCTTAAGAAATTGATAGATGTTTAGATCTAGTAATTGAATTTTGTAATTAGCTACAATTGGGTAACTAACTAATTATATGCTTTAATTTCAAGTCATTTAAGTAAGATTGTTTCATATTTGTTTCAGAATGCTCCAATCCATAATGACTGAAAATTTATTTCAGTTCTCTTAATTTTTAAGGAAGTTATGGGCATTTGACTGTCCTCGATCACAGCTTTTGAGTTAAGTCAATGGAAAAGCAATAGGGAACAAGATGCTAATTTCCGATTATGAAAATTGCCATAACTTTTGTAATACTGAAGATATGAAAGTGAATTAGGTGACAAATTAAACTTATTTTTATGCTTTATCTGATGGGATAAATTACAGACTTGATTTTTTAAATCTCAAAATTTTGTAACATTGCTACAAGTAATGCTTCTCGAACATGTTGTAGGCAAGTCGGGCTGAAGGGCCTGTTTCCCTCTGACTCTATAATGGATTTGTTTACAAATGTGAATTTTTACCTTGCTTTACAATTAGTACATGACAATTGTTTTTGTTTAAATAACAACAGTGGCCACATTCTGAAAAACACTGATGAGAAATGTTTGCTTGGTGAGTGATAAAGTCGAGTCCTTTCTTTCTTTCCATTTTAATGCTATTATAAACTGTAGTACATAGAAAAGGGTGAATAATGAGAGTTGCCTTGTAATGAAGCATGCATAGAATTGTTTGATTGTCGTGGAATTAAAAAATAAAATGCACTCTTTTGACAATTGATATTGATTACCTGTTTGCCTAGATTTACAAACACATTCCAGCGTAGATTTGTTTGATTAATGAATTAAGATTGGGGCACTTTTAGATTTACTATGGATTTTGCATAGGTTGTACAATGTACTTTGGCTTACACTGTTATGGTCTGGTTTCAGAGTAAATTGTGAATTTATTGTATTATTGTTCATATATGGTCACCTCTGTCGGAAGGATGTAGTTTTGCTGGAGAGAATGCAGAGCAGATTCACCAGGAAGTTATCTGGTTGTGGGGAAAGATTAGATGGAATCAACATGTTTTCTATGGTGTGAATGAGCCTGAGGGGATAACTTAATAAAAGTAAAAATAATAAGAGATGTGGATAGGATATAAGGTCAGAATCTTTTTCCAAAGGGAAGGGTATATTCTAAAAAGAGGGCACACATACGAAAAGAGTTTGAAGAGGAATTTGAGGGGAGGATTTTCACATAGTGAGTAATTAATACCTGGAACTTGTTGCCAAATGAATCACTTTGTTAAAGAGACATTTAAAAAGGCGCTTAAATTAACTACAGACTTGGCAAATGGATTAATGTAGAAAAAGTCAGCATAAATGTTGCCTGATCTTTTGGCATTTCACACAGCTCTGGCAATAAATTTCACAACTTTTTTCTTTGTTTTTTTTTTCTCTCTCAATAACTTCCCAATCTGGTTATTGACCAGATGGCCATAATAGTTCATGGCATTTCTGATCCCATGTTATCGGGGATATTCCCTTTGTTCTAGCTATTGCTCCCATCTTCCCCCCCCCCCCACACCCCCCCCAGCAACTTCAAATTAACCTGTTTCCTCTATTTTCTTGTTCTTTATAATGAGTCTTTGACCTGAAACATTATTTTCTTGTCCATAGTACATGCTGATTTGCTGAGTGTTTGCTTCTTAATTTCATATTTCCACCATCTTGAGATTATTTTAAATTCTTCATTGATTGAGTTGTCGTGTCTGCTTTGTCCGTTTGGCTGCCTGAAATTTGTACTTTGTATATGAAAAAAATGCTGGCCTTGAAAATTGTCCCAAAAGAAGACAGCCGCAACAAATTGGTCCACCAATCCAATTTTTAAGCTCAGCGTGCTTGTTGCTACCTTAGGAATAGTCAAGCAATGGTGATGAGGGAAGAGGCATGGATATCTCAATGCTGGCAAAATTTGCAGAGATCCAGGGATGAAGGTTGCTGGTCATTTGTGATCAGTTGCGTTGTAACTTACCAGAACCATACAGTCCAACGCTGTTGATATAACAGTTCTTCTTCAACACAAGCAAAAATACGTAGGGCCGAGATGGCCTGTTTCCGTGCTGTAATTGTTATATACAGGGGAGAGTTGATGGTAGAACTTCCCAATCCAAAATACATTGAGTACCTTTTTGGTAGAAGGTTATTAGCAGGTGATGCAATACATTTTCAATGGAGTTATAGACTCCAAGAGTCATCGAGTCTTGATGGCCTATCTACACTAGTCCCACCTGCCTGCAGTTAGCCCATATCTTTCCCTATCCATGCACCTGTCCAAATATATTTTAAATGTTGTGATAGTACTGACCTCAACTACCTCCTCTGGCAGTCTGTTTAATATACCCACCACCCTTTGTGTGAAAAAGTTATTTCCTCTGGTTCTTGATTCACCTACTCTGGGTAAAAGACTGTGTGCTTTTACCCTATCGATGAAGATGATGGTGATATTTGATTGTCACTTGTACCTTGGTGCAGTGAAATTCTTTGTTTATGCATACAAAGTACATGAAAGCCACCACAAAGTCACCAAAAAGTACTCATCCATTATTTGATTTCTCCTCTTCCACCCCCCCCCCCCCCCCCCCCCCCCCCCCCCCCCCCCCACCACCAGGTCCCCCTTAATTCTCGGCAGCACCCCACACTGGGACACCCCCCCTTTGTTCTTGCGCCCCCCCCCCCCCCAGGCCAGGTCCCCCTTTGCCACCTGTCCACCTCGGCCCCACTCGCTCCAACCTTGCGGCTCGGCCGGACTCGCTATTTATTACCCTCATGATATTTTAGTTTAGAGATACACCATTGAAACAGGCCCTTCGGCCCACCGGGTCCGCACCGTCAGCAATGCCCGTACAATAATACTATTCTACACCCACTAGGGACAATTTTTCCATTTACCAAGCCAATTAACCTACACGTCTTTGGAGTGTGGGAGGAAACCGAAGATCTCGGAAAAAACCCACGCGGGTCACGGGGAGAACGTACAAGCTCCGTACAGACAGCACCCGTAGTCGGGATCGAACTCGGGTCTCCGGCACTGTATTCACTGTTAGGCAGCAACTCTATCGTTGCGCCACCGTGAGCGTGATTTTATACACCTCTACAAGATCACCCCTCATCCTCCTCCGCTCCAAGGAATAAAGCCAGTTCAACCTCTCCCGAGAGTTCAAGTTCTCAGGACCTGGCAATATCCTCATAAATCTTCTCTACAGACTTTCCAGCTTAAAAACATCTTTCCTATAACGGGATGAAAAGATGAACACAGTACTCCAAGTGTGGGTCCAGCAATGTCTTGTACAACTGTAACATAATATCTCAACTTGTATACTTAATGTATAGCTTCAATATTTTTATGTGAACATTGAATTTTACCTTTACAGTGAGAGTACATTATGACAATACTCGCAGACATATTTGTAGTGACAAGGTACTTCACATCTATATTCTAAAAGATTCTGAGGACAAACCCCAGACATTAAAAAAACAAACCATATAACCATATAACAATTACAGCACGGAAACAGGCCATCTCGACTCTTCTAGTCCGTGCCGAACACGTATTCTCCCCTAGTCCCATATACCTGCACTCAGACCATAACCCTCCATTCCTTTCCCGTCCATATAACTATCCAATTTATTTTTAAATGATAAAACGAACCTGCCTCCACCACCTTCACTGGAAGCTCATTCCACACAGCCACCACTTTCTGAGTAAAGAAGTTCCCCCTCATGTTACCCCTAAACTTCTGTCCCTTAATTCTCACGTCATCCCCTTGTTTGAATCTCAGTAGGAAAAGCTTATCCACGTCAACTCTGCCTATCCCTCTCATCATTTTAAAGACCTCTATCGTCCCCCCCCCTTAACCTTCTGCGCTCCAAAGAATAAAGCCCTAACTTGTTCAACCTTTCTCTGTAACTTAGTTGCTGAAACCCAGGCAACATTCTAGTAAATCTCCTCTGTACTCTCTCTATTTTGTTGACATCCTTCCTATAATTAGGCAACCAAAATTGTACACCATACTCCAGAATTGGCCTCACCAATGCCTTGTACAATTTTAACATTACATCCCAACTTCTATACTCAATGCTCTGATTTATCAAGGCCAGCACACCAAAAGCTTTCTCTACCACCCTATCTACATGAGATTCCACTTTCAGGAAACTGTGCACAGTTATTCCCAGATCCCTCTGTTCACCAGCATTCTTCAATTCCCTACCATTTACCATGTACGTCCTATTTTGATTTGTCCTGCCAAGATGTAGCACCTCACACTTATCAGCATTAAACTCCATCTGCCATCTTTCAGCCCACTCTTCCAACCGGCATAAATCTCTCTGTAGACTTCTACTTCATATCCACAACACCACCTATCTTAGTATCATCTGCATACCTACTAATCCAATTTACCACACCATCATCCAGATCATTGATTTACATGACAAACAACAGTGGACCCAACATAGATCCCTGTGACACCCCACTAGTCACTGGCCTCCAACCTGACAAACAACCATCCACCATTACTCTCTGGCATCTCCCATTCAGCCACTGTTGAATCCATCTTGCTACTCCACCATTAATACCCAACAATTGAACCTTCTTAACCAACCTTCCGTGAGGAACCTTGTCAAAGGCCTCACTGATGTCCATATATACAACATCCACTGCTTTACCCTCATCAATTTCCCGAGTAACCTCTTCAAAAAATTCAAGAAGATTAGTCAAACATGACCTTCCAGGCACAAATCCATGTTGACTGTTCCCAATCAGACCCTGTTTATCCAGTTGCTTATATATATTATCTCTAAGTATCCTTTCCATTAATTTGCCCACCACTGAAGTCAAACTAACAGGCCTATAATTGCTAGGTTTACTATTAGACCCCTTTTTAAACAATGGAACAACATGCACAGTACGCCAATCCTCCGGCACTATTCCCGTTTCTAATGACATTTGAAATATTTCTGTCATAGCCCCTGCTATTTCTACACTAACTTCCCTCAATGTCCTAGGGAATATCCTGTCCGGACCTGGAGACTTATCCACTTTTATATTTCTCAAAAGTGTCAGTACTTCCTCTTCTTTGAATCTCATAGTTTCCATAGGTACTCTACTTGTTTCCGTTACCTCACATAATTCAATATCCCTCTCCTTGGTGAATACCGAAGAAAATAAATTGTCCAATATCTCCCCCATCTCTTTTGGCTCTGCAGATAGCTGTCCACTCTGACTCTCTAATGGACCAATTTTATCCCTCGTTATCCTTTTGCTATTAATATAGCTGTAGAAACCCTTTGGATTTACTTTCACCTTCTTGCCAAAGCAACCTCATATCTTCTTTTAGCATTTCTAATTTCTTTCTTAAGATTCTTTTTCCATTATACTCCTCAAGCACCTCATTTAATCCATGCTGCCTATAATTATTGTAGATCTCTCTCTTTTTCCGAACCAAGTGTCCAACTTTCCCTTGAAAACCAGGGCTCTTTACAATTTTTATGATTTCCTTTCAACCGAACAGGGACATAAAGATTCTGTACTCTTAAAATGTCACCTTTAAATGTCCTCCATTTCTCTTCCACATCTTTCCCATAAAACAAACTGTCCCAATTTACTCCTTTTAAATCCTTTTGCATCTCCTCAAAGTTAGCCTTTCTCCAATCAAAAATCTCAACCCTAGGTCCAGTTCTGACCCTCTCCATAATTATATTGAAACTAATGGTATTGTGATCACTGGTCCCGAACTGTTCCCCAACGCATACCTCTGCCACCTGACCCGTCTCATTTCCTAACAGGAGGTCCAGCACCGCCCCTTCTCTAGTAGGTACTTCTATGTATTGCTGCAAAAAACTATACTGCACACATTTTACAAACTCCAACCCATCCAGCCCATTTACAGAATGTGTTTCCCAGTCTATGTGTGGAAAATTGAAATCTCCCACAATCACTACCTTGTGCTTACTACTAATATCTGCAATCTCCTTACATATTTGCTCTTCCAATTCTCGCTCCCCATTTGGCGGTCTATAATACACCCCTATAAGTGTTGCTATCCCTTTCCCATTTCTCAGTTCCACCCAAATAGCCTCCCTAGACGAGCCCTCTAATCTATCCTGCCAAAGCACTGCTGTAATATCTTCCCTGATAAGCAATGCAACACCTCAACCACTTGCCCCTCCAATTCTATCACACCTGAAGCAACGAAATCCTGGAATATTTAGTTTCCAATCACAGCCCTCCTGCAACCATGTTTCACTGATCGCCACAACATCATACTTCCAGGTGTCAATCCAGGCTCTAAGTTCATCCACCTTTCTTACAATGCTCCTAGCATTAAAATATACACATTTGAGAAACCCACCCACTCTTATTCTCTGTTTATTGTCTTTTTCTTCTCTCTCCCCTACATTTTGGGTCAGAGTGCTACCATTCTCTGCCTCCTGCCTCACACACTGACTGCTAGCTTTCCCAATTTGAGTCCCTCCCCCCAACCATACTAGTTTAAAGTCTCCCCAGTAGCCTTTGCAAATCTCCCCACCAGGATATTGGTCCCCCTCGAGTTCAAGTGCAACCCGTCCTTTCTGTACAGGTCGCACCTTCCCCAAAAGAGGTCCCAATGTTCCTGAAACTTGAATCCATACCCACTGCACTAGTCCCTCATCCACTCATTTATCCTCCACCTCGCTCCATTCCTACTCTCACTGTCGCGTGGCACAGGCAGTAATCCTGAGATTGTTACCTTTGCGGTCCTTCTCCTTAACTCTCTACCTAACTCCCTAAATTCTTCTTTCAGGACCTCTTCTCTTTTTTTACCTATGTCGTTGGTACCTATATGTACCACAACCTCAGGCTCCTCTCCCTCCCATTTCAGGATTTCTTGGACACGTTCAGACACATCCCTGACCCTGGCACCAGGGAGGCAAACTACCATCCGGGTCTCCTGTCTGCGTCCACAGAATCGCCTATCCGACCCCCTGACTATAGAGTCCCCTATTACAATTGCCCTCCTCTTCTTTTCCTTACCCTTCTGAGCAACAGGACCGGTCTTTGTGCCAGAGGCCCGGCCGCTGTCGCTGCCCCCAGGTAGTCTGTCTCCCCCACCCTTACTCAAACATGAGTACTTATTTTCAAGGTGTACAGCCACCGGGGTACTCACCAGTCCCTGCCTCTGCCCATTGCCCTTCCTAACTGTGACCCAGTTTTCTGTCTCCCGTGGTCTTGGAGTGACCACCTCCCTGTAACTCCTTTCTATGACCTCCTCGCTCTCCCTGAGCAGACAGAGGTCATCGAGTTGCTGCTCCAGGTTCCTAACACGGTCCCTTAGGAGCCCCATCTCGACGCACCTGGCGCAGATGTGGACGTCTGGAGGGCACTCAGACTCCATGACCTCCCACATCTGACATCCAGAACAGTAAACTGCCCTGGCCCTCATTCTCCCCCTTATCCAAATACAATAAAGCCTTACCCGGGATACAAGCCAATCAGCTGCTTCCTCTAGTCCGTTCGACCAATCAGAGGCTTCCACCAGCCCCTTAATTTGAAGCAAAGATAGGATATTTGATTTGAACTGTGATCTGCGAATGGAACGTTGCAGATTTTGGTTCCTCCTTCTGTAACGGCTCCTGGGCCTCTGTTGAAACAAGCCCCGCGATGGGTTTTTGAACTCACCACACGGACGTCGCTCCTCCCTCTGTAATGGCTCCTGGGCCTTAACTCCCAGAATTCTTAACTCCCAGAATTCTTAACTCCCAGAATTCTTAACCTGAAAGCATAAATGTAATCCCAGGGTTGCACCCAATCAGCTGCTTCCTCTGGTCCTCTTCCACCAATCAGAGGCTTCCACCAGACTCCTTCTCTGGAAGTGAGATGGAACGTTGCAGATTTGGGTAACTCACAGCTCCAGGTAACTCCTCCTTGCACCAACGGCTCCCCGGGCCTCTGTAGAAGCAAGCCCCGCGCTGCTTTTATACTACAGCTCGAGGTAATCCTCCTCCCACCAACGGCTCCCCGGGCCTCTGTAGAAGCAAGCCCCGCGCTGTTTTTATACTCACAGCTCCAGGTAATTCCTCCTCGCACCAACGGCTCCCCGAGCCTCTGTAGAAGCAAGCCCCGCGCTGTTTTTATACTCACAGCTCCAGGTAACTCCTCCTCGCACCAACGGCACCAACTGTAAAATATGTGCGAGTGGTTCTTTGGACGCACAAACATCCCATGTAAATGATCAACAAACCAAAAATATATGAGATTGTGTTCTATTTGACCATGTCGGATGAGCAGTGGACAAAATAGTAATCTGCAATATCCCTGAACTCTTTCTGGGATTGGAGACATGAAGCCACCTTCATCTGTGTCAATGCAGTTCATAATAGCCTGGGTCAAATGCCTAAACATTCAACGACTGTTGAGGACACAAAGTGCTGGAGTAACACATTGGGTCAGGCAGCATCTCTGAAGAACATCGATAGGTGACATTTTGGGTCATGGCCCTTCTTATAGACAATAGGTGCAGGAGTAGGTCATTCGGCCCTTTGAGCCAGCACCACCATTCACTGTGACCATGGCTGATCATCCACAATCAGTACCCCATTCCTGCCTTCTCCTCATATCCTCTAACTCTGCTATCTTTAAGAGCTCTATCGAACTCTCTCTTGAAAGTATCCAGAGAATCGACCTCCACTGCCTTCTGAGGCAGAGAATTTCACAGATTCACAACTCTGGGTGAAAAGGTTTTTCCACATCTCTGTTCTAAATGGCCTACCCCTTATTCTTACACTGTGGCCCCTGGTTCTGCACTCCCCCAACATGGGAACATGTTCCTTGCATCTAGTGCATCGAATCCCTTAACAATCTTATGTTTCAATAAGATATCCTCTCATCCTTCTAAATTTCGGTGTATACAAGTCCAGTTGCGCTGTTCTTTCAACATATGACAATCCCGCCATCCTGGGAATTAACCTTGTAAACCTTTGCTGCACTCCCTCAATAGCAAGAATGTCCTTCCTCAAATTTGGAGACCAAAACTGCACTCAATACTCCAGGTGTGGTCTCACTAGGGCCCTGTACAACTGCAGAAGGACCTCTTTGCTCCTATACTCAACTCCTCTTGTTATGAAGGCCAATATGCCATTAGCTTTCTTCACTGCCTGCTGTACCTGCATGCTTACTTTCAGTGACTGATGAACAAGGACCCCCAAATCTCATTGCACTTCCCCTTTCCCCAACTTGACACCATTCAGATAATAATCTGTCTTCCTGTTTTTGCGAACAAAATGGATAACCTCACATTTATCCAAATTAAACTGCATCTGCCATGCATCTGCCCAATTACCAAACCTGTCCAAGTCACCCTGCATTCTCATAGCATCCTCCTCAAAGTTCACATTGCACCCTGTTTTGTGTCATCTGCAAATTTGCTCATGTTACTTTTAATCCCGTCAGCTACAGTAAATCATTAATGTATATTGTAAATAGCTGCGGTCCCAGCACCGAGCCTTGCGATATCCCACTCGTCACTGCCTGCCATTCTGAAAGGGACCCGTTAATTCCTACTCTTTGTTTCCTGTCTGCCAACCGATTTTCTATCCATGCCAGTACCCTACCTCCAATACCATGTGCTCTAATTTTGCCCACTAATCACCAATGTGGGATTTTATCAGAGGTTTTTCAGAGGTCCAGGTACACTACATTCACTGGCTCGACTTGTCCATTTTCCTAGTAACATCCTCAAAAAATTTCCAGAAGATTATTTCCCCTTTGTAAATCCATGCTGACTCGGACCAATCCTGTTACTGCTATCCAAATGTGCCGCATCTTTTATAAATGACTTCAGCATCTTCCCCACCACCGATGTCAGGCTAGCTGGTCTATAACTCCGTTTTCTCTCTCCCGCCTTTCTTAAAAAGTGGGATAACATTAGCTACCCTCCAATCCACAGGAACTGATCCTGAATCTATAGAACATTGGAAAATGATCACCAATGCAACGGTGTCTTATTGTGAAGCCGTGTCCTCTGGCTCTCGACTCATCGTGTGCAATCATTCTTTCCTCGTCCACTCTGTCTCGGCCATTTGGCTCGTATACCTCTAAACCTTCCCTATTCATGTACCTGTCAAATGTCTTTTAAATGCTGTTTTAGTATCTGCTCCACTGGCAGTTCATTCTATATGCCTACTACCCTTTGAATGAAAACTGTGCTCGTCAAGTTTGTATTAAATCTAAATATGGAATGAGCTGATGGGGCTCTGGTACAACTGCATCAGCTGAAAAACATTTGGATGGCAAGAGGCTCAGAGGAACATTGCACAAATGGACACATTTTCAGAAATCAGAGACCCATAAATCCTATCATCTCATCCAATCTTATCAAAAAACAAACTGCTGGAGGATTCAGCAGGTCAGGCAACATCTGTAAAGGGACAGATTGGGCGGGACCTATCTTCAGGCTTTTTTGGTTTTCATGTATTGAACTTGTTAGTTTGTTTTACTATGTTCCCAGTGAGCTGGGCCAAGCCTTCCAGTAGACCTAGTAGGCTGCCGGAGGGTGAGGGGAGCTGCTGGAGAGCGAGGGGGACTGTTGGGGGGTGAGAAGGGCCGCAGGAGTGCTGTCATGTTGCGAGGAAGGCTGTTGGAGATTGAGGGGGTCATCAGAGACAACGAGAGCCACCCGAGACAGAAGCAGGGCTGTCGGAGTGCGAGCAGGGCCATCGGAGAGCGAGGAGAACTGTCGGAAAACGAGGATAGCCACCGAGAACAAATTGGGACCTGGCAGGGTGGCTGCTGCCACTTGCAGAATAAGACTGTTTGGTGAACTTTTGTAAATTTGTCTGCGCCAAAACGTGGTGACACTCGTGTACTGCCCAGGTGAAGTCTGCTACATGTTTTTATCAGGTTGTTTTGCAAAATAAACATTTCAATAAAGTATCATTGCATCATTGAATTACTTTATTTTGGACTTTGGAGATACAGCACAGATACAGGCCCTTCAGCCCACTGAGTCCACGACGACCAGCGATCACCCCATACACCAATACTATCCTACTCACTAGGGTACACCAACACTATCCTACTCACTAGGGTACACCAACACTATCCTACTCACTAGGGACAAGTTTTACCGAAACAATTAACCTACAAAGCTATACGTCTTTGGAGTGTGGGAGGAAACCAGAGCACCTGCATTCCTTTTCAGTATATAAAGGTCAGGGGGAGAACGTCCCAGCTCTGCACAGACAGCACCCTTAGTCAGGATCGAACCAGGATCTCTGGTGCTGTAAGGCAGCTGTGCCACGGTGCTGTTGCATTGTTATGCTGCTGCAAGTATGAATTTCATTGTTCCATTTCACTACATTTGACAATTAAATCCACTATGTGATATGGGCATGGTAGCGCTGGGGTGGGAGATTGCAACCTTCACGTGGCCCACCCTGTTTCGACTAATGCAATCAACCCGACATGCACAAACAAGATCAAATGGAACAAGTTGACGTACAACTTTGGGCTGTGCACGCCATACGCAAGAGGAAAAAGATGGTAGCACTTGGTGCATGATCCTGTGGCCTGATTATTTTCCAGATTTCTATAACCCTTCAGGAAAGGATAAAGGAAGTACATTTTTATGAATAGGGGGTTGGTAATGCCTAATAGTGTAATGAGAAAACATCCATATTATTTTTCGATATAGAAATAGGTCATTTGGCCTTTTGAGCCGGTGTGTGCAAGGCTTTCAAAAGATAATTGCTTCTGCATCTGTCACAAGAAAAAATTGCAAGGCGATTGAAAAAAGGCCAGGGAATGGAACTAGTTGTATTGCTCTTCTAGCGAGCAGGGATGGCTGAAAGCTCTGCTTCTGTGCTATTAGTAGTATCTAATTCTGTAATCTGCTTCCATTCCTTTGACCACGCTACATGCCTGACCTTCACACGACTTCAGATCCAGAGTAATGTGGTTGATTGTTAATCACTCTCTGAAAGGACTATTATGCCAATAAGTTTTGTCAAACGGCTGAGACAAAAACATATTATAGAATAAATCTGGGTTTGCACAACATTCTGAGAAGTAGGAAAGCCATACCCAGCCCAATTTATCCCACTCTATCCCTTTTACAAATTTCAGAAGACATGGCTGAACTAAAATCAAGTAACAGCCCGACATAGAATCACACCGCTGTGTCAACATTCATAACCACTGCATATGTAGTTGAAGGATGTTGTATCAGATTAAATATGAGCTAAGGTGCTTAGGCTCTGCAGCTAATGCACTGGGAACCAACAACAGTGCCACTGTACTACTGAAGACATCTGTTCCAGAGATACCTGCCCATCTATTGGTGAAATCGGATGTGTCGGGATTGCAGCTGAGCAAAGGGAACTGCAGAGGCATGAGGGAGAAGCTGGCCAAAGTTGACTGGAAAGAGACCCTAGCACGGATTATGGTGGAACAGCAATGGCAGGAATTTCTGGGAATAATTCAGAAGATGCACGGTCTTTTCATTCCAAAGGGAAAGAAAGATTCTAGGGGGGGAGAAAGAGGCAACTGTGGCTAACAAGAAAAGTCAAGGACAGTATAAAACTAAAAGAGAAGGCATATAACATTGCAAAGATTAGCGAGAAGCCAGAAGATTGGGAAGCTTATAAAGAACAACAGAAGGTAACTAAAAAGGCAACACGGGGAGAAAGGATGAAATACAAAGGTAAGCTAGCCAATAATATAAAAGAGGAGAGCAAGAGATTTTCACATATATAAAGAGTAAGATAGAGGCAAGAGTGGACATTGGACCACTGGAGAATGATGCAGGAGTAGTGATAATGGGGAATAAAGAAATGGCAGAGGAGTTGAATAACTTTTTTGCATCAGTCTTCACAGTGGAAGACACCAGCAACGTGCCTGAAATTCAAGAGAGTCAGGGGGTGGAAGTTAGTGGAATAGCTATGACTAGGGAAAAGGTGTTTGAGAAGCTGAAAGGGCTGGAGGTGGATACGTCATCTGGAGCAGATGGACTGCACCCTAAGGTTCTGAAATAGATGGCTTTAGAGATTGTAAAGGCATTGATAGTGATATTTCAAGAATCACTAGTCAGGAATGGTTCCAGATGATTGGGAAATTGCCAATATTACCCTGCAGCACAAGAACGGAGCAAAGTGGGAACTGTAGGCCAGTTAGTCTGACTTCAATGGTTGGTAAGATTTTAGAGCCGATTATAAAGTACTAGACTAAGTGGGACCCGTTGGGTCCCAGCATCACACGGGAGGGCTGGTCACCCAACGCAATATTCCACCTCTCCACCAATTCCAATATTGCTGGCCAGTGGGGGGAGGGAAATCTCACACACCCACACACACACACACACACACACGCACACACGCACACACACTCATTCACACACACAGAGACTCATTCACACACACAGACTCATTCACACACAGACACACACACAGACTCATTCACACACACACACACACACACACACACACACACACACACACACACACACACACACACACACACACACACAAACACACACACACACACACACACACTCATTCACACACACGCACACATGCACACACACTCACCCAACACTAAAATGCCGAGTAACTTCAGTAACTCTCGCTTCTTGCCACAAAACGGAAATGACGCACTCAACACCAGCATGCCATTAGTTGCAAATGACGCCATCTTGCAACTAAGCGAAAATCACAGAATGAGCGCCAATTTTGGAATTAAACGCAGTCTTGATCTAATAAAATGTTTATTCACACTTTATCCATCCGAAAACTGTTGCAAGCAAGCCCTTTAAAAGCCAAGCCAATTGGACAAAAATACTTTGCACGCCAACAAAACACATTTACTGAAAGCTCTTTAAAAAGCCAACAATTGGGCAAACACTTTGCAAACAACAAACACATTTTCTGAAAACCACATTCTGGGTACTCGCAGTCTTATTCGCAGCTCAGAGATCCGTGACCCTCTCGCTTCCTCCTTCTGACAGAGACTGAGTGTGCCACGCCACATCCGGGCTTTATAGTCCCTCCCCCCGCTGGCAGCGGGGGCAGCAGAGAGAATGGCAAATGTTTTAAAAACATTAATATCTCTCTGATTGTTCATCGATGGGAAAAATCCTCAGGTCCAGTCCGGCGGAGGGGGGCTCTGAGCGAGGTGGGCAAAAATGACGGCCGTAAGTGGTGGCATTCTCTCAGAAATCACATAGCAGTGAGTCAAAAGCGGTCAAGATCTTACTTTTAGTAATATAAATGAGGTTATGGAGTACTCAGAAGTTCAAGATAAAGTAGGCCAAAGCCAGCATGGCTTTGTGAAGGGGAGGTCTTATCTGACAAATTTGCTGGAATTCTTTGAAGAAGTAAAGGCAAAGGAGAGTCAGTAGATGTTGTATACTAAGATTTTTGGAAAGCCTTTGATAAGATGCCACATAGGATGCTGCAAAGGAAGAAGAGAGCCCATGGTATCAAATGGCAGATACTAGCATGGATAGCAGGTTGGTTGGATGGCAGAAGGCAAATAATGGCAATAAAGGGGGCTTTTTCTGGTTGGCTGCCAGTGACTAGTGAAGTTCCGCAGGGATCAGTGCTGGGGCCGCTACTCTTCGCAATGTATATTAATTATTTGGATGAGGTGATTGAAGGCTTTGCGGCCAAGTTGGCAGATGATATGAAAATAGGTGGAGGGCAGGTTGTGTAAAAACAGCAGGGACTCTGCAGAAGGACTTGGACAGGTTGGGAAAGTGGGCAGAGAAGTGGGAGATGGAATATATTGTAGCAAAGTGTAGAGTCATGCATTTTAGTAGTAGGAATAAAGATGTAGATTATTTTCTAAATAGGGAGAGAATCCTGAAATCGGAGTTGCAAGGCGACTTGGGAGTGCTGGTGCAGGATTCTCAAAAAGTTAATCCGCAGGCGAATCCGTAGTAAAAGCAAATGTAATGCTAGCATTTATTTTGAGAGGGCTTGCGTACAAAAACAGGGATGGCTCAATTATAATCATGTATTGTTATCCCGCTGACTGATTAGCATACAACAAAAGCTTTTCAC
Source organism: Leucoraja erinaceus (assembly GCF_028641065.1). Taxonomy (NCBI): domain Eukaryota; kingdom Metazoa; phylum Chordata; class Chondrichthyes; order Rajiformes; family Rajidae; genus Leucoraja; species Leucoraja erinaceus. Next base: position 11,631,219 of record NC_073377.1, on the reverse strand, counting down.
TTTCTCTCGGTACACGTGGCTCCAAAGTCCAATCAACAGATGGTGCAGGGCTAATCTCCACATCTGTTTTTAAATGAGCTATTTTTGTTTTCCTTTTCGCTATGAATCTTCTGATGGAGCTGGTTTGACAACTGACCTGGTGCCTTTTAATGACTCCTGGTAAAATCCTAAAGGGTGAAATCTGTCCTAGTTGTGAGAACTTTCAGAATCAGAATCAGAATCAGATTTTGTTTGCCAAGTATGTTTTGCAACATACGAGGAATTTCACTGGCCAGGTCAGTCATACAATTAAAGGTAACAGACTCAAAAAACATATTTTAACATGAACATCCTTCACAGTGACTCCTACACATTCCTCACTGTGATGGAAGGCGAAAAAAAGTTCAAGTCCTTCCATGTAACCATATAACCATATAACAATTACAGCACGGAAACAGGCCATCTCGGCCCTACAAGTCCGTGCCGAACACTTATTTTCCCCTAGTCCCATCTACCTGCACTCAGACCATAACCCTCCATTCCTTTTCCATCCATATACCTATCCAATTTATTTTTAAATGATAAAATCGAACCTGCCTTCACCACTTCCACTGGAAGCTTATTCCACACAACTACCACTCTCTTAAAGAAGTCCCCCCTCATGTTACCCCTAAACTTAATGTCCCTTAATTCTGAAGTAATGTCCTCTTGTTTGAATCTTCCCTACTCTCAATGGGAAAAGCTTGTTCACGTCAACTCTGTCTATCCCTCTCATAATTTTAAAGACCTCTATCAAGTCCCCCCTTAACCTTCTGCGCTCCAAAGAATAAAGACCTAACTTATTCAACATTTCTCTGTAACTTAGGTGCTGAAACCCAGGCAACATTCTAGTAAATCTCCTCTGTACTCTCTCTATTTTGTTGACATCCTTCCTATAATATGCACTTATCAGCATTAAACACCATCTGCCATCTTTCAGCCCATTCTTCCAAATGACCTAAATCTCTCTGTAGACTATGGAAATCTACTTCATTATCCACAACACCACCTATCTTAGTATCATCTGCATACTTACTAATCCAATTTACCACACCATCATCCAGATCATTGATGTACATGACAAACAATAGTGGACCCAACACAGATCCCTGTGGCGCCCCACTAGTCACTGGCCTCCAACCTGACAAACAGCCATCCACCATTACTCTCAGGCATCTCCCATTCAGCCACTGTTGAATCCATCTTGCTACTCCTGCATTAATACCCAACAATTGAACCTTCTTAACCAACCTTCTATGAGGAACCTTGTCAAAGGACTTACTGATGTCCGTATATACAACATCCACTGCTTTACTCTCATCAATTTCCCTAGTAACCTTTTCAAAAGAATTCAAGAAGATTAGTCAAACATGACCTTCCAGGCACAAATCCATGTTGACTGTTCCTAATCAGACCCTGTTTATCCAGATGCTTATATATATTATCTCTAAGTATCTTTTCCATTAATTTGCCCACCACTGAAGCCAAACTAACAGGTCAATAATTGCTAGCTTTACTCTTAGAACCCTTTTTAAACAATGGAACAACATGCGCAGTACGCCAATCCTCGGGCACTATTCCCGTCTCTAATGACATTTGAAATATTTCTGTCACAGCCCCTGCTATTTCTACACTAACTTCCCTGAATGTCCTAGGGAATATCCTGTCAGGACCTGGAGACTTATCCACTTTAATATTTTTCAAAAGTGTCAGTACTTCTTTTTCTTTGAATCTCATAGTATCCATAGTTACTCTACTTGTTTCCCTTACCTCACATTACCTTCCCTTACCTCACATTACCTTCCCTTACCTCACATTACCTTCCCTTGTGTTCTTCCTTGGTCGGGGGCCTCAAGCTCCTGTTAACGGGATGACCTTGACTCCCGTAGCCGGCAGCATTCGGACCCTCCGCATCGAGGCATTCAGCTCCTGCATCGGGGGGTTGACAATAAATTTAGTTTTATTGTCTGAGGCAGCCGATAGATCCTATTGCACCTGTTACTGTGAACAACTAAGGACACATTCTTCTACCTAGTAAATAATATTTACGTGAATATTTTTATATATAATTCATCAGTATGTTTTTCATTATAAGAGACATCATCATCATCGATTTGAGAAAGTATAAATATTATGTCATTGGCCTTCACATCAAAAGTTGTTATAACAATTTATTTTCATAGACGATGAATGAATGATATTCCTAATACTCCACATTTGTAATTTGTACTCCACTGTAATTTTAGTCCCATATCATGAAGGTACATGCCATTTAGTTTACTTAACATTTGCTTGTTGTTTTTCATTTCTATGAAGTCAAATCATTTTATTTTTGCATTTCTGCAGATTTTCTTCCATGTGCTCCATTCTTTAGAGTTTTTTCATCATTAATAATATTTATACATTTGTCAAACATTGATGGAGCTAATAACTACATCCATTGAGTTAGATGGAAGTAGCTGCTTTCTGTCAATACAAATGGATCTAGGTGTTCTTGTTATGAGCAGAAAAATAAACTGCTCAGATGGACTAAGCAGCATCTGTGGAGGAAAATGGACAGATGATGTTTTTTGTCGAAACCCTTCTTCAAGAGGGGGAGATTGCTGGACGAAAGCAGTGAGGGGAAGGGTTTGGTCAAGAGCAAGTAATGGGTGGATCGAAGTAAAGAGGGGTAAATTGAAATAGATGGGGATGCAAAGGGTAAAAATGATAGGTCGAGAAGACAAAAGGCTGAAAGTAGTGGAATGTGACAAGAAAGGAAAGAGTAAAATGTAGAGCCAGAGAGGGATGGTGGGTAATGAGAACGTGGGAAGGAGGAGCAGAGAGATGTATGATATTATGGTATACCATATAAAAATCTTTCCCAGAAATTTTATTTTCATGTTGTTTTATGTTTTGATAATACAGATGCTTTTGATTTCATTGGTAACTGTATGAGTGTTGTTATAATGTTTAAAAGAGGACAGAGAAGTGGAGAATTATAGTCTTATGTTCTCAAAGTGATTTGGTATTTCTCAATAAAACCATGGAGGTTCTAAAAGTTCAATTAAACTGAAATCGAATGTGTCCCTAAAATGTTAATGTCTTAACAAAAAGAGAATGCTATTAAGACAAAATAAACTGCAGATGCTGGAATCAAAAACACAAAAACAGAACATTGGAATAACTCAGCAAGTCAAGCAGCATCTATGCAGACAAGAGATGTGGCTGATGTTTTGAATGGAGGCCCAGCATTAACACTAAGAGGGAACAAGAAAGATAATTTAATGACTGAGGGCCTATACTCGGTAAGTTTAGAAGGGTGAGGAGAAATCTTGTTGAAACCTACCAAATAATATAAGGCCAAAATAGACAATAGGTGCAGGAGTAGGCCAATCGGCCCTTCAAGCCAGCACCGCCATTCAATATGGTCATGGATGATCATCCACAATCAGTACCCCGTTCCTGCCTTCTCGCCATATCCCCTGACTCCACTATCTTTAAGAGCTCTATCTAACTCTCTCTTGAAAGCATCCAGAGAATTGGCCTCCACTGCCTTCTGAGGCAGAGAATTCCACAGATTCACAACTCTCTGGGTGAAAAAGTGTTTCCTCATCTGCGCTTTAAACGGCCTACCCCAAATTCCTAAACTGTGGCCCCTGGTTCTGGATTCCCCCAACATCGGGAACATGTTTCCTGCCTCTAGCGTGTGTAATCCCTTAATAATCTTATATGTTTCAATAATATTCCCTTTCCCCCTTCTAAATTCCAGAGTATACAAGCCCAGACACTCCATTCTATCAACATATGACAGTCCCGCCATCCTGGGAATTAACCTGGTGAACCTAAGCTGCACTCCCTCAATAGCAAGAATGTCCTTCCTCAAATTTGGAGACCAAAACTGCACACAATACTCCAGGTATGGTCTCACTGGGGGCCTGTATAACTGCAGAAGGACCTTGTTGCTCCTATACTCAACTCCTCTTGTTATGAACATCAACAAGGTGTTTTTAAACTGAATAAGGGGGGTGGGGTGTCAAATGGGATAGTCGAGGATGGAGTTAAAGGGAAAGGGTTTCTTAAATGTGTGAGCGGAGAGACAGAGGGGTGTAAAATGAGAGTAGAAGCAATAGGTAGCAAGGTGAAAAGTAAAAGTGGCAGGCAGACAAATTCAGGGCAAAAATCAAAAAGGGCCACTTTTCAACATAATTGTATAAGGGGTAAGAGTGTTCTAAAAACAAGCCTGACAGCTTTGTGTCTCAATGCAAGGAGCATTCGTACAGGGTGAGACCACACCTGTAGTATTGCGTACAGTTTTGGTCTCTAATCTAAGGAAAGACATTCTTGCCATAGAGAGAGTACAGAGAAGGTTCACCAGACTGATTCCTGGGATGTCAGGACTTTCATATGAAGAAAGACTGGATAGACTCGGCTTGTACTCACTAGAATTTAGAAGATTGAACGGGGATCTTATAGAAACTTACAAAATTCTTAACGGGTTGGACAGGCTAGATGCAGGAAGATTGTTCCCGATGTTGGGGAAGTCCAGAACAAGGGGTCACAGTTTAAGGATAAGGGGGAAATCTTTTAGGACCGAGATGAGGAAAACATTTTTCACACAGAGAGTGGTGAATCTCTGGAATTCTCTCCACAGAATGTAGTTGAGGCCAGTTCATTGTCTGGGTTGTGTGTTACCTGGGTTGTTTTTTACCTGATTTTGGAAAGTTGAATATTCTTCCAACATTGAGAATAATATTAACATTTATAAAACTACTTAGCATGATTTAAATCAAACAAATAGAGGAATGATTTATATTATCTACGTTCCTGCCAGAAATAGGCAATCAGTTGCGATTAATCCTCATGCTGGTGTTAAATGAATTAATATGAACAAAATGGAATATGTTATGGTTCATTTTTGACAGGTTTGAGCAGCCTTTCTCTTTCGCTAGCTGATATTTGCACAGTATACCTCAGAAATTGAAACACATCATGATCACAATGTCAAATCAATGGTTACAAACATGAGTGCCAAATAAGTGCCAGGCAATGGTGATCAAGGAAATGTCTAACCTTGACTCTCAATGGTATAACTATTTCTGAGTCTTCACCATTACTATCCTAAACAGGGGCCTCGGAATGTTGTTGCTCAACCTCTAAAATCTGGGGAATAATACAGGCCATCCCCAACTCAAAAAGTGGGGGGATATTTGGTTTTGCCCAAAGATCTATAAGAGCAGAGATCTGCTCTATGATGTTTGGTTTTGCAACGCTCACTGTGCGCTTGTTCTGAGATTCTGGATGTCGGAAGTCCTCAGAAGAAGAGAAAAATATGCCTGTGGGCCGGATAATTTCGGGTTATGAAGCATGTCTCGCCAAATAAGTGGAGGGGCTGCAGCCCCCCCCGGTTTTGCGGCCCATGCTAACGTATTCATGATTAACAAGAAATGTAATTGGACTAGTAACATAAATCCTGTAGCTGCAAGAGCAGATCAAAGGCAGCAAACCTGACTCCTTAATCCCCTTCCATCATCTAAAAGGCTTGTCAGAAGTAAAGATCCTATAGCTATAAGATCTTTGGTCAGAAGTCTGGTGGAATACTCTCCACATGTCTAGATCCTGCATCTTCAACACTCATTAACCTCATAAAGTATCCCACTTGAATTGGACACAGCATGTTGCCACAAGTGTTCACTCTGTTCACTGCTGCTCTCTCTGCCATTAACAAAATCTGTTCCAGTCACATGCTGAGGCTCCTTCAATACCACACCCAAATTTGCAGTCTCTGAAGCATGAAGGAAAAGAGCAGCAAGTGTGCAGGAAAGACATCAACTATGCGCTCTGTTCCAGTTTTGCATCAGACTGGTTGATAAATGTACAGCATTTTCTTCATCTAAATCCTGGAACTTATATCCTGGGAGTTCCTTCACTGGAAGAACTAGAGTGGAGCTTATCACAGCTCCTTAACATTTTTTGAAAGAACAAATGAGCATTAAATGTTGGCTTTACCAACGTCCTTATCCTTCAAATGAATGCAATAGTTTGTTTAGAGCTCTTAGTATTCATGGTCCTGCAACAACTAATTCCTTTGGCAAGCAATGTTACAACATTTTGAGATTTTAAAAAATCAAGTCTGTATCCCACCAGATAAAGCATAAAAAGAAGTTTTTGACACCTAATTCACTTTCATATCTTCAGTATTAAAAAAGTTATGGCCACTTTCATACTCGGAAATTAGCATCTTGTTCCCTATTGCTTTTCCATTGACTGAACACAAAAGCTGTGATCGAGGACAGTCAAAAGCCTATAACTTTCTTAAAAATTAAGAGAACTGAAAGAAATTTTCAGTTATTGTAGATTGAAGCATTCTGAAACAAATATGAAACAATCTTACTTAGATGACTTGAAATTAAAGCATATAATTAGTTAGTTACCTAATTGTAGCTAATTACAAAATTCAATTACTAGATCTAAACATCTATCAATTTCTTAAGAATAGATTAACATTTTTAAATAACCTAAGTGTCCAAATAACATTCACACAAGAATTCACAATATAACATAATTTTTTTAATCTCATTGTCATGGATTTATAGGCCAAATGGAAGGAATTTACTGTTTAATACCTGCAAATTAATGGCCATTTAAATCAACTTGCGAGTGGGTTTTTCTGGAACGCGATCATTTGGAACGTTGCGGTTTGCCGTGATTTAGACCCCCATATCGGCATGAAGAATACTGCCAGTTCGTATGGGGACTAAATCACCGTTTCGCAACTTAAAATGTGAACAAAAGGCATCTTAAGAAACACTTTTATACATAAAAATAAATGGCTTTCTTTTACCTGTCACCTACCTGAAATCCGTCCCCGTTGTCGACGTTGACGGCTTTAGAAGCTGATTTTAACATGACTCCAGCGCTGAATTTGTCGGGCGATTTAAAAAAAAAAGACACAGAACGGCTTGCACTCCGACAAAATATAATCCAGGACATGGTAGGAGAAAACCGCGTTTTAAACCCGCCCTCCCTCAAACGCGTCAAAATCACGCACACGGCCAGTGGCAGAACTGCAGCGCTGCTGAGGGTAAGTATTGTGACATACCTAGAAGAAGTATATTTGTAATTATATATATTAAAGACTATCTCCATTAGGCAACTTGGTCGGCTTGTATGGGTTGAGCTGAAGGGATTTTTCTGTGGTGTATGACTCCAAAACATTTCTATCTATGTACCTGTCCAAGTGTTATTTAGAAGTCATAATTTTACTTGCATATTCCACTTTCTCAGGCAGCTCATTCTATATACACACCACCCTCAAGTCCCTTCTAAATCTTACCATCTATCTATCTATTATAACACGAGACTAAGTGGGACCCGTTGGGTCCCAGCATCACACAGGAGGCCTGGCCCCCTACGCAATATTCCACCTCTCCACCAATTCCAATATTGGTGGCCAGTGGGGGGGCGGGGGGGGGGTTCTGGAGCACTAGTATGGGTGTTGTGGGCTGAAGAGACTGGTTTCCAGAGGGCTAGTATGGACATTGTGGGCCGAATGGATTCTTGGGTTGGCGGCTCAGTCACTGAAGCCTGTTGTGCTGGCAGCTCACTCACTCACGGCTGGTGGGCTGGCGGTTGACTCACGGCTAATCTTTGAAATTCCATTTCAAGCAGGGTGCAAGGCCACCAAATTCAAGTGCAGTTTCTTACCACTTCAAGCAGGGTGCAAGGTCACCAAATTCAAGTGCAGTTTCATACCACTTCAAGCAGGGTGCAAGGCCACTAAAGACAGTGAGTCGTGACCTCTCCCTCCTCCATCTTGCAGAGACTGAGCCACGCCCACACTTCTGAGTTTTAGAGTCACCCCCCTCTCACCAGAAGGGGCGTGGCCTTCACGGCGAGATTGACAGGAGAGAGAATCTCAACATTTTTAAACACTAATAACTATTTTATTTTCCATCGATGGGAAAAATCCTCGGCACCTGATGAGCGGAGGGGGACTCTGAGTAAGATGGCGAAAACTCACAGCCGTACGTGTTTTTTCTAAAATCAATATAAAGCGCAAACAGGAAATGGTCAAGATTAGACTTTAAATTATATAGAAGTCAATGCAACTTTAAATAGGCAAGGCTACTTTAATTAGGCAACGCAGCTTTAGCATTTCCAAACCAAAGGCAACACAGCTTTAGCATTTCCAAACGAAAGGCAACACAGCTTTAGCATTTCCAAACCAAAGGCAACACAGCTTTGGCATTTCCAAAGCAAAGGCAACACAGCTTTAGCATTTCCAAACTACATTAAGGGCACTGACAGGTCATTAAACCACTCACAGTTTAGAAGACATGTGTTCAGTGTTATTCACAGCTCAGACTGAGAGACGTGACCCTCTCGCTCCCCCATCTTTCAGAGACTGACTGAGGCACTCAACACTTCCGGGTTTTCTAGTCTCTCCGGAAGGGGCGTGGCATTCAGGAGAGAGAATCACTACATATTTTAAACACTAATAACTCTTATTTTTCATCGATGGGAAAAATCCTCTTGTCCTGCGCAGCGGAGGGGGACTCTGAGTAAGATTTCCAAAAATCACAGCCGTAAGTGGCAGCGTTTTTTCTAAAATCAATATACAGAACAACAGGAAGTGGTCAAGATCAGACTTTTAATAATATAGATAAAACTCTGATCTTGGATGTGGATGTATTTATTTGTATGTGTATTTGTTCATTTGTGATTCACATCTCCTCTAAAATCCGATGCGCTAACGGTGACATATTTACATATTCCGGTAGAGATTTACCTTATCTCCTCGAAAATCACCTCATCGGAAATTTGATTCATTTTTCCCCCGAGTTTTTTACTAAAATTGTTCACCAATCTGAGATCTTTTTAAAATCTAAAGCCCCCCCCCCCTGTGACACAGCACCTCCCCCCCACCCCTCAATCTCTACCCCCCCCCCCTCCCCCCTCCTCTCCACCCACCCCCTCTCTAGGGTTATGCATGAGTGGATAGGGCGGGGGATGGGGGGGTAAAAGGAGCAAATAAATAATAATATAATATCAAGGGGGAGGGGGGTTAGTGTGTGTGTGACGCCTATGGCTGCCCCCCCCCCCCACCCCCCCCCCCCCTCCCTCGCTACTGCGCGTTGAGGGGACGGGACCCAACGGGTCCCCCCTTGGTCTAATCTATATTACTAAAAGTCTGTTCTTGACCGGTTTTGAATAGAATAGAATAGTTTCTTTATTGTCATTGTAACATAAACCATGTACAACAAAATTTAAAAATGTCAGCCAGTCAGCGCTTTTGGCCATCTGTGCTGCGATTCCTGAGAGAACGCCGCCACCTACGGCCGTTATTTTTGGTACCTTGCTCAGAGCCCCCCTCCGCCGTATGTGTGCCGAGGATTTTTCCCGTCGATGAAAAATTACAGAGATATTAATGATTTTACAAAATTCCCCATTCTCTCTCCTGCCCCTGCTGGCGGCAGGGGGGTGGGACTATAAAACCAGGAAGTGGTGTGCCTCAATCAGTGTCTGCAAGCTGGAGGAAGGCAGAGGGTCACGTTTCTCTGAGCTGTGAATAACACTGAACACATGTTCACTCAAATGTAAGTGTCCTTAGTGGTTCTAAAACGCTTGCAGAATGTGTCTATTGGTTCTAAAATGTTTGCAAAAACTGTTCATTGGTTCTAAAATGTTTGCAAAAAGTGTCTCTTTTGGTTCTACAATGCTTGCAGAAAGTGTCTTTTTTGGTTCTAAAATGTTTTTTTTAGGTTCTCTCCCACCCCTTTCCCTTCTCCTCCCCGCCTCTCCCCCCCCCCTCTCCTCTTCCCCCCTCTCCTCTTCCACCTCTCCTCTTCTCCCTCTCCTCTCCTCCCTCTCCTCCCCTCTCCTCTCCCCCCTCCTCTCCCCCCCCCATTCCTCTCCCCCACCATTCCTCCCCTAAACCCCCTCCCCTCCACACACCCCCAACCCCCTTCCCTCCACCCTCCCTGCTCCCCACCTCTCCCCCTCCCCTCTCCGCACACCTCTTCTCTCCCCTCTTTCCCCCCTCTCTCCCTCCCTCTCTCTCCCCATCTCTTCCCCCTCTCTCCTCCCTTCTCTCCCCCCTCTCTACCCCCATCCCCCCTCTCTCCCCCTCCTCCCCCCCTCTCTCCCATCCTCCCCTCCACTACCCTCCCTCCCCTAAACCCCCTCCACTCCACACCCCCCTACCCTCTTGCCTCCACCCTCCCCCCTCCCTGCTCCCACCTCACCCCTCTCTCAGCACCCCCTCACTCTCACCTTCTCTCTCTCCTCCCCTCCTCCCCCACCTTAACTCCATCACCCACCCTCCCTCTTATCCTCCTCTCCACCCCCCTATCCCTCTTGCACCTCTCTCTGTGTCTCTGTCTCTCTCTCTGTCTCTGCCCCTTCTCTCTCTGCCCTCACTCTCTACCCCAGCCCGCCCCCCTCTCTAGATGTGACTGCAAGTTGGGGGCTATGCGTCAGTAGATAGGGTGGTTATGGGGTAAAAGGAGCAAATTAATAATATTAATATAATATCAAGGGGGTAATTAGCGTGAGTGCGGGAGGGGGGGGGATAGTTAGTGTGTGTGACGCTGCGTGCCGCCTCCCCCCCCCCCCCCCCCCCCACAACTACATTGTGGGAACAGACCCAACGGGTCTGCACTTTATCTAGTATTATTATAAAACTCTGATCTTGGATGTTCACTTATGGGTTTGTTTACATGAACTTTTTCTATGAGTTGTATAGGGCTCTGGTGAGACCACATCTGGAGTATTGTGTACAGTTTTGGTCTTCTAATTTGAGGAAGGACATCCTTGTGATTGAGGCAGTGCAGCGTAGGTTTACGAGATTGATCCCTTGGATGGCGGGACTGTCATATGAGGAAAGATTGAAAAGACTAGGCTTCTATTCACTGGGGTTTAGAAGAATGAAGGGGATCTTATAGAAACATATAAAATTATAAAAGAACTGGGCAAGCTAGATGCAGGAAAAATGTTCCCAATGTTGGGCGAGTCCAGAACCAGGAGCCCCAGTCTTAGAGTAAAGGGGAGGTCATTTAAGACAAAAAACTTTTTCATCCAGAGAGTTGTGAATTTGTGGAATTCCTTGCCACAGAGGGCAGTGGAGGCCAAGTCACTGGATGGATTTAAGAGAAAGTTAGATAGAGCTCTAGGGGCTAGTGGAATCAAGGGATATGGGGAGAAGGCAGGTACGGGTTATTGATAGGGGACGATCAGCCATGATCACAATGAATGGCGGTGCTGGCTCGAAGTGCCGAATGGCCTCCTCCTATACACATTTTCTATGTTTCTATGAAAAGCATCCGAAGCCATTCGAACAGGCCAAATGGGGTGATCGTGGCGGTTTTAGGAACGTCATCGGGGTGAACGGTGATTTGGTTGTAACCCTGAGTGAGGTCCACCTTAGAGAAGAACACAGCGCCTTCGAGGTGCGCGGAGAAGTCCTGAATGTGAGGCACCAGATAACGGTCTGACGTGGTTACCGTGTTCAGGCGCCGGTAATCACCGCACGGTCTCCACCCCCCAGATGCTTTCGGGTCCATATGTAGCGGGGAGGCCCACGTGCTGTCAGACCGCCAGATAATCCCTATGTCCTCCATCAGTTGGAATTCATCCCGGGCGATTCGCAGTTTTTCTGGCGGAGGCGCTGCGCTCGGGCATGCACCTGAGGGCCCTCAGTGCGGATGTGATGCACTACCCCTTGTGCAGGGGCCACCCTGCTGAAACGGGGCATAAGGAGCTCGGGAAAATCAGGAGAGTAGGGCGGCGTACGGTCCCTCGACCTCGGCGACAGCGTTGAGCTGCGGGATGGGCGGGGACAGGTTCCGCGGCGCAGTGGAACCGATGGCCGACTGCGGAGTCATGCAACCACCCTGTAAATCGATGACGAGAGAGGAAATCGGCTACCAAGAGCGGCTGAGCTACGTTCGCCACGATAAACGTCCACTTATATGGGCAGTAGTTGAAGGTGAGCGCAAGGGTCTGCGTACCGTATGTTCGGATGTCGCTCTCGTTAACGGCTGAGAGAACGGCGCCCCGCTTACCAGCACGAGTGTCACTGCCGGTCGGGGGAAGGATGCTGGCGTTTGTACCGGAGTCCACCAGGAAAAGGCGGCTGAAATGGCGGTCGCGGATGCAGAGGTGTTTTTTTTGGTCGATTGCAATCGCCTCTAGAGACGATCGGCCGAGGCATTTCCCTGAAATATACAGGGTGGGCGGCAGCGTCGAGCATCTGCGCCGTAGCGGAGGTGATGGTAACACCAACGGTGTCTACCGTGAGTCCCGGGACGGTGCTGTGGCTCTTCGCTGGAAGACATGAGCAGGGCCAACCTGCGGGCCCGCAAAGACGAAAGACGCGCTGGTGCGGAGACGTGGTTAATGGCGCAGATATCTTGATGCTCGGTCATCCATAGCTCGTCGGTTCGTTCGGCGAGCTGCTGAGGATCCGAGAAATCCGCGCCGACGAGCATGAGGCGGACATCGTCGGGTATCTGTTCGAGAAAAGCCTGTTCGAACAACAGGCACGGGCGGTGGCCGTCCATCAGCGTGAGCATCTCGGCCATGAGGCCCGATGGTCAGCGATCCCCTAAACCGCCCCTGTGTAAGTCCCGGCGGCTGAGCTCGAAAGTGTGTAAGAGGACGTCGCACTTAGCGATCACGGGAGGGTCCCGCAGATAAGGCAGCAGACGGGAGGTGGACTCTGGCGGCAAGGCTCCCACCACATGGAAATACTTTTCGTCTCGTCCACGACAATGCGGTGCAGATGGAACTGCGCCTCAACGTGTGCGAACCGCACCTGCGGCTGATCGGGCAAAAACACCGGCAGCTTGAGGCTGACATTGCTCTGATGGGAGTCGGATGCGGCGGCGGGAACGTAATTGTCCTGCATGCTGGCGTCCAATTTCCGCGTCGGGGTCACCAATTTGGCGGGTTGAGACGAGGGTTGATTTCCAAAACGAGCTTTATAGCGAAATGCCAAAAACAATGGTACAATACAACACAGCCAATACAACGGTCCAACCACAACGGTGGTCGAAAACGACTGACTGGGCATCACTCAGAAAGTGCGCGAACACGCAACCTCTCCCCACAGTCACATGACTGAAGTACCCGACCGCAGGGTTCGATTACCCGCGGGCACCAGCAGGTGGTGCTACAATTGTTTATTTGCTAATCTTGATCGTCAACGTTCATGGTGCGTCTCTTCACATAATTGGCTGATTCAGCCATTCAGTTCATAAACAAGGTACAAAGTCGGAAGCAGTTTTATCAATTACAAATCTGGGACTAGAGTAACTAAATTACTGGTCATGAATTTGCAAAATGTACACAGCAAATACATTCTCAATTTAAGAAGTTAAGGGCCTGTCCCACTGTACGAGGTAATTCAAGAGTTCTCCCGAGTTCTTCCCTGATTCGAGCTCGTGTAATGTACGTAGGGGCTCATACGAGTAAAAAGTAACAATATTTTTCATCACAAGTATTTTTTTACTCGTGGGGATTTTCCAGTGTTGAAAAAACGTCTCGAGTTTACCGGATTTCCCGTGTACCTACCATTACTCGTACGAGCCGCTACGTGACATCCACGAGCTCCTACGTACCCGCTACGTACATCAGGGGAAAACTCAGGAGAACTCTTGAATTACCTCCTACAGTGGGACAGGCCCTTTACCCTGTCAGTAAGAATTATTTAAAACTGCACGATATGTGTAACTGTTGCAAGACCCTAAGTGCAACAGTGGTTTGAAGTAATTTCGTGTCTCCCTGATTCACAATTCCTTCCTTCTCTACCCTGCCGCCCCCAAACGACTCCAGCCCCTTCCTTCCACCTGACATTTTCATCGCAGGGGATATTATTCGTAGTTGTGAGGGAGTTTGAATTGTGGCAAGGTCCTAAGATTAGCTGAAAGATCTAATCATTTGAATATTGAAGAAATGTTTTGATCTGGCAGGCATTCCTGTACCCTTTGTTCAGGAAAACAGCAGGGGACGTCATTTCATTCCATGGTTTGCCAAACAAAATTTATGTTGCTTGAAGCAAATATCAAGAAACATTGTGTAAATTGTTCATTTAAGAACTTGTTGGTATTGGTATAGTTGTCATCACTGATGGTTTATGCATGTATTATGAGGAATATTTCAGCCCACTGGGCAGAATTGCATTGTGTTTCATTTAACATTATTCTGCTCACAAAGCTTTCCAATTTGAACCTTTCCTTTTGGGTCATTTCTGTCATCCATTAAAACACACAATGAATATTGAACACTTGGATTGATTGCTTGGCAGATTCTGAAGCTCGAATGACATCAGAAACCACAAATTAAGTTTATTCCTGATCATTTTTTAACATTGGATTACAATTTGAAACATTACCATGCAGTTTAAGAACAGTGGTGACCATTCTGTCAATTGAGTGGGTTTTCTAATTTTAGTGCGATATTTGTGCCTCAACTTCGCTAACCTAAGCTCAATTACCTTGCTTTAAAAAACTGTCAATTTCAAAATGACTTAGAATCCATGTAAATTAAAGGAGAGAATTCCAGATTTTCTTTTCTGTGGTTTATGTTAACAAAAGAGATTTTCTTATTTGGACTATCTCTGGCTTTATATCGCTAATGAAGAGCAGTAAATTCCCAAATAAATCACTATACGACTCAGAATGAATCCATTCAGCCCATCGGGTTCATCTCTATACCAAGCAGAGCAATCCCATCATTCCTATTCATATTCTATTAATTTTTGAGGGAATTATTCTTTTTCCTGGAGGCTACCTTTTTCCTGGAGGCTACCTTCTCACCTACCCTTTGATTTTGTTCATTATCTATCTACTTATAAGGCTATTATAAGTTACATAAGGATAACGTACAAATGACAATTAACCCACCAGCATGTGTTTGCAATATAGGAGGAAACCACAGCACTTGGCAGAAACACACAGAGTTAACGGGAAAAATCTCTCAAAGACAAGATACAAGATAAGAATTGAAGTGGGGCGCTGGAGCCGAAAGGCAGCAGCATTAAGTGCTGTGCCACATAGATGTAAATATTGTTTCCGTGGGAGATTTTTACTGGTGGTGAATGAAAATTGAAATTAAAGTAATGATGATGGCTCAGGAAACAGTGATCATACATTTTTACCATGATTTAGTTAGCACACGTTTGTACTACTGGCTCGAGGGAAACAGTTTAAAATGGAAATGAATTGTAATGGAAATTATTATTCATCAGATTTACTCAATGTTTACAATTTTTGTTGGTCAAGTAACATTCATGTAATGTGTCGGAAGGCGCTGCAGATGCTGGTTTAAACAAACATTCATTTAATGTTCAGTTTGATTCATACAAAGTTTAACTAAAATGAAATCAGTTATCAGCTTTTCTGTTTAAATGTTCAGCATCAGAAATACGTGTAGTGGAGAATTAAAAGCATAAAATATCGGAAGAACATGTTATGCTGTGTCTGTGGTAAGGCTCGTTGTCAGATTTGTGGTTGTTCATCCAAGCCAGTTCCAAGGATGAATGGTTACAACACATTAAAATGCTAATGTGACTTCCTTTTCTTCACAGATGATACCTAGCCAGCAATTGCAAAGGAATTTGCAAAATCTTTTCATACAATTGCACTTTTCCAGGATCTGTACTATTTTGCTTTTTTATGCAATGGTGAATTTCATTGTTTTTATGCAATGGAAAATTCCTGCTAAGAAAGTCATTGTTATGGACTGATCCTACATTTATGGACAAAGCAGCTTGGAGCTTTAAGCAGCTAGGAAGATTTAAATGAATTGCTATGGGAAAGATGCCATTAAGTTGGAAAGAGTGCAGAGATTTACGACAAAGATAGACACAAAAAGTTGGAGTAACTCAGCGGGTCAGGCAGCATCTCTGGAGAGAAGGAATGGGTGATGTTTCGGGTCGAGACCCTTCTTCTTGTGTTTATCTTGGGTTTAAGCCAGCATCTGCAGTTCCTTCCTACAGAGATTTACGACAATGATGTGAAGACTTGAGGGCCTGAGCTATAGGGAGAGATTGGGCAGGCTAAGATGTTATTTCTTGGAGTGCAGGAGGCTGAGAAGAAATATTATAGAGGTGTATAAAATCTTGAGGGGAATAAATAGAGTAAATACACAAAGTATATTTTCCCAGAATGCTCTTTGGACAGGGACATGGAAAGGAAAGACTTTGAGAGATATGAGTGAAAGGACAAGTTGAGCCATAGGGCCTGTTTCTGTGCTGTTTCACACTATGACTCCACAAATGTTTATCCCATTAGTGAAATTGGAATTAAATGCCCACGGTTGAATTACTGTGTCACTTTGACTTTGGAACACATTCTGACAGAATATATCAGCATATCAGATAATTTCAACCCTTATCAAGCACTGGGGAAAGCTTTATGCCACATTTTATCATAATTTCTGAGTTTTTTAATCTCACAAGCCATTCAGACTAAGTTCCGATGGGAAGGCTGTGTTCATCTCCAAGAGAGGCTGGGAAATTGAAGGATATGGAGATACAGAAGATTGCAGATGCTGGAATCTACAAACAATGGATTAAAAGCGTGCTGTGGTATTCCTTGAAGTGTATTGTATTGTATTGTATATCTTTATTGTCATTTCCTGAGTATTCACATACCCAGAGGAAACAAAAAAACGTTGCTCAACCAGTGTCCATTCAGTGTGCAGTAAAAATAAATAGAAATAAAAATACATATATCATGAACAAATTTAACACTCTACTAAACATTCAACAGGCGTTCCGATCGGCAGCGGCACGACATTGGCTCTGCTGCAGTGTGTCCAGGTTGGCGGTTGGTGCGCGATACTTTGGCAGGGGGCAAAGTCCGTTTATCAGTCTTATAGCCTGCGGGAAGAAGCTGAGGAGCATCCTGCTGGTTTTGTAGCTAATGCTCCTGTACCTCTTCCCAGATGGCAGGATGGAGAATATGTGATGCGATGGGTGGTAGGGGTCTTTGATGATGGAGATGGCACTGCTGATACATCTCTTCCTGTATATGTCCAGCAGGAAAGGGAGTGGAGCACCAATAATCCTGCTGGCGGTCTTCACAATCCTGTCTAGTTGGTGCCGTTCGTACGCCTTGCAGCTCCCGAACCAGGAAGTGATGCCGTAGGTCAATGTGCTCTCGACGGTCCCCCTATAAAAAGTCCGTAGGTGTGTAGTGGGGAGACCTGCTTTACGTAGTCTTCGGAGAGGCTGCTGGGCTCTCTTGACCAGTGCTGTGGTGTTGGCCGTGGACGTCAGGTCATCTGACAGGTGTAGTCCTAGGAACTTCACGCTGCTGACCCTTTCCACATCAGCTCCATCGATGTGCAGAGGTGTATGGTGTTGTTTCCCCGCCCTCCTGAAGTCAACCACCATCTCCTTAGGTTTTCCCATGTTGAGAGTGAGGTTGTGGGATTTGCACCAACCTGTGAGCAGCTCCACCTCCATCCTGTACGCCGACTCATCATTGTCACTGATGAGACCCACCACTGTTGTGTCATCAGCGAACATGTTGATGAAGTTGTTGTTGAGTCTAGCAGTACAATCGTGTGTCAGCAGACTAAACAGCAGGGGGCTTAGGACACAGCCTTGGGATGAGCCAGTGCTCACGGCTATGGTTTTTGAAGTGTCCAGATGTCCGGAAATCTGCTGGTCCACAATAACCAAAATCCCAAGCTTGCTAGATTTTAGGAGTTTTACAGGTGTACAGAATTCAATAAGAACATCAGATGTGATTGTTAAGTCCTTTGAATCATGTACTATTCCAATATTGCCCTTGTAAGTTATCAGGAAGTGATTTCTAAAATAAATTGGAGGCTTAGTTTAATCACGCTATGCTGGGCTACTGTGGCGGTGGCCTGAATACCATCATGGGTAACAAGGTGAAATTGGATGCAATCTCCGGCATTGATACATCTCTACCAGATGAGCTCAATGTCCTTTACACCTGTTATGAACAGGTAAACAAAATTCTGCCAAGGTGCATGCCCCATCCACCACTGACCCTGTCCCATACATCTTGGTGGTAGAAGTCAGGTTTGCTTTCTTGAAGGTACATTTTTGGAAAGCTGCAAGCCCGGATGGAGTCTCTGACATTGTGCGTCAATTAACTGGCCATAGTCTTCCCCGACATCTCCAACCTCTCACTTCAACATTCTGCTGTCCCCTTCTGCTTGAGGGAAACCTCCATTGCAATCCTCAAGAAAAGTAAAATGACCTCCCTCAATGACTACCACCCAGTAGCTCCAACACCAACTATAATTAAAGATTGGTAATGGCCTATATATGCACCAGTTTCTGGACAATGTGGACACCTTTTGCAATTTGTGTACAGGATAAATAGATCTACAGAGGGTACCATCTTTCATGTGCTACCATCAGCTTCAGATCGCCTTGACAATAAGAACACTAATGTCAGGATGCTATTCATTGACTACAGCTCAGCTATCATCACTGTAATACCAAACCTGTGGACCTTGGCCTTGGAGCCAGCATCTGCGACTTGTTTATGGATTTCTTGATCAGCTGACCTCAGTTGGTTACAATTGGTCATAATCTTTCCTCCATCCTGACCCTCAGCTCCGGTGCCCCTCAGGGTTGTGTGCTCATTCCCTTTCTCTACTTTCTGTACACCCATGATCAATTGGTCAAGTACAACCCAACCTTTAAGATCATAGTTGTTGGTCAGATATAAAACAATGATGAGACAATGTACAGAAAAGAGATGGAGAATGTTGCTTCATGGCATCTGGGCATCCTTGCTCTTAACATCAGCAAGACAAAAAAGTTGGTTTGATCTAAGGAAGCTAGGGGATGAGTACAACTCTGCCCTCATCAATGGAGCTGATGTAGAGACAATTGACAGCTTAAAGTTCCTAGGCATCCATATAACCAGCAAACTAACCTTGTCCCATCACGCCAAAGCTGTGCTCCAGAAAAGCATCTGTGTGTTTACTTTCATAAACATCTGAGGAGATTTGGCATGTTCACAAGGATTGTCTCAAACTTCTACAGATGCAGTGTAAAAATTATTCCGATGGGAGATATCTCATGCTGGTATGGCAACTATCCAGTCCATCACAGTCTTGGCACTTCCTTCCATCATCTCCATTTTCATTTGATTATTCTGTTATTGTAGTTTAATATTTTTTGCAATAGTTCTGACGTTTTTACACAAGAATCTTTCATCGTTCTGCTATCTTGCTTTCATTGCTGCATATATTGTATTTATTATTACTGTATGTATTCTGTTTACTCAGTGAACAAGGAATTTTATTGCACATTATATATTAACAAACTACTCTGATTCTGAATTTTCAGGCTTTATAGTATGAACAAGTTCTGATTTTACAGTTGTCCATAGTTGATTTCAGCCATAAGCTGGAAAATGCGAGGGAATCACCTGATATAGTCACCACACCTCAGATGGCAGCAAATCCACAGAAGACTGGTAAGAAAGAAGAATTAAGGGCCTGCCCCACTTGGGCGTTATTTGCACGTCATTTACGCAACATCATTTACGCATCACGACGCACGACTCGACATTATTTACGCGTCACTCGCTCGTCGTGATGGGCACTTGATGCGTGCATGGTGAGACGTGGTGGCGTAGGCAGTGACGTGCGATTGCGCGCGGCGCCCCAGGATTTTGGGATTCACAAAATCTTTGCGCGCCACCTGCGTGACGTGCAAATAACGCCCAAGTGGGACAGACCCTTTAATAAACGTGAAGAGAGAAAGGAAACTAGTTAAGATGTTCATCAGAATGAATAGTGTAGGAAGGAACTTGCTGATGCTGGTTTATACCGAGTATAGACACAAAATTCTGGAGTAACTCGGGCATTTCTGGAGAGAAAGGATACATTCGTCAGAATGAATATGTATATATTAGTCAGGCTTTTGAAATTAATAATACAGGAGTTTGCTTGCATTCATAAATCAGGCATTCTTAATCTGGGGATGACCTGTAACACTTAATCTTAGTTTTGTACCCTGAGCTGTTTTTTTTAAAGTTGTGATGCCTACTAATTTACATTATAATACATTTGTTAATTATTGGGTTCAAATAAGGCATAAGCATCTGGTATTGAATCTGTGCTAGCATCTAGTTAAAGATCAATATATTCTTCTAGGGAACAGTACTGAATGCAATATGTTAAGTTTGATTTGCAATGGCACTGCTATTTCTCATCAGAGGATATCAGAACTTCATTCTGTCACTGAGGTGCATCTATATTAAATCAGAGCAATCCATTAAAGGCCACTCAGGATAATTGATATAAATAACAGATTGCCTGCACAATTGCAGTTTAATTGCTTTTGCTGAGAAAAAAAGATTAGCAGGTGTTTGTAAATTACTGGCTCCCGGTCAAACGAAACCAATATAAAATGACTTTGTATTCATTCATTCATGGGTTGTATATTGCTGCCTGCCTCTAACTGCCCTTGAAAAAGTGGTGGCGGTCAATAGCTTTCGTGAAAACTAAAGTGGTAGAAAACATAGAAAAATAGTTGTGGGAGTAGGCCATTTGGCGCTTCAAGCCAGCACCACCATTCAATATGATCATGGCTGATCATCTAAAATCAGTACCCGTTCCTGTTTTTTCCCCATATCCCTTGATTCCTTTAGCCCTAAGAGCTAAATCTAACTCTCTCTTGAAAACATCCAGTGAGTTGGCCTTCACTGCCTTCTGTGGCAGAGAATTCCACAGATTCACAACTCTCTGGGTGAATACGTTTTTCCTCATCTCAGTCCTAAATGGCCTACCCCTTATTCTTAAACTGTGACCCCTGGTTCTGGATTTCCCCAACATTGGGAACATTTTTCCTGCTTCTTGCCTGTCCAATCCTTTAAGAATTTTATATGTTTCTAGAACTCCCATCTCATCCTTCTAAATTCCAGTGAGTACAAGCCCAGTCGACCCATTCTTTCATTATATGTCAGTCCCTCCATCCTGGGAATTAACCTGTAAACTTACGCTGCATTCCCTCAATAATAATAATGTCCTTCCTCAAATTAGGAGACCAAAATTGCACAATACTCCAGGTACGGTCTCACCTGGGCCCTGTACAACTGCAGTAGGATCTGCTTGCTCAACTAAAATCCTCTCGCAATGAAGGCCAACATGCCATTAGCTTTCTTCACTGCCTGCTGTACCTGCATGCTTACTTTCAGTGACTGATGTACAACACATCCAAGCCTCGTTGCACCTCCTCTTTTCCCAATCTGACACCATTCAGATAATAATCAGCTTTCCTGTCCTTACCACCAAAGTGGATAACCTCACATTTAACCACATTACACTGCATCTATCATGCATCTGCCCACTCACCTAAGCTATCCGTCAGCCTGCAGCTTCATAGCATCCTCATTGCAGTTCACACTGCCACCCAGCTTCGTGTCATCCACAAACTTGGAGATGTCATATTTAATTCCTTTGTCTAAATCGTTAATGTATATTGTAAATAACTGGAGTCCCAGCAACGAGCCTTGCGGCACCCGACTAGTCGCTGCCTGCCATTCTGAAAAGGACCTGTTAATTCCTACTCTTTGCTTCCTGTCTGCCAACCAGTTCTCTATCCATGTCAATACCCTACCCCAATACCATATGCTCTAATTTTGCACACTAATCTCTTGTGTGGGACCTTGTTAAAGGCTTTTTGAAAATCCAGATACACCACATCCACTGGCTCTCCCCAATCCATTCTACTTGTTACATCCTCAAAAAATTCCAGAATATTAGCCAAGCATGATTTCCCCTTCATAAATCCATCCTGACTTTGACCGATCCTGTCACTGCTTTCCAAATACGCTGCTATAGCATCTTTAACAATCGATTCAAGCTAACATGTAAGGCTAACTGTTCTGTAATTCCTCCTTTTCTCTCTCCCTCCTTTCTTAAAAAGTGGGGTTACATTGGGTACCCTCCTGTCCACAGGAACTGATCCAGTCGAGAGAACATTGGAAAATTATCACCAATGTATGCACGATTTCTGGGGCCACCTCCTTGAGTACTCTGGGATTGTGAAGATCTATTTGCAAAGCTATTTGTTGTATGTTCCAGAATTTTGATCTAGTGATGACGAAAGACCATAGAACCATAACCATCCATTTGGAGTCACACTGTACATGATCTTCACAATGTGACAATTCCAAGAAAAATGCATGGAGCAGCAATTACAAAGATAGTGACAAGCATTTCTTTACAGTAGAGCTGTCTCAAGTTTAGTTTCGAGTAAGGGGAAGAGGTTTGGAGGGGATCTGAGAAAGAATATTTTCTCCCATAGGGTGATTGGAATCTTGAATGCGCTTCCTGAGAGGAAGATCAGGATCGAACCCAGATCGCTGGCGCTGTGAGGCAGCTGCCCCACTGTGTAGGATTAGGGTGGCACAGTCGTGCAGCTGGGCGAGCTACTGCCTCACTGCACCAGTGATCTGGGTTTGATCCTGATCGTGGGTACCGTGGGTTTGGAGCTTTCTTGTACTATTCAGGATAATTTGACGTATGCAGCGGACCTGACCTTGACCTGGGAATGTACCTCACATTTCATCCATGGTTTCCTTTTGGGGAACACTTGGATTGCCTTCTTTGGCACGTACTCCTCCATGCACTCGCTAATGAAGTCAGTCACGACAGGGGCATACTCATTCAGGTTGGCTGCAGAATCCCTGAATTGACTTAAAGCAGTTGGGTAGGATGTCTTCCTCTACCATTGAGCAACTCACTGTATGGGATCCTCCTGCTTCAGTTTTTGTAGACAAGGAGTAGAAGCACAGCTTGGTGATCAGATTTCCCGTCCGAGGAACAGTAGTCGTTTTTTTAATTGATGTGTAGCAGTGGTTGAGGGTGTTCAGGGCCCTGGTGGACCAAGAGACATGTTGATAGTACTTTGCTCCATCTGAGGGAGGGGACGAGAGCAGAACTAGGGACACATAGGAGACGCAAGTGAGGGATTAATCTATGACAGAAGGGAGGAAAGCTATGTTTACTAAAGAGGACATCTCGGATATCCTACAGTGGAAAGTCTCATCTTGGGAATACAGGCCCATACGAAGCTTTTCAAAAAGGGGGGTGGCATGACAGGATAACAAAACTTTTATGTGAAATAAGTGCGCGCAGCACATATCACAAGCACGAAGCTCGGTCCCTTGCGGCCGGGGTCCAGGGCTCGCTTAAGTTTCAGGGTTTCAGATGCTCTCTGGTGCATTCTGAGCCTTATTTTGGAGCATTTTTGCACCAAATTTATGACAAATATTTCAGAAATAATTTTGGTTGAGTCAAGAGTAATGAATAGGTGGAATGGGGTGATTGAGGTCATTAATTATATACATGTTTTAAAATCAAGAATTGAGTTGTCCTTGTTTTAATAATTAAGTTGTACTATTGTAAAATGCTATGTAAAATGTTATAAAGGAGCATGCAAAAACTGCAAATAAAATACTGTAAGATTTTGCAGTAAATAAAACCTTTTTTTAGAAAATATTTTGTGTGTGGACTTGATTGCCTGTTACTGTTCAACTATGTTAACGTGTGCAGTCTCGGCTTTTCGTCTCTCCCCCCCGCTCGCACCTTGGCTCGGGTTTCGTCTCTCCCCCCTCTCCCTCCCTCTCTCTCCCCCCTTCTTTATCTCTTCCCCCCCCCTCTCTCTCTCTCCCTCCCCCTTAGTGTGTGTGTGGCGCACCCCCCCCCCCCCCCCCAACCCGCTCCCCGCAACCGCGCCTTGATGTGACGAGACCCTATGGGTCCCACTTGCTCCAGTAACTATTAAAAGTCTGATCTTGGATGTGTGTATGTTTGTTCGTGTGTGTTTGTTTGTGGATAATCACATCTTCTCACAAAAACGATGTGTTAACGGTAACATTTTTACATATTCCGGTGAGATTTTCCCCCCTGGAGTCCAAAATCGCCTTATCTAAAAATGTCATGCTTTATTTCTTGAGTTATTAATGAAAATCTTCAAAAATCTGATAAACTTTGAAATCGGCGCAGTCTTGCTTGCGCTGCAAGTGTCGTCAACCTCCCCCACCCCTCCCTCCTCCTTTGGTTGACGCTAGCTCCCCGCTGCTCCTCTCCCTCCTCGCCCCCCCATCCCTTTCCCCCCTTTCCCTTCTTCTATCCCCAACCCTGGCCTCTCTCCTCTCTCCCCCCCTCCTCTCCCCCCCAGTCGCCACGCCAGCAGGACACCGAGAAGCAGTAGTATATTGCCCCAAGCAGCCACTCAAGCGGCAGGTTGGTGAAGGCGGATTGCAGCGCTTGCATTCCGACCTCAGCTGCCGCTTCTCCCGAGCCTGCTCGGGCTTGGGCAGTTTCTTCGAGCACTGCGGACTCGAGCCCGAGGTGATCGAGAACCTGGCCAGGGAGTAGTTTGGCGCCGACCCCGCCTTCGAAAGCCTTGCCCTCATGTTTTACAGCATGAGCTGCCCAGACTCAGAGAGCGAGCAGCAATAGCGGCAATGAGCCGCTCCTGGGGAAGAACAAGCCTCTGCTCTCTTGGTCATCGAGCACAATGCCAGGGTCATCCAGTGGCTGTACGGCTGCAAGAGGGCCAAGGAGCCCAAAGGGAAGGCTCTCTCTATCCTGGTGCAGAATAAAAAAATATTGTGCCCCAATTTTTTAATTTACTCTGTATTTTTTTTAATATAAAAGGGGGTGTGACCGCACCCATCGCAAAAATAATATCAAATACTGATCGTGAATTCTGGGCAAAATGACACGACTTTTAGATTGCCCGGTGGGACTTTAGGTGGTCATTGGCAACTGGGCAGCCGTTAATTTCAAGCCCTGCACATTCTCCTACCTAACCCAAATCAAAATTCTTAAGGGGTTGGGCAGGCTAGTTGCAGGAAGATTGTTCCCGATGTTGGGGAAGTCCAGAACAAGGGGTCACAGTTTAAGGATAAGGGGGAAATCATTTAGGACCGAGATGAGGAAAATATTTTTCACATAGAGAGTGGTGAATCTCTGGAATTTTCTGCCACAGAAGGTAGTTGAGGCCAGTTCATTGGCTATATTTAAGAGGGAGTTAGATGTGGCCCTTGTGGCTAAAGGGATCAGGGGGTATGGAGAGAAGGCAGGTACAGGATACTGAGTTGGATGATCAGCCATGATCATATTGAATGGCGGTGCAGGCTCGAAGGGCCGAATGGCCTACTCCTGCACCTATTTTTCTATGTTTCTATGTTTCTAAGATGCACTTAAGGTCACAAATGACGGATACCCATCTAGAAGATCAGCTGAAACTGCGTACCACCGTGTTGCAACCAAATAGAGGCCCGAGAGCCGTTGGAGAGGTCGCCGAGTGAGGAGCTACACCCGCTACAGCGGTAGGGATTACAACCCGAGCGCGGGGCTTGTTGCTTACAGAGGCACGAGAGCCGTTGGAGAGGGAGGAGAGGAACCAAAACCTGTAACGCTCCAAGTTCCATTCGCACTTCAAAACAAGTGGGCTTGAGGAAGCCGCTGATTGGTTTAAGCTGACAAGAGGGAGCAGCTGATTGGGAGTCAGATCCCTGCTGATTGTATTGTGGCAGTTTGTTTTGTATTGGATCCAGGGTAAGGGGGGAGAATGAGTCCCAGGGCAGTTTGCTGTTCTGGATGTCAGATGTGGGAGATCAAGGCATCTGACAGCCTTCCAGACGTCCACATCTGCGGCAGGTGCATCGAGATGGGGCTCCTAAGGAACCGTATTAAGAACCTGGAG
The DNA here is from genome assembly GCF_028641065.1 of Leucoraja erinaceus. Taxonomy (NCBI): domain Eukaryota; kingdom Metazoa; phylum Chordata; class Chondrichthyes; order Rajiformes; family Rajidae; genus Leucoraja; species Leucoraja erinaceus. Next base: position 11,605,496 of record NC_073377.1, on the reverse strand, counting down.
CAGCAGCTCGATGACCTCCGTCTGGTCAGGGAGAGTGGGGAGGTCATAGAGAGGAGTCATAGGGAGGTGGTCACTCCAAACCATGGGAGACAGACATGTAGGCGGCGCGACTCTCGTCAGCAGCGGCCTCTGCAGCCCGTCTGCGTTCAGAGGAGAGATAAGTTTTTTTGGCCTTCCATCACAGCAATGTGATGGATGTTTACGTAAATTATGTTGTGTCTTGGGTCTATTTGTTTGTAATGTATGGCTGCAGAAACGTCATTTTGTTTGGACCTCAAGGGGTCCAAATGATAAATAAATTGTATCTTGTATCTATCTTGTATCTTGTGGGTCACGCTTAGGAAGGGCAAGGGGCAGAGGCAGGGATGAGTGAGTACCCCAGTGTCTGTACACCTTGAAAATAAGTACTCCTGTTTGGGTACGGTTAGGGAGGACAGCCTGCCCGGGGGTAGCGACTGCGGCCGGGCCTCCGGTACAGAGACCGGCCCTGTTGCTCATAAAGGTAGGGAAACAAAGAGGAGGGCAATAGTGATTGGGGACTCTATAGTTAGGGGGTCAGATAGGCGATTCTGTGGACGCAGTCGGGAGACCCGGATGGTAGTCTGCCTCCCTGGTGCCAGGGTCTCGGACGTGTTTCAACGCGTCCAAGATATCCTGAAATCAGAGGGAGAGGAGCCTGAGGTCGTGGTACATATAGGTACCAATGAAATAGGTAAAAAAAGAGAAGATGTCCTGAAGGGAGAATTTAGGGAGTTGGGAGGAGAGTTAAGGAAAAGGACCAAAAAAGTAACAATCTCAGGATTACTGCCTGTGCCACGCGACAGTGAGAGTAGGAATGGAGCGAGGTGGAGGACAAATGCGTGGCTGAAGGACTGGTGCAGTGGGCAGGGATTCAAGTTTCTAGATCACTGGGACTTCTTTTGGGGAAGGTGTGACCTGTACAGAAAGGACGGGTTGCACTTGAACCCGAAGGGGACCAATATCCTGGCGGGAGATTTGCAAAGGCTACTGGGGAGACTTTAAACTAGAATGGTTGGGGGGAGGGACTCATGTGCAGAAAGCTAGTGGACAGAGTGTGAGGCAGGAGGCAGAGGAGGGAAGCACTCGGACCCAAAATCTAGGGGAGAAAGAAGAAAAAGAAAATAAACAGAGAATAAGAGGCGGTGGGTTTCTTAAATGTGCATATTTTAATGCTAGGAGCATTGTAAGAAAGGTGGATGAGCTTAGAGCCTGGATTGATACCTGGAAGTATGATGTTGTGGCGATCAGTGAAACATGGTTGCAGGAGGGCTGTGATTGGAAACTAAATATTCCAGGATTTCGTTGCTTCAGGTGTGATAGAATTGGAGGGGCAAGAGGTGGAGGTGTTGCATTGCTTAAAAGGGAAGATATTACAGCAGTGCTTTGACAGGATAGATTGGAGAGCTCGTCTAGGGAGGCTATTGGGGTGGAACTGAGAAGTGGGAAAGATGTAGCAACACTTATAGGGGTGTATAATAGACCGCCAAATGGGGAGCGAGAATTGGAAGAGCAAATATGTAAGGAGATAGCGGATATTAGTAGTAAGCACAAGGTAGTGATTGTGGGAGATTTCAATTTTCCACACATAGACTGGGAAACACATTCTGTAAATGGGCTGGATGGTTTGGAGTTTGTAAAATGTGTGCAGGATAGTTTTTTTGCAGCAATACATTGAGGTACCTACTAGAGAAGGGGCAGTGCTGGACCACCTGTTAGGAAATGAGACGGGTCAGGTGGCAGAGGTATGCATTGGGGAGCACTTCGGATCCAGTGATCACAATACCATTGGTTTCAATATAATTATGGAGAGGGTCAGAACTGGACCTAGGGTTGAGATTTTTGATTGGAGAAAGGCTAACTTTGATGAGATGCGAAAGGATTTAAAAGGAGTGAACTGGGACATTTTGTTTAATGGGAAGGATGTAGAAGAGAAATGGAGGACATTTAAAGGGGAAATTTTAAGAGTACAGAATCTTTATGTCCCTGTTCGGTTGAAAGGAAATAGTAAAATTGGAAAGAGCCATGGTTTTCAAGGGAAATTGGACACTTGGTTCGGAAAAAGAGAGAGATCTACAATAATTATAGGCAGCATGGAGTGAATGAGGTGCTAGAGTAGTATAAAGATTGTAAAAAGAATCTTAAGAAAGTAATTAGAAAAGCTAAAAGAAGATATGAGGTTGCTTTGGCAAGTAAGGTGAAAGTAAATCTAAAGGGTTTCTACAGCTATATTAATAGCAAAAGGATAACGAGGGATAAAATTGGTCCATTAGAGAGACAGAATGGACAGCTATCTGCAGAGCCAAAAGAGATGGGGGAGATATTGAACAATTTCTTTTCTTCGGTATTCACCAAGGAGAAGGATATTGAATTATGTGAGATAAGGGAAACAAGTAGAGTAGCTATGGATACTATGTGATTGAGAAAAAGAAGTACTGACACTTTTGAAAAATATAAAAATGGATAAGTCTCCAGGTCCTGACAGGATATTCCCTAGGACATTGAGGGAAGTTAGTGTAGAAATAGCAGGGGCTATGACAGAAATATTTCAAATGTTATTAGAAAAGGGAATAGTGCCCGAGGATTGGCGTACTGCGAATGTTGTTCCGTTGTTTAAAAAGGGTTCTAAGAGTAAACCTAGCAATTATAGACCTGTTAGTTTGACTTCAGTGGTGGGCAAATTAATGGAAACGATACTTAGAGATAATATATATAAGCATCTGGATAAACAGGGTCTGATTAGGAACAGTCAACATGGATTTGTGCCTGGAAGGTCATGTTTGACTAATCTTCTTGAATTTTTTGAAGAGGTTACTAGGGAAATTGATGAGGGTAAAGCAGTGGATGTTGTCTATATGGACTTTAGTAAGGCCTTTTACAAGGTTCCTCATGGAAGGTTGGTTAAGAAGGTTCAATTGTTGGGTATAAATGCAGGAGTAGCAAGATGGATTCAACAGTGGCTGAATGGGAGACGCCAGAGAGTAATGGTGGATGGCTGTTTGTCAGGTTGGAGGCAGGTGACTAGTGGGGTGCCTCAGGGATCTGTGTTGGGTCCACTGTTGTTTGTCATGTACATCAATGATCTGGATGAAGGTGTGGTAAATTGGATTAGTAAGTATGCAGATGATACTAAGATAGGTGGTGTTGTGGATAATGAAGTAGATTTCCAAAGTCTACAGAGAGATTTAGGCCATTTGGAAGAATGGGCTGAAAGATGGCAGATGGAGTTTAATGCTGATAAGTGTGAGGTGCTACATCTTGGCAAGACAAATCAAAATAAGACGTACATGGTAAAGGGGGGATTCGACCGCACCCAAGGCACTGCTTTGATCTGCTTTTTTTGGCTGTTGTGTCTGTCAATGTACAGCTGAAAGTCAGGAAGGATAAAAGTTATGATAAAATCTTTTGTAAGTTAAACCAGGTTACGAGGTTTTTCAATCTCCTTCCTGTACTCCGTCTCATTATTTGTTTAGTGGTGTCATGGTGGCACAGAGGTAGAGTTTCTTGCAGCGCCAGAGACCCGGGTTCGATCCTGACTGCAGGTTCTTGTCTGTACGGAGTTTGTACTCTTCTCCCCGTGATCTGCATGGGTTTTCTCCGAGATCTTCAGTTTCCTCCCACACTCCAAAGACGTACGGGATTATAGGTTAATTGGCTTGGTATAAAAAATGTAAATTGTCCGTAGTGTGTGTAGGATAGTGTTAGTGTGTGGGGATCGCTGGTTGGTGCGGACTGGGTGGGATGAAGGACCTGTTCCCGCGCTGTCTCAAAACTAAATTAATCTTAACTAATCTAAAGTAAAGTATATTTGTTTAAATGTTTTGATTTATTGCATCATAGAGTGATAAAGTGTGCAAACAGGCCCGTTGGCCCAACTTGCCCACACTGACCATCATATCCCAGCTATGCTAGTTCCACCTGCCAGCATTTGCTCCATATCCCATCAATCCTGTCCTATCCATGTACCTGTCTAACTATTTCTTAAATGTTGGGATAGAACCTGCGTTAACTTCCTTCTCTGCCAGCTTGATCCATGCACCCACCACCCTTTCTGTGAAAAAGTTACCACTCAGATTCCCATTAAATCTTTTCCTCTTCAACTTAAACCTATGTCCTCTGGTCTTCGATTTACCAACTCTGGGCCAGAGACTCTGTGCATCTACCCGATCTAATCCTCTCATGATATTACACACCTCAATAAGATTACCTCTCATCCTCCTGCACTCCAAGGAATAGAGTCCCAACCTACTCAACCTCTCACTATCACTCAGACCATCGAGCCCTGGCAACATACTTGTAAATCTTCTCTGTACCCTTTCCAGATTGACATCTTGACATGGTGCCCAGAACTGAACACAATACTCTAAATGCGGCCTCACGAACGTCTTATACAACAGCAACATGACCTCCCAACTTCTATACTCAATACTCTGATTGATGAAGGCCAAACGCCTTTTTGACCACCCTATCTACCTGTGACTCCACCTTCAAGGAACCATGCACCTGCACTCCTAGATTCCTCTGCTCTACAACACTCCCCAGAGATCTACCATTCACAGTGTAGGTCTTGCCCATGTTAGACTTCCCAAAATGCAACACCTAACATTTCTCTGTATTCAATTCCATAAACCATTCCTCAGCCCAGTTGGCCAATCGATCAAGACCCTGCTGCAATTTTTCACATCCATCTTCATTATCTACAAAACCACGTACTTTTGTATCATCTGCAAACTGGCTAATATTGTTGTGTATGCTCTCATCCAAATCATTGATATGGATGACAAACAATAACGGGCCCAGTATCAAACCCTGAGACACATCACTAGTCATAGTCCTACAGTCCGAGAAGCAACCTTTCACCATCACCCTCTGCCTCCTTCCATGAAGCCAATTTTCAAACCATTCAGCTATCTCTCCTTGGATCCCATGCAATCTAACCTTCCAGAGCAGCCCAGCATGCAGAATCTTGTTGAATGCTTTGCTGAAGTCCTTGTTCACAACATCTACAGCTCTGCCCTCAATGACCTTTTTGGTCACGTCTTCAAACAAAATTCCAAAACAAAATGTAGTCGCAATTTTAGTTGATTTCTCTTTCTCATTTAGTTTTAAAAGTAATTCAATTATCTGAATGTCAAGAGCCATGTAGAAGAACTGGGAAACTTTGACAGCGAGGTTGTTTTGCCAAACGTTTTGAGAGGAGCTTTGTGGCAGAAACTTACTAATCCACGTCATCCAGTTATGTCAATTGAGCCTTGTTGTTGAACAAGACTTCCCCACCATCGAAGGGATCTATTGAAGTCGCTGCCACAAAAAGGCAGCCAATATCATCAAAGATCCATACCATCCTGGCCACACACTCATTTCACCATTGCCATCGGGAAGAAGGTACAGGAGCCTGAAAACTGTGACATCCAGGTTCACGAATTACTTCTTCCCTACAGCCATCAGGCTATTAAACACGACACCAAATAAGCTCTGAACTGCAACAGGCTATTATTATTTTATTGCACTATATTTGTTTATTTATTAAGTATGTGTGTATTAGTATATATACACACTGAATTCTTTTTTCCCATTATGTACTATGTTTACAAATTGTGTTGTGCTGCAGCAAGTAAGAATTTCATTGTCCTATCAGGGACATATGACAATAAAACACTGTTGACTTCTTGGTTGCAGAACCACTGAGGCATGAACGTTTATCTTGCTGAATTTTGAAAAGATACAGTTTTTTTGCTTATTATTCCCAGGCTGTCATTTGCTGGAGAAGGCATCAAATGACATGCCCTGCTTATTAAACATTTTGCTGCAACTTTCAACAGGTTTTTGTTTGCACACTCATTTGAGCAGGAATCAAATGATTGCATGGATAATCATTGTTCCTGAGATATTTGCACTATTGAAGTGGGACGACCTCACAGCTTTAAGGCTTCCAGTGAGAGTGCTAATACTATCACTTAACAAGTCTGAAGAAGCGGCCGATTCGGAAACTCCAAGCCGTGAGTGTATTCCGATCTGTTCCGATCATCCTGTGATGTATAACAACAACAACAGCTGTGGTTTCGTGCCAAACCAACCGAGTGGCAACGTGGCCGGAATGCAAGAGAAAACCTGTCCCCTCGGAGCTACGTCATCTCTACACCGAGTGGTACTGAGTTCCGCAGAAACAGGAAGGACATACGACCTGCGCACGAAGTAGCTGAGCTATGCCCTGGCAACACGCAGCAGACGAGCGCGAGCGCGAGCACTCTCCCACAAGTAGGAACCCCTTTCACAGAAGGAGCTAGTCTCCCAGACTCAAGAGAACTATTACAGGCTGCATCACAAGGTTCTGAAGTGGGAGAACCAGCTCAAAGCGTGGTGGGTGAACCGGCTCGAAGCGTGCCAAACTACACTCGCACACTACAGAAATACGACACAGAACGAGTTGGAAATACGACTTGCACGAGAAGTGGGCGATGGTCAAAACACCCAACTCGACTTGTTATGTAAAATTGGCAATTATTTTATAGTTCTGTAATATGAAGAGCACTGTGTTATTTGTGGTACGTTATCCACATTAAATTGCTTAAAGGTTCAAGTTATTCGTTTTGACCCCAGCATTGAAGGGGGAGATGTAATGTAATTAAAGTGAAGGGGGAGATGTGATGTATATGTAATATAAATGCCAGCACCCCTTGAGGCCAAAAGCAGAAGCTGGCAAATTTGCTTGTGCCTCGTGACTGAGGTCAGGTGACCTTCTAGAAGTTTTGGTTGGTTGTTCAGATTAAATCTTTCTTACAAGATGGCGGTCGTGTATTCATTCTGCTAGTCAGAACAGGGCCTTACAGCAGACATTACAATCCCGGCGAGAGGGCCGGTACATCGGGCCGTCCCTAGCGGCGACTGCGGAGGATTCAAAGACCCCGACCACAGGTGAACAAAGAGAAAGGTGACTGAACTTTATTGCCTTCCATCACAGTGAGAAACGTTGATTCTGGTGTGGTGGATGTTTATGTTACGCTTTATCATGCATTGTGCTCTTTTTATTTGTATGGCTGTATGGTAACTCAAATCTCACTGTACCAATTGGTGCACGTGACAATAAATGTGAACTTGAATTTTAAGAGTCTCGACCTGAAATCTCACATATCCATAGACTCCAGAGATGCTGCCTGACCTGCTGAGTTACTCCAGCACTTTGTCCGCTACACTCAAGCACTGGTTAGACAGCGGGCAAAGAATCCTTGTTTTTTTCCCTTCAAATTTATTAGATGTAGTAGGCATTTTTGCTCAAGAAAGGTATTACAATTGTTGACCCAAGGATAATAGATCTGCTACAGTTGAGCACAAAAAAAGTATGTTTATGGCCTCCATTCTTGCGGGAACTTCATACATCCAAATTCACCAACAACAATAAAAACATAGTCACACAGAATAGACACCGACCCTTCAGCACAACTTGGGCCAGGTTTTATCATTTATTTTATTTTATTTTCTCGTCCCGTAGTACATTTAAATGCTTTCTTGTTGCCTGCTATCCAGTCAGTGGAAAGACTATACAGGATTACGATCAAGCCGTCCACACTGTACAGATACAGGATAAAGGGAATAACATTTAGTGCAAGATAAAATCCAGTAATATCCGATTAAAGATAGTCCAAGGGACTCTAATGAAGTAGATCGTAGTTCATGACCGTTCTCTAGTTGGTGATAGGATGGTTCAGTTGCCTGATAACAGCTGGGAAGAAACCATTCCTGAATCGGGAGGTGTGCATTTTCACACGTGTACCTTTTGCCTAATGGGAGAGGGGAGAAGAGGGAATGACCGGGAAGAAACTCGTCCTTGATTATGCTGGTGGCCGTGCCGAGACAGCGTGAGGTGTAAATGGGAGCCACTGGAAGGATGGTTGGTTTGTGTAATGGTCTGGGCTGCATCCTCAATTCTCTGTAATTTCTTAGTCTTGGATGGAGCTGCTCCCAAACCGTGCTGTGATGCATCTCTATAGAATGCTTTATACAGCAAATCTGTAGAAGTTGGTTAGAGTTGTTGGTGACATGCTGAACTTCGTAAGCCTTTTAAGGAAGTAGAGGCATTGCATTGATGTGCTTTCTTGGCCCACTACAGTGATTTTGTTTGGGAATTTGTAAATTGAGTGGGAATTATATGTGTCTGCACAGGCGTGGGTGTATAAGGAGTAAATAAGGTTGCTGAGAACACATCCCTGTGGAGCACCAGAGTTGAGGATTATCGTAGAGGATGAGTTGTCACCTATTCTCACTGATTGGGGTCTGTTGGTCAGGAAGTCAAGAATCCAGTTGAGGAGATGAGTGCTAACTCCAGGTTACACGAGTTTGGAGATGAGTTTGGCTGAGCTTGTCTCATTTGCGGAATATTCAGAAGATTTCATTGGCTAAAACTCATGTAGTATTTTTTAACAGTAGTCCTTATTTTTTAACATAAAGTCAGGGATTTTGTTCTTAGGAAGATTACAACTATAATGGGATGCAAGAGGATTCATGTCATACCGATGAGGGGCCATTTGGTCAGCCCAGGTTTGTGAACGTTTGTAGCAGCCTATGCACCATCCACAACTTTCCGAGAAAGAATTGGAAGGAAAAATAGAGAATATTAAGGACCTTGAAATAATTGAACCATCTACATTACTAAAACTTAGATCTTGACCGCTTTTGACACTGTGATAACCATATAACTAATTACAGCATGGAAACAGACCATCTCGGCCCTTCTAGTCCGTGCCGAACACTTATTCTCCCCTAGTCCCATCTACCTGCACTCAGACCATAACCCTCCAATCCTTTCCCGTTCATATAACTATCCAATTTATTTTTAAATTATAAAATCGAACCTGCCTCCACCACCTCCACTGGAAGCTCATTCCATACAGCTACCACTCTCTGAGTAAAGAAGTTCCCCCTCATGTTACCCCTAAACTTCTGTCCCTTAATTCTCAAGTCATGTCCTCGTGTTTGAATCTTCCCCACTCTCAGTGGGAAAAGCTTATCCACATCAACTCTGTCTATCCCTCTCATCATTTTAAAGACCTCTATCAAGTCCCCCCTTAACCTTCTGCGCTCCAAAAAATAAAGACCTAACTTGTTCAACCTTTCTCTGTAACTTAGTTGCTGAAACCCAGGCAACATTCTAGTAAATCTCCTCTGTACTCTCTCTATTTTGTTGACATCCTTGCTATAATTAGGCGACCAAAATTGTACACCATACTCCAGAATTGGCCTCACCAATGCCTTGTACAATTTTAACATTACATCCCAACTTCTATACTCAATGCTCTGATTTATAAAGGCCAGCACACCAAAAGCTTTCTTTACTACCCTATCTACATGAGATTCCACTTTCAGGGAACTGTGCACAGTTATTCCCAGATCCCTCTGTTCACCTGCATTCCTCAATTCCCTACCATTTACCATGTACGTCCTATTTTGATTTGTCCTGCCAAGATGTAGCACCTCACACTTATCAGCATTAAACTCCATCTGCCATCTTTCAGCCCACTCTTCCAACCGGCATAAATCTCTCTGTAGACTTCTACTACATTATCCACAACACCACCTATCTTAGTATCATCTGCATACTTACTAATCCAATTTACCACACTTTCATCCAGATCATTGATGTACATGACAAACAACAGTGGACCCAACACAGATCCCTGTGGCGCCCCACTAGTCACTGGCCTCCAACCTGACAAACAGCCATCCACCATTACTCTCTGGCATCTCCCATTCAGCCACTGTTGAATCCATCTTGCTACTCCTGCATTTATACCCAACAATTGAACCTCCTTAACCAACCTTCCATGAGGAACCTTGTCAAAGGCCTTACTGAAGTCCATATATACAACATCCACTGCTTTACCCTCATCAATTCCCCTAGTAACCTCTTCAAAAAATTCAAACGTTGCTATGTCGCTCTCCAGGGAGATGCCAAATGAAGATTAGTCAACATGACCTTCCAGGCACAAATCCATGTTGGACTGTTCCATAATCAGACCCCTGTTTATCCAGATGCTATATATATTATCTCTAAGTATCTTTTCCATTAATTTGCCCATCACTGACGTCAAACTAACAGATCTATAATTGCTAGGTTTACTCTTAGAACCCTTTTTAAACAATGGAAAAACATTCGCAGTACGCCAATCCTCCGGCACTATTCCCGTTTTTAATGACAATTGAAATATTTCTGTCATAGCCCTTGCTATTTTTACACTAAACCTTCCCTCAATGT